>NW_024080832.1:892320-1492320 GCF_003009895.1 Hyaena hyaena | reverse complement strand
CTGAGAGCTGTAGGCAGCTGGCCACCATTGAACGCTTGCTGTGTGCCCGGCCCTGGGCTCTGCATGCGTGTCCTGCCTTGTGCAAGTTGCTTTATCCAAATGCCGTCTCTCTGTTGAACTTTACCAGCCACCTGCCCCCAGTGGTCTGCCTATTAGAGCACAGGCTGCACGGGTTTGTCCAGGGCACACGGGGTGGTTCTGGGGCTCCCTGATCTGTAAGTTCTTCCCCCAACCCTGAGATTCTGGGCCATAACATCGAGAAACTTCCCAGGTGTCCATCAGGCCTGAGTCTTTATTAACTGTCTGACCGTCTGACCTCCGGCAGCTTTCTCCATCACTTTGCCCTGATTTCTTGATCTGTAAAGTGGGCTTATCAGGTCTACCATCAACAGGACTAATGGGAGAAGTCGCTATAGGCCCCCACGATCCCTTGCCTGAAACTCTCGGGGCCAGGTGCATTTTGATATTCAGATTGTTTTTCATTTCAGAAAGGCAACTGCATTTCATAATCAGAGACCAGAATAGCTTCCGCTATGAAACGCATGCATCTTGACACTAAGTGGGATAGTCTAAGTAGTCCCATTTGTCCAAATGAATCTTGGTTTCAAGCTTAGAAACAAGCTGGTTTGGGAGTGCGCGTGAGGCGCGTGGGCCTGGGTAAGGGCAGTTCGGGGTCTGGGGGCTGTTGGCTGGTCACTCTAATCTGGCATGGGCTCCTTGCCTGGAGGGGAGCAGTTTCCCTGTCCCCTGGGGCGGAGATGTGGAGGCATCTATGGGAGAGCAGATAGCCAGGATGCAACCCGAGGCACCATCCCGAGCCCTGCCCTCGGCCCCGCCTCTAGGAACTCCTATGTCCGGCTGCGGCACCTCTGTACCAACACGTGGATCCAGAGCACCAACGTGCCCATCGACATTGAGGAGGAGCGGCCCATTCGGCTCATGGTGCGAGGCTGCCTGGGGCCGGGGGGCCGGGGCCGGGGCCTTAGCCTGTCCCCGGGGGCCCTGCTGACCTCTGTCCCTGCAGCTGGGCACCTGCCCCACCAAGGAGGACAAGGAGGCCTTTGCCATCGTGTCGGTTCCGGTGTCTGAGATCCGAGACCTGGACTTTGCCAACGATGCCAGCTCCATGCTGGCCAGCGCCGTGGAGAAACTCAACGAGGGCTTCATCAGCCAGAATGACCGCAGGTGGGCCGACAGCGGGGTCATCCGGGCCTTCTGAGGGGCCTCGTCCTCCGAGGGAGGGCCTGCTTTTCATGGACGAAGGAGTCACAAAGCAGAAGCCAGGCAGGCGTGGCTGGGGTGGGGGGACAGAGGTGGGGACTGGTTTCAGCGGGCTCTGGTGGGCCCCGGCCCTTGCCTCACTGCTCATATACTCCCAGTACATGATGGTGGGTTGAGGCTCAGAGAGGTTAAGAGACTTCTCCATGGTCACACAGCTAGTAAGTGGCGGGTTCAGACCACCTTCACGCCAAACACACTGCCTTGTGCCCACTGTTCCTTTCCAGACCGGAGTGTACTGAGGTTCTTTGTCTTGGGAACACTTTGGAATCCAGGGTGGGTGGGGGCGAGGCGTGTGTTTTGAGAGCCATTTTGAGAGCTGTGAGGCTGGGGAGAGAAGTTGAAGGCCGATGATGAGCTCTGTGCTTTGGCCAGCAGGGCGGGCGGGTGACTGGATGAGAGTGTGTTTCGGGCAGGGCTGGTTGCCCATGAAGGGCATGTGACGGCTGGGTCCCAGGGGCGTTTCCCAGGGTCGGTGCCTCACACTCGTCATCCCCGGTGTCCCTTCGTGAAGGTTTGTCATCCAGCTGCTGGAGGACCTGGTGTTCTTCGTCAGCGATGTGCCCAACAATGGGCAGAATGTGCTGGACATCATGGTCACCAAGCCCAACCGGGAGCGGCAGAAGCTGATGCGCGAGCAGAACATCCTCAAACAGGTGCCTGTGCCCAGGCGTGGGGGATGGGGCGGGCCCTGTCTGGGACCGGAGCGGCCTTGGGGGAGTGGCCACATGTCCAGGGCAGGAGCCGTTCCCATCTGCAGTGGACCTCCAGTCTCTGCAGCTTCTCTTCAGCCATTTTTAAAAAAAATGAGTATTTGTTGAGCACTGAGCACATACAGTGCCCTACATGCATTGGCTTGGTTCATCTTCTCCATGTGGGGAGGTACTATTATGAGCCCCACACTACCTGTGAGGAGACTGAGGCATAGAGGTTGGAGTAACTTGACCGAGAGTTTGCAGCTAGGAAGCAGGAGGGCCAGGATTTGAGCTCAGGATGTCAGATCTAGAACTTGTGTTTTTTTTTTTTTTTTTAAAGTAGGCTCCATGCCCAACATGGGGCTTGGCTTCATGAGCCTGAGATCAAGAGTCCAATGCTCTACTGACTGAGCCAGCCAGGTGCCCCTAGAACTTATGCTTTAAAAAAATTTTTTTTTTCTGGGGCACCTGACTTAGGAGCACGTGACTCTTAATCTCGGGGGTTGTGGGTTCGAGCCCCGTGCTGGGTGTGGGGATTACTTAAAATATTTTTTCTGAATTTTATTGTGAAAAATTTCAAATATTGAGAAAATAATGAAGGAAGTGTGCGGTGAACACAGTACAACCACCGCCTGAATGCACTCGTTACCATTTTGCCAGTTTGGCTTTACGTAACCATGCATCTGTACATGTGTCCCTTCACCCAGGCGTTTCCAAACAGTGCATCTCAGCCCTGAGGTTTTCAGTGTGCACCTCTTGGAATAAGCACAATACTGTCATCACACCTAAGAAAATTCGTAATAGTCCCCAATCCCTATCAAATTTCCCTGCTTTTTACCCCGAATGTCTTTTTAAAGTTTTTTTTTGTTTGTTTTGTCTTGTTTCCTTTGAAGCAGGATCCAACCAAGAGTTTCTCATTCCATATGGTCTCATTTCCTTGGTTTCTGTTCTAGAACAGTTTTTCACCCTCACCCAAATCCCTGTCTTTAAAATTTTTTAGGGGCGCCTGGGTGGCTCAGTTGGTTGAGCATCCGACTTCGGCTCAGGTCATGATCTCACAGTTCGTGAGTTCAAGCCCCACATCTGGCTCTGTGCTGACAGCTCGGAGCCTGGAGCCTGCTTTGGATTCTGTGTCCCTCTCTCCCTGACCCTCCCCCGCTAGTGCTCTCTCTCTTTCAAAAATAAAATAAAAACATAAAAAATTTAAAAAATTTTAAAATTGCATTAACATTTTTTTGGATGAGGCAGGCTGTGTTCGTCCTCCACAATTACCACAAATTCCTGGAGAAGCACCTCACCAAGACCAGAGGTGAAGACCTCTGGCCACACCGGCCGGACCTGCCCTTGCTCTTAACCTCAGACCCCAGAGCTGTGGCAGCCCTGAGCTTTTCCCCCAGACGCTGAGCCTGGCCCAGGATCTGAGCTGGGATTAGTCATGTGGGGACGGGTGGGCTTAGGCCAGCGTTGGGATCCTTACCAGGAGAAGGGGGTGGGGGCTGGAAGAGGGGCCATGCGTGGGGAGGGGGGTTGGGGGTCTCAGTCCAGCTTAGAATCAGCTGGGGGTTCATGTTGGTGTGGCTTTGGGGCAGAGTGAGTTTGGAGCTGAGGGTTTCTGGGATAATGAGGGGTGCAGGCAGGTATAGGGGATCCCTCCTCATTCTCTCTGCCCCTCCAGATCTTTGGCATTCTGAAGGCCCCTTTCCGTGACAAGGGGGGTGAGGGCCCCCTGGTGCGGCTGGAGGAGCTGTCAGACCAGAAGAATGCCCCCTACCAGCACATGTTCCGCCTCTGCTACCGGGTGCTGCGGCATTCCCAGGAGGATTACCGCAAGAACCAGGTGCGCTGCTGCTCACCCGGCCTGAGCCTTCCTGGCCCCAGGGGACCCACTCACCTGCTCATCGGCTCACTCGCTTGCTCACTCCAGCTTTTGTTCATGCAGCAAATGTTTTCTGAGGCACGTGCATGCTATGTGCCAGGTACTGTTTTAGGCCCCCCAGATACCACAGGGAACCAGACAGTGCGGCCAGCTTCACGGGTGTGCAAAGAAGGGCCTCAAGCTGGCTTTAATGCTCTGCTGTTGCCATCCCGAAATTCTCAAATTTTCAAGAAGGGTCCTGCTATTTTGTTTTGCACAGGGCCTCACAGATTATGGGGCTGGGCCTGCCAGATAATTTCCTCCCCTGTGGAGGCTTTGCTCTGGTAGGGAGACAGGCTGGGGAATGAAGAGCTAGATTATGTGCACCGACTCTTCTGCCCAGTGCCGGTTTCCTCTCCCAGACCGCCACCTTGCTTGCATGGGTCGAGATCCCCCTCCCGCAGGGGATCCTGTCTCCAGGGCTGGGGCGGGGGGTGGCAGCAGAGCCGGGCTCCCCGCGACCCAGCGCGTCTGTTCCCCAGGAGCACATCGCCAAGCAGTTCGGGATGATGCAGTCGCAGATCGGCTACGACATCCTGGCGGAAGACACCATCACTGCCCTCCTGCACAACAACCGCAAGCTGCTGGAGAAGCACATCACCAAGACCGAGGTGGAAACCTTCGTCAGCCTGGTGCGGAAGAACCGGGAGCCCAGGTGAGCCCCCTGCTGCCGCCCCTCTGCCCTTCTCCTTCCCGGTCCTCCCGGGGCACAGAGTCTGCTGGTGCTGCTCATTGCAAATAGTGAAAAACGATTGCCTCCATTGGTACATTGCCACCTCTCCGAGGCCCTGGGCTCTGCACCCCTCCCTGTGACCACTTCCAAATTGGGCCCCATCTAGCAAAAGAGGGTGGATGCCTGGTGTAGCAGGAGGGCCCCAGGACCCTTCTCTGGTGACAAAGTCGGTGCCTGTATTGAACCTGTTGTTAAATATTTTGAGTATCACTCCCACCCTTGTGCGTCCTTTACCCTGACCCCTGGGACCCCCAGCCAGCCTACCCCTGCCCCAGGGTGAGCAAGGTGATACCCATCACTGTCTCTCCTTGGGCAGCTGGGAGTCCATCGTGCCCACCTCCCAAGCTTTAGGGTAGGGGCAGAAGCAGTAAGCGGGTTCCAGGGAGCTGGTGCTGCCCGCTGGGGAAGGAGGAGGGCGGGCTTCATCCCCACCAGGGACCAGCCTCTGAGCCCCCTCCCCCTCCCCCCTGCTGTCACCACCCCAGGTTCCTGGACTACCTCTCTGACCTGTGTGTGTCCAATCACATCGCCATCCCCGTCACCCAGGAGCTCATCTGCAAGTGTGTGCTGGACCCCAAGAACAGTGACATCCTCATCCAGACTGAGTGAGCCATTGCGCCGCCTCCTGCCGGCACCCAGGGCTCCTCCCTGCCCTGCTCCTCAGCCACCTGCCTGAGAGCTTGGCCCCGTACATCCGTCTGTCCGTGTTCTGGCTAGACCCAGATCCTCTGTCCTTGAGAAGCTCATGGTCTGAGGCAGTTGTCTGAGCTGGCACTCAGCTGAGGTCTAGGAGGAGTCCTTGTGGCTGGGCGTGCTGGGGGGGTAGGGAGGGCTGTAGGCACGGAGTTGGGCCCCAGCCCCCTGCTTCCTGTGACGGGTGGCCCTGGTCTGCAGGCTGCGGCCGGTGAAGGAAATGGCCCAGTCGCACGAGTACCTGACCATCGAGTACTCAGAGGAGGAGGTGTGGCTCACTTGGACCGACAAGAATAACGAGCACCACGAGAAGAGCGTGAGGCAGCTGGCCCAGGAGGCGCGGGCCGGCAATGCCCACGACGAGAACGTGCTCAGCTACTACAGGTGTGTCTGGACCCGGCTCCTTCCCCTGCTTCAGCGCTGCCAGAGCCCTTGACCCTTCTCGGAAGGCCTCTAGGCAGTCAGCAGCTTCCCCAGGGAAGCTGTGTAGCTAAAGAGCTCAGCACAGTGACAGGGCCTGAAAGAAACCCAGACCCGTTTCTAAGCATATTTATTTAGAAAATAAGATAACTGGATAACACGTATCAAATGCGGGCCACATACCAGGCACTGTTCGGAAGTGTTTCACCCGGCCACTCACTGCACAGAGGTAAAAGAACTTGCCCAAGCTCACACATCCTTAGTGGTGGGCCACGGTTCAGACCCAGGCTGTGTGGCGCCAGGGCCCAGGGCAGGTGACGCAGGGCTCTGAGCAGGAAGCCAAGGGCGTGCTGCCTGCAGCCGTCATTTCTGTAGCTCTTGCATCGCTGGTCCCCCTTCTGCACTTCCCGCCCCTTCCTCCCCCAGCCCCTCGCTCAGCCAGACCTCTCCCCGTGGAGACCCGGGCTGGCTGAGCCAGAAAGTGCTTCCCTCCTTTCCTCCTCCTCCACCAGGAGAGGGAGAGCTGCAAATCCGCAAAACTCCAGGCTGTTTTCCCTTTCACCTTGCTCACTCAGAATTGTGTCCTTCCTGTGATGTGGGCGGGCGCCTGGTTTGACCTAAGTCCCTCTGCACTCTCCCAAGTTCTCAGCCAGCCCAGGTCCAAGTGCTAGTAGCCCTCGCTGGGCCCCGCGCACTGTGCCCTCACCCTCTGCCCTGCTCTCCCTGCAGGTACCAGCTGAAACTCTTTGCCCGCATGTGCCTGGACCGCCAGTACCTGGCCATCGACGAGATCTCCCAGCAGCTGGGCGTCGACCTCATCTTCCTGTGCATGGCAGACGAAATGCTGCCCTTTGACCTGCGCGCCTCCTTTTGCCACCTGATGTTGCATGTGCATGTGGACAGGGACCCCCAGGAGCTAGTCACGCCGGTCAAGTTCGCCCGCCTCTGGACTGAGATCCCCACAGCCATCACCATCAAGGAGTGAGATGGGTAGGGGAGGGTGGGCCAGATGAGCGAGGCTGGGGTGGATCTCACGGACCCTCATGCCCCATGGCCTCCACCCCCAGCTATGATTCCAACTTGAACGCCTCTCGGGATGACAAGAAGAACAAGTTTGCCAGCACCATGGACTTCGTGGAGGACTACCTCAACAACGTGGTCAGCGAGGCCGTGCCCTTTGCCAACGAGGAGAAGAACAAGCTCACCTTCGAGGTTGGCTGGGCAGGGGTGTGCAGGGGCGGGTCTGGTGCTCGGCAGGGCTCTGGTTTGCCTCCTCACTAGGCCTCACTTGCCCCCTGGGTTCATTGGGGGCTCCACAACCCCCCTTCCCTCAGTGCCCCAGCCAGTTCGGGGAGACTGCGTGGACCAGTGGGACTCCCCAAGTGGGAGGCTTCTCCCTTGCCACCTGGGAGAGGGCTGCCTCCCCTCCTCCACTCACCCCTTCAGCCCCACCTGGGTCACAGGTGCCTGTGGGAGCCCCTCTCTTCCTGCATTTCTGCCTTATCTCCCCCCACCCCACACGGTAGCCTTCCTTTAGGCCTCACTTTCTCATTAGCCCATTAGGGCACTGTGTTGGCTGTGTCCAGGCTCCCGGAGGTCCGAGGCCCTGCCTTTTACCAGGAACTTCATCACACCCTGAGCACTCCTTATGTTAGCTCAGCCCTACCTTCCCGCGCTGGCCCCGCCCTTCGCGAGGCCCCGCCCCAGTCACCTCGGCCCCGCCCCACCCACCTCGGCCCCGCCCCACCCGCCTCGACCCCGCCCCACCACCTCGGCCCCGCCCCACCACCTCGGCCCCGCCCCACTCACCTCGGCCCCGCCTCCTGCCCACGCAGGTGGTCAGCCTGGCGCACAATCTCATCTACTTCGGATTCTACAGCTTCAGTGAGCTGCTGCGGCTCACTCGCACTCTGCTGGGCATCATCGACTGCGTGCAGGGGCCCCCAGCCATGCTGCAGGCCTACGATGACTCAGGCGGTGAGGCTTCTTGGCCAGCCCCTCCCCTCCCCCGCCCCCAACCCTGGTGGTGCTCTGTCTCCTCCTAGTGCCGGAAGCTCTCTCTGATCAACCCCCTTGTGCAGCCTGCCTCCTGGCCTCTCCTGGACTGGGGGAGCTTCTGTCCAGGCTCTGTGAAGACCCTGGGGCCTGGGGTGTTGCCTTCCGTCCATCTTGGTCTTGAGGGGAGATAATGAGGGAGGAGGGGAGACACAGGCCCTGCCCGAGGAGCTCCCTGTCAGGCCCAGGAGGTGGGGGGGAACAGCCCTGCCATCCGTTGTCAGATGGCCACCTTTGCCCTGGCCATCACTTCTTAGCCCAGATTTGGCTTAAAGCTCACCTCCTCCAGGAAGCCCTTCTGGGTTAACACCACAGCTGACAGAACTAGAGTCAGACTGAGGGGTCCTGCTGTGCATGCCTATGATCCCCATGCACTTCCCGCTCCGCAGGCAAGAACGTGCGGCGGTCCATCCAGGGTGTGGGCCACATGATGTCCACCATGGTGCTGAGCCGAAAGCAGTCTGTCTTTGGCGCCCCCAGCCTGCCTGCGGGTGCTGGTGCCGCTGAGCCGCTGGACCGAAGCAAGTTCGAGGACAACGAAGACATCGTGGTGATGGAGACCAAGCTGAAGATCCTGGAAATCTTGCAGGTGGCTGGGCCAGGGCGATGGTGGGAGGCATTGGGAATAGGGCAGGAGAGGGGGGCCTGAGACAGGAAGGGTGGTGGGGTGAGCTCCCACTCAGGTTATAGGATCCAGTACTGGCGGGCTCCAGAGTGATTGGCTGGGTAGCCCCCAGTGGTTCTCAGAGTGTGGTCCTTGGACCAGCCTGTCAGCCTCACCAGGGAAGTCCGAAATGCGTGTTCTCAGGCCCTGCCCCAGGCCTACGGATCAGGAGCCCCTGAGGCAGGCCCACGGTTTGTGCTGCGATAAGCCCCCTAGGTGATTCGGCTGTGCACTAAAGCCCATCTCTGTTCCTCCATTGTACAGACGAGGAAAGGAAGGGGGGGCGGAGGGGACTTTCCTGCCATCATACAGAGATGTTGAAGCCGAGCTGGAGCTTTGAGAGCCCGTTTCTTGGTGAGGCAGATACAGTTTTCCTGTTCTGAGTCTTGTCTGAGACCCCCTAGCAGCACTTGGAGAAGGGGCTGGCAGGATCCCGAGGAACGCTAAGGATGCTTGCTTTGGCCTTGGCGTCAGCGGAGGATGGGAAGGGTAATACAGTGACCTCCATGGGGACCCAGTCCGAGCAGGGCCTGGTCAGGGGAGACAGAGGAGGGAGATTCGGATTCATCTAGGGACTAAGGGCTTCCGGATCAGTGTCCTGGCGTATGGCCAGAAGCTCTGTGCCCCATAACGATAGAGGCCAGTCAAGGGTGTCCTCAAACCTTGTGTCCTCACCCCCACCCCCCACAGTGGCCTCTCCTGCTCCCCCTCAGTCTTCAGTTCTCCACCCACCTGCGTCCTGGCCCCGGGCAGAGCAAGATAGGAGGATGAGAGTGGGCGGAGCTTTTTCTCTTTCCTGTCAGTATCTTGGCTGGGAAGGAGGAGCTGAGTGGGCTGGGACCTCGGAATGGGGGGGTCTCTGCCTAATTTGGAGAGGAGGTGTCACCCCTCTTCACTGGAGCAGGAGTGGAGGAGAGGGCACCCTGGAGCTCCCCGGGGAGACGAGTCTTGAATATCTATGCCGACACACACACACACACACACACACACACACACACCCGCCCTGAGTGCCAGAGCTCATTCAGGGTACCTCCTCCCTCCCCCCCGGGGCACGACTGGCCTTCCGACCTCAGTCCAATCCTCGCCCCGTCCCTCCCCACTTCTCCAGTTCATCCTGAACGTCCGCCTGGATTACCGCATCTCCTACCTGCTGTCCGTCTTCAAGAAGGAGTTTGTGGAGGTGTTCCCCATGCAGGACAGCGGGGCCGACGGCACAGCCCCGGCCTTCGACTCCACCAGTGAGCCCTCACTCCTGCCTTCCCCACCCCTGCCTTCCCCTGCCTTCAGGCTGAGGCCGTCTGACTCGCCCAGGGATACACATCGGTGGGGTGGAGGCTGGGGGATACTACGGGGCTGGATCCCCAGCTTTGCCTCTGTTTCCCCAGCCTGCAAGGGCCTTTCCTCCCTAACATCTAATTTAATTGCCATGGTGAGAAGTGAGGGCAGAGATTATTCTCTCCACTTCCCAAATGGAGAAACTGAGGCCCATAGAGAGGCAGGGACTTGCCTAAGGTCAGAGCCAGTCAGAGGCTGAACCAGACCAGGACCCAGGTCTCCTGATGCCCAGTTCAGAACGCTGCTCGCCCCTGCCGGGCAGTGGGGCTACCCTGAGAAGGAGCATGCGGGCGGGGCCGCCCCCCAGCCAGTGTAGGGAACTTGGTGGCTTGGGCACGGCCCTGCTCCCTTACCCCTCTGATCCCCATCTTCCCTGGGCATGGACCTGCTGCCTGCCCCCATCTGCCCACTCTTGCTCCCCACAGCTGCTAACATGAACCTGGACCGCATCGGGGAGCAGGCGGAGGCCATGTTTGGAGTAGGGTGAGGCCAGGCTCGAGCTGGGGGGTTGTATGTGGGGTTGGGTGGGGGATGCTGACACAGGTGTGAGAACCCCCTTCTTGGGGTCTCCGAAGCTAGGTTTCCCAGGGCTGGGGCTGGCCGCTCCTGCTGGGTCTTATCCCCCCCGTAGCCCTTCGCCGGGCTCTGGGGCTGGGGGCTCCTTGGCTTTGTGCATTTGCCCTGTCAGGCCTGCCCAGCCCCAGTGATGCAGGGGCCGCCTGGACCTTAGTGTCATCTTGGTCATTCCCCTGCCCTCACCCAGGGCTGTTGTGCTTCTGTTTGTGCATCGGGACTTGGGCCAGGTAGCTGGAGGGGAGCAGGGGGAGGTGGGGAGGGAAGGCCGCTGTACAGAGGGCTGGAGTGGGGAGGGCTCGTCCTGGGGGTTGGGGGCTCTTAACCATTTCCATGCCACACTCTTGGCATCTAATGAAGCCCTTGGAGCCCTGCTCAGAATGGCATTTTTAAATTCATTTTAAAAAAGCACATAAGTTACAAAGGAAGGCAAGTGCTTTGAGATACAGTTATCAAAATATTGAAGAAACCAAATTGGACGTGCTGGTTAGGTACGGGCCTTTTTATTAACACACTAAATGACAAGCTGTGCCGGGGCTGTAATTAGTACCATGATTTCGAAGTGGCGATGAACGCAAGTGGCGTTTCGCGATTTCCGTAACAAGTGTAAGGTGTTGTGAAAACATCTGTGATTTGTTGTGGTGACCAAATCACAGGTACTGCTAATTTTTTCTCACTGAAGGAAATGCTGCATTTTTAGTTAGAGGTTGGTAAAGCCGAAGCCGTGGATTTTGCCCATCCTCTGTCCGTGGCCCCGGCCGATCTCTGTGAATCCCTGGGGCGGTGTGTGTGTGTGTGTGTGTGTGTGTGTGTGTGTGTGTGTCTGTCTGTCTGTCTGTCTGTGGGTCCCGTGTGAAGGGTCCCTGCTTCGGTTGTTTAATCAAAGGGAACACGGGGGTCACTCCGGGAGCTCAGGGCAGTGACTATTTACCAACTGGGGAGGATTTTTAGCAAGTATTGCACCCAGCGCTGCATCTGCTAAGGGGTGGTGGGGAGCACGCTTTTCCCTTCGACTGGCGGGGAGCTCACGGGCCGACCGTGCGCCCCACCCGTGCTGCAGGAAGACCAGCAGCATGCTGGAGGTGGACGACGAGGGTGGCCGCATGTTCCTGCGCGTGCTTATCCACCTCACCATGCACGACTACGCGCCGCTGGTCTCGGGGGCCCTGCAGCTGCTCTTCAAGCATTTCAGCCAGCGCCAGGAGGCCATGCACACCTTCAAGCAGGTGCCGCTCCTGTCTGAGCCCCCTTGCCCTTGGGGAGGGGGGAGGAGGCCCAGGGGTTGGCCCTCCAGCCCCCCTAACCCCGGCACTGAGCAGGCGAGTGCGCCAGCTGGACGCTGGCCTGTGCTGGGCACCAAGGAGTCAACCATGATGTAGATGTTCACAGCTCGGGGGAAGCTCAAGATGCCTATTTGGGGTTCTTGGCCTTGCTGAACCCCTTAAACGTGAAGGCCAAGGCTTGGCCATCTTTGTTACCTCTCAGCCTAACGCAAGGCCTGTCGCTTTCTATGATGTGGATGGCACTTCATAGTTTACAAACTATATAGCACGTGCGCGGGTTTGCTAAGTGCTTCAGATCACGCCTGGCATGCAGTCAGCCCTCACTAAGGTGACTGGTTGTGTTCTCGCAGTGTCGTGTGATCTTGACAGCACCCCGGGAGATGGGACTGGCATTTAGCAAGGGTGTGCCAGACACAGCACTGGCCTCGCGTTAATGGAATTCTCGCAGCAGCCCTAGCAACATGGTTACTGCTCTCATTCCCGTTTTTATAGAGAGGGACATTGAGGCCCAGGAGGCTTTCCCTCCTTACCCACTGGCCAGAGCGAGTGAAGTGGGAGCCAAGATTCAGATCCCTCTTTCAGCCAGCACTCAGTGATGCCAGTGTGCTTTGCCCTGCCCTGTTTGGGGTCCGAGTGGCCAAGTGACATGCCTTCACGGTACAAGCCAATGAGTTGCTGAAGGCAGGTGATGGGGCAGCTCATGCCCAGGAGTGCAGGGAGGCCTTCGGCCATCAGGGAAGGCTTCCTGGAGGCGGTGGACTATGGCAGGGCCATAAACACTGAGTAGGAGCAGAGGCGGAATGGAGATGCCAGGACCAGAGGCCTGCGACGGGGCAGGCGCTGGGGTTCTCTGCGAGGCAGTGGACCTGGGGTGCCCATCTCACCAGGCAGTCCCGTCTTCAACCTTTAGGTGCAGCTGCTGATCTCAGCTCAGGACGTGGAGAACTACAAGGTGATCAAGTCGGAGCTGGACCGGCTGCGGACCATGGTCGAGAAGTCGGAGCTGTGGGTCGACAAGAAGGGCAGCAGCAAGGGCGAGGAAGTGGAGGCAGGCACTGCTAAAGATAAGAAGGAGGTGCGCGAGGTCGCGGGGGGCTGGGGGGACAGGGCTCCCAGCAAGGGCTGGGCCTGGCTGACCCCCATTCCCTGTGTCCACAGCGGCCCACAGACGAGGAGGGCTTTCTGCACCCACCTGGGGAGAAGAGCAGTGAGAACTACCAGATCGTCAAGGGCGTGAGTGGCCGGGGGCCCCGGGATCCCCCTGGAGGCTCTGGGGCCTGGGCTCTCCTGCCTCTCCACTCTGCCGGCCACTGGTCCTCAAAATAGACGTCTTCTGTCTTTTCCCGCGCATTAAAAACAGCCCTGCCAAGGTCCAGATGGCCTTGTTTTAAAGCTGAAGGAATTTAATGAAATTCCATTTCACAGTCATATTGTTCTATTTACTTTTATGGATGGGATTGGGTCTTTAGTGCTTCGTGGCCTTGTTGCAGTGATCTGACACAGTGACCACGGCCTCCTTCCCCCGTCCCGTCCCCAGTGTGAGCTGGGGCTTGGCTGGGGTTGGCAGGGTACTCTGGCCAGCCTGAGCAGGGCCTTGGGTGGAGGGGAAGCTTGAGGTGGAGGGAAGGGGTCTGAGCTCACCCTCCACTCCCCCCAGATCCTGGAGCGGCTGAACAAGATGTGCGGCGTTGGGGAGCAGATGAGGAAGAAGCAGCAGAGGCTGCTCAAGAACATGGATGCCCACAAAGTCATGCTGGACCTGCTGCAGGTCCCCTATGACAAGGTGGCCTCTGGATCCCCAGGGCAGCTTCACCCTGAGCCCCAATTTAACCCCAACCACACGCTAGCCCCGGATGCTAACCTCACCCAGCCTCACCCTGATTCTGACCGTGATCCTGGCTTCTGTTTCCCTCTCTGGCCGGATAATCTCAACTTCATTGTAACCTTTGACCGTCCTCCCCTTACCTTGATCCACGTGACCCCTTGACTCATGATGTCAATACAGGCCTCGTACTGACCCCTGACTTTGATGCCACACCCTGGCCTCACTCTGACCTCCTAGTCTGACCTGGTCCCTGACTCTAAATTTAGCCTCATTTCAATCTTTGACCCTGCATGCCTCCCCCTTGACTGACCTTGATCTTGATCTGTCTCAAGCCTCACACTGACTCTTGAGCCTGACACCATCCCAGCGTTCACCTGACCCTGATCCCTCAGCCTCGCTCCCCCTCCAGCCTCACCTCACCCTCTGACCCCCAGCCCCTCACACATTTCCTCGTCCTGACCTGGTGGCCCAGCTTTCACCTTGAACCCGGCCTCCCTGTGGTCCCAATCCCAAGCCCTGACCTGCCCCCACACCCATGGGAGCTCAGGCACCAGGCCTGACCTCACCTCGCTCCCCTCCCCCCACCCCGTGCCCAGGGCGATGCCAAGATGATGGAGATTCTGCGGTACACGCACCAGTTCCTGCAGAAGTTCTGCGCGGGGAACCCCGGCAACCAGGCCCTGCTGCACAAGCACCTGCACCTCTTCCTCACCCCGGGGGTAAGGGCGCCGGGTGGAGGCGGCTGGCCAGAGCGGGGCCTGGGTCCCCCCTTTCTGACGGGCGCGCTCCCCGCAGCTCCTGGAGGCAGAGACCATGCAGCACATCTTCCTGAACAACTACCAGCTGTGCTCTGAAATCAGCGAGCCCGTGCTGCAGCACTTCGTGCACCTGCTGGCCACGCACGGGCGGCACGTTCAGTACCTGGACTTCCTGCACACCGTCATCAAGGCCGAGGGCAAGTACGTCAAGAAGTGCCAGGACATGATCATGACGGAGGTGAGGAAGGGGCGGGGGGGGGGGGGGGGGGGCGCACGTGGTGGCGCACGGGAGCTCAGGTGGAGGCCACAGAGAGGGAGCGCTCGGGAGGCGGGACCCCGGGATGGAGGAGTCAGGCAGCGAGAGGAGCGCTGAGGGTGCTGGACGGCCGAGGGAGAGCTAAGCTCACAGAGGCCGGTCTAGCGGAACTCAGATAACAGGCCTGAAAGTGCAAACCCTCCTTCCCTCGTTTAGCCTTCTGTTACTATGTACTTAAAAAATCACCGGTACTGGGCACGTGGGGGGAGCAGTTGCATGTGAGCTCGGGGCGGGGCGACCACAGCCTTCGTGCCCGGGCCCCTGCATCTGGCACATTGCGGGTACTCAGTAGGTCTGTTTACCTGAAGCCATGGAGGGTTGAGGGCTGAGTCTCAATCTGGAAGAGACGGGGACTCTGCCCTGGGGCCTCTTACTGCATGGAGTGGGGGCGGGGGAGGAAGGAGCCCGGGGAAGTGAGATGAGGGACCTAATAAACGAGATGCCCTGAGTTGGGAGGGCTGTGCTGTGTGAATTATTAATTGCTGTTATTATATTCCCGTGAATAACATAATTGCTGATATGAGAGGATGCAGTGAGTGCTCTGTGAGGCTTTAAATTACACACTGTGGGAGCACTGGGGAATGGGGGGTGGGGTGAGCCAGGCAAGGGTGGGATTTGCAAGGGCTTCCTGGCAGAGGCACCTCTGAAACAGCGTGTGCTCTGTGAGGCTTTACATTATACACTGTGGGAGCACTGAGGAGTGGCGGAGTGGTGAGCCAGGCAGGGGTGGGATTTGCAAGGGCTTCCTGGAGGAGGCACCTCTGAAACAAGCCTGAATGGGACTTCTTTCTTTAGAGGAGGAGGGGGCACTTTCTGGGTCCAGGGCTCGGCCCAGATGGCAGAGGGCCTGCGACATCAGCCTACGGCCCCCCAGGGCCAGGCAGGGGAGGGTTTGCCTGAATGTCAGGTGAGGGCTGAGGTCCGGGTCCCAATCTCTCTTGGGTACACCCAGGGCCTGCTGGACTGGGGGGGTCTGACGGGGCACCCCTCCTGCCCACAGCTGACCAACGCAGGTGATGATGTGGTCGTGTTCTACAATGACAAAGCCTCACTGACGCACCTGCTGGACATGATGAAGGCCGCCCGGGATGGCGTGGAGGACCACAGCCCCCTCATGTATCACATCTCCCTGGTGGACTTGCTGGCTGCCTGCGCCGAGGGCAAGAACGTCTACACCGAGATCAAGTGCACCTCCCTGCTGCCCTTAGAGGACGTGGTGTCTGTGGTGACACACGAGGACTGCATCACCGAGGTCCTCTGGGGACTGGGAGAGGTGGCTGCGGAGGGGGGGGACAGCCGGGGGAGAAGCGTAGAGCCAGGCTGAGGCAGCCTTGCAATGGCAGGGAAGGAAGAGGCTGGTAAGGAAAGTGGGGGAGTGGCAGACGTGGGGGAGGGTGGGAGGGGTGTGGGGAGAGGAGCAACGGGGAGGTCAGGGGAGAATCGGGGGAGTGCAGAGAGGGAGAGCCTGGACCGGCGGCCTTGCCAGCGCTCCTGACCTTGCTCCCGGCTGCGCAGGTGAAAATGGCCTACGTGAACTTCGTGAATCACTGCTATGTTGACACAGAGGTGGAGATGAAGGAGATCTACACCAGCAACCACATCTGGACACTCTTTGAGAACTTCACCCTGGACATGGCTCGGGTCTGTCCCTGGGGAGGGGAGGGTGTGGGCTTGTGGGTGTGCTGTGCTGGGCAGGGTCGTGGTTGGGAGCCCCAGCAGTCTTCTCGGGGGGGGGGGAGTGGTGGGCCCCCCCAGGCATCTCTCTCTCCTACCCCAGGTCTGCAGTAAGCGGGAGAAGCGCCTGACTGACCCCACCCTGGAGAAGTACGTGCTGACCGTCGTGCTGGACACCATCAACGCCTTCTTCAGCTCTCCGTTCTCTGAGAACAGCACCTCCCTGCAGGTGGGCTGCTCCTGCCCGCACAGACTTTGTGTAGGGAAGGAAGAGGATATATATTCCTGTTTGTTCCTGATACACAGAGACATAGCAGGAGGAAACATACGAGTGTGCTAGTTACATCTGCTGTGTAACAAGTCCCCCCAAACCCGAGCAGTTTAAAACAAGGAACATTTATTCTTCCATAATTTCTGTGGGTCAGGAATTACAGTGGGGACCGTACCCTAGAACAGGAACTCGTAAGTTCTCTAGGTAGGACGGATCCCAGGTGGCGGGGGCAGCTGGCAGCACTTCCTCCCCGAAGGCAAGATGGTCACGCCTGACTCAATGGACAGCAGAGCCAGAGCAGTATTCCAGAGGGTCCGAGGCACAGAGATCTTTGGTGTGTGGCTTAGTTGATCAGGTGCCCCAGGACTGAAGTGGCCAACCTTCTGGAGTCTCACTTACCCGTATCAGCAGACAGGCTCTAGGCTAGCGAACAGAAGTTTGCCTTAAATCACTGGAAGGGTCATGGCCCCTCAGTCGATTCCCAGATTCCCAGACATCATAGTCCAGAGCCTCTTGAAGGAAAGAGAGGCTGGCTCCCTGGAGGAGGGAGCCTGCGACAATACCTAAATCATAAAGGAACCCTGGATGGACACACCAGTGACCAAGAGAGGGGCTACCTATAGATGGACTGAGGGCGGAGTGGGTCCTAGTTTCTCAGCAAGGGTGGGTTTGTTTTGACACATGTATGTTTGGGCCCTGGGACTATTTTGGGACTATGGGTAATAGCATCAGTTTTCCCCACCTCTCATGAGCCCCAGGGCAGAGTGTGGGAGAATGGGGCTGATGGGGTCAAGGTTGGGGTGACACTTCTCAAAGTATGCCTTTTCATAACATACTTTGGGTTTTGAACCATGTAAATATATCACCTTTCCACTATTAATTTATTAAAAAAATTTTTTTAAAGGAAGGAAAAGCCTAGCAATAGGACTAGAAGCCCCAGGTCTGGACCTTGGGGAATTCTTACAGGGCTGCCATGTACAGTTGGGCAGGTTGTGTACTGCTGAGAGGAAAGGGGGTACCTTTTTCCAATTGGCACAAAGGCACATGGTATCTCTTGGAGGCCCTGTTCCTCTATCATGCCCATTCTCAGTGGGCTCTGGTCACTGGGCCTGGGGCTGTCCCAGGGTGGAGAGTGGGTCAGGCTGTAGCAGTAGGTGTGTTGCCTCTTGCAGACCCACCAGACAATCGTGGTGCAGCTGCTGCAGTCCACCACACGGCTGCTCGAGTGTCCGTGGCTGCAGCAGCAGCACAAGGGCTCCGTGGAGGCCTGCATCCGGACCCTCGCCATGGTGGGTGAGTGTGCCAGGGGCACTGGCTAGCTCCAACCACCCCTCCTCCCCTCCCTTCGCCGCAGGGATGCCTGCCTTAGGAATAAACCCATTATTCCTAAGCTTGCTCGTCATCTGCTTCCAGGTAGTTCTCAGTTAAGTCCTTCTTGGTGTCTAACTAGCTACTTAGCCATAGAGAGAAGCGCTTTTCTCCTTTGAGTCAGTTCCCCAGAGTAGAATGCTGGGGGGACATCCCCCAACCAAAGTTTCCTGTGCTTGCAAATAGTTTTGGGCAGAAGGGAGGCCTGTAGGTTGTTAGGGAGCATTGGGGAAGGGGAGAGCAAAGGTGGGAGCGAGAAGGGGAAGGTCCAGTGTGGAGCCAGGGTAGAATCAAAGAGGCAGAAACTCCTCTATTTTAAAAAAATTTTTTTTTAACATTGATTCATTTTTGAGAGAGAGATAGAGTGTGAGTGGGGGAGGGGCAGAGAGAGAGGGAGACACAGAATCCAAAGCAGGCTCTAGGCTCTGAGCTGTCAGCACAGAGCCCAAACCGGGGCTTGAACCCATGAGTGGTGAGATCATGATCTGAGCCAAAGTCAGACGCTGAACCAACTGAACCACCCAGGTGCCCCAGAAACTCCCTCTTTTTACCCCAAAAGGGAAGAGGCCACCTCAGTCCAAGTGGGGGCCAGCATGTCCCTCAGAACTTCGGTTAGTGCACCCTGTCCCCTGGTACAGCTGCCTGAGCCTGGCCCCTCTGGCTGGCTGAGCCCCCCACCTGCCCTCCAGCACCCTCCCCTCTCCCCCCAGCCAAAGGCCGGGCCATCTCCCTGCCCATGGACTTGGATGCGCACATCAGCCTGCTGCTCAGCAGCGGCCCCAGCTGTGCAGCGGCCCAGCGCAACGCCTCCAGCTACAAGACGGCCACGCGGGCCTTCCCCCGCGTCACGCCCACCGCCAACCAGTGGGACTACAAGAACATCATCGAGAAGCTGCAGGTGGGTGTGGGGCTCCCCGGCTCCTGCCCTAAGAGCTGCTCTGGAAGGGCATGTTCCAGGGAAGCGTCCTGTCCTGTGCTGCACGCACTCCCCAGGAGGGAGTCCCCTGCTAAGGGCAGGCCCTGGGCTGGGCACCAAGGGCCAGGAGGACCCAGGCGTCTGCTAGTGGGGCCGGTGTGCACGAAGGGGCTCAGGACAACTCTCAGTCCTTAGAGCCCCTTCCTGTTTATGCAACGCATTATCTACCTACACACACTTCTTGCCATCCCCACGTGGTGGGAGACCGAGGCCCAGAGAGGGTGAGGGTGAGGGGTTTGCCCAGGTCACACAGCTAGATGAGAGGCTGGGTGAGAAGGCAGGGCCAGTGACTCTAAGCAGACAGGCATCCTGCATTGTTCAGGGTGGTTCCTTAGATAGGCTCAGAGGAATCCGTGGGGCCCCCTGGTGCTGGGGAGTGGGGAATGGCAATCAGGCCTCACTCATCCGTGGGCCCTGGATGGCCTGCGCCTGGCCCGGTGGTGACTGTGCCATGCCCGCTCCAGGACATCATCACGGCCCTGGAGGAGCGGCTGAGGCCACTGGTGCAGGCTGAGCTGTCTGTGCTGGTAGATGTCCTGCACTGGCCCGAGCTGCTCTTCCTGGAGGGCAGTGACGCCTACCAGCGCTGCGAGAGTGGGGGCTTCCTGTCCAAGTGAGTGCAGTGGCAGCCTGGCCGGGGGTGGGGGAATGGCGGGCACAAGGCAGCCTGGGACAGGGAAGGGCCCTGTGGGGGCTGGGCAGCCCACGGGGTCAGGGGGCTGCTTGCGTCCCTGGCCAGCACAGGGCAGGGGAGGTGGCTGGAGGTGGGCATCAGAGGCCGCCCCACGCGTCCGTCCTTCCTCACTGGCCAGGCTGATCCAGCACACCAAGGACCTCATGGAGTCAGAGGAGAAGCTGTGTGTCAAGGTGCTGCGGACCCTGCAGCAAATGCTGCTCAAGAAGGCCAAGTATGGGGACCGGGTGAGTGGCCAGGCGAGCTGGATACCGTGCGGGCCCGGCCAGGAGTGCCCGGGGCTCGGGGCCGGGCCTGGCCTGCCAGTGGTTCGATGGTGAGAAGTTCCCCTGTGGGCCCTCCCTTTTCTCCAGGGCAATCAGCTGCGCAAGATGCTGCTACAAAACTACCTCCAGAACCGGAAGTCCAGCTCGAGGGGAGACCTTTCGGACCCCATGAGCGCTGGTCAGTACCGCCCGCCCCCCTGGCCGTGCCTCTGGGTAACCCGTTCGCCTAGGCCCTGGGCCCTGCCTTCTGCTCCCCTGCCCTACCGACTCCCCTCAAGCGGGCTCCCCAACTTCAGGCCTGGACCAAGACTGGTCAGCAATTGCGGCCACCCAGTGCCGGCTGGACAAGGAGGGGGCCACCAAGCTGGTGTGTGACCTTATCACCAGCACCAAGAATGAGAAGATCTTCCAGGAGAGCATCGGCCTGGCCATCCGCCTGCTGGATGGTGGCAACACCGAGATCCAGGTGTGGAGTGGAGGGGCTCCCGGGTGGTGCCTGCTACAAGAAGGAGGGGTGTGCCAGGGGCCTGGCTGCTGGGCTGGGTGCGGCTGGCCAGCACGAGTCTGGCTACCCGTGGGTGGTCCCACCTCCCATAACTGCACCCGTGTTGTGTGGCCTCTTTTCTGTCCTCACCGACCATCCTGTTCAAGCCAGGCCTGAGCCTGCCTCCCCGCCAGGCTGCCCACATCATGCCTGCCTCTTGGCCTCTGCTCGGGCTTCCTTCCCTCCTCCTCCACATCCTCCTCAGCCTTTGGGGCCCAGCTAAAGGACTGCCTCCTCTGAGAAGCCCCCTCTGATTGCTTTGTCCCCATGCATTCATCTGTGCATTGTTTCAGTAAGCCCGCACGGAATGCTTTGCATGGCCTGTCAGTGTTCTAGGCGCTGAGGATTCAGTAGCGAACAGGAAAGATAGCATCCATGTTCCCTTGCTCCTGTATCCTAGTGAGGACAATAGCCAGTAACCATACCCACCCCGCCAAATAGAGAGAGCATGATGGACAGTGATGTTGGAGGTGAGGGGCTTAGGGAGTGCTGGGGCAGGGATCAGGGAAGGTTCCTGAAAAGGGGAACGTTGGATCAAGGATGCAGAGGTGAGCACAAGGACAGGTGGGTGCTGTCCTGGGAGAGTGCAAAGGCCATGAGGCGGAAGTGGCCGATGTGGCTGGAGAGGACAGAGGAGTGGAGAGTGGTGGGCCCTGGGGTCAGAGGGGTGGCAGGCCGTCGTGTGGCCTCACGGGTGCTGTGAGGCGTGGCTTTTCCTGTGGGTAAGATGGGGCCATTGCAGCGTTTCGGGCAGAGGAGAGAGACAAGACTTGGACTTCCAAGGGGCATCTCTGCTGCTGTATGCGGAGCAGACGGAGGGCTGAGGGCAGATGCAGGTGGGGGTGAGGAGGCTAGGGCGGGCCTCTAGCATCCCAGTGACAGCAGATACGGACCCTTCCCCTCTGCCTCCACAGTCCTGACGGCCCCTGCCCCAGCCTCAGTCCCAGGGCACATCTAGGGGCTTGTCTGTGGTCCTGCAGGGGCTTGTCCCTGCAGTGCAGGATAGAGCCCCCCGGGGACCTACCAGGGGCTGCTCAGAGCCAGTCCCTCATCTCACTGTCCACCCCCAGAAATCCTTCTACAACCTGATGACCAGCGACAAGAAGTCAGAGCGCTTCTTCAAGGTGCTGCACGACCGCATGAAGCGGGCCCAGCAGGAGACCAAGTCCACGGTGGCCGTCAACATGAATGACCTGGGCAGCCAGCCACGCGAGGACCGGGAGCCGGCAGACCCCACCACCAAAGGTCAGGGGTCACAGCAGTACAGGATGCGGGTGCTGGGCCAGCGTCAGAGGCTTCAGGGTGAAGGCAGTCCCTGGGCGGGATCTGCAGGCAGGGGCCTGTGGGTGAGAACACAGGGGTCCGGTTACTTCCGGCAGCCTTACGTGGCCTTGCCCTGCAGGCCGCGTGGCTTCCTTCTCACTGCCAGGCTCCCCGTCCCGCTATTCGCTGGGCCCCAGCCTGCGCCGGGGGCACGAGGTGGGCGAGCGCGTGCAGAGCAACGAGATGGGCACGTCTGTGCTCATCATGCAGCCCATCCTGCGCTTTCTGCAGCTGCTGTGTGAGAACCACAACCGCGACCTGCAGGTGAGCACCTGCCCGCCCCTCCCCCAGCCAGCGGGTGGGCGCCTGGCCGCCCCTCCCCATCTGTCTGTGCGTGGCTGCCCTGTAGCTGTGGTCAAGCCCTGCGGCGCTCAGGGTCGTGGTCCCTAGGCAGGCCTCTGCCTCCCGGCGGGAGCAGTGCCACGTCCACCCTTCTGTGCTCTGCAGAACTTCCTGCGCTCCCAGAACAACAAGACCAACTACAACCTGGTGTGTGAGACACTGCAGTTCCTGGACATCATGTGCGGCAGCACTACCGGTGGCCTGGGGCTGCTGGGGCTTTACATCAATGAGGACAATGTGGGCCTTGTCATCCAGACCCTAGAGACCCTCACTGAGTACTGCCAGGGCCCCTGCCACGAGAACCAGGTAAGCTGCCGTGAGAACCAGGAGCAGCCGAGGGGGAGTGTGGACGTGTGGGTGTGGGGAGCAGGCTGGGCAGGGTGGACACTGAGCCTCCGGGGTACCAGAGTGCTGAGCCCTGTGTCCCCCACTGCCTCCCGCCAGACCTGCATTGTGACGCACGAGTCCAATGGCATAGACATCATCACGGCCCTGATTCTTAATGACATCAGTCCCCTGTGCAAATACCGTATGGATCTGGTGCTGCAGCTTAAGGTGGGGTCCGGGGCAGCCCGCATGAGTGTGCCTGTGATGTGTATGCACAAATGCATGCGATGTGTGTTGAGTGTGCCTCCTGGGGTGCATTGGCGTGTTTCACATGTACACCTTTACATGCACATCTAGGAGCAGATGTGTTCTGGGTTTATCTGAGGGTCTCCCACGGGGGTATCTGCTTTGTGGGGGACTGTGTGTGCTTGCCATGGGGTAGGGTGAAGGCAGCTAGAGGGTGAGCTGGATTTGCAGGACACTTCTCAGCGAGTCCTGGGGGACAGTGAGGATGGGAAAGCCCCAGCCCATCTTGCAGGCCAGGAGAGGCTATTATGGAGTAGCCAGTGGAAGAGGTCGTTGGGGGATGCGGTGGGGACTCAGCCTGTCCCCCTCTCCCCACCTCTCCGCAGGACAATGCCTCCAAGCTGCTCCTGGCTCTGATGGAGAGCCGGCACGACAGTGAAAACGCTGAGCGAATCCTCATCAGCTTGCGGCCCCAGGAGCTGGTGAGGCGGGGGCCAGGGGTCAGGTGGGAAGGTGTGCCTGGGGGGGGTGTCGGGAGACGGGGATAGGGCAGTCCCTACCGCGAGGCAGACGGCATTTAAACAGGCCCTGCCCTGCCAGGTGGACGTCATCAAGAAAGCCTACCTGCAGGAGGAGGAGCGTGAGAACTCGGAGGTGAGCCCACGTGAAGTGGGCCACAACATCTACATCCTGGCGCTGCAGGTACCAGCCCCACCCCTGGCCCCGCCCCGGAGGTCCCGCCCCCACCCCTGGCCCCGCCCCCCGGCGGTCCCGCCCACCACGCCCTGTGACTCTGCCCCGCCCTCTCACTCAGCTCTCCAGGCACAACAAGCAGCTGCAGCACCTGCTCAAGCCAGTGAAGCGCATCCAAGAGGAGGAGGCCGAGGGCATCTCTTCTATGGTGAGGGCGCGGGGGCGAGGCTGGGTGTGGGGCGGGGCTTACGTCTAGGGGCGTGGCTGGACGAGGGATTGGATGGGCTGGATCCTTGAGGCTAGGAATTGAGGGCGGAGATGAGGGCACAGCAGAGATCTGAGGGCTGGGTGGAATTTGGGAAGAGCCCCGGGCAGGGCCAGGAATTCTGGGCAGTGCGCGACCCGGGGGCATGGCTGAACCTGAGTGAAGGGTTAGAATGAGAGGCGGGGCTCAGGGCGGGAGGAGCCGGACTGGTGGCCCGGGGTGAAACCTACAAGTGGGAGTGGGAGCGGGGCTGTGGGGCGGGTCTGGAAGCCCGGAGCTGGAGTGGGCTGGAGTGGGCTGGAGTGGAAGCCCCCTACGGCTTATGCCCCTCTGGGGCTGCATCCTGGTTGGGCTAGGCTGGGCCTGGCCCGGGGACCTGGAGCAGGTAGGGCTGGGGTGCCCGACCTAGCAGTGGGAAGCTGCGGGGCCTGACCTCGGCTGCCCCTCTGCCCCCAGCTCAGCCTCAACAACAAGCAGCTGTCCCAGATGCTCAAGTCTTCGGCGCCCGCACAGGAGGAGGAGGAGGACCCCCTGGCCTACTATGAGAACCATACTTCCCAGATAGAGGTGGGGCCCGAGGGCAGTAGGGGCGCGGTGAGTGAGGGCCTGTGAACAAGGGCCGTGGTGCAGGCGTGACCACGTGCCTGTGTGCACCCAGATCGTGCGACAGGACCGCAGCATGGAGCAGATCGTGTTCCCGGTGCCTGGCATCTGCCAGTTCCTGACGGAGGAGACCAAGCACCGGCTCTTCACCACCACGGAGCAGGATGAGCAGGGCAGCAAAGTGAGCGATTTCTTTGACCAGTCCTCCTTCCTGCACAACGAAATGGAGTGGCAGCGCAAACTCCGCAGTGAGGACACGGGGGCCGGGCGGGGCGGGAGGGCACGGCCCCCTGGCGACCCCCTCAGCTGCCCGCCCTGCCTCACCCCAGGAGGGCTCCAGGCATGTTTTCCTCCCCAAGCGGGGCCTGGAGCTTGAGCAGGCGCTGGGGGTGGGGGAGCCCCCCTCGGTGGGGTGGGTGGACAGTGTTAACTAGGGCCCCCACCCCCACCTCCCCCAGGCATGCCTCTGATCTACTGGTTCTCTCGCCGAATGACCCTGTGGGGCAGCATTTCCTTCAACCTGGCAGTTTTCATCAACATCATCATCGCCTTCTTCTACCCCTACATGGAGGGCGCGTCCACAGGTGGGGTCACAAGGCTGGCCGACTGTGGCCTTGGAGACCCCTGAGCCGCCTCCCTGGCTTCGGGCCGAAGCTTGGGGCCAGCCGGGCTCTGAGGGGACCAGAGGCAGGGTGGGGGGATAGCACCCCCGTGCTGCTTTGGGGGCTCTGCACCCCGTCGTGGGGAGAGACAGAAGTGGTCCCTTGGGACGTCAGGGTCCCTGACCTCCCGAGACAGTACACGTCTCTCTCACACACACGAGCACGCTCATGTGTGAGCCAGAGGCCAGATATGGTAGCAGCGGCGGGACAGGGCCTCTTCTGCCTTTAGCCTCGACGTGCAGGTGTGCTGGTGCAGGAGAGCCCTTAATACCACGTGACCAAGAACTTAAGGGGGAAGGTTTCTGGGAGGAGGTGGCTTCTTGGGGTGCTCTGTGGGGGCTGTGGTGAGCTTGAGTGACCAGTGATCGCCCCTGCACCCCGGCCCCCAGGTGTGCTGGGCTCCCCACTCATCTCACTGCTGTTCTGGATCCTCATCTGCTTCTCCATCGCGGCCCTGTTCACCAAGCGCTACAGCATCCGCCCCCTCATTGTGGCGCTCATCCTGCGCTCCATCTACTACCTGGGCATTGGGCCTACACTCAACATCCTGGGCGCCCTCAACGTGAGTGCCAGAGGGAGCCCTCACCCCAGGCCACCCCCGGGGCTCCTGCTGCCTCCCAGCAGCCACTGCTCTGCCCTAAACCCCTGTCCCTGTGTTGGGCTCAGGCTTGTTAAAGCTCCACGGTTGGGACCGTTCTGTGCTTCCACCGTCTCCTGGGACAGCCTGAGGCAACTGGCACTCAGAGATAGCCAGCCAGGAGTCACCTTGGGGCACCAGCTGCAGGGCCGCTGTGTACACGGTGTTAGTCGGGCACTGCCCAGAGGCACTATTTGTACCATAGACATTAAAGGTTTGTATATTATGACGATTTCTGACAGCTGGAAATCAAGTGCCCAGAGCAAGGTGGGGGGAGCCACCTTTTCCTAACTTACTAAGTAGAGGTCAAAGTTGGTCTGAGAGACTCCATCCTCTACCTGTATCTCACTTTCTTCCTGGAGCCAGGGGCCCAAGGGCCTTCTCCCCTGTTCTATCCCAGGAGTCCAGCTACATTTCGGGGGACATTTTTATCAACGCTGAGCCTACCAGGTGGAGCAGGACCAGCTCTGATCCATTCCACAGAAGGGCTGGCCTCTGAGCTGGTCACTGGGTGGGCACGGCAGCAGGGAGTGGGATTCAGGGTGGGCGGCGGGGCCCTGATGCCCATGCCTTCTACCTGCCCCCAGCTGACCAACAAGATTGTGTTTGTGGTGAGCTTTGTGGGCAACCGAGGAACCTTCATCCGGGGCTATAAGGCCATGGTCATGGACATGGAGTTCCTCTACCACGTGGGCTACATCCTGACTAGTGTCCTGGGCCTCTTTGTGCACGAGCTCTTCTACAGTATCCTGGTGAGCCCTCGGGGGTGGGGGGTGGGGGCTGGCAGGGGCGTGGGTTAGGGACAGTCAGGGCTTCCCTCAAGTTGCTAGTGGTTCCCCAGCACCAATCTCTCGGTCCAGTCCTCTTGCTTCTGGGCTGGGAGGGCTAGATTTCCGGAGTCCTCCTCTGCCTGGCCCCAGCCTAGCCTTCAGGGCCCTGCCGGCCGCTCCTGGCCCCCATCTGGCCCATCTCCCCTGTCTGGTAGTGGTTTTAAGCTTGGACTCTGGAGAACCAGACTACCTGGCTTTGCACCCCAGCGTGGCCACTACAAGCTCTATGATTTGGGGCAAGTTTCTAAACTGCCCCATGCCTCCCCTTCTGCATCTGTAAAACGAGGATAATTAACAGCACCTGTCTTCGAGAATGATGGTGAGGTTGACATGAGCCAACACGCACAGATCACGTAGGATGTGTTCTGGCACGTAGCAAGCACACTTTCCGCGCCGGCCGTCTTTCCTCCCCCGTGTGTGGTGTTTGCCTGCCCATTCAGCCCTCACACCTCCTGGGCCACTCCCCTCCCCTCGTCTTAGAACCCCAGGTGCCTCCGAGCAGCCTCCCTGATAGGCCCGCTAGGCTGCTTCCACCTGCCCGAGCACAGACCCTCGTGGAGGAGCCTGTGGGAAACCACTGGGGACCGGGCAGCCCTTGGATCCAGCGGCATCTGCAGCCTCTCAAGGCCCTGTCCCTGCCCTGCAGCTCTTTGACCTCATCTACCGGGAGGAGACGCTGTTCAACGTCATCAAGAGTGTGACTCGCAATGGCCGCTCCATCCTGCTGACCGCCCTGCTGGCCCTCATCCTGGTCTACCTCTTCTCCATCGTTGGCTTCCTCTTCCTCAAGGATGACTTCATCCTTGAGGTTGACCGGCTGCCCAGCAATCACTCTGGAGGTCTGGCAGCTCCTCTCCTGGGCGGGTGTGGGGGCTGGGAGGGGCTGCACAGAGGACCCGCGTCTGTCTCACCAGGCCCCCTGCCTCTCTTCTTCCTCTTGGGTTGGGGGCAGGGGGTCTAGTTCACACCAATCTGCCTCCCGTGCCCTGGGACAGACTGAGGGGTTGGGAGAGCCTTGGTCTTTGGTTCCCTGAGGGGCCACTTGCTTGCAGGCCTGGCATTCATGTTAAACTCAGTATTTGCAGGGACTGCCTGTGTGCCAGGCTCAGGGGTACAGACACCCCTTCCTGCCCTTAGTGCATAGCAGGGGCATGAAGGCCCTTCACCTGCAGCCTGACAGAGCGGGGAGCTCGCAGGATCAGGAGCTTTGTGGAGGGTGTGATGCGGGGGTCACAGCCAGGGGAACGATAAGGCTGGCCATTTGGACCTCCTGGTGACCTCATCCATGTCCCCTCTAGCCAGCCCCCTGGGGATGCCACATGGAGCTGCCACATTTGTGGGCACGTGCAGCAGCGACAAGCTGGACTGTGACTCAGGGGTCTCCGTGCCTGAGGTCCTGGAAGGTGAGGCCAGTGTGTCCTGGGCGCCTGGGGGAGGGGCACAGGGGCAGGTGGCTTGGCTTGGGTATGAGCATGCACTCTGCCTATAGGGAGTGAAGAGCTGGAGAGCACAGAGCGGGCCTGCGACACGCTGCTGATGTGCATCGTCACCGTCATGAACCACGGGTTGCGCAATGGTGGTGGCGTGGGCGACATTCTCCGCAAGCCCTCCAAAGACGTGAGCATCCCCTGCCCCACTCCCAAATCCATATGGCCCAAGCCCTGGCCAGGTCGGCCACCGGGAGGTCATGGTCATGGCCTGGGGGAGCAGCTTGGCTCCCCTCCGTCTCTGATGTTGCAAGCCCCCACTTTGCACCCCCCTCCCTGCTTTGCCACCGAGTCAGTGCATAGTGCCTGCCGTGCCGGTTGAGCTTCCCCACCCCAGTCTGCTCATGTATCCCCCCAGCCCCCCAGCTCACTGTAGTTGCTCTCAGGAAAGACCTTGGCAGTCAAGCTTTGCCCAGGCTGGGGAAGGCGTGAGTCAGACATCGGGTGGAGCCCCGGCGGCACTGGATTCATCCATGAGGCGGAGCCCCAGCCCAGGGCAGGGGAGGGCAGGCTGGGGATGCTGCGTCCGCGAGGGCGCCTCAGGATTTGACTCAGGCAGCCAGGCCTTACCAGTACCCAGTCTGTCCTCAGTCGCATGGGGGCTGAGAAGCCGCTTCCCGGGTCAGACGGTGTTTCTAGAATGTGTGAGGCCAGGCGTCCTGAGGGTGGGGCAGAGGAGTTCAGAGCCGGCTCTGTCCCCAACCCAAAGTTCGGGGCAGAGATAGGCCTCGACCTGCAGCCTCAGTGCCCCACGCCAAACTCCTGTCACGGAGCTCTGGACTAGCAAGTATCCTTTCTGAGTCCGCTGTCTCCTGAGCCACGCTCGGGGCTTGTGGTTGTAGTTCTCACCGCCCCGAGTGAGGCTGGGTCCGGCCTGCCACCCTCAGGGTCCTGGGAGCCAGAGGAGGGCCGAGCCTCCTGTCACAGCCCTGACCCCTGCCTGAGTCAGGCCTGCCTGGGTGTGCTGGGCCCAGCCTCTCTGCCTCCCCCCTGCAGGAGTCTCTCTTCCCAGCCCGTGTGGTCTACGACCTCCTGTTCTTCTTTATCGTCATCATCATCGTGCTGAACCTCATCTTCGGGGTGATCATTGACACCTTTGCTGACCTGCGCAGCGAGAAGCAGAAGAAGGAGGAGATTCTCAAGACCACGTGCTTCATCTGCGGTGAGGCCCCTTTGCGCCGTCCCAGTTCCCAGAGGACACTAGAGCCCCCTGGTCTCCGTCCAGGGCTTTTCCCACCCCCAGTGTGACGTCCCCTCATCACCCACCGCAGGCCAAGGAGCAAGTGTCACCTGCAGGACAAATCCCTTATCAGCGATCCCTGCTTCCCGGGCTCTCGGGATTCTGGCTGCCTGTGCCGTGGCGCTGGGCTGCCCCGTGGAAGGCCGCAGCTGTGGGAGGGCGGGATCTCCGTGGCGAAGCGGCTGGTGCTTTAAATAGAAGTGACCTAAATAGCCTAGGGTGGGCTGTCACACGTGTTCACCAGAGCTTTTAGCCTGGGAACAGATGCCCCCACTGCCCCGAGAGGCGGGTGTCTACTCCACCAAGTGGCCCGCGGTGGCTCTTGGACCCTGATGGTTTTGTCCTCACCCTCCGCATCCTCAGGTCTGGAGAGAGACAAGTTTGATAACAAGACGGTGTCCTTTGAGGAGCACATCAAGTTCGAGCACAACATGTGGAACTACCTGTACTTCATCGTGCTGGTCCGGGTGAAAAACAAGACAGACTACACGGGGCCCGAGAGCTACGTGGCCCAGATGATCAAGGTGTGGGCGCCGCCCGGGAGCAGTGGCCGCCAGGACGGGACAGCCCTGAGTCCTTGTGGCAGGGCCAGCCCTGACCGGAGCCCTGCAGAGGGTCTTTGAGCTCCTCTGCGCAGCCTCTGTTGCTGGGGGAATACCCACAGCAAACCCGTCAGCCCCAAAGGACATGTGTGGCGTCCCCGGGCCCGGGGCTGCCCGATGCTGGGGAGGTGGGGGAGTGGGCAGCCCCTGCCCCGTGGCCGCTGCTCCGTGGACCACCCCGAGGGAGATCTTTCCAGCTCAGCGCAAGGAAGGGCAGCTTCCCAGAGCTTGGATGGTCCAGGCGGGGAGGGAGCCTGTGAGAACTTTCAACTGTCAGACTTAGGAGGATTCAAAGTTAATCTCCAATTTCTGTAGTGACTAAAAGGGAGTGAAGGCAGTGAATAAAAAAAAAAAAAAAAAGGTCCGTAGTGTTCCGGGTAAAGGAAGCCCATCAGTTCCATTAAATGTAGTGCATCTTCAAATTACCACACATCAGATAAATTGCAGGCTAAAAGGAAAGACCTCTCTAGTGGGGGGGAGAGGGGGAAGGCAGTTCTATTTGTTTCTTGAGTGTATAATTGGAACTGATCTTGGAGTGCAGGTTTATCTGTTGGTCTGAGAACTCACAGCTTGTGACAAGGAGCCGGAAAACTGGCGGCCCCCTCCCGCTCCTCCTCTGTCGTGGGAAACGTGGCCTTGCCTCTCAGACACGTGTCGGATGCCAGCCGTCCTCGGCAGAGCCTCCCCTCCCTCAGTGTGCCATCTGTCTGACTCGCATCTTCCTGGGGCGTGGGGCGAGCGGGGCGGGGCGGAAGGAAGGAAGGAAGGAGCTTCAGGGTCTGCCGCAGAGCCCTCCTCCACCTCGCGGGGTGTTGAGTGTAAACAGATGGTGCTGATACTGGCGAGACTTGAGGCCGGCTAACGGAAGCTAGCCTGTCACAGCGTGGTGGCCTCAGCGCCCGCCGAGGTTCACTGCCAGCTCACTCCGGCTCCGGGGAGGACCCCAGTCCGATCAGATTTTCCCATGACACATCCCTGGGGAGGAACTCGTGCAGGGTGTGACGGCGGGTTCCCCCTACATTACTGCTTTTCTAAATGAGGCCTTCCTAGGCTGGGCCTGCGCTTGCTCATCCCTCGGGCCGTCTTTTTCAGAACAAGAACCTGGACTGGTTCCCCCGCATGAGGGCCATGTCCCTAGTGAGCAACGAGGGGGAAGGGGAGCAGAACGAGATCCGGATTCTTCAGGACAAGCTCAACTCTACCATGAAGCTGGTGTCCCACCTCACTGCGCAGCTCAACGAGCTCAAGGAGCAGGTGTGCACCCAAGCCGATCCTGGCCCCACCCTTGGGGTCCCGCGCTGGGTGGCTCCAGACTGTCACTGGGAGGTCACAGCCCAGCCTGCCATGGCAGAGAGGGGGAGGCGACTGGGACCTTCATGCTCCTTCCTGTCCTTTGCGGGCCAAATACACTCTCTCCCCCGTGGAAAGCCAGACTGAGGTTGGCAGCCCCTGTCTGCAGCCCCTGAAAGACACGGCCAAGTGGACCTTTCCTACAGGTGTGAGGGGTCCTCCCCCTCACACCCCCCCCCCCCGACCTCTAGCAGCTGCTGGGGGGGGGTCTCTGAGGGGTTCACTGGTGATAGGGGACGTCAGGGCACCCTTCTCCTTGAGACCCCCTCTTGCCCAGCGCATCCTCCTCTCCATCTGGAGGGCCTAAATGAGCTCAGGCAGCTCCTCTTGTAGGTGGGGTGTTTCCCAGCTGCACCAAATCAGGGGTTTGTGAGGCACTAATTGAGGACAAGGGTCTGGGGCTGACATCCCTGCACCCTGGGGGGCCCTGGCCTGCTGCCAGGGCTGAGCAGCAGCTGGATCTGAGGGGCAGGGGGGTGTGGTGGTGGAGGGTGTGCACCAGCCCCTCCCCGGTGCCTGTGGAGAGAGGGTGCTGGGCCACCTGACCCGACCTGTGGGCACCCTTTAATCCCAGATGACAGAGCAGCGGAAACGCAGGCAGCGCCTGGGCTTTGTGGACGTCCAGAACTGCATGAGCCGCTGAGGAGAGCCACCGAAGGCCCCAGCAGGGGATGGTCATCGCGCAGAGCCTCGACTGGGAACGCCGCCCCTTCCCGTGGTCCAGGGGGCCCGGCCAGCCCGCCGGCCTCTCAAGGCCAGGTGCCCACTCGGCTTCCGGCTCCCATTCTGCCAGACACCTCCAAGCCGTCCCAGGCTCTGACCAGCGTGGAGTGGGGGGAGCCGCAGAGCTGACCGTCCTGCCCAGAGCCCTCAGACCCGACTCAAACTCGCGGGGACGCAGCTCACCTTAATGCCTTAGAGGAAGAGACGTCCTCTGGAAGGACAGTTGCTCTGTTCCTTCAAGCAATAACTGACATTCCCTTGTGTTCCTCCGTGGGATTAGGAGTGGGGTCACCTCTTTATTCTAAGCACTACATTTTGGTCTCTGCCTGCTCCTGGGGGAGGTGCGGTAACGCTGTGGTTGCTAGTGATTTTAGGGCTTTGTTATTTAACTTATTCGTGGGGCCCGCCCGGCCTCCGGCCTCAGACCTGCTGTAGGCAGCGTGCAGACCTCACCATCCAGGCCACCCCTCTGGCTCGGCCCCAGGTGGACTGGTGACCCGAGGAGAAGAGCCTTGCCCGTGGGACCTGCCTCTCCCAGGGCTCCTGAGAAGAGTCACTGGCCCAGAGGGCAGGGCGGGGGCATGTTCCAGCAGCTGGGTTTGGACTGCTTGTTTTATCTCCTTTCGGTGTAACGTTTTACAGACCCTCTGGTCTGAGAACTAATATGTTAACTGCCTTAAATAAATTAATTAATAGAACGCTAGTCCATTAGAAAGGGATGCTGTTTCCTCCCCTCCCCAGGGGCTGTGGGGGCTCAGATGTCCGCTGGCCAGCCTCCCCTCTGGCTCTCGGTAGGTGCCACATGACATCCTGTCTCGCAGCGATGCCTGGACAGAAGTGTGTCGCAGTGTGACTGGTTTGCATTTTATTGTATGTATTTCAAAACATACTGAGGAGTCCAGGTACAAAGGAGGTTAGGAGCTCGCTTTCACTTGTTCCCAGCGAGCGGTGCCTGTCAGCCCCCGCCCTGGCTTCTCTCAGCAATGTTCTTGAAAGAAGAAATGCTCAGGTAGGGCCCCCGAGCATTTACGACAACTAAGGCTCCAGGGGAGAGAGAACCGTGTGTGTGTCCCTGGCCAGGGGGCTGGTGTCCTGTGGCTACAGCCGCCTGCAGTCTGAGCCCCCCACCTGCCAAAGCTCTGCATCCGTAACTCTACTCTGTCCCTCAAGCCCACTTAGAACACGGGTTTTCTGCAAAGTCAGGGGCAGAGGACAGGATCTCTCCTTCTGAGTCAGTGGGAATGACGGCCAAGCACCTCTTCTCATCTCCCGGCTGCACCGCCTCCTGCTGCCTTCCCCTTCTGACAGGATGCCTTCCCAATGTGTACCATCCCCCCGGAGCTCCCATAACAAAAGGGAGTCCGAGACTCTTGCCAGGAGCCAGCCAGACCCCCCTGGCAGGGGCTCCTGTGGCTGCGCAGGAAGCACCTTGCCCAGAGGCCCCGTCACCTTCCCTTCTCAGGCCCAGACGGAGACCCGCATTTCCTCTCCTCTGGAGCCTTCCCTGCCCTGACCGGCAGGCGGGGCTGGACGCTCAAAGGCATCCCTTCTCAGGCAGAGGCTTTCTTTAGAGCAACAACGGCTTCCTCTCTGGGAAGGCTGGGTGAGATTCCTGAACCGTGAGGATGGGGAAATCAGGGCGGTTTATTTATGATGGCAATGTACAAGATGGCACACTTAGGTGCGTGGGCGAGATAAGGCCCGGGCCCAGGCCTTCTGCTTCTCCTCGGGATTCCTGGGGGCAAACTTCTCCTGCAGTTTCTTCCACATGCCTTTGTTCATTTCCTTAAACTCTTCTAGGGTGTCTGCAAAAGGGGAAGATGAGAAGTAAGTAAAGAGACCAAAGTCTACAAAATGATTATGTAAATTGGCCCCGCAGGCTTATACCATCTGAGCACACCGGAGTTTTACAGAGTGTTCCTGAAAGCGGGAAGCGTGGCCCTCAACTTCTGATAAGCAAATCGGATGGGGTGACAGAGAAATAGCCCGTGTGGACAGAGCACTTGTGCAACGGGCACCGCCTGAAGCCCCCCGTCCCTCTAGCCCTCTCCACCCAGTGCCGCAGAATGGTAAGGAGCGGGACCGCTCTTGTCAGCTATGTGACCCACGGGCCCTGAGGCTTTCTCTCAAAGCTTGGCCTGCGATGCACAGAGCGTACTGCCTCCACTTCTCAGATATGGAAACGAAGGCGGAGGGAGGCCAGGAAGTGGTGGAAGTGGGATTTGAAACCGCACCACATATACCGGGAGCGGAGCAGGCACTGGTGGAGGAGACAGACCCGGGGTTCCCCCTGGTCACTTCCTTGCTGAGAAACAAATGATTTAACCCTCCTAGCCTCAAGTTCCTCATCTGTAACGTGGACATAAAAACGCCGGCCCCAAAGTTCCAGACTAGCAGGAATAATAAGAGGAATCTCCCCGGAAGCCGGTCCGCATTCAAGGAGAGGCGGGGTCTTTGTAGCTACGAAGGCAGCAGGGAGCCTCCGTGTAAGCACACGCAAACACACTCACGCCCAAAGCGACCAACACAGGCCTTGTCAGCCCCGGCACTGCGGACATTTCGGGCCAGGTATGCTTCCTTGTGGGGCTGCCCTGCGCCTTGTAGGATGTGTAACAGCAACTTGGCGTCTACCCACTAGATGTCAGTAGCAGCCCCCCTAACCGGCCCCTGGCTGTGACATCTAAAAATGTCTCCAGACATTGTCACACAGCAACGTGGCAGTTTGGGCCCCGGTAGAGAACCAACCACTGGTCTAAAGACTCTCCGGGGCTAAAGTTCTATGATATCTAATTTTAACTGTATTTTAAATTTAGATTTTCACATAATATTGTTTAAATTTCATAGCCTAGATTTTCATTTGTTAACAAAACTTCTAGAGAAAAAGAATAGCTCTTCTGAACAAAAAGGCAGCTTACATTTATGTCAGTGGGCTCTTGACTAAATTAGGAAGTACACCGTACCTCAGCCACGAGCCCAACACCCCACCTGAAACCTTTCCAGGCGTTGTTATGGGCACGAAGTGGGAGGCTGAGTGCTTCCTGTCCACTTATGGGCCACAAAGCCTCTTTTAGAGTCTCCCGTGTCCCCAAGCCCAGGTGAACACGCTTAGGACCCACACCTTGGTCACATTTCAGACTCGCCAGGCCCTCACCAGGAAGTCACCAGCAAACCCGTGCCACACAGACCCCACAAAAACAGGAGGCTTGCTGTGAAAACAGATCATCGGCAAACTTGCTGGAGCTGAACTGGCCGGAACGAGCCGTAGCACGGGCCAGTGGCGGGGGGGGGGGGGGGGGGGGGGGCGTCTTCCATGCCCCCCTTGTCTGCTGCAGTCTGCTCTCCCCCAGCTCACACAGGAGTCCAGAGGCCAACCAAGTAGGTGGAGTCTGGGCCTCTGGAACGTAGTTCCCTTCTGGTTTCAAGTCCAAAGTTTGCTCAAACCCTCTGGAGCCCTCAGAGTGACCTTGTGCATCAATAGTGGTAACTACATGGGTCCAGGAATATGGGAATAAATTTATGTGTACGTTTTTAAAAATTGTCCATAAAGTAATTCTGTCTGGCCAAAATATCTTTACCCCGGTTATCCAGAGTATTGTAACAAAAGTAGGGTCAGAGTTGACACACAATAGCAGGTGATACCACCAGGTTTTATCTGTTCAGAAGGTAAGAGTTCTCTGGAAGGCCAAATCCCCAAAACTTGGTTGCTGAAAGGCTTCCAGAGGATTAGGAGAGAGAAATTTCTAGAGTACCCAAAGGCAAATGTTTCGGGGCCATGCCCTCACAGAAAAGGTTAGCCTATTTTTGTATACGGTATAAAAACAGTAATTTTCCAGAACCTGCCTACTTCGACCCAGGATCCCCCTGCCCCTGCCCCCATCTCCCTGTCCAGTGACAATGGAGATGGGGAAGTAAGGAGGGGAGGGGCTAGATCGGGTATTTCCTTTCTGTTAATTGAGGTCTGTCAACAACTCCCAAATGTACCTAGTTAAACCCATATCTAACCCACAAACCTTGTCCCCTGGGTCGGATAACTCTCAGACGGATATCCCCATACAAGTGTATTGAATGGCTTTTTGTTTTAATTAAAACCCTCATTGTTTATAAAGCCCCCTTAGGACCATAAAAATAAAATTATTTTCCTTCCATCTTGATTTCAACTACTTCCATTTGGCAAATATGTATTCCCCTGTTCCCTGCCGCCCTCCTTGAATGTAAAAGCTCTAAAGATGGATTTTCTTTTTTTAAATAATGCCTTTGACCTTCTCCATATTCTGTGGCCAAAAGCATGAGCCCCAAAGCTTTAAAATTTCCTCTGGGCTATTCCACAAGACTCTCCATCCAGCAGAGCGGCCTCACTAGACAATTCCCCCTGGCTGCTTGGACTCAAAGAATCCTTTGCAAACCAAGCAGAAAGGGCAGCTGTGCTATCAGTACCTGTGGACAGGATCAGCTTGTACTCTTCCACGGACAGGCCACTGAAGCTCGTGTCTCTGGGGCGAGGGTACTGGTCACACGGCCAGAGAGGAGAGAGACGGTAGGGGAGAGGTTAGTTTTGCAGCACAACCTGAGACCTGACGATTCTGGGGAAGCCTTGCTCTCCTGGTGAAGTTCACCAGCCCGGGCCTCTAGAAGCCAGAGGGCCCGCTCGGAGAAGAGCAGCGCCACCCAGCGGTCAGAGACTTGGCCTCACTCAAGCGTACACAAGAATCTTCTTGAAATGTAGGCCGTGATTCAGGAGGTCTGGGTGTGGCCCATGATTCTGCATTTCTAAACCGCTCCTGGGAGGTGCTGGTGCTGCTGCTCATGAACCACACTCTCAGTTGTGAGGATTTAAAAGAAATCCCTTTTCCCTGTAGGCTAGGCACTTGGCTGTGTATATTGCTGGAGTTACTTGAACACATTTTTCAGGCTTGGGAAAAAGCACACTAAGTGGAATTTGACAGTAATCGTGTCATGGCTGAGGAAAAGCCCGGCTTTGTCTGACAGGACTTTCCCCAAACACCCATCTTTATCACCAGAATGTAGGGAAGTACCAGTTCCATCAGAGTCAATGGGAAAATGTGGGTAAGACCCAATGGTTGTCAGATATACCCTGGGCACACACTGGCACATAAAACACATGGCTTTTATTCCAAATTATAGATAGCTTTTATTTAGGTGAACTAAAAGCCTCAACCAGGTGCCTTTGTTGGCTTGCTTGAAATTACTGGTTACATCTGAAAGTAGCAAAACCACAATCATCGTACAAAACCCAAGCATTGTACAATCAGATTTTCGCTCACTTTCATTGGTCATTTCTAGTCTGAGGGCTGGGGACATAAAAGAGTGGCCCACTCACCTTGCGTTTGTAATAGTTTGAATGGAGTCGTGCCAAGCTCTCATACATCTGATCACAGGCCTCAGGCTCAGCAACCTGAAAAACAAAGAGCCCCCCAAGGAAGTGAGCAAACAAGCCCCACCTCTCAGGCCGTGTCTGCACCTCTGGGAAGGACCCCGCTTCTAGAAGGCATTCAAATGAAGCAGGCCTGCAGCTCAGCACTGGCTCCTCCACTCTGTGGGAAGCAAACTTGGCCTGCAGCTCCAGCGATCAGAAAGCTATTGGAAATCACCTTTTTGTAATGGCCTCACCTCACCAACTCCCCAACCTGCAGAAAAACTCCATCAATCAGCTGGCATCTGGGACCTGTGAACCCCCACACCAGCTGCAGTGGGAGCCACCAAAATCAAAATATATTATCAGAAGGGCGGACCTCACAACAGGGAGTGGTAGTGGCGAGTGTGGGCTCGCCAAGAAACTGGGGGTGGTGGGGGGAGTTCCCATGCTCACTGTATGGTGGAAGTGACACTAAGCTGGGTTCTAAAGGATGCACAGGAGTCAGGGAGCAGAAGGGAGAGGAGAGAGGCCTTCTGGGTGGAGGAGACGGTGTGAGCAAGAGGCAGGAACGCTCTTGATGCTTCAGACCAGACCAATCTGGCTGAGGGCCTGCATATGCAGTGAGAGCCTGGGTGGGAGACAGAGCTTTCTGAGTTAAACCTTCAATATGAAAAGTATTAAATATTCTTTTACGAAAGGCAAAGAAAAAAGAAAATCATCTGAGCGCTCATCTGTGGTGAGCCGTTGCAATTTTACAAGGAAAGAAACATGAAGAAGGCAGTATTTTAAGATGAGACCGTTGAATTGAGGAGAACCAGGAGAGAGAGTCCAATTAAGTGCCGCTGGAAAGGATAGGGCCCGAACACCGAGGCCTTGTGAATAGAGGGGGAAAAAATCAAGAAATAACCGTGGGTGCCCCTGCTGGAAATTCCAGGAAAGATGGGCACATGCAGATGCGAGGGGTTTTTCCCCTTTCATCTCTTCTTAGTTTTCCCTTCCTTCTCCCCTTGCTATTATTTATCTACAGTTCCTTACACTGCTCTGCCAAGAATTCTGAAAGCTCCCCAGAAAAAAAAAACTTTCTCTTTTATGTTTTTTTCCCCAGAATTCAAATGATGGATTTTTCCAACTTAAATCCTTTCTCGAAGAAGGCAAAGCATAAATAAATCAGTAGTTAAGCGTTTTAATAAGGCAGCGCTGCTTCTGCCTCTGTGCGCGTGTCAAATGAGGTCTCTGCTTTATTGCAAACAAAAAAGACAATCCATCACTTAGTTTAACTCGATCCATCCCCGGGTTCAGGCCACTCATCACAAGAATGCCCAGGGAGCCACATCAGAAGAGGGAAGATCCTGGGCTGAGGAGGCAGCCAGTGTTTGCTGAATAATAATCAAAGACTTTTTTTGAGTGGACTGGTGCTGAGGGATGGGCGGAAAGAACGGATGGGCAAGCGTGGGACCAGGGACCGGGTTCTGACCCCTGCAGGGCAGCGCTTGCAGGGAAAAGTCCAGCTGGAGCGGAGTTCTGCAGGATGCACTTCGGAGGAAAGCACATGGACCGTCCTGGCTTCCGCAGAGTGTGCGTCACCAAGAGCTGACTGACACGGAAGGTAGGGGGACAGAAGGGACGGGACACAAAAGGAATGAGAACAATGCCAGTACAAAGTTTTAAGGAATATAGTGTCGATTATCAAAAGAAAATCATACATTTCATCTTTTGCTTGCTGTCTTCGTTCCCGGGCCAATGAGTTCACATACAAATGTAAGGATCCCGCACCGAGAGCCTGCCGCGAGCTCAGCCCTGTGTACGCGCAGGTCTCCATGGCCATGGAGAGCAGCCGAGTCTCACCGCCTCGCTTTGAACCTTGGCTCCTTCGCTTATCAGCTATAGGACGTTGGGCGAATCCTCCCCCCCCACCCCCCGCCTCCCACACTTTAGGAAACATTTGCCACTAAGTAAGTAAGTAAATAAATAAATGGGTTTGAGCCCCACGTCCGGCTCTGTGCTGCCAGCTCAGAGCCTGGAGCCTGCTTCAGATTCTGTGTCTCCCTCCCTCTCTGCCCCTTCCCCACTTGCTGTCTCAAAAATAAACATTAAAAAAAATTATAAAGAAAACATTTGCCACATTTGCTTTATCACTCTCTCCATCTCCATATGTTTTCCTTCTGACCCATCTGACAGTAAGTTGGCACCTGATGCCCCTTCACTCAACAATATTTCAGTATGTTTCCTAAGAGCAAGGACAGTCTCTTATGTAACCACAGCTCCGTGATCAAATGCAGGACTTCTGACATTGATACAACACTTTTATCTAGTTCATCATCCATTATCCACTCTGTCGATTGTCTCAGTAATCATCTTTACAGGAAAAAAAATCCCTTTGGTCCAGGATCGCCTACTGCAGGCCTCTGTCGTGTGCCTTTCTCCTTTCAGCCGGGATGGCTCCTGTTCCTCGGCCTTTCTTTTGTCTTTCAAGCACTGACATTTTTGAAGCATACCCGCCAACTTAACCTTTCTCTTAAAAGAAAAGATAATAATAGTCCCTATTTCTGAGGGTGGTGTGAGGAAAAATGAGGTAATGCCTGGTTGCTCTGAATTTGGGGCCTGGAACACTGATAAATGTGAGCGATTGGTTTTTGTCAGTATTACTGGTAGTAAACAGCTGTAGCAGGAAGCACAGGCCTCTACCTCGCAAACTGCAAGAGGAAGGCGCAGAACAGTTCGGGATAAGCCGGCAGGAAATAATCCTGGTGACAGTGGCATGAAGGGTGCCGAGGACACTGCGGGGGAAGACTGGCCGGAGGGTCATGGGCTGAGGACGACCAGCAGCTACAGAAGGGAGTAGGGGCTCTCCAGGCACAGGGCAGGCTTCAGCACAGGCCTGTCCAGGGAAAAGGCAGCAATGGCATTCTCGGTGGGTCAGTGTCGCCAGTGGGATGGCCGGGGCATGGCCAGAGATGAGGTAACACCAGCAGAGAAAATCGCCGTACCTGACCGAGCCACGGGCTCTGACCTTTTGGCTCTCAACGGTCCCCAAGCATTCCACGGTCAGTGCGCGGGGGAGGAGACACCACCCTCGGTCTCCGCCAAGTGAGCAGTCGTCTGTCACACTTATTCTTCATCTGGTGGTCGCCCATCTGCACCTTCCCCTCTTACCACTATCCGACCACCTTCCCAAACAAGCTGAGGGACTTGCCCTCCTCGGCCACCAACACAGCACTTCCTGATCAAACCCCCATTCCAACCAGATCCTCACCCTCCAAAATCTTGCCCATGCCAGCTCCCCTTCTGCTTCTCATCAACTTCTCTAGCGGTAAGAATTTGCTACAGGGCTACTCAGCTACCTCCTACTACATACGCCCTCAAGAGGGTGACAGCTGTCCTCTTCCTTCCTGTCTTTTCCCATCTTTGAAAGGGCAGAGGAGGGCACAGGAAGAGGCTGGGGTCACCCTTGCAGGGCACTGCTCCCGCGAGGGCAAACAGCACAGGGTCTGAATGCAAACAACAAAGCGATCCTCTGAGTCTCTTCAACCTCTTAAAATGCCTCCAGTATTAAAGATACAGTCCCCTAGATATTTCACAGAATGCCTGGTGCCCCATTAACAATCCAAGAAGGAACCAAACACCTGACAATAACCAATCACCAAAAAATGAACTTGTCACCCAACTTCTTATTTGGGGTCAGAAGGTGTCTCTATCAGGCTGTAAAAGCAGCTCGGTGGAGGCGATGAGTACGAGGCATGCCAACTTCTGGCCAGATGTTACTGCTTAAGGAGAGAAGCGGCCATGGCCAACTCCAGGTCCCAGGAGCAGCCAACCCAAGCTCAGCAATTAAAAATGTCTCAGTTCCTACTTAAAAGGATATCAAGAGAAATATCCTTCTAATTCTAAAAGCCTGGCCACACTCCTACATCCTACACTTTTATTCACAGACGCCAGCACAAACATCTCTGAATTTTGAAATATACAGTTGTCCTGATGAAATGTACTGTGCGCTTTTAGAAATATCCTTACAGACAAGCTTTAAATTACCTGATTTTGCATTCACACCTAATGAGATTACGGACATTTTAGGACTAATAGCAGCTCTGGGTTTGAGAAAGGCAGCAGTGGGACATTATGAAAAATTCAGCTCTGCTCCCTAAATGTGAATAAAATAGATGTGCAACTGACACAGTGTCCTTTATGGCTTTATTTTTGCTCCTTTTGCATTTCCCCTGCTCAGTCGTCAGTATATTTCTCTTTACCATATTAAACTTTTATACATACAAATCTACATCAGTGCCGCAGGCACTGATTTCGAGTTTCAAAATTGAATTTTGGGTGGTGACTGCAATTGGTACACACAGCGGCCCTGATTCCAGTCACACAGAGGGACGCATAAGCACTTTTGGGAAAGGGTGTCGCAAATTGCTTTGCTAATTAAGGTAGAGCTGGATTCAGTCCAGGAGGATCTATGAAAAAGGGTTTTCATGGCTTGGTAATGAATTTCTGAAATGAGTTCATTCCGTTATGGGAGCCTATTCCCTTCAGTTGCAATTCTACTTCTTGTGCACCTACTATGCAGAGTGCTCTGCTAGGGCCTGTGAGGGGACAGAAAGACCCAGCCTTGGTCCTGGAGAAGTTGGCCATCCTGCTGAGGAGACAAGGCATGTGCGCGTTAAAAAGCAAACATTTTTTTGCCCCCTGGGGTAGCCAGCATGAAACTGAGGGTCAGAGGTGGGAAGCTGGCTCACCAGGCCTGGCTAACAGGGCAGGTGTGGCAGGGGTCTCAAGTTCACTGCCCTGACATTCACGAGCAAGGGGGAGCAAGAGTCCTGCGCTGAGGAGCGTCCTGGCAAGGCTGGGGTGGAACAGGGACAGGAGGAGTGGCTGGGAGGACGCGTGGAAAGGCAGGGGACGAGGATGCTTGGGTCAAAGGCAGGCAGGGTCTTAAGCTGAGCCACGGAGTGCTTCAAGGGCCTGGGAAGGCAGCAAGCCTGGTGTGTTTGGGGAGCAGTGTCCACAGTGCACGAGATTCTCAAAGGTTAAGAACCACTTATATTGTGGCCAATTTGGGTGACAAGAAGACCCCCTACACCAGGGCGCGTGCTGGGACGTGGAGAGAGGCGAACACGGGCTGGCACCAAGGATCAGAGGACGGTGAAGGCCTCACAAACCTGCCTGCCACTTGTCCAGAGGGCAACAGGCAGGCCCAAAGTAAACTCAGCTCTGAGTAAAGCGGAGATCCAGTGAAAGTGGTCAACGGTTTGTCCCTCTCGGAGGAGGGGCACCTGCATCTTTAACCAAGCACAGAAGCCTGCCATCCTTTGGTCTAAACACCACCTCACCTCGCTCTAGCTCCACCTGGACCTGGGAGAGGAGAGAAGATGGAGACATCTGCACTGCCCCTCAGAGACGATTCTCCTCCTAAGTCTTGTTCTGCGGTGGGTTCAATATTATAACTAAAAATAGCATAATCTGTCCTCAGGCCATTCCTCACAAACTTGCCTGCCGGGGGTCTGCACAGGGGGTGGGCAGCGCCGAGACAGCGTCACCGCGGCCAGCACAGGCCAGGCAGTTGTGGGGCCGGCTCCGGGCCACCCCGAGGACTGCCAAAGACCAGGGCTCCATGGGACGACCGAGAAAACAGAATTCTGTGTGCAACCTTGACATTCTCCTCTGAGAAGTGGAAATAGCATTTACATTACTGCAAAGCCAGGAATGCAGTTCAACTTTTCCCAAACAAGGCAGGTATTGTATCAACCTGGATATAATACAAGAACTCACTGCTGGGTGAGCCCCTTCCTGGGCGGCTGCATTTCCAGGCTGTTCCTCAAAGCTGTGCTCCATGCTGGATTAGTGGGTGCTGGTGTGCAGTCGGGGATCTTTCACAGGAAGCGGCCTGTGCACCTAATGAACTCATTAGAAGGATTTGCGCCTTTCCCTGTACTTAAGTCAACAATTGCAGTTGTTTTGCCACCTTCCCCCACATTGAGATCCCCTTATTAAGCTGCAGGGGACGGGGGTTTTCTTGAAGAAACTGTATTCAAAGGGGGCAAAACCCATAACCATTAACCTTGAAGAAACTGCACAAAAGGACAGAGGGTGTAAGAGGTGGGGAGTGTGTTCCTGCTTCCCCCCACACCTCCCCCTTGGTGGGTTCTGGGTAGACCGTGAGGCTCCCCAAAGGGCAATCTGAGGTGGAATAAATGGAAGCGGTGGTTTCTGTACTCTGCTTTCAAGTCTGAGGGGCTCATTTGCCTTCCAGAGAGTGTAGCTCTCCAGCACTGGTGTCCCACCCGAGGGTCATCTTTCCTCCTATCCACACTGGCGAGGCGAGGCGAGGCGAGGCGAGGCGAGGCGGGGCGGGGCAGAGAAAAGCAGGCGGGTAAACCGGGGAGATAATTCATTCTTTGGCAAAACTGTCCATGGTCCTAAAAGGCTTGAGCAGGGCACGAGGGAAAAGGAGTGGCTTGATGTTCGTGCAACAAGGGGACTTTCTAACAAGAACGAACTAGGGAGAAACGGTAGCTGAGGAAAGATCGGGTGCCGATGAGGCAATATGCCAGATCAGGGCCAGGACAGCTGGGGCTGCGCTTACTTGGCTTGCCACTTACTCCCACGAGGCCCCGAGGAGGGTGTTTTTATTTTTCTGATTTTGTTTTCTCATCTGTAAAATGGGGATACGCGATGGCTGCCTCAGTCAGCTGCACCAAGGATTATATTAAACGAGATGCCTGCAAAATGTGCAGGCAGGTATTCGGTGTTACTGTGAAGATGCAGGAAGCCAAGAAGCCAGAGGACTGCCTGCCTGTCTCCTCTACGGGAACAAGGGGGCTGTGGGGTACAGCTGCCTCCCCCTCTAGTCCCGTGTTTCTGGCAACTGGCATAACTAAGGGGAAATTCCATACCAATCAGCCAACTGGGTCTAATGCCTGCTGCCGGCCACCAGCCTAATGAAGAGTCAACCGGAACCACCTTTCTTTCTCAAGGTTTATAGATGACCCGGGGGTGTCAGTGGGAGTGACTCACAGTGCTCTTCTCGATTCTGGCAAGGGGCTGCTCCTGCTAAAAAGTATCATCAAGATTTACGAAGCCCAGGAGCATTCTCAGGTGACATCAGGATGAGGTACCATGACAGTGGTCCTGAGTAATGTGCTCGCTGCCATCATGATATACTGGTTTGCTCTCTGAGGGATGCATTCATCAGCTGCTCCAGAACCATCAACAGAGCCATGACTTGCATCTAAAACCATGACTCAAATTTGTGTGCACCTCCGACTGATTAGAACTATCTCCCCAGGTGATGACAAAGGATGACAACTCCAAAAGGGAGAGCTCTACCCTCCTTCTCTGGCTCCTCTTACACTAAGTCAAGTAGGCGAACATCACACTCCCTCCCCAAGACTCCAGCCTCTGTCAGCCTCACTGCTGGCTGGTTTTACCACTTGGATTTCAGTTGTGTAAATCGCACATCTGCCCGACTCTCTTTTGGTGGCAAGGACCAGGCTGTGTCCCTCTTCTGGAGCTCCCGCAATGCCCCCCCGCCCCCCGCCCGAAAACTCTCAAATTAATTCTCACCACTCAGGACACAGAAATATTCCTCTCTCTCTTCACTACTTCTCTCCATCTAGTTCTGCCACATCTGCAACTATATTCAAATTATTTTTATCTCATGAGCCATAACCAATCATTCATTTATTTATTCAGACACTTACTGATTGTCTTTATGTGTCAAGAACCATGCTAGACACGGAGGGGAGAAAGATAAAAATGGCACCATCCCTATTCTCAGGAAGCTCACAGTAAAATTAGGTAGGGAGGGGCGCCTGGGTGGCTTAGTCAGTTAAGTGTCCAACTTCGGCTTAGGTCATGATCTCACGGTTCTTGGGTTCGAGCCCCGTGTCAGGCTCTGAGCTGACAGCTAGCTCAGAGCCTGGAGCCTGCTTCAGATTCTGTGTCTCCCTCTCTTTCTGACCCTCCCCTGCTCACACTGTCTCTGTCTCTCAGAAATTAAAAAAAAAAAAAAAAAAAACTTGTTAAAAAATAATAAAATAATTTTTTATTTTAGGTAGGGAGCAGAATCCTGAAAAGTCTATGGAGTTCACAGAGTTGGGGCTCGATGCAATTCTTGCTTTCAAGATCTTTACACGTGGGACCAGTGAAGCCCACTGTCAAAGGTATGTCAGTGCAGTGCCTCCCCACAAGCCCTGAACCAGACACTCCATCCATGCTCTCTGCCCCGTCTGGAATCTGGTTTCAGTGATGCCACTGGGAATATTCTTGCTCCATTAGGTGGACTGGCTTGGCTCTGTGTTGGGCTAAGCTGCAAAAACACGTGTGCTTGCTTTGATAGGTCTTGGCCAGGTTTGGTAAAAGTTCAGGTTGTGTGTTTATGTATCACAGTTCCCACCTCTGACCACTTGCCTAAAGTCCTAGGCTCAAATATCCCACTGACTACTTGACATTTCCACTTGGAGGTAAGTCCACTTGGCATCTCAAATTTAACATGTCTAACACCGAACTCAAGATGTTCTTCCCACACCCCACCTGTTCCTCATCTAGTCTTTCCCATCTCGGTAAACGGCACCTCCTCCCACCCCGTTGCTCACGCCAAAAAAATCTAGGTGTTTTCATTGGTTTCTCTTTTTTCTTTTACGTCACATCCACTATATTAGCAAATCCTGCTGAAGCAACCTTCACACTGCAAGCCAAATCTAGCCACTCTGTCTCCTGTGCTGCCAACTTCATCCAAACCACCACTATTTCTTGCCTCTTCTCCAGCCTCCTTGTTTCTCTTTTTTTTTTTAATGTTTAATTTTTGAGACAGGGAGAAATAGAACGCGAGTGGGGGAGGGGTGGAGAGGGAGACACAGAATCTGAAGCAGGCTCCAGGCTCTGAGCTGTCAGCACAGAGCGCAACACGGGGCTCGAACCCACAAACCGTGAGATCATGACCTGAGCCGAAATCGGCCGCTTAACCGACGGAACCACCCAGGCGCCTCTGGCCTCCTTGTTTCAATCCTTGCCCCCTTCAACCCATTCACCACATACAACCAGAATGATCTTTTAAAACAAATAAATTAGGACACATTCGTCTTCACAAACTTCCCCACTGGCTTCTCCCTGGCCTTATGAGAAAATCCAAGTCCTAACCAGAGCCTTTAAGACCCTACTGTGCCTGGCTCCTGTCCTCCTCTGACCTCAACTCTAGTAAAGTCCATCTCACTCACTCTTCTTCAGCCGCTCTGGCTTTCTTTCTGCTCCCTAACACGTCAATCTGTTTCCTGCCTAGGACCTCTCCTTGGCATGCCCTTCTCACCAAGTACACAGTTCAGCTCATCTTCCCTTATGTCTCATCTATGTGTTGCCTCCTGAGCAAGGTCTCCTCTATCTTAATTAATAATACCCCTTATCATGCTACTGTTTTACACAAAGCATAGTACTGATCTGGACTATCTTACATATATCTACTTGCTTACTGTGTCCCGAACTAGAATGTACACTTAAATTTCAGGCAGACAGGACCTCATCTGTCTAATTCACGGCTGTCTCCCCAGCACCTAGCACATGGTGGGTGCTCAATGAAGATGTGCTTTATGAGTCCCAGAGCTGCTGTCGCACCAACCTGGAGGATAGCAAGAATCAGGTCTACTACTTACACACAGGGGCATGGGTTGAGGGCCCAAACCTGCTGCAGGGGCTTACAGGGGCCCAGGTAGCACACGAAGGCTTAGCTCAGGCCCTATGGAGGTCCCAGAGGTTCAGCTCAACGTCAGTGCACAACACGGCGAGGTAAGAGCACCGTGTTGGGGGAGCTATAAGCCTGCGACTGTCACTATCTAAGACTGGTGCTGTGTGTCTCAAACCTGGCGGCACCTTGAATCATCTGAAGAACCGTAAAAAACACTGAGGCCAAGGCCCCAGCCCCAGTGGGTCTGATTCAATACAGCAGGATGACCCTGGGCATCCAGATTTTTAAAAAGCTTTCTTCAGTCACCCCAAAGTGCAGCCAGATGAGAGCACGGAGTAAAAGGCTGGGTCGTCGCTGTTTGCAATTCCCGGGGGTACAGGAGGGTCCGCGCGCACGTGCGGCCGGGGAGGGAAGGCGCGCGCATGCGTGGACACCGCGGCGAGCCGCTCGTTGGCCCCGTCCCTGCCTCGTCCTTTCCTCCCATCGCCCCAACCGCCTCCCCGCTGCAGGAGGACCCCATAGTCCGGTCACCTGGGTGTTCTCTCCCTCCCGAAAGGCCTGTGCTACCCGCTGCCGCAGGTAAGCGCCCAAGTCCCGGCCCCGTTTGGTCTCGTCCACTGGCCATTCCTCACAGAGCTTAAGGAAACGCCGGTAGCGGCTGGCCGCCATTTTGGGCCCCGCTTGTCCCCGCCCTTGTGGGAGGAGTCTGCGCGACCGGTGGCGCTTGCGCACTTAGGCTCTCCGGCTTCCCGAGGAGGTGGGGTGGGAGAGAGGAACGAGCATGCGCGACTTCGCGGGCGCCCTGGCACTTTCCGGATGGGGGCGCTGCTCTCCTGTCTCTGTTATCGGAGCTAATTCAGTCATCCTCCTGGAATCGGCCCAGCTCCCAGGGGCAAGTCAGACGCGGAGTACCCCGGGGACAGGTTTGCTTCTCTTTTTCAATGACTGCACCAGAGCCAGACTAAGAAACTTCCTCTGAGCCCTCTGCCGATTTGCATAAACGAATACATTTGCATGTAAATACAGGTTGTTATTCGATGAAGATGTATTTGAATTTCATCACGTAGCAGGCACAAGTTGTTCGCCTCCCCTTCTCTCTTCTCACAGCCCCTGTACCTGTCACTACCATTTGGTACTGCTCCTTAGCTCTTGTTCCTCTCTCCCAGCCCTGTTAGTATCCCTTTATAGCGCCCCCTGCCCACACCGGGCACTTTTCCATGGGAGGCACAGGTTTCCCAGCTTGAGTGAAGTCAGCTGGGTTGATTCAGCCTGGGAAACTTGTTTTACCAAGTCTTCTCTTTTACATCTCCAGCGGCAGCAGTATGTGGAATGTCCTCTTCTTTTCTTTTTCTTTTCTCTCTCTCTCTCTTTTTTTTTTTTTTTTTTTTTTTGAGAGAGCGAGCGAGTGAGCGGGGAGAGGGAGAGGGAGGGAGAAAGAGAATCCCAAGCAGGCTTTATGCTCAGCGCTGAGCCGGACAAGGGGCTCCATCCGAGGACCCTGGGATCATGACCTGAGCTGAAATCAAGAGTCGGTCGCTCAACCAACTGAGCCACCCAGGCACGCCCTTAATTTTTTCCCCAAGATAATCCCACCAGTTTCCTTAAGAAATCCTCAGCCCTGCTCTGCGTCTTCACTCTCCTGCATTCAGTCAGGACCATCCCCTGCATACAACACTCGGCTTCCCCCGAACCTCTTTCTTCTCATCTGCCCACTTTGTGAAGGTGAACCCAGGAGACTCTTGCCTCCAAGGAGTAGACTGTGGGGTAGCAAATACACAACCCAGAGTTCAAAGTGACAGGGGCCTTAATTGAGATGTTAGAGGATACTGGGGAGTTTGGAGAAAGAAATACTACTTCTAGCTTTTCGGGGGAGTAAGGGGAGAAAGACCAGAGATGGACTCTGAAGGAGATGGCATTTGGGCTGAACCATTGAAGGATGGGTAGGATTTGGATAAGTGGGGATGGAGGGATGCTGAGCAGTAAGAGCCAGGCCTGGGGCAGGAATGGGAGAGAGAAGAGGAGGGAGGGGTTTAATCTGAGGAAAGATCAATGGGCGATTTTACCAAGGATTGGCCTTGAATTGTTCTGAAGGCCTTAAGAGTCAAGACCTACTGAATGAGAACCACTAGGGACCTGGGGTGGGCAATGCCCACTTGAGGTAAGTGAGTTCAGGGAGGGCCTACCTGAGGTTAGGAGAGCTCAGGAGGAGTGGGAAAACAAGGCTTTCAGGGGGCACTCTCACCTCATTCCCAGTCCAACAGTCCCTCCCTGCTCTATCCTCCTCATCAGCTGTATTTATAGCCACATAGTTCTGATGGCTGACCTGAGGCCTAAAGGTCAAGGACTGTATCTGCTTACTGTCAAGTTCCAAGTGCCTAGGGCTGTGCTGGGTGTCGAGAGACCTTCTCATTTTGCCTGAGGCCTGACCACAGCTGTGTCTTTGAAGAACACCTGGCTGGCTGACAGTGTCCTAGGAGGCAGGGACTGAGGTCCCTCTTTGTCCAGTGAGAGGAAGAGTTGCATTCGGTGGCATTAAATGGTTTTCACCCCACTTGAGGCGAAGGTGGAATGAGAGGTTGAGAAGAACACCTAGACATTCCAGGAAACTGAAACCAACGTCTGCTTCTGAGGCCCTCCCTTCCACAGCACAACGTCTTCTAGGCAGGCTGTGGTCGCCCCTGGTTCAGACTGCCCTGCCCACCTCGGTTACCCCCACTGGAGTCTTGCTGGGCTTGGGGGTTCAGCCGTGAGGCCTCGGAGTCCTACAGAGCCGGCTTGGAATGTGGGCTTGCTCATTCATTCATTCATTCATTCAGGACTGTCTGCACAATTTGTGGGGGCCCATTGCCGAATGAAAATGTAAAGTTCCTTATTAAAATATTATTAAGAATTTTAAGACAGTAACAGCAGAGCATTAAACCAAGTGTGGGGCTCTTCGGAGCACAGCGGCCTGTGTGGCCATACAGGTCACACACGCATGAAGCCAGCCCTGAGCTCCCGCCCTGCAGCAGAGGGGACAAGACAGGCGAGGGCCCGGATCCTGTGGGTTTTACATTTAAGTCACAGGATAACGATTAAAGCAGTGCTGTAAACGTGTTAAGTGGTTTAATAAAGGAATAAGAAAATTTCAGATACAATAAGTGCTCGGGAGAGATTCTAGGCAGGGTGCTGGGTCCACAGCGATTGGGGCAGAGGTGGGGTCCTGGTGGTCTGGAGAAGCTTTTATTTGAGAAATACCAGAGTCACACGATGGACAAGAGGGGCAGCAAAGGCCTTCGGAGCCGCCAGCCTTAGGTGGGTTATTTCATCTCTGAGTTCATTTCTTCCAAAAATGGGAATTAGAGTGATAAAGTAATACTTACTGAGTATGTGCTGTGTGTCAGGCACTGTTCTAGATGCCTCATACAATATTGGCCATTTTGTCCTCAGAATGGCTCTCAGAAGTACCATGATTGTCCCCATTTCACAGAGGTGGAGACTGAGGTACAGAGGATGAGCACTTGCCAAGGTCACTAGCCGGTAAGTGGCAGAATGCAGACTTGAACCCCAGCTGGGGGCTCCAGAGCCCACGCCCTCACCCCCTCCATCAGGATGCCCCATCAGGCCTCTCTGCAGTGTTACCGTGGACCGCATGCGCCGTGTGTCTAGTATGCACCATATCTCCCCAGGGGCCCTGGGGCCTCTCAGTCTTGTTCTACATGTGCCCTCCACCTTCTCATGCCTGTGGGTGGTTGGAGCCTGAGTCTGGGCTCATTGGCTTGTCAGTCACCCAGCGCCATTTTGGACACATTAATAGGCAACTGCCTAGAATGTGACTTGGCAGTGCCCTCAGAGAGTTGATGACCGTTTTAACACCCACCTGCCGGCTGTCACTCACTCTACACCGAATGCGACCTCCCCTGGCTCCTTGAAAACCCCCACCAGGGCTGTACCTCCTGATCCATTTGGAATGGGTATTTGGGCTCCATGGAGTCGCGGTTGCTCTTTATAGAAACTGGCACCTTAGGGGGAGGAGAGGAGGGAGTGAGTGTTGCTTCAGTGTTTCAGGTTATAATGATCCCAGTAATTGAGACACCGAATTGCACATTTAAATCGCTTGAAAGTAAAAATATCACTTTGTAATGCCGGTGTTAATAATGTAAACATTAAAAATGAATTAAATACTTAGCCGTATTGTGGGGCGTGATCGCCTGCTTTTTCTTCTTTCAACTTATTCAACCGGAGGACATGATTGGCCGCAATATGCAGATATGTTACCACAAAAAGTGGGTCCGGACTTGCATGGGAGAAGCCAGTCAGTTAATGCCCCTGCACAGAGGGGAGCCCGAAGGGTCGGGCTGGCGGGAGATTGCCGCCTTTTTCTGGAGGTGAGCCGTTTTTCCAAGACCAGCGGGTGTCGAGGTGTGCTGGGGTGGGCCTCGGTGGGGTCCTAAAGCACAGCCCAATGTGCCCAGAACCCCTCTGATGTCTGTCAGACGTCTGTCCTCTGCCCTGGGCCCTGCCTCCCTCCCTTCACTCTGCTCTAGTTGATGTCACCTCAGAGAGGCCCTCCCTGGTCCCCAGTTCAAGGAGTGGCCCTGCCACTCTTGGTCCCCGCAAGACACTAGTCACTGTTTGACAGCGGGCCCTGGCATACAGCCATCTCTCAGTAAACGAATCTGAAGAGAACGGATGGCGTTAGAGTACAGCCCCGGGTCTCCTGGCCTGCCAGGCCCCACCCGGACGCCCGTCCCTGTGAGATTGTCCCCCTGAGAGGTCTCAGGAAGAAGGGTGAAGGGCAGATCAGGAGCAGGTAGATTTCTGGATTTGGCACAGGGATTAGCTCTCCAACTTCCTGTCCCTTTTCAGGGCAGCCTAGTAACAGAAGAGGGAAGTTCTGAGAGATGCCTAATGAAAAGGACCCAACCTGGCTGCACGTCAGCCCGGCCTGGCTGGTGCTCAACTTGGTATTGTCCCAGAGCTGCTTCCCCTCCCTCCCTCCCTCCAGTTCTTGGCTCCCACGCCTTCATTTCAGTTCTTTCCCTCATCTTCTGTTTTCTGTTTTTGGCCACAGTGGATACAGATTTAAATCAAAAGTCAGAAGTTTAGATCATTTTGAAGAGCTGCTGATGAGTGGCCTTGCCTGGCCGTTTGTTTTATCAGACCGCTTCCTGTGCTTCCCAGCACGGGCTGCAAGGCTCCCAGCAGCTGGGAAGAGGGATGGGACTGCCAGGGTGCTGTCCAGAGGCCCAGGGCTTCCTGATGACATTGCGTCATGGAAAAGTTGTAATAACACTCTGCTCTGTCACTTCCTCTTTAATCACACCCCGACACCAGAGGGAGGAGGCGGGGCTGGGTGACTGGCACCCAGGCTGCCCTTGGTCCCCCTTGGTGGGGAGGTCAAGAGATGGTTACTCCTCTGCATCACCTGTCTTGAGGACCCAGTGAGAGCTCTTGGGGGCAGCTGAGGCAGGGAGACTGAACCAAGTCCGCCAGCGCTCTGGGCTCCCCCTCACCATATGCGGACGTGGCCAGGGGAAGGACCTGCGACAGAGCCCGCAGCTCTGGCACCCTCTGGCCCCTGTTGCCTCCTGTAGCCCCTTATGTGCTCTTTGTGTCTTGCTTTCTCCCTCCTTAAGTCAGGTATTGATTTGACATGAGGATCCTGGAAGTTATAATAGAGACTGGCTGGGGTCTCATCAAACCCGTTTCCAGGCACACAGTTAAACTACATCTCAGCCTGCTGGCATCTGGGGAGGGCCCATGCATGGCTGGTCCTTGCCTCTGGAATGTGCTTGTGCCTTCTCTGTGCCTCGAGGCCTCGAGGTTGGTTGATTGAAGGTGGTGGTGTCACAAGATGGAAGGTCCCGGATGACTGTGTGGAGCGGAGGCTCTCTGCTGACCAAACCTGATTGTAATGTTAAGCTCCTGCTATTGGGGACCGTTTGTTCTAACAGCCCACCTTGACTGATACCTGTATGTTTCTCAGTTCAGGGAAGAAGAGGGCTCCCCAGCGTGGGGAAAGGGAAGCCAGCCAGGAGGCCCTTCTAGGCTTCCCAACAAGAGAGGGCAGTAGAGGTGGAAGGTTGGGAGGTCCTTCTCAGTCCTCAAGTGCTGGGCTTTCTCCATGTCTATGTCTCTCGGTGCCTCTTCACATCTACCCCTGGGGCCAACACCCCCCACTGCTGTTCCCTGAGCAAAACGCTTGATTCCTATTCCCGTGCTTGTCGATAATACCTGGCTTCTTAATTCCCTCTCAGACTTGCCTCCCTTCCAAGGCACAGCTCAAACACCACCTCCATGATCACTGCACGTGGGAGCGAGCCCTAACTGCCTCTCCTCCCCTGGGTAGCGCCCTGTATGGCTGAGCAAACGGCGCCCATGCTTGTCGGAGCAGTCATATTTTCATAGGAGGGCTTCACTTTCGTATTAAGTCATAAGGTTCTTAAGGATAATGGCATGACTCTCACACCTCCTCGTTTTGTACACAGGCCCTAGCACTGTGCTGTAGGCACCCGGCACTCAGAAAATATTTGCTGGATGGATGAATGGAAGGAAGGAAGGACAGATTAATGAAATCACAAACGAATGAGCCACTCAGCCAGATTTTCCAGTGTCTCCGCCATCTGGGCTCACTCCACTTCTCTACTCTTCATTCTACTGCTCCCAGCCACAAAATCTCCATTCTGGCTGGGCTGGCAGACTGATGAGCATACTAGCTTTCCTCCCTCCACTCAGCCAGCCCCCTCCCCATTCTTGTCACCCTTCAGGGCCCAAACGAAGTCTCCCTTCCTCCGACAGTTTCTGTGATGTGTGTTGGCTGTCAGCCGACCTCTTCAACTCTTAGGACTGATCATCTGCACCACCCAGATGAATCCTCGGTATCATCGGGTACTGTCTTTGCGGTGTGTCGCCAGTTCGTGCGTCTTATTCCTGCCCCCTCAACTCGAATCTATGCTCCCAAGAGCTGCATCTTCCCTAGTGCTTAGCACAAAGATGGACAGAGAAAAGCTACTCAGTTCAGTGTCCCCTTGCCAGTTACTGGATATACAGGGCTCTCTCACCCCTCTTACTGTTTTAAAGTAAACTCCCACTGGAGATCAAACACATGCATGCCCGCCATCTTCTCTTCTTGCCATACCTTCCTGTTCTTCTCTCTCTGCCTGGGTTTACAGTGCTGGGGTGGACTCATTCGGCTGGGTCCGCCGAGCCTCGTACACATTTCAGACAGCAGTGACCCCTGTGAGTCCTGGAGTCTAGGACGCACAGTCTAAAACTGCTAGCTGGCCTCGAGCGTTTGGTGGAGGAGGAAGAAGGCCTCCTCTGAAGGGCACTGTGGGATAAAGGAGCGGCTGAGGGAAGAAGGGTCACGTGGGCAGGAGCGAGCACAGAGATTGCAGCACACTTAGCATCGTGGGTGGCCGGCCCCAAAAGACTCATATTCCAGCCGGTCATCCCTCTCCTCCTCCGTCAGGTCCCACGGGACCCAGGGCTGCGAACGGGGGCAGTAATCAGAAGCTAAGGCAGGGAGCATTGGACTTGGTGAACCAGATTCTCAAGCAAGGAAGTGGCCTAGAAAAAGCAGTATTAGGGCTGCATTTTGTCCTTAGCAAATATTTAGTTTTCGGCTGACTTCCTTTTGCCACCCAACAGCCTTTGACTCAATTCTCCCACCATGGGTGCAGAGTGTGTAAGTGAGCACATTGTTCCCTCAGCCAAACCTAATTAGGGAAGTTAAGTTGCTTTGAAATCCATATAATGTATCCTAGAATTAAACAGTTTTTTGTTGTTGTTGTTTTTATCCGGCCACTCTTTCCTTCCCTAAGTGTGGATTTTGGGAAGGTGATGGTAATTAGCCAGGAGAATACAGCAATTATTTAACTTTGCATTGTCCAAAGGTCAGATAAAAGGACCGCTTACTTCCCAGGTCTGGTACCTGCCTTGTAGTTACATGGAAATAGTATATTAGCCACCATTTCCTATCCAGGGATCCCCAAAGGATTGCAGGAGATCGGTGAACTGTTCTTGCTGTATACTCCAGTCGGCCATAAATTGGAACTGCCGTGCATCGTGATGATCAGAATAAACAAACAGAAAGGGTAATAAGACACACCAAATAATCACTGGTGACCTCAGCAATTTTATTAACAAATTTATTTCCCTAATTGGGTAACGTATCTTAGTGCTCGACTCAAGGGCATTGTAATAGGGTTTCCACACTGCAGAAGAAGGAATTAATTAGAACCGTTTGCTCTTTGTTCCGTATTTACACTTGTCCACCAGTCTTGTAAACATTGCGCTTGGATTCCTTGGCCCTCCAGGCTTCTCTCTTCTGACTCCCCACCCCACCCCCAAAATAAATAAATAGAAAGCAGGGGGTGTAATTTAATATCACTGGGTCATCCTTTTGTGCAGTCCACCCCCACCTGAAAACTGCATTTCATGGTTAGAGCCCTTTTGTGGCCAGAATCTGGCAGAGTCATCACTTCCAATAGATACCCGGAAGTCTAGAAAGAGACCCTTATCTCCATAGGCAACAATGGAGAACTGAGGTCTTGATTTGCCCGGGCTGTGTCTGGATCGACCTTGTCCATCCAGACCCTGGGTAGGAAGGTGGTGAGACGGGCAGCTCTGTCCCACTTCTTCTTGCCTTGCCGAGAATGCCTCTTAAGAAGGTGAGAGACAGTCATTCACTGTAATGTTGTATCTGCCCTTGGAGTGGGCAGCCCATGCGAGCAGACAAACCATCCGCTCACGAACTCACTCGTCAAGTCTTCTTCAAGTAGAGTTTCTTCTTTTTCTTTTTCTTTTTTTCTTTTGCCTCACAGCTTGCCAAGGATTCAGCAGGACAACAAAAAGCATTTTTAAATGCGAATTCTCCAGAATCTCACTCTAATGCTGGCTTCTCACTCACGCCTTCCAATGTACTCCACAATGGTGCCATTTCACACTGCCTGTCCGGCCTCCGACGACCAGAATTAGCATAAGATACCAGAGGATGTGGAATTAGCTCCAGAACTGGTTTCTTTAGCAGCCATCAATATGCCACGTGTGGCTTTCGAACGTGGATGTCATTATTACAAAGACATCTAACAGTGTCTAGGGTACCCTAGCTACCAATGGGTCCCTTTTGATATCAGCACTCCAGAAGCATCCGGATAGGCCCAACAAGCCTCATTCTCCCTCTTGAATATCCTGCAGGATCTGGATGAGGTTTTCTAGGCCAAAAATGTAGCCTGGATCTGGTCCATCGTAGGTGGTGTGCTCATTCCAGGAGCCTTTGTACGTTGTATGAGCAAAGTCGATCATCCGAACGTCAACTTTGGAGAGACTTTCGGAAGAGCTGCCGTGGGCCGGCTGCGGAGCCTCCGGAGGATGCAGGCCCCCTGAGGTCCTTTCTGGCAGCTCCTGCCCATCGTAGATGATGAGGAGAGAGCTGGAGTAGAACCGGTATGAGCTCTGGTTCCGAATGACTGAGAGGAGGGCCCGGAGCTGGCGCTGGATGGGCTCCAGGAGCTCTGTCCGGAGGCGGGTTCCGTCATGCAGGAACTGATGGAGGGCTTGTCTGAACCCCTCAACGGAGAGTTTTCTTCCATAGTACTTGTCTTTGCAGAGAAAGTGCTTCTTATCAATTTGATAAACCTTCCAATAAAAAGAGAAAGAAAATGTGAAGAATTGCCAACTTAAAAAAAATATTGCCCCTGCTATGGTTGCAGTGTTACAAGCTAACGTGATATATAAACAGATTTCCGGGAGATGCAGGGCAAGAGTGGCTGAGATGAATGGAAGGATGATCTGTCATCAAGCACCAGTGGAACTTTCACATTTTAAAATGCTTTCTGTGCAAGCCTTTAATAGGAAGCCAAGGTGTAAAGATCCTTCACCCCACAGAGGTGAGCCTCCACCCGTGAGGAAAAGCTTGGATTGCCTTTCTTGCGAATTTCCAATGTCATCCTCCAAATCATGATTTAAACCCTGGCTTCTGGCCCTCTTCAATTCAAATATTAGCAAACCCAAGCTAGAAAGCTTTAGTAGGAATCTGAAATCACAGCCAATGGCCTTGGAAAGCCAACTAGATTCCATTTTCCCCAATGAAGTTTCTAAAGTCCTTTCTCTGCAGATTCTAGAGAAACAGTCATGACTCTTGGGGTAGAGCAGGGTGACTGAAGAGGAAAAGATAAAAAGATGGGCTAGATCAGGTATGGATGGAGTTTTCACGCAGCCAGTGCAGCTGAGGAGAGCCTAGATTGGGGGGGGAGGGGTCACAGCAGCAGCTCTATGGGGCTGGTGGCTCCTCCTTGGCACCAGTGGCTCTCCCCTCCCCTGTCATGTCTTGGCCACAGGAAGGGAGCAGATGGAGGAGATGCTGATGGGGGGACAGTGGCAACTGCTCCCATTTCATTCAGATGGCAGGGGCTGTACAGGGGCTGGTGTGGCCATGACTTGGCATACCTCTACCTGGCTCACCTGGGAAGGGCAGCCCGTACCTGGCCAAGACAGTTTCTCAGGTCTTTCCTGCCTTCAGATTATGTGGATATGTTTACGGAAAAACAGTGTAGAAAAAAAATCAGAAAAATATGATAGACTTGCTTTGGAGGGCTGGGGATTGGCTGCTAAATTAGCCGTCATAAATACATGACAGGCGTCTCTGTCTAAATAAATCAGATCAATTTCAGAAGATTTGAGGGCCAGGGAGAGATTCCATTTACACCCCAAATCATCACACTGCATTCTCCTGAGGACTGCGTTCCAAGCCTTCCAGGGGACATCTGTGCAACAAATTTATAGACTCAACTTCCAGCTTCAAGGGGTGGCAGTTTCAATTAAGGAAAGCTTCAACGTGTACCGTCACATCGGTGTCTGGTTTTGCTTTGAGGGGATAGACTGGAAGAAAGAACGCGTGGGGAAAGTCTCTTTCTTCCCATTCTGCAGCCCCTCTGCCACAGGCCACATCAGAGCTGCAAAAATGGGTGGAGTCGCCGTTCCCTTGCCTCCGCTGACCAGGTTACCACCTTCCCACTTCACTAACCAGAACAGGCAGCGAAAAGCAGAGAAGGTGGAGTAGGAAGAAGGAATGGCTAATAAGAATGCAAAGAGCAGAGTTCCTTAACAGCCCCTGAGAAGGAGATTTGACTTTATCAAGAAGCAGAGTGAGCGGAGAAGCTCCTTTTCAGCCCTTTCCCCAGCCCCTGCTCACACACTGTGGTCAAAGGTCTGCTCTCAACGTGGGCGGGACCCACGTGGCCGCTGGGACATTTCACCTGCGAGAGACCCTGAGACCGAGTTTAACACATGGTGGGTTTTTGACACCGCTGTCCTGAATGGGGCTCTTTAAAAGAATCCCAGCATGTCATAGACCGGGATATGCATTTCCCGGGGTGGAAGGGCTGTGCTCAGCTGCCTCCTGTGTCGCTCCCCCAAAGTGAAGGGCTTTGTGGCCAGTGGTGTCTGGTTGGGGGACACCCTTGCCCCGCAGTGGACGTGCCAAGACGCTCCACTCTCCAGAGGGCCCTCTGCTACCTACCTGCATGCCGCAGATGCGGACGCCCAAGCAGGCTGAGGTGCTCTGCGCACACTTCCTCATGTGACGGGCTTTCTTCTCCTCAGACGCGTCATCCCCGTGCTGCCGGGTCCCCATCTTCAGGTCGAGGATACAAGGGTACTTGTACTTTGACACGACGTTTTCCAGCAACAAAAACCCTGGTCACGCCAAGATCAGGAAGGCTCCGAGGACGAGAAGGCCCCTACCCTGAGTGCCATTCCCTCTCTCCCATCTCTCTTTCCGGCCAAGTCCAGCGTCCCTCTTAAGAATTCAAGGTATTAGCTTTGCAGGCTGCTTTAATAAGTCCATTTACTTAGGGGGAGTTTATGAGCATGCGAGCTGCTTTTCCTTTTCCTTTTTGCTCTGAGGTTGAAATTTAAATGCAGGCGTGAAATCCCTGGCAGGCCATGCCCAATTTACATTTTATGGCAGAAAATCATAAGGCTAAAACCTCGAGTCACTGAATGGGCCAATACCTTTTGGGAGAAGTGGGTTGATGTTAGCTTTGGAGATGAGTTGCAAGAATATTAATTTCAGCGGAGTAATTATCCTGCAAAAGCTTCTTAGGGATTAGGGCTGCAGATGTGTCTTAGTAAACACTGTGAAACCAGTCACCCGTTTGCAGGAAGGAGCCCAGCGCTGACAAAGGGGCACTGCAAGCCTAAATGTGCTCACCGAGAACATGGTAGCCTGTGGATGAGGGGGGCGGGCCTCCTCTAAGAGTCCGCTTAGGGGTAGGGGGGAGGAGGAAGGGGACAAGGGTAGGGAGCCCCGCCCCCTCACGCCATCAGCTCCACAGGAAGACATCTGCAGGGAGAATTTGCAGGGATAGAAGCGGGGCTGGGATGTGTTGCCCCCACCTGACGTGACTGTCATCATTCCTGACTCCCCGCCCAGCCCATCCTTACTGCCTGAGTGGCAGAGACACAGCCAGCAGCCAGCAGCGTGGCCTGACCAGTTCCCAGTCTGACTTCCCTATCCAATCTGATTTTTTTTTTGCAGACCTGAGATTTCTTCTAGGTCCTAGGCTTGAGGGCTTGTGCCTCAAAGTCTCCCTCACATCAGTCTCTATCTTGCCACCCACCCCTCCCCTGGCCCCCTCCCACCTCTGCATGGCTCTGTCTCTGTCACTCTCCCTTCAATCTCCCCCCCCGCCCCGCCACGAGTGGGCAGGGAGTGCAGGCAAGGATACGGTGCCGCTGGTTCTCCGGGTACTCAGTGCACAGACGGGTCAGGTGGGCCTGGTGGCACTGCAGACCCCATGGGTTAAAGCTCCTCCTCTCGGCCTGGTTCCCATTGGCATCTTCCACCAGCGAGGACACTTGGGTGTTGAGGTGGAACTCCGACCTCAGGAGTGACGTGGGCGGGCTGTGGGTGAGGGAAGCACATGATAGTCAGGGCAGCCGTGGCCACAGGTGCCGTGGGAAAGGTACCTGTCCCTGCGACTGGGCTCTCCTGGGCAGGATGCTGATGTGCATTGTCCCTGGCCACTCTCCAGGAAGCCTGCAGGGCCTCGGAGAGCCCCTCCTGGCACATCCAGGCCCTGGGCACCAGATCAACAGCCCTGGCCGGGGGTCTCTCTGAGCCCCAGAATAACTCACTAGAGTGTGTCACCTCCTCTGAGGGCTGTGGTGGCTTCAGGTCACTTGTAAGTGATCTGGGTTACTCTCACGCTATCGAGGCAACATAGCATGGGGGCGCTGACCCTGCCTGGAGTTAGAAGGCTTGGGGTTTAGGCTGTTCGTGTGCTGTGCTGTTATTTCCTCGAGGCCTAAAATGCCAACAGGGGTGAGAATCACGGATGCTTGGTCCACCCTCTCTCCTGTCCTGTGCATCTTGGCTTCCCCATCTGTGAAATGGAGATAATGCATACCCACTTCCTGATGCTGCGCCAAGAGGCTTAATTACATCCACTGTGGTCCTTGGGGAAGGGAGGTATTTTCATTGTATTAGCTCCCTTTTGTTTCCCATAAATGTTTTATAAGTCCCCAGGAGTCCTTTGCATCTGAGAAAGGTCAGCTAACATTATTAGAAGTTTTGGAGACCTCTCCAGGACCTCGGGTGCCCTGAGCTGCCTGCATCTCTGAGGTCCCACCCTGCAGGGGGTGGGGGGCGTGGGAGGGGGCTGTGTTGATCTCTCTCCTCATCCCTTCCTGGCCGCTAAGCAAAAGTGATTTCTGACTGCTGTTAGCCACTTTTCCTTTGTATCAACTATACTGGGTTTTTGCATTTGCACCCCCCCTTCCCCCCAGAGACATTTCATGGTCTCCGTGACACAGGTATTTAATTAACCAAATGTGTACTGAATGCCTGTTCTTGGCAGGACTGCATGTGTGGCAGCTTCTGAGGGAAGGGCATTGGAGTCCTCCCTCTAAAATTGCACGAAGGAAAATACTCTCCTTTCTTTGGTCCCATTGGTGTTTCTAGATGGAGGCTTCATCTGAATGTCTTGGCCCTGATGGAGAGCTGCTAGGCTTGGCCCAGGTGGGAGGGGTGCTGACCCCCAGGCAGCTTCCGTCATCCTGCCAAGCGGCCCTCACCTCTCCTTGAGTGAGTGTGCCAGCTGAGTGTGCCGCCACTGGGCGAGGGTGTGGGCGCCACCGCTGCCACCGGCGGTCTGCTGGAGGGTCTGCCATAATGCCACCGCCGCCGACTCCGTGGACACCTTGAAGGGCCCCCGGTTCTCCTTCAGTGGGTTGGCTACCAGGCTGAGATGGCCTCGGCTGTCTTTTCGGAGATGCACCGTGATGGTGCCTGCAGAGCACAGGGGGGCGGGGGGAGGGGAGGGGAAAACCAGATGGAATTTACCTGGTACACGCGCTGCAAGGGGTGACATCCTTTTGAATTGTAGTTTTTAATGGCACTGATCAACCTCTCGGCTTTCCTAACTCTCCTCTCCAGGAGGAGCTATGGGGACTGTTCCAGAATGAGCCCAGGGCCGTGGAGCCTGCAAAAAAATAGCCTTGGGCTGATGTGGGCTCAGCCTCTGCTTCATTGCGTCTTTCTGCCCTTTCATGCTTGCACCGCCAGCCCTGTACATTCTGTTCTCACCTTCTGGTTCCTCTGTGCACAGTGGCGCCTTCCCAGTCACCACATAGCTATTCCAGCGGGGCCCAACCTGGGGTCATCAAAGCCCGTTCTCTGCAAAGAGGGCACCCTCCCCCAGCGTGGCTTTGAGGGAAGTTGGGGCCCATGCCATGCCTCCCCTTTGTCTCCTCCATCTCCTTCATCATCCTTACTCTCCCTTGCTTTGATTTTATCTATGTCTGACTAGCTCCTGCCAGGATGCCCACCTCAGACCGCCCTCTGGGGCTTTGGCTTCTCTGTGGCCTTCATTTGTACCCTGCCCCCGCCCTGTCTCTGCCTTTGACCCTGACGCTCACCATTTCCTTCAGTTAGACACGCAGCACACAAATATTATTGACAGAACACGGCTCTTTGATAGAAAACAGACGACTAGTGGGGTTACTCCGGCTACGGCGCCTCCTGACCATCGGTCTTTGTAATCAAGGCACAAGAGCCTGCTCGGCCGCTGCTTGTGAGAGTGAAGGGTGTGAAGACACCCAGTGAACAAATGTAGACGTCAGCCAGGTCGGGTAGTTAGCTCTGGCATGGATGTCAACGGCCCTGTGGTCACCCCCTTTGGATTTCTTGCTCTGGCGGCACAGTCCGTGTCTTCCTCTGGGGGGCTTAGTATCGGTGGGTGCCCAGCCTCGCCAGAGTTCTGGCAGAGGTGGAACGCTCCCCTCCATGGTGGCGGGAGGTGGCCACATGAATGATTTTGTGAGGACCGGATCTCTGGAGTACTTCGTTCCCTGTTCTTCCTGTACTGATGCCATGAGTATTCGGTTTGCTGCTCCTCCCACCGAGCTTCCCTCCACCTGTCTGCAGCCTGCCTTGTGCCTGAGAGGCTGACCCTGTGGGGCGCCCCAATGGTTTCCTCGCCCTCGCCCCTCCGGTTTCACATGGGTTTGGCCAGTGGAAGACATCGGCAGGAGATGGGGGCGGGGCGGGAGAAAGATCGGGGTACTTATCCCAGTGGCGCCCTCCCTGCTGCAGTGTGGTCTTGTCCCTCTATGGCCTTCCTCTCGCTGGGTCAGTGACACCGTTCCCTGACTTTGGCCCTCCAGGTCCATGGGTGGGTAGAGCCTCGCAGTGGTGCTGGTCCCTGGGGGCCCTGTCACCCTAGTTGCTCCCTTAATCCTGTGTGCGCTTGTACAAGCAGTCCCTCTAAAAAGTCTCTTCATTCAACCCCCTTTAAACACACCACTCATTTTCTTCTGGGACTCTGACTGAGAGAAGGTGGGCTGCATGTGATCATGTCCTCTCGGGGACTCATTTCCTCCCCCGGCCACTTGGTCACTTTCTCCACGCAAGTGGTAATTTCTGCTGAACCAGCACTCAGGGCAGCTGATTCCTCGGCTTGCGTCCCTGCCCAGGCTGGTCAGTGCAGACGCGCGTTTTCAGGGCTGCTCTATAATTCAGCAAGTCGCTCTTCAGGGCCATCTGTGCCTAGCTCAGCGGTCTCTCCGGGCTGGTCCTGTCATCTCAGATTCCCGGTGCCCTAATTTTGCAGCCTGAGAGTGACATGCAGTTCTTTCCAGTTCTTTTAAAATAATTCTGCTTTTCCTCAGCTCATCTCAGGCCCCCGAGTGCCGTGAATTAGTAATGATACTACCAGTAACACCACACCCGCACCTGGCATTTTGCAGTTTACCCGAGCGCTGGCACGCGTCTCTAGTCAGAACCCACCAGAGGAGTTCAGCTCGTAAGAACGAGGGGCTGGCACGGGGCAGGGCGAGAACTGCCGCGGCAACGACCGCTGCCGTGTGCCCGTGTCGGGTGCTTGTCCTTTGTTACCACTGAGCGCTAGCAAGCCGGTAAGGCGCTTGCCTGGGGTCACTGAGACTCCAATAGATTGAATAACCTGCCCAAGGTCACACAGTCCTCGAGGAGTCCGAGGCCACAGCAGGCGCGGATGCGGAAGAGGGAACAAGCGGTACCAGAGCCGAGGACTTTATAGGGAGGCTCCGGTGTCATCATGTTGTGTTTACTTGTGTGTGGACGAGGAACCTCCTGCCGTGTCCCTACCACGTTTGTTTTGGCCATTCTGTTCCGTGGGAACAAACAGAGAAGCCAAGAGGCCACCACTATGTGAGCGTCATCAGTACCTGGGGGTGCCGAGAAGCCTAAGGACACGGTGTGTACATTTCCCTTCCTGTTTCCTCAGGCGGGAGGGTCTCCGTGCTTGTTGGAGGGGGTGGTGGAGGACTGACCTGGAAACCAGCACCAGGGTCGGCGCCACCCCTCCCCAGTGGGGAAAGGAGAGCAACTGGCCTCAGTGCTTGTCCCTGGGGCGCTTGGGGCCTCCTGGCTGCCTGGGGGGGTGGGGGCCCAGGAAGGTGGGCCAGCCAAGGGCAGGGCCCCTTTGGGGCTGGTAAAGTTCAGCTCACCATCCAGCCCCTCCCACCTGCGGGACTGTGGCCCCAAGCCTGTGAGACACTGCCATTTCGGGGAGCCCCAACCCCGGGGGGCTTCCCTGGAAGGACAAGAAATGTGACCTTCACCCGCTTCTGTAGGCTCCAGCCCTTGTCTGGTCTCATCAGATCTGAGCATCTAAATAAATGGAGGCGAGCAGAGGTACAAATAACCCAAAACCAATAAAACCCGACATTCATTTCTATTCCTCATATTGTCAGAGCTACACAGCCAGGCTCCGTGTCCCTGCCTCCTTGCTCCGTCTTCCTGCACAGAGCCACTGGCTCTGTGTCTCCGTCTATCTGTCTTCCCTCCACCCCTCTGTAGCGCAGCCCAGACCTTCCCTCTGAAGCCTGAGACCCACAGCAGGTAGCCACCTGGCGGGCTCGAGGTGCCGGTTCTTTACCGAAGCTGTGTGTCAATGGAACCCAGACTCCTCGGGGCCCGGATGGGTTTGTAGTCAAGAATGATGTAGGGCCCGGCTTTGCAGCTTGCCTCATGTGTCCATGGACACTAGGCCTTGGGGGGCTTGGGCTCCCGGCACTCGGCCGCCTCTACCCAGCCAGGGGAGCCCTGTCTGCCCGCTCACCAGCCCTCCCCAAGCACCTCAACTTCAGCCCTGCCAGCTGGGCAGACGAGCATGCTTACGGCCTGACTGCCATGCCCGGAGCATCTCAGCAGTTTTCGGTTCGGCCAAGCAGCTTCCCCAGCCTCCGTGAATATTCTGTCATGTATTTATTTTTAAGCTCGTGAGAGCATTTAGTTGCCGGCGTCTGTAATATGAATCTGGCTCATCCGTCAACCAGCTGGACCCAGGAGTATGTCCTTGCTCACTCAAACCTGACAGGCACACTGGGAGGCAGGGGAGGCGGCCCCAAGATGTTGTCATGACCTGGAAGCTCAGCAAAAGGCCCAGGCAAGCTCCTGGCATGGGGACGCTGCCCTTGGGAGTGACGTCCCTGCCTAGCACTCCCTGATGCCACCACAGTGCAGGGCAGTGAGAAGGGAGAGGACATGCTTCGTGGCATGCAGCAGCCTCCAGAGAAACAACCCCTCTCTCTGGGGCTGTTCCCATGGGGGAGAAAAAGGGAGACCCCCCGCCCCCCCGTTGGCAGCCTTGTGGGCATTCGAGCCCCCCTGACCTAAGGTCACTAGCTGAGTGACTCTGGGCAAGTCATACCCCCCTCTTTTGTTGGGCTGATGACCCCCCCGAGGACTGGCACGTGAGAAACTCATCTCTTGGGTGACGGTGCTGTGGAAGCAGGCCCTGGTGGCCGAGAGCGCACACTTGGGAGCCAGACCTCAGAGTTTTGAATCCTGGCTCTGCCTCTCACTGGCTGTGTGGCCTGAGGCAAGACATGTCACCTCTCTGTGCCTCAGTTTCCTCACCTGTGAAGTGAGGATAATAGTAGTACCTCCCTCAGAAGCTTGTTGTGAGGATTGAGCTAATATGTGGAGACTACTGAGTAAATACCAAGGGTTAGCTGACACCACTTTTCTTCTCCAGGGAAACAAGAAGCCTGCCTGGCCTCAGGGCCCGGACTGTTTCCCATCTAAAACCCAACCTCAGCAACGTGTTCCAGGCATCGGAGAGTGTGAGGGTCCTGGTTCTGGGCCTTTCTCTAGCATCTCCCTAGATGGTGGTGCCTGGCCCATGGTACATCGCCCATGTGTTCTGGCTATTGAGTGAATCCCTGTTTCTGCATCAGTGACACCTCGTGTTTGGGCGTCACCCTAGTCTGGGAGCCCGCCTTCAGGAGGGCTGTGTGGTCTCGCCGGAGGGTGTCACGTGTTTCCCAACCCAGTCCCCTCCCGACCTGCATGGAAACACCATCTCCGGAGTGAAACTCTAAGGCAGAGACAGAAACATGTTCTCTGGCCGTTGATACATGTAGCTATGATGTCTTGGCTGAAGTGAATCTAAGGCAGGCAGTACTGGGGATGGGCCCACCCCGGCCTGGGAGGCAGGGTAGAGCAGGGTCTGGACAGTAGACCAGAGCCCAAGAGTGGTTCTGTTTCCCCCCCGCCCAGAGGAATGGGCACGTGTAGATGGACCCAGGGAGGGCATCAGGATGGGGTCCTGGAGACCAACCAGCCTCTTTCACTTTCCTGCTTTGCCTGTGGCTGCCTGGCCGTCTGTCTCAGCTTCAGAGCCCTGTCCAACAAGCGTGAAATGCTGCGGGCAGGAGGCCACCCCATGCAAAATCCTGCCACTGCGTTGCTAGGTTGAGTTCAGTTGCAAAAGGAGAGCCATTCATTCCGGTGGGTGCTCTGACAAGATGGGCAGTGACCCACAGCTGATGGGAAACACCGGCCTGCGGCCCCAGAGGCCGCAGGGGAGGCCCACACAGGCCGTACACCAGCCGTCCGCCCTTGTCTCTCAGCGTATGATGCTCACGGGTTTTGTCTCAGACTCCCGGAAGGTCTTGGCTAACTGGGGCTGAAGCCCTGCCTAGGGCTCAAGGCCTTGGCCCCCTATCAGTGAGTCTCAATCTGGAACACGCTAAATACACATTCCTGGGCCCTGACCCCAGGGGTTCTGGTCCCCGGGTCTGGAATGCAGCCTGGGAATCTGCATTGTAACCCACACACCAGCAATTCTGGTAGAGCTGGTTAGTCCCAGATCACACTCTGAGAAGCACCGGTTTAGACACTCCCCATCCTTCCCGGTTACCCTGACCATTGAAATGCAAGTGAGTTTTTGACGGGCTTATTTGGAGATTTTCATCACTCTTACTACAGATACTTGGACAGTGAGGGCGGAAGCTCGTAGTCCCAACATTTAAACACCTTTAAAATAGATTTTTTTGGGCACTCGTTCCACTGAGAGACTGGAGGCTGGCAGAGCCCTGTGAACCGCATGTATTGAAGGCTGGGTGTGGACTAAAACCCTGTTCCATGGATGCCGGCCGGCCGCCCAGAGTGCCCCTGCCTGGAGGCCCCCAAACAGCAGCCCTCCCCACCCCACCTTCCCTCCCCAGAACCTACTTTGTGCTCGGATCCAGAACACACACTGCTCAGTGCCCTGTTTCCCCAGCTGAACCTCAGAGGCAGCCCACAGCCCTGGCTTTGCCACGAGACGAGGGCAGGAATTCTGGTTTCCTAAACACGTCAGGTCCCAGCTCCTTCATGGCCTGACCCAGGCCTGAGGCTCCTCCCACCCGCCGGGGTCCCCAAAGGTAAAGGAGGCCTCAGCCTGTCCTGTCTTTCCCAGCCCTGGTCACAGGACCCAGCCGTGGCACTCCTGAAGCACAGACCGGATACCCTAGCAGAGCAGGGTGGGGCTGGGGTATCATTTGATTCCATTCTCAATTCCTCGAAGTCTGGTGGCTGGCGCTAATTTCTAGGGATGCCAAACGGCACTAGACTCCAGGCCTGGAGGCCTGAAGAGTTCAGAGAAACGGGGACAGTGAAGGTCAAGCGGGCTGTGGGGGAGGGGCGTGTCCCCACGGCAACTCCTGCCCACACGGCCCGGCGCGAGGAACCCGTGGGCTCACGCAGATAGGCCTGGCCCAGCACGGCAGGCACAGAGCCACGTCCGGACACTCACCTTTGTACTGCGGAGTGAACCGCTTCATGGCCAGGGGCAGGGACTCGTAAAACCTCTGCTCCCGGGAGATGAGGGGCTTGCACACAGTGTGCTCATCATACTTCATCACACTCAGGTGCCCTCCGACCTGGTGCAGGAAGGGCTCCAGCTGCACGCCTGCTCTGGCATCCCCGGCGTCCGTGCTGTCCTGCACAACCATGTGTCCACAGGAGGAAGGCCTGGGCCAGGGGTGGCAGCTCCCGGACAGGCGGCCAGCTGTCCGTGGTCCTCAGTTTGCTCCTTTTTGGCCTTCGTCACCGTCAGGGCACAGCTGTCCCTCTGTGAGCCTGGGAGGGGGCCCCTGAGAGCAGAGGGGGAAGGTAGAAATGATGTGAGGGGACAGGCTGCTGGGGGGAAGAGAAGGGCCGACAGTTCCCAGCCACGACCCCGCTGGTAGTTGAACAAGATGGTAAAGAGGCATCAGTCACTTCTGGAATAATCTGTTACAAGAAACTGGTAACAGCGTTGCCTCCAGGGAGCCAGGAGGAGAGGTAGACTTCTCTAAAGACGGCTCTGTGCCTTTTGAATTTAAATACTAAGACAATTAAAAAGAAAATCAAACAATACACACAACAGTAGGCTTCCAGAATGCCGAGATTGTCTTAACTCCTGTCACGTTTCCTGCCTGCCTTTGGGAACATTGGTTCCAGGCCCAAGAAGAGAGCAGAGTCCCTGCTATTGGGGCACTCGGCCTCTCGAGCAGATGGGCTTAAGGGGTACAGATGCACCTCCATCTGCCTCATGGCTCCACAACATAATTGCTGTGTGGCCTTGAGAAGTTACCACACCTCTCTGGGCCCCACTTTCCCCATCTGTAGAAAGAAATAGTAAGGATCCCTGCCTCATGGACTTAGGACAAAATTGAGATAAAGCCCATGAAAAGGTTAGCTGAAGGCCCAGAGCTAACTACCTACTAAATATGATTTATCATTATTATTTCTAGCGTTATTGCCGCGGCGGTCATATTTTCCCAGCAGCTCCGGGTCGTGAGGAAGGCAGGCTTTCTCACTGCCACTTTGCACGTGAGGGAAACGAGGCGTGAGGCGCCCTGCCCGGGCCAGGAGCGACTCAGGAGAATAGCGGGGGCCGCTGGTCTCTGGACCTTGTTCCCTGCTGCTCCCTTTTCCTTCCAGGGGCGGGGCGGGGGGGGGGGGCTTGCCGGAAATTGGGCTGGAAATGCAGCCCCGAAAGACATCCTGACTTTGGCTCAGGAGAGTGCCAAGGAGACACTTTGAGGGGAGGCTCTTGTGGCCGCATACGTCCTGTCCTGTGAGAGGACGTTCCCGCAGGGGTGCCCGTCACCGCGAGTTATTAATACTCTCGCCTCTGCTGGACTCCTGGCCACGGATGCCACCAAGCTGGGCAGGACTGGACATGATTAACACTCTAAATGACCTCCAGTCCAGACCATGGGCACGGCCAGCTGGCTGCATGCACAGAGTACTTATCAATTTGCTCAGGTCCCCAGCTCAGAGAGCCTCCTGCCACCCACCTTGACCTCTGGCACCAGGTGGCCTTGAAAGCCTCAGCCCAACTCATTTATACGTCCTGACCCCCCACAAAGTCCTCTTTCACATCGGCCACTGTCTTTCGGGCCACAGGGTGCCCCTTTAGGAAGGGCGGGGTGTTTTGCCTGGTATGTGCATTTGCTTTGCCAGATGCGGGGGGTGAAGCTTCGGAGAGCTGCCTGCGTGGCTGGAGCGTGACTGGGGAGGTTAGGGTTACGGGCCAGGTGTCGGGTGTGTGTGCTGTGGGGGTGGGGGCTGTGGCAAGGGGCTCTGCTGACACAGCAGCCCAAGCCTTCATCCCGGCTGCTCTAGGACTGCACAGAGAGCCCCATTTGGAGCCTGTCCCACGAGCTGGGAAGTTGGTAGGAGGCATCTAGATGCAGAGGCAGATCAGAAATTGGCTCGGGGATCAGTTCGTATATGACAAGATAGCACAATTGCTTGGCAAGCCCAATCCTGCTTGCAAATTTGGCAAAGGCAAGAGGGAAGAAAGAAGAGAAAAACCAAAGGGGCCCAGGACCAACCAAGCGGGCCTGGCCTTGCTGAGCAAGTGACAGGTCCAGGTGGTGTCCCAGCGAGCCCGCAGGCTGCTGTGCGGGGCGGCCCACCGCCCTTCTTCCCCTAAGGAGCTCTAAGGACAGCAGTGTCCCCTTGTGGTGGCATGGGGAGGAAATGACAATAAATGGGGATAAGCCCAGAGTGTTTCCTGTGTGTCAGGTCACTGATATATAGATCAACCCAGTTCGGCTTCACGACTCCCCGATGAGGTAATGGTATTGGCCTGTTCCACAAATGGGGAGAATGGGGCACAGAAAGGTTAAGTAACCTGCCTGTGTACACGCCACCAGGAAGGAGGGAGCACCTTAGCCCCATGGCGCACTTACCCGCCATGCTGCAGGAGGTGCTGAGGGCTGCTGCGGACCCGCTTTGATAGTCAGGAAACTGAGCCCCAAGGAGGCTGGGACTTGGCCAAAGTCCCCTGCAAGTCACTGGCTGTGCTGGGACGGGACCCAGGTTTCCTTGTCCCCCAGGCGTGGTCTCTCCTTTCCCAACTACCCCTAGCCTTCCCCCTCCAACCTGACGAAGTAGGTGCTTGCCTTGGTGGTGGGTGGGCTCCGTACCTCTGCATCATGAGGGGCCCGGGTAGGTCTACCGAGAGCTGTGGCATGGCATAGACCTACTTGGCACTTCTGGCTAGGGATGTCAGCAAGACCCAAGAGGCACTGGCATTCCCAGATGTTCTCAAGGGCCCCGGCTGAACTTTCTCAGAGAGCTCAGAGCGAGCCAGGAAGACTGGTCTCCCAGGCAGTCCATGGCGCAACAGTGCAAACTTAGGGTGGGTTGTAGCGGTGGGGAGTTCGATGGCTAGTCAGTCAGCCTGTACTTTTTAAAAAACCTAGGCTTGGGGCACCTGGCTAGCTCAGTTGGTAAAGCACGTGACTCTTGATCTTGGGGTCATGAGTTTGAGCCCCATGTAAGGCATAGAGATTACTTTTTTAAAAAGTTAAAAAAAAAATCTAGACTCAACAGCTGGGGAAATGGAGAGCCTTCCTCTCAAGGGTCTTCTTAGGGCACAGATGAGGTGCTAACATAGCACAGTATGATCTGGGGTTCTGACACAGGTTGGTGGGAAGGGGCAGAGGGAGGATGGAGGGCAGTGGCATCCGCACCTGCCTGAGCTGGGCAGGTGGGCTTTGCTGCTGCTCAGGGAGGGACTCTGTGGCTTCCCCTTGACACTGATGCTGACTGACCTTCCATTCCCAGGGAAACTTGGGATGGCCCTGTCTTTGCATGCAGCCTCCTGCACTGTGGGAATGAGCGAGGAAAGACCTCCGTTCTTCCCCATCCGCCCTCAAAAGCCCCAAATAGGTAATTGAAGTTGACAGATCTTTCTTGACCCAGACCTTCCTTTTGCCACATGCAGGCACGTCTGTCATTGGCAGGGGCCTTGGCCTTTGATCGGTGCCTCTGGGTCCTGCTGTTTCCTCAGGGCACTGGGGAAGGAGTCCGGAGCCCACACCTATACCACGCAGTCCCACTAGCTTGCTGAGGCCCCTAGGACAAACCCCTAATGTTTGTCTGAGCCTTGGATTCCCGCCCACTGCCATAGCCTGGTCACAATGCTCATATGACAAAATGCACAGCATTCCTTTGTGGAGGCCTCTTCCCAAGCGTCTGCACCACTCGAGGCTTGTCACTGCGTGGGTTGCTCTCGGGGCTGACTCAGCTTGGGTGCCAGGAAGGCAGGTGAGGCGCCGCCTGAGACAGGACCTTACACCCCTCTGACACACTTGCTGAGTACACAGGGTTCTCTCTAGTGCGTCAAAGGGAGGCAAGTGTCGCTCTATCCAGCCCACATCTCCCCCCACAGCTGCCCCCGCACCTAGCATCCTGGCCTAGTATTTCTTGGGGAGGGAGGAGGAGAGATGGAGGGAGGGCAGAGGGTCAGATGGCCCCAGCCAGCAGAGCTCAGCTTGAAGCCCCTCCCTCAAAAGTGGTAGACACATGCCCCCAGGTCCCTGTGTCCTTCTACCCTGTCACTGGGTTATGTCCCGAATGAAATAACTCTGGGCTCACTCCAGGAGGCTCAAGGGCTAATTCTCTGATGGGTGCTCCCACCCAGCTGGTTGTTAAATGCTTGTGTCAGTGTAGCCCCAAGGGACCCAAGTGACAGCCAGCTTGCTGCAGGGCTGGGGGACATTCCCTGGGCTGAAGGGAGGGTCATGGACAGCAGGGTCTGCTGTTGTATTTGGCTTCCAGAGTGGAGACAGATGACAATACAAGTGATGCCAGCCACGGTGACAGAGGCCTCCATCACACTGAGGTGAATGGGTGCCTCGTGGCTCGTTGCTACCAGTTGGTACCTTTTATTTCCGGAGAGTCTGTGCGTATATAATCTCTACCCACATACGAAACGCGAGTTAATTAAAAATTACAGGAGATAGGCCTCTTTTCAAGCTTGCCACTGCCATTTTAGGGAGGAAGACAGCAGGCGAAACCTCGAATCAAACTTGTACCAGTTCAAACTTGGACTAAATTGGTCCTGAACTGTATCTCATGAAAGCCTGTCAGCTCCTTAAATCTGGAAGCAAGCTGGCAGACTGTGGTCATTGGCCTGTTCGCAAAGAGTCTGGTGTTTCCTGTGGGAATGTGGGATGATTGCACTTCCCCTGCCCTCTGAAGGTAAGTACAGCCGCATGATTTGCCTCCACCAACATAACAGGGATGGGAGTGACAAACGTCACTTCCGGTGGGAGCGTAAGCAGTTCCGCGCGTCCTTTCTCCCTGGCGCTGGTCATCTCAGAAGCACGGTCACTGTCTGAGTGACTATGCATGTCGGATACGCAGCCTGATAGAGAAATATGTCTCTGCTGTAGAAGGCCCCTGAGATTTGGGCATGGTTTGTTATACGACACAGCCTAGTGCGTCCTGACTAATACACCCAACTCACAGCCAAGTCCTTGGCAGGGAACGCAGAAGTGGAAAACAACCTCACCTGAATCAGGCCCTCAGATACTTCACTGCCCAAATATATCCTATATGATACTAGCTACTCTTGTGAATCTCTGGCTTTACCATCCCCATCTCTGTTTCTGAAGAGACTCATTTTCAGGTGGAGACACTGAGGGTCTGAGACCTTGAAGAGCTGCCCCACAGTCCAGAGCTACTCTAGCTGGGATTCGGCCATAGGGGGCCTGTCTGTCCTAAAGGGCTGAGGGCCAGGGGCCTGCCTGAGGCTCTCTCCACGCAGCCTCACACAGCCTTAGTGGCCAGAAATGGGGGCCTTCCAGGAGCTTGCACCTGGCTAGGCAGTGCAGGGCTGGCAGACAGGGTGCGACGGGGTGCTCAGCAGTGTGGGTCCGCAGTGCTGAGGGTGAAGGGCTCCCATCTGTGGGCCAGTCTAGACCTTCCCGAAGCCACATCACCATCAAGCATCATCTTCAGGCCAGAACAGTAATACCCTTGGAGCACGATAACTTCTCAAATGTATATAAGCACTGTGGTGATTACCAAAATACAAATTCATTTAAAGGCATTATTGAGTTCCAAGTAGTTTTTATCATCATCCATTTTCTCAATCAACGGATACTAAAAGTATAATGAGTATCGCAGGGGGACTTGTAGGGAACAAATTGTGTTGAAATGGAGCCCTAGTTGAAAAGGTTAGGAGAGAGACCGCTGTCAGCTGAGGCGGGGGTGGTGTCATGGGTCCAGGATGGGGTCTGAGACTGGGAGAGATGCCAGGTGGGCCTGGGGGAAGTTGAGGAGGGCCCGTCCCAGGGATGGGATGCGCAGGGAGCAATCAGGAAGTGCAGGACCAGCCGGGAGACCAGAGGAAGGGCTCTGAGTGGTGGGAAGCCTGGCCCACTGAATGCACTCCAAACTGCTCTGCTCGCTGGCCTAGCAGCCAGAGAGAGGGCCTGGCCACATGGACTGGAGGTGCCCATCTGGCTCCTGCCTGGGCCAGGGAGGAGGGGGTGGCTTGAGACCGTGAGGTGTGGAAGCCTCCTGGACCGCATCCCAATAAGTCTGGTGGGGGAGCGTTCAGGGTAGGAGATGATTATGAACCAGCAGACAGCAGTATGAGATGCGTCAGGCTGCGGACTCAAAAGCAGCATGGTTTATGGCGTGCCCTCTCACCTCGGAAGTCCTGCTGTACATTTCACAGGTCTCTCGGAGCCAGAGGTTTGGTACAAGTACCACTCAATGTCTCTGCGAATGCCCAAGGGAGCATTTTTTTAATCTATTAGAGATGAGAGGACCCGAAAACCATTTAAAACTGCTTAGGTCGTAATGGGCAGGAGGATTTTGGAGTTTCTCATGTGGCAAAGGGTTGTGGATCATCCGGGGCTGTCCAGGCTGGGAAAGCACAAGATTATTTTCTGGGGGGAGAAAAAATCGTGTCTTAAAATCCATTCTAAAAATGACTCAAGGGCTGTAGGATGGTGTATGCCCTCAGTCTGCGCGGTCCCCCACCCGATGGGATCAATACCGAACACTGGGGGCCTTCACACATCACCTTCCTGGCTGTGGCTGAAATATGTGGCTTTGCAGAGCCTCCGTTCCCCAGGGAAGGCTTAAGACCCTGAACCACAGAGCAATGCTGCATATTCCTCAGTCACAACAGACTTATTTCGGGGCTCATTTCATCCTTGGAGAGAAGATTTTTTTCTCTCTTTCCTTTTCTCTTAACATTTAAAATCTCCCAATGTTCCTCCAGGTTGAGGACCAAATGCGATTTTAATACAGTGATTATTAGGTTAGAAGCCCTTCAGCCCCTGACAAATGTCCTTAGTGGCAGCAATCAGCAATGTTCTGGGCTTGCTGTCAGAGCAGGAGACGCATGGGGCGAAGATGACTCAAGAATCCAAGTGCCCCTGGAAGGCCCACTCGGGAGAGGCAGAGGCTGGGAGGCTTCCCCCTCCCCAACTCCTAAGACATCTTGACCTCATGACAGCACCACGGGTCCTCGGCCACCTTGCTCCTGGCTAGTCATGGCTCCACAGCATCCCCGTGCACCCCCAGGACCTTGCCCCCTTGAAGCTGCATCCAGGATCTTGGATACTGCTAACCACGCAGACCTGCACACTTCCCAAGCTCTGACCCCCTTTGCTGCCTCTCCCCACCTTTCTCTAAGTACTAGATCGGCAGCCACCTGCCTTACGTAAGAGGCCTTTGAGCCAGAGATAGATTCCGTCAGTGGTTAGAATGACAACTTTAGGGCTGCAAGAAGACATGGCCTTTTTGGGTCAAAATGCAATCATGGGTGGGACAGGCGTGTGATCGCGTAGCTGAATGTGTGAGTGTGTGCGTGTGAGTGTGTGGTCGAGGCTCTTCAGACCACAGAGTGGGGCTGGCCAGCTCTGGTGAGCCTGTCTGCTCAGGGAGCACATGAGCGAGCCTCTCCCCAGCAGAGGGCAGCAGCAGCCGTGCCGGAACTGCCCAGAGGAGTCGCTGGGGCCCTCACTCCACAGCCTGCAGCCCTGGCCCCGTAGGGGGGACCTGGGTTTGCCAGGCCTGGCCTCACAGAGCCCAGAACTGCGGCTTAAGGGCCGCCCAAGGGCGGTTTCTCACGAACTCAGAAGTGAGCACCAAGGTTGATGCCCCTCCACATCCCCTCCTCCTCCCACCACGCCCCACTTTTTCTGAGGGGTGCCTGGCTAGGGGGGAGCTTCCCGCCCTTGGTGAGGCGTGTTCTGAGGAGTGGCGTGCCTGGCTCCATTCACAGGGTGAGGGGCCCCAAAGCTGGGCACAGGGCTTGCCAAACAAGGGGAACGGCGCCAGAGCTGGAGGGCATCTTTGAGTTAAGGGGAACATGGTCCTAGGCGTCCCCACTCAACCAGTCCCTCCCCGGGCGGCTGGACCCCACTCCCCCCTGCAGCTGCAGGTGCGCCAGCCCTGCTCAGTGAGGAAGAGTAACGGGCGCTCAGTGAGCCCCCACATCCCCCATTCCTGGAGCCCCTCCTGGCCTCTCATCTCGCTTCCCTAAACAACCCAACACTCATAAAGTTGATTGCCGTTCCCTGCGGCTGCTAGTGAACAAGGTAGCAACCATACGGCCAGGATTTATTCAGGTGCCCTGCTCTGAGCAGGAGAGAGCGGGGGAGCCACGGTATGGCTTGGCCTGGCCTGCCGCCCCCAGGATGCACCGGGACAGACAGCCAGGAGCGTCCCAGGGGCCACAGGCCCTTTGCAGAGGATTTCTCAGATCCCTGATAAGGAGATCTGAGGGAGCTCAGGGGGAGCACGGCACAGGAGGGGACCAGGAGATCTGGTTCTGCCTCAGATTCCCTGTCCCTTTCTCTCTGGGCCTCCGTTTCCCTTTCTGCACTGAGTGTTCTCTGACCCAGCCATATTCTCTCCCTCCTGTGGGACAACTGGCTCTTCAAGTCAGCAAGGTGGGTTGGGGGCGGGGGCAGAGGGGGTGGCAGTGGTGGGAGGTGGTTGGTAGAGACGGTTTTAGATTGAAAAGGACTTAGAAGACATAGTGACCCATATACCTTGATTGGATCCTGGTGTAAACAAAGCAATAAGAAACATCTAGGGGGTCACTGAAATTTGAATATGGGCTAGATGTGGACGTTCTTCGGGAGTTGTTAATTTTATTAATGGGATAATGGTTTTGCGGTTGTGTAAGAACCTACTGAAGTGCTTTGAGGGGATTGCGGTGATGTCCATAAACTACTTCAAATACTTTCGCCTTCGAGTAGTTGATAAAGCAAATATGGCAAAGGCCAAACATGTAAATATGTCAAATATGTAAATCCTGGTGTAGGATATGCAAGCATTCAGGATATCATTCCCTCTACTCTTTCCTGTAGGCTTAAAGTTTTTCATAGTAAAAAAAGGTTTGAACATAAATTGGTAGCTTTAAAAAGCTGGGGAAGCCTGGGTCCTGCCCACAGGATCCGAATCTCTGGAGAAGGAACCTAGCATGGATGTGTTTAGGTCCCCGGAGATCCTGGGGACTGTGACAGGCGCAGACAGGCTCATGTCTCAGGTTTACTGCAGGGCCAGGAAGAGCCCAGGGGAGGGGCCCCTGGCGGTGCCCGTGGTCTACCAGCACTCCACGGGCCACCCCGTACCCAGGCCACGGGCTGCTGCGCACAGGCGCTGACATCATCCCAGCCTCGCGCTCCGCCCCCACCCTGCGGAAGGGTGGGGCTGCTGGGACAGGACACGCCGTTCTGGGAGCCCAGGGGGTTTTGCCAACTTCTCCTGTGACCGCTGCCTCTGTTAAGGGTTAAACAGCGGGAATCATTGGCTCCAACCCCTGTACCTGCCACAGGGCTTCCTCTGCAGTCCCAGCGCACCAGAGCCCTCCCTGCCTTCATGCGGAGGCCAAGGTTAGAGACACCGTAGGACACCCGGACACCCTAGGAAGGGCTGGAATTACTCTAGGAGAAGGGGATAGAGATGGGAGAAGAGCGAACGACAGAGTTTCTATGCTACTGAACTGACCTGGCATCCCCTCCTCCCCCCTCCCCCATATACACAGGTACACACAGATGTACAGACACGCACAGACGGACTGGCACCTCCACAGGGTGGACCCTTGTCAGGAGGTAGGGGGTCGCCCTGTCCTGGATGGACCCTCAGGCACCACCAACCAGGCCCTCCCTGTCCTATCCCCCGAGGCGGCACTCACCAGGGCCTCCTTCCTGGAGGGCCAGCAGGGAAGGGAGTGGGTGGAAGGGAAGGTCCAGTGGAAAGTTGTCTCTTCTTTCAGTGCCTGCCGACTGCAGGCCCCTGGCAAAGAAAGGCCCTTCCCAGAGTCCCAGCACAGAGAACTCACTGTCCACCCTAGCGCTGGTGGAGACGTCTGCCTAGACTCAGGTCTGCCCCGCGGGCCTGGGGAAGGGAGATCACCTGACCCTGGGGAAGGGCTGGCAGGGGCTGGCACGCCCAGCTGTCAGCTGGTGTACGGCTGCTCTGAGCAGGGCCTGAGGGCCTAGGAGGGAGGGGGGAGGAAGAGGAGGAAGAAGAGGAGAGGTCTAAGAGAGAAATGTTTTGTTCCGCTCCTGGATGGAGAGCAGGCCTGTGTCCCAAGGGCAAATTGTGTAAGGACCCTGGTGGTTTTTTTATTCCTTGGGGTAAGGCTAGGTGGAGGATCGTGTCCCCCCTTCCCTTCTCTGTTCCCCCATCCTGTTCCCCGTGGCCAGTTTGCCCCATGCTGTGGCCTCCAGTGAGAGGGAAAGTCATGCAGGAAGACCGTCAGCTAAGCAACACTCAATCAGCTGAAAGACAGTCAGTCAAGTAGTTTTGGAGGCCCTTGTGTGTTCCAGATGCTCTGCGAGGCTGACCCAGGAACCTGCCAGACCATGACTGTTGTCATGGGATTACACTGGGGGTGGAGGAAGGAGTGTTCATCAAGTTGAAGGGCAATCCCAATGTATTTGGTGGGAGAACATGGAGCTCAGGGGGGGCCCTTACCCAGCTTGGGAGGAGCAAGGAAGGCATCCTAGAGGAAGTAACCATCAGAGACCTGAAGGACAAATGGGGCCATCTGGATTGGAGTGGGGAGAGGGTGGTAGGAAGAGCACTCTAGCTAAGGGAGAGCATGTGCAAAGGCCCAGAGGCAGCAGGGAAGAGGGTAGTTAGGGAGCTGGAGGCGCTCAGAGCACTGGAGCGTGAGGGAGGTGGGGGTGATGACCGGTGAGTCTGCAGTGAGGGAGGTGGGCCTCACAAGCCTCTAATCTTAGCTTCTCAGGAGAAACAGAAGGGCTTTATATCAGAAAGGCCCAGGCTCAGGTGTATGTTTTGAGCACATCCATTCTTTTTTGAGGAGGAGTGGATCTAAGACAGGCAGACAGGTTATAAGGCTGCCAGGTACTGTCTTCCCGGTGAGTTGAGCCTGGTGGGGAGAAGAGGGAGTGGGGTGGCAGGGAGGGGTAAGTTCCTGAGATGTTGAGGAGGCAGGTTTGACAGGGTCTGGTGACATGTGGATGGGGAGAGATGCGATGCGCATAAAGGACAGGAGCTCATCAAGGGTCAGCTCTCATGTCTGAGTGACTCTGGACCAAGTATTAGAAAGATCTGAAGTCTACCGTTCAGGCGCCTCAAGCCTGGACTTCTGGCTGCAGTTCCCAGTGCCCCACTGGCCCAGGACCTTAGCCTGGCCCTTCCTGGGCTTCTCCGAGTGTGGGCACTCGGGCCCCGAGGCTCAGCAGCAGCCATGGGCTCGGCCTCCTCTCTGGCCGGGGGCTCTGGCCGGGCCCCTCAGCCCCAGCCTGCCCCCTGGTCTGGTCCAGCCTCTCTCTGACTCTGGGCAACATCCCCCAGGCCCTTGCTCCCCCCTCGGCGCCCTCGCCAGGCCCCTGGTTCTAACAGGGCTCTCCCACATGTATTGCTGCAGTGCTGAGCCGTGATGACTTTTGCGTCTCAGCCCCCATTTCCACGTGGCCGTGGAGCACTCATTCCGTACAGATAGCCTCTCCGCCCTCACTGCTCACGCTCAGAGTGGGTGAGCCACAGGCTTTGACAGGTGCTGAAGCGGAGATGAGGCGGGACTAGAATGCTGGTCTCCTGGCCCCTGTTCCAGAGGACCCCCAGCCACGGTCCTGGCGGTGTGCGTGCGCCCACTCTGGGGCCTGGCGTGCAGGAGCCGCTGGACAGAAGGGTTAGCAGCATAGTCAGGTGTCACGGGAAGGCCACAGCAAGCTTGGGGGCTGCCCTCAGCTGCCCTTCCTGTGGCCAACCTCCTTTCCTGTCCCCACCTCGAGTCCTCCCCATACCCAGACAGGGCAGAGCCCTGGAGGCATGACAGGGATTCCTGGGCACCCTGAGGCTGGGTTTAATGAGGCGTGTGGATCTCATGCCCCTCCTTGCTCCCCAGGGCGGCAGATCACATTTCACCAGGGATGGCAGATGTCAGGCTGCCCGGCGGGCCTCCTGCGCGCCCAGTCCCTCGCGCTGCCCAGCTATGTGCTGGGCTCTGGTTACCCGGGCCTGGGAAAGAGGGTGTGACCTCCTTTCCCCCCAGCCCTCCCGCACCTCCCCATTCCCATCTACTGGGCTCAAAGCCCTATTCTGGGAACCCTAGAGTCAACCCAAGGCTGAGTCCGTAGGCCCTTGGGGGTAGAGGAGGAGGGAGCTCCCGCCTGAGCCATTTGGCCAGTGAGCGGCCGAATCCAGGGCCTCAGGAAGGTCTGACCACGTCCCAGCACTTGCTTTCTTGTTTGGCTCTGTTGTTGTGAAGAGCCAAGTTCCATACCAGCTTCCTGCTCGTGCATGTATTTCACATCAGTTTTGAGCCCCTACTTTGTGATCTGAGACACATGGCAGTAAACAAAATGCACAGGGCCCTGGGGTCACGGAGCCGGTGATCTGGGGCTTTCCGTTACAAAATCAAACAAGCCGCTTTCTTTCCATGTAGGACTGTGGCCAAGTTCTCTTCATGCTCACTTTCTGGAGCTCCGCTTCGCCTGCAAGATGCCTGCAGCTAAGCCTTTTCTACAGCCATGCCTGGGACCGCCTTGGCCCCACGACAAGTCCCCACCCACCCGCTGGGCCTCATCCTGCGTCTCCTTTAGGAAGTCAGTCCTGACCCACGGGGCTCTTCTGTGGACACAGCATTCCAGGTCAGCTCTTAGATGCCACCATTTGGAGGCAGAAAATGCCAGGGGCTCTTAAGCACACAGCCGCCCTGGTGGCTCTAGGCCAAGGGGTGCTCTCCCTTCACCCCCCTACCTGACTGACCTGTTAGAACCCCCTCCTTCATTGCTGCATTCCCTGGCAGTTTATCCATTACCACATCCTGTGAGTTTCAAGTCCCAAACTGGACTCCTTTTCTCCATCTCCACAGCCACCACCCTGGCTTGCCATCCTGCCATCCCCCATGGTGACTTTGGTGGCTCCTCATGGCGTCCTCCTTTCTTATCGCACCCCTGCTCCTACAGTCCATTCTCCCCGGGGCGATGCTTTGAGACAGTTCAGGTCCTGTCACTTCAGTGGCTCCCTGTCCTTAGAATAAAGTCCAAAGCGCCGCCCCCCCAGGGGCCCCAGCCCTGTCCTCCTCCCCAACGCCGTTTCGCAGGGCACCCCCTCGCCTTCTATGGTCTAGCCACACCTTGGGCAGGGCCTTTGTACCCCCTGTCCCTTCTGCCTGCGATGCTCTTTCCTCACCTCTCTGCCTGGCTATCTCCTCGCCAGCTCAAGTGTCACCTCCTCCAAGCAGCCCTCCCTGACCTCTCTGACATGGTCTGCTGCCCAAGACCTTCCTCTAGAAGCACGCATCCCAGATACAGCTGCACTCTTACTGGGGTGATTATTTGCTCCCTGCACGTTTTCCTTCCGGTGACAGGTCTCATTTTGCTTAACGCTGTGTCTCCAGCATGTAGTACAGCGCCAGCTTCTTAGTACCTTTCATTCATTCATTCACCATTTGTGGGTGAATGGGTCTACGACTTCCCTTTCAAGCCTCTTGACACCCTGGCTTTCACAACGGGGGGTGTGGGGCCATGAGCCGCCACGGCTGGCATCAGGGGTTTCCTTTCTTCTTCCTGGCCTTGGGCTTAGAGGCCCTGCCTGCCTGCTCACCATGGCCCCGTCACCCTCCCCCTGTCCCTCTACTGCCCCCATGACCCAGTTTCCCGCTCTAGAGACGACAACAACAACTTGTTCCAGGATATGTCATCACCCCCTTCTCGTGGCATAAACATCGTGACTGCCACAGCTGCCGCTGACTCGCCCGGGGTTGCAGGAAACGCCCCTACTCCTCTGCGCTGGGCCCCTCTTGCTGCACCCCAGCATGGCATACTGCCCTCCCCTTCCTTCTCTTCTTCTGCTTCCTGCCCGCCCCCCTTCCCCACTTCCACTCTGTGAGAAGACCCATTTTGCAGGCCGGGATGTTGAGGCTCAGACAGGGGAAGCATCTGAATTTTGTGATTCCCCTCAACATACTCTTTTCTTCCTCCTCTTCCTGCCTGTTGGTTATTTCCTGTGCCGTCCTGGCTTTTTCTGTCTCTGGTTTTTCTTTTTTCTCTCACATTCTCTCGTCACCTTGTTCTGTTTCTACTGGTACTTCTTGTTCTTGCTCTGCTGTGTTCAGGCCCCGTGTGGGTGTGTGAGTGCCTCGATGTGGTAGCACAAATTGGGCTGAACAAGTATGTCCTCTTTAGTGGGCCTTTGGCAATGGGTGCTCCAGGGAGGACCGAGGTATGAGGTAATGCCCAGAGACTTGGGCACTGAGGGACCCCACACAGGCGCCTCAAAGGGAATCCCAGAGCAAGGTCTTAGGGATGGAGCACCTTGGCTTCCTTTGAAATGGACGCATTGATCTCCCCTGCCCCCCACCCCATCCTGAGCCTCCCTGGATGGCAGTGACCTGGGCCCTTGCCTCCTGCATCAGCTGCCACCCCGTTCCCTGGAAAGCCCAGGATGGACACACACAGCGAGGTCACTGTCCAGTCCCTTGCAGCTGGAGGAGGGCTCACGGCTGGTGGCTGGCCACTCGCAGAGAAATGAGTGTGACCCGGCCCGACCTGGCACTCAGCTCCTGGCCCCACCTGGGAACTTCTAGCCTGGGCATTGGGATCCCGTCCCAGAGCCTGCCTGGACTCATGTCGGGCTCCCAAATGGCTGATGAGCTAAGACCCCTCAGGGAGGAGAGGCCAGGCCACAGCAGCCACTTCCCCTTACTGACCTCCGCCCACCTCCTGAAACCTGGAGGCGGCACACGGCGGGGCAGGCATGATGCCCTCCGTAAGTCAGATGGGTTCCTGGACTGGGAAGCTGCGGGGTGTCACCAACCAGGCCTGGGAGCGAATCAGGAGCGCCAGATGCCAGCCAGATGCTGGGGGGGTCAGGGTGCTGGCTTGGGCGGGCTGGGGCCACTGAGGGAGCCCCCAGAGCCACCTGCAGGGGCAGCTAACATTCATGTATTTGGTGACTCCCCGTTCATGTGTACACCACACACACACACACACACACACACACACACACACACACACACACACACTCTACCTCATTTGATTCTCACAGCAGCCCTGTGAGAGAGGGGCCTTTATTACTATTGTTTCACAGCTGAGAAACAGGTTCAGAAAGGCCTCACGTCACACAGCTATTAAGTGGCAGAGCTGGGATTTGAACCCAGGACCCCCATTCCTAACGACTATTCGATTCACCAGACAGCCCCACAGACACACACCGACGCAAGGACAGATCCCCATGCCAAGTGGGAAAGCACAGTGTGATCCCTCCACTTCCCCCGTCAAGCCCATGGGCCAGGTGTGGGCAGGGGAGGCGACAGGAGGAGGTGTGGCTGGGAACTCGGGTTGGGGCTGGCTCTCCCCACAGCGCCTGGCCACGTTCCCCAGCTCACATCTGGTCCAGGCTCGGAGAGGACGCCTTCCCAAGACAGCTCTCTGGAGAAAGAGCTAACATGTGGCACGTAGAACCCAGTTACACGCTGTCAGTACTGTGGTATGTGTCTCCTCTGTTCCTAAACAAACAACTGTGGTGGCGGCCCCGCTGACCAGGCCTCCCTGGGGGCCGGCATCAAAGGCCGTCAGAGGAAGGACTCTGACCAGCGTGTCAGTGCCCAGAGAACCTTGCCACCATTGCTAGGCTCAAGAGCTGCTGTCCTTGAGAAAACAGGCTGCCTGCCACCTGCTTCCGGGAACAAGGGGCGGGGCCTTGCATGGCCCCGCCCTAGAGCAGTCCTCCAAAGGGCGGGGCCCTGGCAAGGCCCCGCCCCAGGCCAGTCCTCAGGGGATGAGCGCTGCCCCCCACCCGCAACCCCGGTGGACCTTGTTGATTCCTCTGGCCCGAGAGCTGTGCCTCCCAAAGAAATGGAATCCCAGAGCATCTGTGCTGGAGGGTCCCTCAGAGGCCACCTGTCACAATCTTCTCATTTTACAGAAGGTGAGAGACAAAGAGAGACTGCAGCCGAGAGATACCCGGAGTCACATGCGGCACTTGAACCCAAGTCAGGAGACTGCTAGTTCTTTTTGCCGACCGGGGAGAGGGCAGGCAAAGACCGTGGACTATGGACGTGGACACACCTGGGTTTGAGTCCCAGCCCAGCCATTTCCTGGTGATGGGACCTTGGACAAGCATCTTACCCCTACTGAACCTCCGTTTCCCCGTCTGTGAAGCCGGGATAATTCTCTTAGGGTTATTGTAGTGTTTTAATGACATAATGCAAGTCAAAACCATTTAACGCTGTGTGTGACACAAGGCCTCCCATTTATTGGCTACTGTAATGATTATAAGTGGTTAGCAAGGCTTCCTGCAGAATGGGACTCAGTCAGGGAGGGGAACCACAGCGGCTACTCTTCCCAGCCCTGGATTGAGATCGGTGCCCTGACATGGTTATGGGGACAGCGGCCCAGAATATTTGATCCTGGGACAGTCCCCCACATGCAGAACCTGTAGGTACTGCAGAAGCACATAGGATACTGTGGGGCTGGGGCACCTGTGTGGCTCTGTTGGTTAAGCGTCCAACTTCGGCTCAGGTCATGATCTCGCAGTTTGTGGGTTCAAGCCCCTTATCAGGCTCTGTGCTGACAGCCCAGAGCCTGGAGCGTGCTTTGGATTCTGGGTCGCCCTGTCTCTCTGCCCCTTGCCCACTCACACTCTGCCTCTTTCTCTCTTAAAAATAAATAAACATTAAAAAATGGATGCTATGGGAGCACAAGGGGGAGAGGGCAATGTGCTTGCCATGGGGGCAGACTTCAGGCATCCCAGGGGTGATAGACCTTAAAGGGTGGAGAAGTGAATGCAGGGACTAGCAAGGGAATAGCATCCACTAAGGCATGGAGACTAGAAGAGCAGGGCATTTGTGGAAGCCTGGAGTGGAGGGGCCTGGAGAGGAGGTGGGGCTGCAAGCAGGTAAAAAGGACACCTTGTCTCACTTTTTATTGTGTCCACATTTTGACTGTGAAGCCAGGACCACAGCTTCTTACACGGGTAACACTTCACAACTCACACAGAATTTTCTGTCGTTTCACAGATGAGGAATGAAGAGGCCTACAGGAAGAAGCGGCCCCCCCAGAGATACACGGGTGGGCATGTATTGCCAGGAGGGGCCCAGATCCACCAGCTCTCAGGCCAGGGGTTGACTTGCAGACGTGGGCCGTGGGAGCCAGGGAGGATTGACATGGAGGACAGGGACGTGCGTGGTGATGGTCCGATGGTCCAGCGCTTGCTGGCAGGTCTGGCCTGGGCCAGTGAGTGATGCGCAGGGATGACAGCCTGGGGGTGGGGGGGGTGGCTGATGCGGGTTATTTATGGCTGTTTTTCTGTGAGTCCTTCAGGGCCAAGAAGGTAATTGAATAAGTGAGCGTGAGCAAACTCGAGCGATCATTTAATTGTGACAGAAAATGAAGTTGGTTGCAGCTGGGGGCTGCCAGCCCATTACTGCCGGCCCTGCTTTCTGCTGAGTCGGGCAAGCAGGGCTGCAGTGGCCATCTGTCCTTGGTCTGCCCCCACCCTGTCCCCGGGCAGTGGTCCCCACGCAAGCAGGGCCTGGGGGCGTGGGTGGTCAGGGAGTTTGTCCTCTGTAGGCTACTCCCCCATTCCCGCTCCCCTGCTCCTGGAGAAGGCCCTGGAGGCTGCTACAGACAGCAAGGGGCTGGGAGGACCTGGGAGCCCCGAGGGGGTGCAGGGAGGGGAGGCTTGTGGCCTGGGGGTGAGGATAGGGGCTCAAATCATGACGGTTGGGAACAGCAACATCAGCAGATACAAATGGCCCTCGTTATGTGCCAGGCACTGTTGTAGACAGACACTAATTCTCTCAGCTTAGCTAACCCTGCAGTCACCCTGAGTAATGGAATAATAGAAGTGCCATGATTATTCCCATTTCATGGATGAGATGACTGAGGCACTGGCTCCCAACTCGATGCACTTCTCCTTGAGAAGCCCCTGGGAGGCACAAGATCCTGGGGTACAGCAGTGATCCAGGGGAGATGCCAGGAGGACTGGCCATATGGATCCCACAAGGCCCTGCAAACTTGTCTCTCACCTCTTGTCTTACTTTGGCCCAGCCGGCCACCTGCTGCCTGCCCTTCTAGGGAACACCAGGTTGGAAGCCCGAACCCCAAGTTCTGGGGCTGGAGGAGTCCCTTGCAGCCCTGGACCAGCCTAGCCCCCAAAGCTCTGGCCCTCTGACCTTGCCTCCTCTGGCACCCTTTCCAGCCCTTCTGAAGAAGCAGATAAAATTAGGCCTGCAATGTGAGAAGCCAGGTCACCTTCCCAGGCTGGGGGAACCACGATGGCCCTAGGGCCCTGCCGGGAAGGGCAGCCCCAAGCTGACTGGAGGGTCCAGGGCAGGGGTGGGCTTGGGTCTAGACCCAAACTGCAGGTGACCTCAGTCAAGTCCCTGGGAGGCCTGCAGTTTATCTAACACCCTGAAACTGCAGCTCTGAGCCTCAGTTTTCTTACCTGTTAGGCAAGATGTGAACGCTCCCTGCCTCTCTCACTAGGTGCTCCTGCTGTGAGAAACTAGAGAGACATCAAGAGGGGTTCCTCTTTTGTTTGTTCATTCGTTCGTTCATTCATTCATTCATTCATTCATTCATTCATTCATTCATGGGATACCTGCTATGTACAGCCATGAAACACTATTTGACTGTAAAAATGATGTCCATGTGTTATTTTTATAAAAATTAAACATACTTAGGGGCACCTGGGTACCTCAGTCGATTAAGGGTCTGACTTAATTTCGGCTCAGGTGACAATCTCTCTCTCTCTCTCTCTTTGCCCTTCCCCCAATTACACACACACGTATGCACTAGCTCTCTCTCAAAATAAATCATCTTTAAAAAAAGAATTAAACTTACTTTAAAAGGAGAAGATATTTTACCACAATTAAAAAAGAAAAAGGAAGGGAAGGAAGAGGCACCAAGTATATTGGCCCAATGCCAATGCCAAAGCGCACCCCCGTCCCCTTGCCCTGCTGAAGCCCACAGGGCAAGAAGTGTGGGGCAGGAGGGTCCATCCGGGTGGAAGGGGCTGAGCACTCAAGGAAGGCGGAAGGGACGCCTCCGGAGCTCCGAGGCACCTGTTAATGTGAAAAAGTCACCCTTGATAATGGGTTAATCTAATGGGCTGATCACTCCGCCTCTCAGATGTCAGGAAGCTTCCTGCAAAGCCTCCATAAGTATTCACTGGCCACAAGCTTTGACCCCAAACCAGAAAGCAATTCCTGGAGGGATGTAGCTCAAGGCACCCACCCTGGAGAGGTGTTGGGAGGGGACAGTGGAGACTCCACCTCCCCAACGGGTGTTCTAGGCCAAGAGTCTTCTCCTTTCCTGGATCTGGAGGGTAGAGGTGGTGATGGGGGTGGGGGGCATGTTTACCCGTGTGCACGGGTACACATGTTCACACACTCGTGGGGGTGCGTGCCTACATGAAGGGTGTCTTTGATAGGATGGCAGGAGTCTTTTCCGTCCAGTCTCACGCCCTGAACGCAGGAACAGCACCGGGAGACTCCACTTCCGTCCCCTGTAGGTGTCTCTAGAGCTGGCCGCTGGCCAAAGCTGTGTAGCAGGCAAAGTAAATCCTGGGAAACCCGCCCCGAACTGCTGCTCTCTCGGTTGGCCTCCTCCTCAGGGCTGCTATGCGTTCTCTCTTTCCTTTGACAAACCTACATGTAGGTGAGGCTTGGATAGGTTTGCATTTTTAAAAGGACAAAGTGTGAAGCTAAAGGAATGAATCTTTAATGGTGGAATTTCAGACCTCTTTCTCTTAGGAGAGGTTTTATTTATTTTGGCTTCGGTTTGGTTTTGTCAGCGAAGCTTCCCTGTGTCCCTGGAGCCACCGTGAAGCCCCAGGCTCCTGTTGGTTGAGTCACTTTCTCCATCAGTTGCCAGAGCATGTTGGGGGGTGGGGGTGAGGATCCTCAGCCTCCTCTGGCTCCAAAATGGGCCCCCAGCCAGGGAAGATCCCCTTTCTGCTCCTGCATTCAGCCTGTCCCTTTCCCTCCTGCTCTGCTCTGTCCTGGTACTCCGTCCCCAGAGGGAGGTGGGGGACACGCTGGGAGCCAGGAAGGACCTGCGCCTCCTCCCGTGGGCCTGGAGCTGGGCCGACGACACCAGCCACATCAAGTCTAGTTGACCGCTGTTACACAATGTCAGCTCTCCTCTGGACCTAGGTCCCCTTGTGGCTGGCCATGAGTGAGGCTTCAGCGAGCGGGTGGGGGAACGGACCCCACCCCCAGCCCCAGGGGGATGCCCCCAAGAGCCAGCTGGGGGTTTTATGCACCATGGCAGGCTGCAGGGGACATATTGGGCTCTCCCCTTCTTGCCCGCTCCTTGCCCCACTCTGCTCTCTTTCTCCCAGAGCAGCCCTATCACAGGCCCCACTCTTCCATTCCGGAGGGGGAAGAGGGAGAAACGCCATCTTGAGGGAACTCTGGCTGTCCCAGCTGGGACAGGGTCTGGGGACACGGCTGGGTCCCTGGCCCTCCCTGGCCGGTCGACTTGACTCGTCCTCAGTCTCCTAGCCCAGGGAGGCCCCTGGGGGAGCTGAGGGAGGGCCCAGCACTGGGGGTGGGGTGTGACGGACGCTGTCAGCCCCGCTGTGGAAGGTGCTAAGGAGGCTTGGGTACAGATGGCCTGGTGAGCAGGCCCCGGCTCAGTCACCCGAATGACCCTTCTGAAGGCCTGTACCTAGAGCTTGGGATCCTGGGGTGCCAGCACCCCGTTCTGGGCTCCCCGGTGCCCCGAGCCCCTCAGGTGCACTGTGCCTTCAGCTTCAGGGCTCTCCTTTCCCATCACCCCTGCCCAGCCCGCTGGGTGTCAGGACTCTGACCTGACCCTGCAGGACACACCACAGCCTGGGTGCAATCCTGTGGGTCCTGTCTGCCCGGAAGCAAGGCAACCTGATCCAGTTGTCACTACTGTCCCCAGAGCTAGGGCTGGGGGTGGGGCGGGGGTTTGGCTCTGACCACCCCTCCCTTCCATCCTGCTGTGTTGCTGACCCCTGCTGGCCATCTTCACACACACCCCTCCCGGCACAGGCATCCCTCCCAGAGCCCTGGTGCTTGAATTTTTCCAGGGACAGGGGGCTCACCACCTTATGCCTCATGCCTGTTCTAGGCAGAGGTGCTTTGCTCCTTAGGAAAGTTCTTTGTATTAGCTGAGGTCTGAGTACTCGTAACTGTTTATAGTCACACCTTTTAGAGTCACACATTTTTTAAATGTTCATTTATTTTTGAGGGAGAGAGTGAGCACATGTGCAAGCAGTGGAGGGGCAGAGAGAGAGGGAGAGAGAGAGAATCCCAAGCAGGCTCCGCACTGTCAGTAAGGAGCCCGACATGGGGCTTGAACCCATGAACTGGAAGATCATGACCTAAGCCGAAATCAAGAGTTGAACACTTAACTGACAGGGCCACCAGACGCCCCGAGTCACACATTTCCATCATCATCATCATCATCACATTCTGTCTCTGTACCAGGCACTGTGCAACATGCTGTTTAATCCTTTCAACACCTGTGAGGTCAGTACCCGGGGCATCCTCATTATATAGATGGGAGCCTGGGGCTCCAAGGACACGTGTCACCTAACTGTATCACAAAGCCAAGTAGTCACGGAACCTGCATTTCAAAGCCAGAGCCCATGCCCTTGCCAGCGAGGGGTATTCCCATCGCATCGCCGCGTACTGCTTGGCCCCCCTCTCCAGCTTCTTCTTACCTTTCCCCAAGGCTCTGCTGCCCCATATAGGCTCACACCTTCTCCCCAGAACCTGCAGTGGATCCACTCCTCCTCCAGGAAGTCCTCCTGGACAGCTAAGGGGTAAGGAAAGAGCCTTCTCTCCCCAGGTATCTTCTCACAACGAGAGGAGAGGAGGGGAGGAGACGGGGGGGCCCGTGTCTGTGATATGGGTGAGTCTGTGGTGACACAGTGGAGTGCGGGTGTCTATTACTATTGCTTCTCTTCCCTCCAGACCAGATTTTGGTCAAGGACCTGCTGCCCCTCCTCGGTGGCTGGCAGAACCCTAGGAGTCAGTGCTTAGGAGGCCAGCCTGGGCCTGGTCTCCTACTGACCCTGTGGCAGTGGGACTGGCATCCTCCTGCCAGCCAGTGGCCCCACCCTGCCTGGCCCACCAGGTTCTGGTGGGGTATCAGCAGTGTTTGAAAGGTGAGGCTGGCCTAGCGGTGCCCTGGCCATAGGAGGAAAAGAGAGTTGGGTTATAGATGGATGGCGTGGAGGGAGGCCAACTTGAGCTGCCTGAGAGACCTCTGCCCAGCAGGACAGCCTGACCATTCTGGACTTCAGATTCGGGCTCCCCAATCCCTGCTACCCTCCTCAACCTGGATGCTATACCTTTATTGATGCAGCCACAGACCAACCCCACATTGCTGCCTGTAGAACCGACCATCATCCCTAGACCCCCCCAGGCCACACTGGAGTTCAGCCCCCGGCCCTCTCCCCAACCCCAGGTCTGTGCAGTCACGACTGTGGTCACGCGTGCGGTATAGTTTCACCTCTGCCTGTGAGCCACTGTTCCTTCCCCGTTCCTCTGCGCATGGAAGCCCGGCACAAATAGATAAATAAAACGAAATAAACACGTTCGTCCCTGTTAAGTTTCCCTCGTTAGATCCACCCCAGTGCTCTGGCCTGTCACCTTCTCTTTACATCCCAGCTCTGTCATCTGCTGTGTTTGCCATCATTCCCCCCAGCTGTGTGCAAATTTGATAAAGAACATGCAGTGTGTTTATCTCAGAGGAAGCCCCCTCCCCCCACTGGGTGGCTGGAGCATAGGCACGCGCAGGCGCGCGTGTGTGTACACACACACACACACACACACACGCGTGCGCGCTCTCCTCTGGCTGACACTTGTTAGCTCTGTTCAGTCACTTGGATCCTGGTGGGGCACCTGTGTCCCACAGAGGGTTTGGCACTCAGCAGCCACTTAGCTGTGCACGTGTCCCTATGGGGGATGGGGCGCTCTGGATACACCCACATGTCCTCACCCCCATTGACCTCTGTTTAAAGAGCCTCTGACCCGGCCACGCCCCACCAGCCTCTTCCACCGAGCTGGGAGCAATGCGGGCCCAGCCGGCGCGGGCCGTGGCTCTTGTGGACAGCTGTGTGGTGCTCCCTCTGCTGCTAAGCACACAAGATGCGGTGCCTGAATGCGCAGCTCTTCTGCTCTTGGCCGTGGCTGCCGGTGTGGAGCCAGCAGCATGGCGGGGGGTGAGATCTCCTTCTTGCCCCTCCACCCGCTGCGTGCTCTTTCTCTGATCCTTCTCTTCAGGAGACCCCTGGGCCTTCTCTTTGCACTAATTGCATAGCAGGGCTAGCCAGCTTGGAAAGATCCAGATCTTCACAGTGTCTGAGCCTGCCAGACATTGCCTTAATGGAATGAAAAAGATCCCAGGGCCTAGACAGACCTTCCACAATCTTCTAGTCCATTCCCCAGCCTCTAGGCACTGGATGTGGGACCACAGAGGCTATTCCTCGAGCGCCCCTCCTGCAATGGGAACTTTGTTCTTCCCTAGAAGCTAGTTATCTGCCTCGGGTAGCCAGCGTTGGTAACAAACCACCCCAGATTCTTGGTGGCAGCTTGTGCCAACATACACTGCTTTCTTGCTCACACTACTGCCCCATGGGTCAGCGGCGGATTCTGGTCCCATCATCGCCCCGGGACCCCGGCTGAGGGGGCAGCCCCAGCTACAGCATCACACACCATGGCAGAAGAAAAGAGATCACGGGGGCACCTGGGTGGCTCAGTCAGTTAAGTGTTCAACTTCGGCTCAGGTCATGATCTCGCAGTTCATGGTTCGAGCCCTGCATTGGGCTCTGTGCTGACAGCTCGGAGCCTTGAGCCTATCTTCGGATTCTGTGTCTCCCTCTCTCTCTGGTCCTCCTCTGCTCATGCTGTCTCTCTGTCTCTGTCTCTCTCTCAAAAATAAATAAGACATTAAAAAAAACCCTAAAAAAAATAAAATAAAGTGTAGGAGAGGAAAAAAATTAAAAAAAAAAAAGAAGAAAAGAGATTACAGATCGTCTGCTGGCTCTTTACGTTTCTGCCTCCGTGTGCCATTTGTCACTTCCATTCAACATTTCACTGGTTGAGGCAAGTCACGTGGCTGTGCCTAATTTCAAAGGGAATGAGGCAGTCTAATCTTTCCTGCTGCCAGGAATTCTGGCAAACGACCCGAGTGACTACTCTGCATTCTAGCTGCTCTTGTTCCTCAGAGCCGTCCTGAGTTCCTGTCATACCACTTGGACGCTCCTTCTCTGCGTCTATGTGGAATATTCTTCCACTTCGACCTGAGGGTCTGTAGAATACACGCTTCTGGAGGATTTTGTCCATACCTGGATCGGTTACCCATTATGAGTTATAGACCATCCCAAAACCCAGTGGTTTCATGTAACAAAATTTCATAGAGCTATGCGCGTGTGCGCGCACACATACACACACACACACACACACACACACAGGAAGTGCCTGTCAAGCTGCTATAATCTTGGGGCAGATGGGTGGCTCAGTCAGTTGGGCGTCCAGTGCTTGGTTTTGGCTCAGGTCATGATCTCACGGTTCAGTTCATGAGTTCGAGCCCTACATCAGGCTCCACTCTGGCAGTGTAGAGCCTGCTTGGGATTCTCTGCATGCCCCCCACCCCCACCCCGCTGCTCCCCTGCTCTTGTTCTCTCTCTCAAAATAAATAAATAAACTTAAAAAAAATAAGCAGGTAAAATCTAAATAAGATCGGTGCCTGAGATGGCAGTATTGTATCAAGGCCAATTTCCCGGTTTTGACAATATGCCACAGTTTTGTGGGGGAGCTGGGTGAAGGGTACATGAGAAATCTCTGTACTACTTTTGCATCTCCTGGTGGATCTCAAACTCTTTCAAATTAAACAGTGGTAATAATAATAATACAGACTTAGTGGCTTAAGACAAAAGCCGTGCATTTACTTGGGACCCTGCCATTTGGGCAGGCTGTGTGGGAACCGGTAAAAGCAACATCTGGTGTGCCAGCTAGGATGCTGGAACAGCTGGGGGCAGGCAGACATCTGTCCCCCACAAGGTCTCTCCGGCAGGGCAGCTGGGCCACTTTATGCAGGGGTGGCCTTGGGCTGGAACTGGCCAGTGTCCCTCTGACCATCTTCCTCTGGTCAAAGCAGTGACAGAGCCAGCCCAAATTCAAAGGAGAAGAAGTGGAGGCCACCCCTCGAAGGGAAGGGTGGCAGAGAATGGGCGACAGCCTCAGTTCATTGTCATCACCAAGTGTTTCAGTCCATTTGCCATGCGGGCTCTGGTTCTGCTCCCTCACCCGTGATGTAGGGATGGAAGCTGGAGAAGGGAGAGCGCCACAGACGGAGGGGCAGAGCGGGACTCCCACCCCGGGGCTCAGCCTGCCTCACCCCTTCGAAGCCCTGGCTCCGTGGCAGGGACCACCTCACCAGCCTCGCATCGCTGCTGGGAATTCCGTTTTGCACATGCTGGTGTTTGCAATCAAAAAGTTCAGCGGCCCTTCCAAGTGTGCTTAAATTAGTCCCCATGAAAACCAAATCATTTCATTTGCAGAGAAGGGCTTAATTGCAAGGGGAAGGAGGCAAAGGGAATTCTGTTGCCTGTTTTCATTGAAGAAAATTACTGTACTTTCCCCTGTCTCTGTACTAAACAGAAGCGGCTGAGAAATTGGGCTGTAATCACCAGTGATACCTCTTCTCTCCTTTCTTCTCAGAGCTTGATCTGTTCCTCTGCTCCCGAGGTCCTGCTCCAGACCGTCTCCGCTCGCAGCCTGGCACCTGCGGACAGCGGCCCCTCCACAGTGGCCTGCAGTGTCACCACATGCCACGTTGAGGGGTGTGTTCTCCAGGTCACAGGGGCCTTACCCCGGATTGGCCCCGGCTCTTGGCAGGAGGAAACACCTGTCTTCCTTTAAAATCTCACCGAATCTGCTCTGAGCCCTCACTTGCCAGGGCAGCAGTAGCCCACTGAATGGCCCTGTGTGACAGCCCTGCCCCGGCTGGGACAGTCCAGCTTGATTGGCTCTGTGGCCAGTGTCACCCTGGGGAGGGGGATATGGACACTTCAGGGGAGCAGGTAACAGGCTGGTAACCTGTGGGGGCAGGGTGTACACGTAAGCACATAGGGCATTAGGAGAGACATAAAGGTGGGCAGGCCCTAGAGGGGCGGGCGGGGCGGGGGTGGGGTGGGGAGGGACACAGCTATGACTCCCAACAGGACACTGGTCTGGAGGAGCGGGTGTGGGCAGCTCAATAAACCTTGAGTGGCTCCCCTCACTCTCTTTGGAGAAGGGAAGAGGGCAGGGCGGACCACACAGGCTCTGGGGCTGGTCTGTCTGGGTGTTCAAACCTCAGCTCCACTCCCTCCTTGCCTGACCAACCTGTGCCTCAGTTTCCCCTGCCCCATATAAAGGGGCTAACCATAGCATGGGGTGCTGTGGCCCTTCAGTGGACTCGAGCTCCCTACAAGTGTTTCATAACACTGTCATCTATTGGCTCATGTTACCTTTTCTTTCTTTATAACCTCCCTCGCTACAGGGATAAAGTGACGGATTAGTGCCAGGTCGCAGCCAGTGAAGGACAGAGCTGGTCCTCAGGATGCTGAGTGCCCCCCTCCACCCCACCGCTCAGTGGCGGCATGCGCCCCCCCCCAACTAATCCCCCCTGCTTCTCTTTTCCTCATGCACCATGGGCCTCTCTGTCCAGATTCTCTCCCTGTGTCTAGAACTTTCTCCGGGGATAGGGGTGGAGAAGCTGGTCTGGCTGCCCGAGGTGGGCTGTTGGGAGCAGTTGGGGCCAGCTGCTGCCTAACCACTCCCGGGCCCCTCCCTTTGGGGGAGGCCGACAGGATAATGGATTTGAAGTCCACACACCTGCCTCAACAAAGGGATATTTGGTGTGTGTGAGGCTCAAAGTCAATGGTGTATTAATTAAGGAGAACAGCTGCTACCGCAGTTCTTATGATAAGTCAGTGACAAATGGCCGTGTTTACCTTTCTCCTGAGCGGAGGCTCCGGAAGATGGCCTGGAGCTCCTGGGTGGACGTCCACGGCCAAGATTTGTGGGGTACAGCCTCTCCCTCCTGTACTCCCCGGGCTTCTTTATTGGAGCCACCAAAGCCCAAGAGGGCTATTTGTCACTGAAGAAAGACAGGTCCGCGGCCCAGGGAGCCTTGAAGGGAGCGGGCAGAGCGATGGAAACTTCTCGATAGTGCCTCCCACCAAAAAAAGATCCCCTCAGACCCCCTCCTGAGGCAAATCTCCCCCTGCCCTGTCCCTTGTGCAGTAAGAGCTGCTTGAAAGAAAGGCTCGGCCCTTCAAAGCGGAGGAGGGCTGCCGGCCCGATCCGAGGCTGTGCCGCAGAGGACGCACCTCCGGGCCTTTGTGCCGCTCAGGAGCTCCGCACCATAAAGGCAGGGCCGGCTGGCGGGGGCCTTTTGTTATTTCGCTTATTTTGATCTTGCTCCTGCTCCCCAAACAGTCTCACAGAAATAGAGCCCCGCATTAGCTCCCGTCTCAGCTTAAGACAAAACACAGCAGAGGGAGGAGAATCTTTCACTGAGAATCAGAAAAGGGAAAGGTGGGCTCATTTTTGCCTGGGTCCTTTGACTATCAATCTATCCAGCAAATTCCCAGCAGGTGGGAGGAGAGCAGGACCGTGTGGGGGGCGCGGCAGGGCCGACTGAGAAGGAAGGGCTGGCTCTTGGTGCCAACCCCGATGCCAGCAGCCCTTGCCCACACCCCAGTGTGCTCTCAGAGTAGGGGCTGCCCTGGGGAGAGCCGTACCGCCCAGCAGCTCAGGGAGCCCCTGCCCTGCAAAGTCCTGCGGGCACTGGGGCCTCCGCAGTCTCCAGACTGGAGACCACTGTGCTGCCAACGACGACATCAATCGCCTGTCTCCTGAGAGGTCACCAACCGCCGCCAGGGAGCCCCACCCAACCTCCCTCTGCCCTTCCTCCCCCCCACCACCCCTCGCCCGGGGCCTCTGGGGCCCTGCGGGGAGGCAGAAATGGGGCCAAGGAAAGAGGGTCTACGGATCCCCAGCCCTGGCCACCTACTCACTGGGACCAGGAGGGCGCCTTTTGACCTCACCCTGCAGGGCATGGGAGTCACGCTGTGTTGTAAGTGGGGAAACCAAGGCTCTCAGAAGTTGTGTAGTTTGCCAGGGAACCCGGTCAGGAAAAGGCTGGGGCCGGGAGGGAGGAAGGCAAGCCGACCGGGGACCGGAGAAGGTTCAGGGCGCAGCCCACCCAGCTGCTCTCTCCCAAGCGAACTTCGTGACCTCACAAGTTACCATTCCTTACCACTTGCTGGGGGGCAGGGAGAGGGAAAGAACCACGGACGAGAAACACATCCATTTTTAATAAATAGTTTATTTATCCAACAGTTTCAACCCTGATATTGAAGCCCGTTGCAGCGTTCCTTATTCTTCTTTCCGGCTGGAGCCTGATTAAGAGACCGCTTCTTTGCCGCGGGGCTGGCACTTCGGGTCCAGCCCCGCCGATCACCCAGACATCAGAGGAAATGAGAGAGTATTGCTCAAATGAGGGAGACCGGAGCTTTATTAAGGAAACGAAAACTACCAGTAAGACCGAAAGGGGTGGCGGTGCCTTCTGGAGACGGCGGTCTCGGCCCCTCTGCCTGCCCCTCTCCCGCCCGCCGCACACAAGAACATATGGGGACGAGGCTCTGCTGGAGAGGCTCCTCGCGCTTAACTAATAGGGCCCCCCGCCGGCGTGTTTGCCGAGACGGGCTCCCGACGCGGGCAGACGGGCTGGCGGGGGGCCGCGCTGAAGGTCTGCGGTGGCGCCGGCTCGCTCCTGGGAGGCCGGCAGGGGGCAGCCGAGAGGCCGCCGCGCCGCGCCCCGCCCCTGCGAACCTAGTGGGTGCTGGAAGTCCCGCTTAAGCAGCCACCGGGTAGGGACGCTGTGGTCGCCGTGAGACAAGGTGACCCGTGGCACACTGGAGGCGCGACACGCCCCAGGTCCTGGAATCCGCATTCTCGGCCCGACTGCAGAGGCCGGGCTGCAGGTGTGGTCCCTAGGACTGCGACTGTGTGGGAAGCACCGCTAAAGAGGCCCAGCCCTGGGAGGCCGCCTCCGGGCAGCCCTCCCCTCCTTTCTGCTCTCCGCCCGGTGTCTGCCCCAGGCTCCTCTCAGGAGGCCACACCAACAACAGCGCACTCCTGACCCAAGGGTCCCGCGTGCCAGGGCCTGGCATTTCTAGATAGTTCTTCTAACAGTATCCGTTCTAATTTCTAGCACCTTCCCCCTTCAGGATAAAAGAGGCCCAACCCAGCTAGAGGACAGGCTTTCTCCCCTCACCCTTGAGCTCCCAGGTAACACCCTCTGAAGGCACATGGACCAAACTGCTCCCAGACCCCTGCCGCCCCAGCCTGCCATCCCGACCTGCCTCCCACGGGCACGACGGCAACCCTGCTGGGTGCCAGCCAGCGGTGGATGAGCCCCAGCCCGCATAACTGCACACTTGCTCTGCAGGGTCTCACAGCTGCTGCTCTTTCATCTTTTCTGTTCATCGAAAACAAACCCTTCTCCCCTCTTCCGCTGGCAGTCTGGGCAGAGGATTGGACCAGTGCAGAGGACGGGGCCTCTGGCTTTTCCCCTCTGTCCTTCAAGGAAGCACATGCTTTCCTACAAGCTAATCTCTGAAGAGTCTTACAGAGACACCTTCGGGACCAGAGCTGGGAGGAGGGTGAAAGTCAAGGCAAGTGTGAATTCAGCACTGGCAGGTCTGGTGGCCTTCTCGCGCCCCTGGAGGGGACTGGCCTGGGACAGGCCGACTGGGAACAGGCCCCCGCCCGGGATTTATCGCTCTGAGTCGGAGAAGGAAGAAGGCTTAGTCCATCGCCACACCAGCATATCCTCTCCAGCTACGCGGTGGGACTCTGTCTGGATCCGGGATTCGTTGGACGCCAGGAACTCCACAGCCCGGTCCCAGACCCGCTTCATGCGCCTCCTGGAACGAGAGGGACTGGGCTCAGCAGGCCAGCCTGCTGGGGGAAGCGAGCTGCCCCGGGCCCGCCTTCTGTACAAACTGGGGACCTCACTCCAGGACCCCGTGCGGAATGCATCTGCGGGAGGAAAAGGCATCAGGTACTAACAGAACTCCTGCAGAGGAGAGAAATTTCTTGAGCCATGGAGAAACGATTCCTCAACCTTCTCTGCTCCAAAAGCATTCAATTAAAGGGAGCTGAACAGGGCCAGATGGGTCCAGGGCAGGCCCAGGTGTCCAGGTGGGATGGGGCTGTGCTGGCCCTGGCCAGCGCTTGCTGGGCCCTGTTACTGCAGCAGCCCCGGCCAGGCAGCACCCCCACCGGTGCTGGCTGCATCCTAATGCCCCTTGTGGGCTAATTAAAGAGTGGCCACTGGGCTGTTGAGTCCAACCTCCACAGTGCTTTGGAGCAGGGGAATGAGCTAAACATCCAACCGCGGAGGCTAAGAAGCTGGAGCTGCTCTTGGATTCAGAGCTGCCAGGCAGGGCCCCTTCTGCTCTGCTGGGTCGCCAGGGCCTTGCATCCCCTTGGACAGCCCCCTGTAGTCTCCTCCCCCCTCCAGACAAGACAGGAAATTCCAAGGCAGTCAGGGAGGACTGCTCTGACGTCCTCTCTTTGATGAGTTTCCATCTTTCATCAGCGCTGCAGACCACCTCCCCGTGACCCCTCACGTGCAGTGTGAACGTGGGTGTGTAACTGTGGGAGCAGGAAGGTTCCACCTGGTGGAGGACAAAGGAGGGGCGTTCCCAAGGTGGCCTGTGGGTCAGGGGCCAAGGTTGGGGTGCCGGGGCTTTCTTCTGCAGAGGTCAGGTCCCGTTTGGCCGCCCCACGGGCCTGCTCTAGCCCCAGCCCCCCCTCCCGGGCTGCCCAGGCACGGAGCAGGCCTGTGGGAGCCCGCTGCTCTCAGCTCCCTGCTTTCCTCGCCAGCCAGGCTCCATGGCTCTCCCTCGGCCTCACGGGCACACCGTCCTCTGCAGGGCACACCCAATGGTGCCCACGCAGGGCCGACGGAAGCCGATGCGCCCTCACGATGTGAGGGCCCGGGTGAGCTCACCAGGGGCCTGGGAGGTAAATCGAGAGCCTGGGAGCCAACAGGGTGGGAGTCTCCAGGGCTTACTGAGCGGGCGCAGTCCCACCTGTGGTCCCGGCCGTGGCACAGGAGCTAAGGCCGGGTGGCCCCGCCAGACACGAGCCACGACAGCACTCCTGCTCCTCCTTCAGGGAGGACGTGGGCTGCAGAGAACGGTAGCCCAGGCAACAAGGGCCGCTCTCGGGTGAGTGCTCACGTGCTAGGCACTGACCTAATACGCTGCGAGGCCACTTCCTGACACCCCCGCTCCCTTTTTCCTCATTACTACCTAACAGCACACGTTTTTCCTTACGCATCTCGTCACCTCTCTTCCTCCCCAGAACCAATGTTCCGGTGAGGCGCAGATTGGGCTCCTTCTCCCCACCGTCTCCCTGTGACCCAGCAGCGGGTGGCCTGCAGTAGGTGCTCAATAAACATCTGCTGAGCAACCGAGGGCTTCAGGGCAGCCACTGCACAGCAGTGCTATCACTTCCGTTTCGGGCAAGGAAACTGGCTCAGAGAGGCCGTTACCCACGGTCACGTGGGGGGAGTCTGAAAACCCCAGGTGGCCTCCCCCTGGGAGCCAGAGAGTCACGTGGCTGCCTCACGCAAAGGACCAACCAAAAGCATGAGCCAATACCGTGATCAGTCTCCTCTCCCTAAGCTTCCAGCCTGCACCTTCCCAAGCAGGGTGGGCATGGGAGCTATTAAGCATCTTCACAGTTACAAGTAAAACCTTACATGTTTTACTCTTCCAGTTCCTCTTGGGTTGCACTAAAACGCCACCAGCGCTGGGCCTCGAGCAAGTTCCATAAGCTGCCTGTGCCTCAGTTTCCTCATCTATAAGATGGGATACTCACTGGTCTCACTTCCCGGGGCCACAGTGAGGAGCCAGTGAGCGCAGGCCGCGTGGAGGGCACAGAGCAGCGTCTACTCACAGCGTGTGCCCGTCCGCCTCCGGAGAGGGTGGCATTTGGCTGCAGACTGCAGCGAGATAGTGAGGGGCCCACAGTCTGAGCCCACACTTTGGTGGGCCCTGCTTGCTGCCCCCCGGGACCCCATCCTCCAAAGCCACACCACACTTGGTTTTGTTGGGGTCCATCCGGCATCCGGAGTCATGCACGACAATGGCCTGCCACGCAGCCGCGCCCCCTGGAAACGGACCCCATCCAGTGCCGTGAGACTCTGCTTTCCACTGCAGGGACACATGTGTGCGTGCGTGTGTGTGTGTGTGCGCGCGCACGCAGCCATGCATGTGTGGAAAGTGAACCGTATTTAGGTACCATGTCATGGGCCATGGTTAAAAACGTCTGAGAAACAATCGCCTCCTTGCTAGTGACGGATATAGGAATATGGGCGCCTGGGTGACTCAGGTAGTTAAGTATCCAACCTCAGCTCAGGTCATGATCTCACGGTTTGTGGGTTCAAGCCCCATGTTGGCCTCTGTGCTGACAGCTCAGAGCCTGGAGCCTGCTTCAGATTCTGTGTCTCCCTCTCTCTCTGCCCCTCCTTCACTCACACTTTGTCTGTCTGTCTCTCTAAAATGTTAAGGAATAGACAAGTAACTGAGTCTGGCCAGCAGGGCCTCAGGGAGCGTGTCACCGGCAGCTTCGGGGAATGTTTTCTCCTGCTCCTGAGAGCAACAGGAGGCCCCTCTCTCCCCTGCTGGCTGTGACAAGGCAAACGTTGGCCCAACTGCTGCTGGCCATCATCCTGCGACCATGAGGAACTCCAGCCAGCCCACACCATCTATAGAGACCAGGACTCGAAGGACCACAGAGAAATGGAACCAGAGACCGACTATTCTGTGCCTGGAGCCCACGTGACTCTGGACCTCCATTAATGGAAACCTGTCAGGTCCGTCCCGGCTTGAGCCACCCAGCGCTCACAGAGGGGCGGGACCATGTTTCTATACCTCTTGTCTGCATTGTGCCATGAAGAGCGGAGCGCTGCAGGAATGGCAGGAGGCGTGGTGGCCCCCGCACCTGGGCTCCTTGGGGCTGGCCTGCCTCTCCCCCCCCCCCCCCCCCCCCAATAACTGATGCTCGGGGCTCCTTCCATGGCACTCGGTGGTGTTGGGCCAGGACTTACCGGCTCTGCGGAGGGATCAGGGTGTCGCGCACATGCAGGATGCCCACGTACGGGTAGCGCTCCATGTCCTGCTCCCAGTCCACGTAATGGTCCTGGACCACGTCTGCAGGGTAGGGCAGAGGGCACAGTTTAGGGCAAGGACCTCCCGGCGTGAGCTGGCAGTCCTCACCCCAGGGGCCACACACCTATAATCTTCTTCACCATCTCATACATGGCTTGTTCCTCCTCTTCCGACTTCCGCCACCGATACTTCAGGAGGATCAGGAGGCCCCACAGAAAGGCCAAGCCTAGGAGGGAACAAAGGCCTGGTCACTCCCTCGTGTCGCCGGCGGCCATCCGGATGCACTCTGCTTCTCAGTGTGGGCCAGCGGCTGGGCCGTAAGGGCGTTCTCAGTCCCTGCCACGCGCCGGGCCCAGGCTAGCAGGCAGGGGACGATGGAGGTGGAAATGGGAAGGGAAGACAGGCTATTAAGTGATCATCGTCCTCCTGCCGCTCTGTGGAGGCATCCCCAGCCGTCCAGATCGCGGCTCCTCCCAACCTCATCCTGGGGCTTTCATCTCCTCCCTCGTGAACTGGAACACGGCGTTTCATACATATATACATGCAGGGCCCTTTGTATTCCGAGACGCCGCTGCCGATAATGATGTCTATGCCTGATGGCGCGGGCAAGGGAGCGGTGTGCACGCCTGGCCGGCCTGTGATCTGTAGCTCTGCTGTTGTCTGTGCAGCCGGCAGTTTCCAGCACCCCGCCTTTTGCCTTCAGAGACAGCCCAAGGTCTCTGCTCAAAGGCGGCCCCTAATGTCGGGAGACAGGACCCGTGCTCCGCTGTTCAGCTCAGCGCCCCGGGTCCTTCCTGCTTCCATCAGGTAACCAGAACTCCCAAGGTCATGTTTACATTGTTCGGGGAGTGAAATTAGGCCAAGCTCCTGCTGTGCCTCCTCCTCAGAGAGGCCTGCGCTCCGGGTCTCCCGGAGCGACGAGGCTGGGCTCCCACCAGCGCCCAGCTCCCTCTCGGGGACGCTGACGGTCCCTGACCCAGGTCAAGGGCGTTTTTCAGTTATCCTCACGCTCCCGCCACCAATCTCTAAAGGTAAGATGAGCCAGGGCAGAGGCTGACTTGTTCATCTCCTCTGTTTTATTAGACAGACCTCGAGTTCACTAGATGGAAACAAACTCCTGGGCCTGGGTTTCTAGCACTCATCACTCATGCCTAGGTTCGCCACTGAGCTGGGCTCCCGGGAGGTGCTCTGTGAGCAGTGCTGGCAGCGGGGGCAGGGGGAGAAGGGCGGACAAGGACTCACACCAGAAGAAGATGAGCAAGTTGGTGACAGCTGTGAACAGGGCACGGCTCAGGCGGCAGCCGACACCCATGCGGGGGCGGGCAGATTCCAGGCACACCACCTTGTCGACAGTGGTCACCAACTCCGACGGGTCTTCCCCTTTCAACCTGAAACAGGACACAGGGCTGCAAACACATTCAGAAGCTCCCAGGAGCCGTGGGATCAGCCCCACTCTAAGCAGAAGGAAAAGAAAGGACAGGCTCTGAGGCCTCCACTTGCTTATGAAATAGACTTGGTATCCTGGGTGCACGCTTTCCAGAAATTTCCCACGTTGGCTACTTAGAAAGAATAAAGCTTTAAAGATGGCAGCAGGCTTGAACCCCTACCGCTAAAGTGACGTCCCCCTCTGTCGGGTCTTTTGACAGCCCCTCTCAGCGTGTGGAAGATTAAACTGTAAATTGGATTCCCACCTCCCAGCACAGAGAAATGGAAATGTTTACTGAATTGCCGGCTCTGCACCGCATGGCAGGCACTGAGTCTGGGAGGGTGTGCTTTTCCTCAGTGACGGTGACAAGGAGGCATATATGCTGCTTAAGTGTAAAGGTCAGGGTGCCGTGTGGCTCAGGGAATGACAACCACCGGGCTCCTGGAAGCCAGGCCCCAGCCCCAGCGCCTCCACCCTGGCCACGGAGAGGAGGTGCTGGGACGCACCGGGAGGCCCACACCCGCACCCTCTTCCAGCCGGGTGACCATCTTGTGCTGTAGTGCCCAGGATCTGAAGTGTCCCGGCTTCTCACGACTCACTTGGAACACTGGTGGTGTGAGCTGCGCCCGGCGCCCTCCTGACTGCCCTCCCCAGGGCGGCAGGTGAGCGTCATCGCTCTTCTGTGTTAGCAGCTCCGGCAAGCGCCACGGAGGATAAAATCCATATTCTCCTCCGCCTTTCCTGACACCCAGGAAAATCGCTCAGCCACTCAGGGAAGCTTTTTTTTTTTTTTTTTAAGCCAACGAATCTTAATCGAGCCACGCATCCAGTTATCAAGCTTCGGGCTGAGCTGCCCGAGGGCCTTCTGGCAGAGGCACTGCTGAAGGAATTAGTAGTCTGGGTGGATTAGAAAGGACGGGAACAAAACCCTGCAGTGTGTCTGACTATCAGGAGCTGTGGCCTGAGCAGAGGCCCCAACAAACCCTGAGAAACGGGAGGCGGTGCCAGTGTGATAAACTTGCGGGGGGAGGGGGCATTGGGGGCAGCCAGATGGGGCTTTTCAGGAGGCTGAGAGGGCTCGCCATCTCTGCTAATAGTGCTCCCCAGAGACAGAATTGAGGCGCAACCTCCCAGTCAGAATAAAGTCCAGTATTTCCTTCAGCAATTTCCATACAGAGTGAAACCGACATCCGGAAACGTTCCACCTAGGGATGAAAACGAGCACCCGAGGAAAGGAAGTGCAGGAAAATGCCTTCTCCAGCACCCCGTGTGGGCCCAGGGAATTGCAAGCGAGTTACCTGAAGCAAGTGTAGCTGGAACACTAGGCTAATGTCCCGACACCTGACTTTGTGTCTTATCTGCACCCCAAGTGCTTCTTCTTCCGTTGCCTGGCTTCAGGCTCAATCTCCGAGGACTCGGCTGGGAGACCTGCCTCTAACTGGAGACCCGGGACACGTCTGGGAGCACACGGCAGTCAGCTGATGAGTGAGGACCACGGCCGCGGGTGCCCGTGGCAGGGCTGCCACCCTGTGATGTCTCGCCCACACTCACCAGATGCCCACGTCCTTGTTGCTGCTCAGTATCCAGGTCAGTGCAGCTTCAAACTTGGCAGAGGAGCTGCTGGTCACGTTCTGTGGGAGGGGGTGGGAGGTTAGGTCTGCGCCTGGGCGGAGCGGCCGGGACAGTATTCTCCTGCTGGATTAGGGAAGCCCTCTCCCGTGTCCTCCGCGGGACCCAGAGCCCTGTTCCACTGAACGCACAGCCAAGCAGCTGGCAGGAAATCTGGGCTGCGGAGAGCCAAGAAGAGCTCTACCCGGAGGAGCTGATGTGGAAGCTCACACAAGGAAACAACGCGGGTCTGAGGCATCCGAAAGAACAGGACTTCCTCAAGGACCGAAGCGTCAGGCCAGACAGAGAGCTGGTGGCTCATCTTGGGGAAAATGAAAAATAGTACGGGGATTGGGGCCTGGTGGCCAGTCCAAGCTGTGTGGCCTTGGGCAAGTCCCTGCCCCTCTCTGAGCTCAGTTTCCTCATCTAGGAAATGGCAATGACCTAGGTGAGCCCTAAGGTTCCCGTGAACTCCAAGGTTCCATAATTCTATCAAATGAGGGCCAGGCACACAAACAGACCCTGGGCCATCTGCACAGCGAATGAAAAGGAGAAAACGGACAGGTGAAATGTAGATCCACAAAGCTGCTGGGAGGGGGAGCAAGTAACAGGGCCACTTAAAGAAGAGGTGGCCTGCAGTGGCCACACCAGCTGGCCAGGAGCCAGCCACCCCTCCTCCCCCGCAAGCAGGCAGGCTGGGCTCTGGCTCCCAGCTCACCTTGGACCAGTCACCTCTACTGCTGCCTAAACTTGCAGCAGCCTAACACTCAACTAAGTTAAAAAAAAAAAAAAAAAAAGGAAAACAAAACAAAAAAGCCAAAAAGCAAACACAAAACGAAAAGGCTTGAAAGATCACTCCAAAAGCACCAGCACCTCCCGGGAGTGGGTAAGCACTGCAGCCTTACTTACTGCTAGGTACTCCTGGGCTTCCATTACGGGAATGCATTTGCTTTTTAGCTTCTCCGGATTTCCACATTCAAAATTACCTAGGAGGAAAAAACACACATATCCAAACACAAAGAAGAGGTGGAAGGAAAAAAAGATGACTCTGAAATGGACTAAAAACTGCAGCAAGAATCAAGCCATAAGCTCTGATAGGGAGCATGTGGCCCCGTGCTCTGGTTTCTGTGGGGCATCTTCACTCTGCAGCAAGATCAAAAGCCACTTAGCTTGGATCGATTCCAGATCATTAAAACCTGACCTGCAAAGCAGTGCGGTGATTTGCATTAAATGACTAAAAAGCTGCCCAATCCTGAGGTCTGTTTGCAATTGATCCCTAAAAGGATCAGGCAGATAGCTTTGGAAGGTACCAGAATGGCACTATAAATAAACACAACCGAGGGAGAAAAAAGAAAGGCAGGGAGGCCGGAGGCACGGCAGGGACTCTGACTATGACAAAGGCAGGTGACCTGAACTCCAGCCCCACTGTCTTGAGGGGTTCTGGGGAGGGGTGTCCGAAATGCCCCGAAGAGAAAGAGGGCATCTCTGTGCTGGGCAGTGGGGCCTCCTGGGCATGGTGCCCCAAGGGGCCGCTCCCTTCCAAGCACCCTGGGTGAATGGCTCTCACCGAGGATAGACTGGGAGCCTCCCCATAGGCCTGCGCAGGGCCACCTCCTCTCAAAAATCCCCAGCCCGTGGGAGACTCTCATTGGACCACACTGCTCTGGACTTGGGGGCCCACCACAGTCGTTGGTTCTCGATAGCCTGCTACAGTCCACCCACAAAGTGCTGCTTCCGGTGAGTCACCAGACTCCTTGAGAGCAGGGACACCACAGGGTCAGCATGTACAAGACCCTTAACCCACCCACAGCCTGGCTGCTCTTAACCTGGCACAGCTTAGGGGCTACGGATGGCTCGTCTGTGTGTCTGTGTGCTGGGGACGGAGGGGTTGGGAATGAACATTAAAAATCTTGAGAACGAACTAAAAGCTTATTCTTCCTATGCCAGGTTGATCTTGACCTTATGGGACCCCTGGGACCAAGGTGGCTGCCTTGGCTTGCCCCACCCCAGATCACCCAGGCTGGACCACCGCCACGGTCTCCCGATCGGTTTCCTGCTCTCCCCTTTCCCATCCACGTTTGAGCAGCAGAACTTTTTAATGATTCTGCTTATGTGACACTACTACACTCAAGCGGCTGTCACATTTGCCTTCCTGGCTGCTGGCTCTCATCACCGCCCTGCTCAGAAGCCTCCCTTGGTGCTCAGTGCCCTCAGGATTAAGTCCTGGTGGCCTGGCATCTACCAAAGCCCAGCCGACCTTTCCAAACTCCATTCCTTCCATTTTTTCTTCTCTCATGAAACCAGCTGCTTCCATCCCTGACCCTGTCATTTCCCCTTGGCCTTGTCTCCCCGCACATATACAGAACCAATCCCCCTTGGGGGGGCTTCAGGGCCCAGCTGACACCAGCTCCCTGAGACACTTTCCTGACTGCTGCAGCTCAAAGGCAACGTGCCTCCTGGAACTTCCGGCCTCTGGGTTCTCATCCAGCCACACTGTTATCAGCCAGTGCTCAGGGAGGTAGCTGGGTTTTCTCTTCTACTAGACCATACACAGCCTGTGGGCCGCAAGGTCAGCACAATGCCCTGCCCCTAGGTGACCTCCAACGTAGGGTGGGGGCGGGGGGAGTATGGCCTAGGAGAGCCTTCATTCCCCTGCAGCGGGACCCTCAGGGTCACCCCTGCCTGGCTTGTCGGAGGACAGGAGGCACCAGACCCCCTGATGGTGTAAGCCAGGACGGCGTATGGACGGTGGGATGGGGGGACAATGTCAACCAGCACCTATAGTTTAAGAGCAGAGCTTCTCTATGCCCTGGGTGACTTCTGAAAATGAGGTTTGAGATGGGACCGCGGATTTGCATTTCCAACATGCTCCCGGGTGACCCTGATGCTGCCAGTCCCTGGGCCACTGTTGAGTCACTAAGGTCTGGAACACCCTCCTGGGCCAGAACTTATAGCCCAAGCACCTCGGCCGTGGAGAAAGGCCCCCGAGGCCTGCGGTGCTGTGAGCTCCCACTCCTCCTGCGCCTCCCAGGAGCTCACCGATGCCTCCCTGACCGCCGCCGCCAGTGTCCCACCATGCAGGAGGGAGGCGGTGGCAGAGCTGGGACCGCAAGACTGGCCCCCAGGGTTGAGGGCCCACTGCAGGCCCATCCGGCCTTGATTTCCTAGCAACCACCTTCCACAAGGGTTGGCCCCACAGGGAAGCGGTGCTTCCTAAGCATCTCATAAGACTGAAGAGCTCTGTCTGATTCTGGTGCCAAATATAGTTACCCTGGTACCCAAGCCCTGGTCAGTCACCTATGCCTTTAGCACGTGATTTTGAGAGGTGTGGGGAGGTGGTGTCTCAGGTCTTACAGAATAATTTTCTAAATAAAATAGAAGAGGGGCCTTCTGGATGGACGGCTTTTTAGAGGCAAGCTGGGGGTGCTGAAGGTACCTTCCTCCTGAGTAGAGTACTTCATTTCCATTTTGTAAGAACAAAACAAAACAGGAAAACAAAGCCAAGATTACTTGGTTAGACAGGGAGTTCCTGAGAGGGTACGGGACTTGTCCAAGGCCCCGAGGCCAGACGGGGAGATTGGGGCCGGATATGACACCAGGGTCCTGGCAAGCTGGATGGGCCCGAGTGTGACTGGCCCTCCACGCAGACCCCTGCCACCTGCACCTGCCTCTCCTCCTGGCCTGGCCGACCACTGAGTACAGGGAGGCCCCCCAGGTCGGAAGACCCAGACTCTGAGAGCACCTGGGGCCTGGCCCCCTCCAGTGCAACACGAGCCCCCAAAGCAGCAGGCGGTGGGCATCTCGAGAAGGCAGAAAGGCCTGTGTGTGTACCAGGACCCCTGGGGCCCTCACAGGGGATATGAGAACCTAACGCAGGCTTAAAAGCGATGGGTCTGAGTGGGGAAGCAGGGAAGGCAAGACTTGGTTTCTGAGTATGTCTTCCGGAAGATCTCTCCGGGGCATCTCGGCCGCCTGCCCCGGCCTGGCCGATCAGGGGAATAGCCCACAGCCTCATGAGGAATCTCAGGCCCCGGGATACCCACTCACCGGCTTGGATGGCCAGGAAGTTGTACAGTTCGTGCAGCAGCTCCAGCAAGGCGGCCTTCTGCTTGGCCTGACAGAACTGAAAGGGCACAGGACAAGTAGTCAGCAAGGAGGGGTGTGGGAAAGGGGGCCCTATCTATCTGGTTTTGCCTCCTCGGGTGCACTGTCAAGTACTAAGCAGCAAGAAACACCTCATACTTAAAACGAAACAAAACAAAAAAACAACCAAACCCCAATTCTGCAACTCAGTGGGCCCAGGACAGGGTCGCTAAGTACTGGGTTAACCGACTGCGGAGCAACACCGTAAAAGCAGAGGCAGAGCTAAAAGCAGGCACGGTTAACTGAGGGGCTGCCATCCTGGAGGCCTCCCAGCCTCTGTCCCACGGTTCTCCCTGGAACAAAGCCCATCAAGTGGGGCTGTGGAGCAGTGGTGATGTGGCCGCGGGGAGATGCGGGAGCCCGGCCTCCAGGGCGGGCCAAGCAAATGCCGCCTCCCTGCAGTCCCGTCTCCCCCAGGCCCCTCCCGTCTGCTTTTGGAAAGTCAGGTGTCTGCATTCTGCCCATAAACGGTCTGTTCTGTGGATGAGCTGCAGCAAATGCTTCATCTTGGACTGGATTCTGGACTGCAAATGGGAAATTTCTAGAAATCCTGAAACTAGAGGGGGGAGAAACGGGACTAGGGATACATGCCTACCTAGATCTCCTGCACCTGTAACGGAACTGACAGGCTGCTAGACTTGCTAGATTTAGGATATTTAAAGGAAGGGCTGCTCTTCCTTGAGAGCGAACGACAAGCCATGTGCTGCGCTGAGTCGCTGACACGTGAGCACGCAGGGAAGCGCCACCACAATCCTGACTGCACACCAGTCTCTCAGACGAGGAGCCCGAGGCGCGGGGACCTTAGCTGGGCTGCCAAGACGCCACAGATAACAAGTGCTGGAGCCCCCTCCAGACCTCCTCTGGGTTGTCCCTGGGCGAGGTGTGGACCGACGCCAAGAGCCTGGGGGCCCTAGCCTCACAACTGCAGAAGGGACCACAGTCACTTTCCTCCTCGGGCTCACCTGTTGCCCTCATCCATAATGCGAGGGACTTGGTCTCTCTCAGTCTCGGAGGCCAAGAAACGTCACCTCGTGTCGCCTAAAGACCCACAAGCCTTTACGAGGGACAAAATGACGCAACCAAGATTTACACACAGGACCATAAGTGTTCAGGGACAGCTCACAGGTCGGTAAGTAGAATTAGGTGCCCCAAAGCACCTCTGAAAGACTAACGAGATGGCAAATATTGATGATAAGAAACATAACTGAATATACATGGAGATCCCAATTCTATAAACATACGGGGACACAGACGAGATAGGAAGGAAATGCCCCCCAGACGCTAACGGCGAACACCCCTTGGTGGCAGAATCACAGGTGGTTTTGTCACATTTTTCACCTTTTCTACACTCAACCTCTCTTACTGTCACAGCCAGAAAAAAAAAAAAAAAAAGCAGTAACAATGAACTCTGTTCCAAACCCACCGACATTTAGGCACAGCAGGGTTGGTGCCACCGAAAGGGAATAGGACAGACGGCAGCAGACACCGAGACGGCCAGACTGCGCCAGCACACCCACTCCCAGCCTGTCCGCACGTTTTCAGCGGCACAAAGGCAGAAAGAAAAGCGCTACGTGTCGTAGTTGGCTGAGAAGGGAAAGAACACGTATATCTAAAACTCCCATGCCCATCTGGGTTCTGGGTGAGCCGGAGCCACGAAGAACACAAGACTTTCGGCAAGAGCCTCACCAAAGCCAAGGAGGGTCTCCCCCTTGCCCGTCCCTGTGTCTACCCTTCACGAAGGCCACCAGCACCCCATGAAATCTCAGCTCACTGGAGCCCATGTCGATGCCCAGGCCCTGCCTTTCGATGCTCTGATGTGGGGGCAACTATTGGGTCTGCTCACTGAGCACATCTTTAGCAGGTCCCTGGATTGTGCCTGGCTGGGCTCGCTCAAGTGGGGTGAAGAATCAGACAACAGGAACCAGAGAGATCTTATAGAAAAGTTCCTTGTTGGGGCGCCTGGGTGGCTTACTCAGTTAAGCATTCGACTTCGGCTCAGGTCATGATCTCACGGTTCATGGTTTCGAGCCCCGCGTCAGGTTCTGTGCTGACAGCCAGCTCAAAGCCTGGAGCCTGTTTCAGATTCTGTATCTCCTTCTCTCTTTAAACCTCCCCTGCGCATGCTCTCTCTCTCTCTCTCCCAGAAAAAAATAAAACATTAAAAAATATTTTTTTAAAGAAAACTTCCTTGTATCCCGTTTTTTGCTTTCGGGCCTCAAAGTTCTAGTTTGCCCTCCGGCCACTCCCTCTTTTTCCAGGCCACTGCCTCGTTATAATTGTCAACTGTGGTTATCGCGACAGAAGGCAGATTAAACTTCTTACAAATCTGTTTTCACAAAAACAACTGAGAAGCAAAGATCCGCAGTGGTGGAGGACTCCAGTACGTGAATGCAAGAAAACAGCCCCAAAGGGGATACTGCAGAGGCCAAAAGAAGAAATAAAACCTGTTATCAGGACACCCCTCCGTGGTTGAGGTTGACAGGGGTGAGACAGTGAACGTGTGGCCCTGGGCTGTTTCTTTCCCAGCCCCCGGGCTGCCAGAAACGACACTGAGGCCTCAGGGGAGGCCTGGCACCCGGCATCACACACTTAATAATTAGACTACTAAGTCATGCCCTCTGGCAGCAAAAGGCTCCTCCTTGTAGGATTTATGACCTGAAAATTTACTGCCTCCAATCTTCCCCAGACTATCACCTGTGCCAGCATCCCAGCCCCCCGCTAATGCCGTCTGCATGACTCAGAGACAGATAGGGCTGCTCGCCTTCCCCGAATATTATTTGTAGGGAATATTAAAGCTTCATAAAACAAATCTACAGACTAACAGGGCTAATTCCACTTTAGATACATTTAAAACCAGCCCCCCATGATGTTTCAAATCAGGACAGCATTGTCAGAGCCACAGACATACTACCAGCGGAAAGCGGGGACCTGAGAAGCCAGCCTTCCGACGCCTAAAAACTGCCAGCCCTTTCTCTGGAAGCCAGAGAGCTGGAGAGGTCCTCCAACCACAACCTACCGCATCCCCCCAGATTGACTTAGGCGGAAGATCAAAGTCCCCAACGCTGTGATGGATGGGGGAGCTTCCATAACAAGCCCAACATTGATCTTGGGAGCTCGATTCTGTTTCAAGTACTTCTTTTGCTGCCACAATGGAGTCCGACACAAACATCACAGAACGTGATGTGATTCTGGTGCATTACACGAAACGCTCATGAAAATGATCCTATTATGATCTTTTTCTGGGCAAGTTTACCTCCTAATGGAGGCTCGCATCCTTGAGAGGAATAACAAAAGCTCAGGAAATTCAAACTCACCTCATCTGTTTTACTGTCACAGTCCACTGGCAATAATTTCACTGAGACCAAGAAAAGAAACACAGGAAATTAAAAGTGTGGGTTAGGGAAAAGATTACAAAAAGAGACCACTCTCAAAATTCAGGGGAAGTAAAACATTACCAGTGTGAGGGTGGGGATCAGAAAGAGGTCGTCTAAATGGGGCACTTTTAAAACGCAGACAGACATGTCAGGGTTTCCCAACCCTAGATAAGGAATCAGGACGAGGACAGCTGGGTCCAAATCCTAGCTGGAAATGATTCGCCATTTCTGGCAACTCAACCACCCTGGGCCCAGTTTCCTCATTTGTAAAATGGGATCAATAAAGCTGCCCCTGTTTAACTCAGGGGCTTGGCCTCAAACAAGTCAATATACATGACAGTTTCGTAAATTGCCAACAATGATGTGTTGAACAGGGATTAGTACCAACCATTACAGGAGGGGAAGTCCGAGTAGATCCCAGTATACATCCCAGAGCTGTTGGAAAGCATCTCAGCGGCTGTATACCGTCTGACTGTTGGGGTACCAGCACAGTCCCACAACATCCCCGGGTCCGGGTCTGCTTAGTTTCTTTGGTAGGTGGATAAACTGCTCTTATAGCCAAGAAATTATTTGGGTGTGTGCCTGAGTCTGGGAACCCCGTGCCCACAGGCTTGTTCATACACCCAAATACCCATCTGCTACGACAGCTAAGACACGGCTTAGCGTCTCCCTGCGTTTTGGCCATTCCTGCTACGCATGGAAAGATGTGGCCTTGTGGCCTGAGGCTGGGAACGATATTAAGCACACTCGTCCTTGGCAAAGAATACCAAAAGCTGGTGAACTACAATGTCACTTTATACTTACACTTTCAATGTATATACTTTACACTCTAAAATTTATAAAGAAATGATCTCTAGTGTTGTTTTCTGTTCGGCTAAAGCCCGGCATTACCCAAGAGGCAAATTTCCCTTTTAAGAAACATACAAATCGTCAACGACTCAGGAAACATGCTGTATCCTGCAGACCTCGCTTGCATTGTTATGTCTAAAGTGTGGACAGAAGCATGGCTGGGAATGTCCTTGACTCACAGAACCCTCCCTTAACACACTCCAGGAGGATAATCCAAGCAAGGAAAAAAGCCTCCTTTTACATCAGTTTAAACTCTTTTGGTGCTGCAAAGCTGGGAACCCAACCAGATCCGATCTGTGGGCAGTGAAACCTGGGGTGCCTTGGAATGGGCACTAATGTGTGAATGAGCAAGAGCTCCAAGAAAGAACTGAAAAGGAATGGGGGTGGGCCTGTCTGCTAGAGAGGGGTGTGGTTTTCTCTAGAGAGGGAAAACCAGAGGTTGGGGTAGGAGTGACTGCGAATGAAAATTGCTTCCAGCACGTGGTTGAAGGGGAGGTCGGTAAGGAGGGCTAGGGCGGAAAATGAGAACAGGAGAGAGTAAAGACAGAAATCTTCTCCCGCGGCTGGAGGAAGGAGAGCCAAGGTCTGGGGGTTAAGGAGGCAGCCAGAGGCATCGGACAAAGCCCGGAAATGTACGGCCTGGAGCTGAGAGGGACGGTGGTGGTGCAGGTGCACACTCGCGCGCCCGGGGCCCTCCCCTGCGCCGGCCCGGGACGTACTGTTGTCCTCCGCCTCCTGCGGCGCCGAGGGCTTGCCCATCTTCACCCAGAGGATGCCCAGAAAGACGAGCAGCAGCCCCAGGCTGGCCCAGAACAGGAGCCGGGACAGACAGCGCTCCAGCCGCCGCCCCGCCTCGGGCCGGGCCCGCGCGGCGCCGGCCGGGCCCGCGCGCGTCGCCCGCAGGCCCGGGCGCGGGTCGGCGCCGAGGAGGGCGGAGGGCAGCCGTGCCGGGGCCGGGGTCGTGGCCCACCAGCGACGGACTCCGTGGCCCGGCGCGGCCCGGTCGAGCGGCCGGGCGTCCTCGTCCTCCTCGGAGCTGCCCCGGACCGAGGCGCGGCGCCTGAGCGGCGCAGGGCGGGCGGGGTAGGCGAAGCCGCGGCTCCCGGACCAGGAAGTCGCGGAGGCGCCGAGATCGCCGTAGGCCCCAGGGGTCGCGTAGGCCGAGCCCGAGACCGGCGGGGAGTGCCAGGGCTCCGCTCGCAGGGAGGCCGCGGCGGGCCGGGCTCGCAGCGGCGCCTCTTCGCGCAGCCGGGCCTCCTCGCGCAGCCGCTCCTCGCCCCTCAGCCGGGCCTCCTCCCGCAGCCGCTCCTCGCCGCGCAGCCGGGCCTCGCCCCGCAGGCGGCGCAGCTTGTTGCGGTAGACGTCCCGGGTGGTGTCGGTGATGGGTCCTGGCTGGAAGCCCAGGGCCTGTAGCTCCCGCCGCAGCTCCAGGTCCGACAGACCGGCCATGGCCAGGACGCCGCCCCCCGCCCGCCCCTGGCGCGCACCGCACCCGGAACTGCTCCCGCCGGCGGCCGCGGCGGAGCGGGCGGGGCCCCGCGCCATGATGGGAAGGTCGGCCTTTGCCGCCATGTTGGGAAGGTCGGCGCCTGCCCGATTGCCGGCCATGATGAGGGGGTCAGACTCGTCCATTAAGGCCGCCATGTTGGGGAGGTCCAAGGGTATTTTTTCCTTCCCCCTCACTTTGTCCCCCTTGTCCTTACTCAGTCCTCCTCCTCGTCCGTGAGGCCAATCGGTGTTTTCTTTCTGAATTCTCCGCCCCTTGCGCGGTCCCTGGCGCGTGGTAGGCACTCAGTGAATTGTTGATTTAGTGGATGAATTGCTTGATGGTGAGAGACAAGCCACTGCGGAGGGGAGGGAGATGGGACCCTTCTCTGCTCTGTGCTTGGGGACCCTGTGTGATCCCTTCTGCACTCAGGGAAGGGCTTTGGGTCGAGGACTATACTCCAGCCATGCTCCGAGACCTGGGCCGACCTCAGGTCAAGGGCTGCAGGCTTCTGTGTTTTCCTAGGAGTTAGCCCTGAAGTGGGGCTCCGAGACTGTGCGGGTCCTGCCCCAGGCGGGACACCGCAGGCACTGAGGGTGCAGAAGAGCCAAATGCCTTGGGCTTGAGTGGGCAGTTCAGGCTTCTGGGAGGAGGCCCTAAGTCTGGATAGTGGGATTTTTTTTCCTTTTTTTTTTATGAGATGGGTAGGGGAAGACCCCCGAGATACCGTCCTGTGTCACTTGCAGATTTAGATTGAGGACTCTCAAATCCCAACTGCACCACTATTAGCTGTGTGATCATATCCGATGAACATCTCTAGCCTGCTGGCCAGTAAAGTTGATGGGGTTGCTATGAGGATTAGGACAGGTCATTTGTATACGGTACTTAAAGCAGTGCCTGGTACACCCTCCTAAGTGTTTATATTTAACCGCTATCTCTGCAGTGGCATCACGAACCTCCCACAGGGCACCCTCTTTGATTATAGGAAGGCTCTTAGCTGAGAAGCCCCTAAGGGAAGCATGGGGAGTGGTGGAAAATGGAAACAACGCGTGGCTCATAGTTGCCCTTCCGCCCCCTCCCCTCTTTGTAAACCGTCCACATCCCTCTTCAGCTCCCTGTCCCAAACATTTATGGCCGACCCTGGCCTCTTAGGTTCCATTCCACTACTACTCCTCTAATGCAGTTCTTCCCTTCCCTGCCCGTCACCCACCCCCCAACACCCCCATCTCCAGGTCTCCTCCTGTTCCTTCCCTGGGTCACGTGCAAGGCAAGGCCCCTCTGCCAGTGGTTTGCATTCCTGCCACTTGCTGTCCCACAGGGGTATTCCTCCACTGGCCGCAATTGCTGGGAAAATTACAGCCTCGGCTCGGTCAGGCTCCCATTGTTAGCCTCCCCATATCCCCCAACTTAGCTGTTCCCATGTGGTGCAATTTTTCTCACCAAGTGTTGTTTTCCTTTTCTCTGCCTGTGTTTGCACGGAATGCCATGAATTTGATATAGTGATTGCCTAACACATATACCACATAATAGTATTTTATTTCTTTCTGAAGCACTGTTTGCATGACAAATGAGTTGGTAACATTTGTGCAACTCCTTGCAGCTGTGCAGTTCCATATATAAGGAATGAGCCTTTCGGCATCAATACTGGCCCTGTTGTATCTAAGAGGGCTTGAAGCTGATGCTTAAACCAAGCGAACGTTCCAGCATTTCACAGAGTTATGGTCTGCTTCATCCCAATGGATCCCAGGGCGATTTAAAAATATGTACTGAACTGGAGCCGCCCCCAACAGTGGTCCCCAGTGTGGGCTTTGTCAGCCTGCCCTGTGTTTGGGGACGCTGCTGCCGCCGCCCCACATACCTGAGGCCAAATGACCCCCACCCGCCAGGTCTGTTATCTTGCCTCTAGCCTGGAACCCATCATGTCGGTGGCCACCGTTTTCTGCCCCCATGTGATCTACCCTCTGCCCCCACAGGGCTTCTAGCAGTTTCTGGATTCGTCTCGCTGGGTCCAACAGGCCTTTGGCGTAGTGCACTACCACTCACAGGGTGCTTGCCAATCAGTGCCCTCCCCCGGCCCCCCACGCCCATGCGTGGAAGGAACCTCTCCATCTGATTGGGCAAAGTCAGTCAGAAACCCCTCACAAGTCTTTCGTCCCTCTCAGGTTTGGGGCCTCTCCCTTTGCCTCCTGAGCTCCCCCTTCCCCTCCTGCCCCTTATGTGGACTGATAGCCCCTCTGAGGCCCTCCGTCAATGTTCCCCGCCCCCAAGACCCCTTTACCCTCTTGCTGCAGCTCATTTTCCTCCACGTGACCACCCCATGCCTTCTTCACAGACCCCCGGGTCTGCCCCAGCGGGGGCTCGGCCTGCTGCCTCATGTCAGGAGCTGCCAGTCAGGCTCTTTGGGGCGTTCTCAGAGTATGCCTTCCGGGTCACGTATGGGAATGCAGATTTTAAAGAAAAGGGCAATACTGCAAAGTCAATGGCTGCCCTGTGGGCCCCTTTTCTCATCACTTTCTTGTGGGTTTTTTTTTTTTTTTTTAAGGTGAACAGCTCAGGCTGCAGGCGGTCTTCCTGATTTATTAAAGGCAGAAGAGGAAAAACAAGCTCCAATGTCCAGATCTACTTAGTAACCACATCCACGCATTTAGCAGAGGTGAGGGGCCTCCAGGAGGACGTTCCGGATTCCCAGAGGGCTGCCATGCTGCCTGCCGTCCTGCTGACCTCTCTCGGTCTCAGCAGAGCCTTATAATAACAACAGTCATAAATCTTTTAGTGGCTTCCATTTTCCTTCTCCTCCTGCGAAAGCCCTGCACACATTTATCAGGTCCTTAAAGATGCGCGGGGACCATGAGCTCCTCCTTGATCCACCTCCTTGCCAGCCTTGTGCGGCTCACAGGGTTCCCTTGGTACCATGTTAGGGTCACACCATGGAGTGGTGGGGCACAGGGAGAGTGTGGCTGAAAAATGGTGACAGTGTGGGTGGCATCTCGGCTCAGGTTTTGACTGGAATGGTCCCAGCACTGCTCAACTTCTGGCCGCCTCATCTCAGTGCCCTGGGAAAGAGGAGAGCACCTTCATCTCTCCAGGCCAATGAAGGGGCAAAGGGACTCACAGAGAAATGCCAGAGCAGGTATATCGGGCAATTTTGTTGGCTGCTTTTCATAATCAGCTGAAAATACAACAAAACTCTCATTCTTCTGGCCGCACTTTGATATCTGTGGGTAAGAGTTCCGTTAGAGGCATGGAATACATTCGCCAATGTCAATAACGAATTGTGTATGAAGAAAAATGTAATGCTTTCAGAACATTTTCTTTTGGGCTTTGTCCATGATTAGATTACACTAAATTACAGAGTACAGATATCAGGCAATTACTCTTTGCTTTTAACTATTCAATTTCATGGCAAATCCACATAGCTCAGTAATTATAAAATCATACCGATGTGGTTGCCGAGAAAATACCTCATCATCTCCATCTTGTGAAGCTGGGCTCAGGTCGCCTTGTAATCACTCGTGGTCCTGTTAAGTGTAAAGTACATTCCAAACGAAGAGGGGTAACTCTCTATAACTGCCGAGTTTTCTGGAGAGATTCTTGCAGATGTTGCTGGATAAACCTCAGTAAGATGTGAGGAAGACAGGTGTTCTCATCTGTCTGGTTGCTCTGGGCACTCTCCCCGCCTCTGGTCCTGGCTGGGTCCTGGTCCTGGCAGTGGGTAGCTTTAACCAAGAGTGTATGTCTTTACTTCTGTTTTGTAACCAAGAGCGTGTCTCTCTTTGCTTCTGTTTTGTGAAAATATGGTCATTTTGTCTTGGCTCCGCTCACAGTACCCTCCCCAACCTCCCCCCAGTTTTAATTTCTTCCAGGGCTGTGGATGTCCTGTAAGCAATCGAGTCCGCTGTCCTGGAAACTGGAGGAACTCATTGGAGAAAAAGAATTATTTGAGCCAGTTGTGAGAAATTGAACGGCGGCGGGAGGAAGAAAAGGAGAGAAGAAAGGAGCCGACACATCTAACCAGACGGCTGGGGCACCGTGCATACAGATGCAGGTGGTGGCTGGGTCCCTGTTGCGGCTCATTACTGAGAAGCACAGGCTCATTACTGAGAAGCACATCAGAGGCCACTGGGTGAGGGTCAGGGACAACCCGGCTGCAGTAGCGCCGAGCTTTGAACGGGGCTACTCCGCAGAACGAACGGCACACTCATGCCACTTAGGTGCTGAACGCATTCCCATTTTATTTTATTTTATTTATTTTTTTTAATGTTTTATTTATTTCTAGGAGAGAGAGAGAGAGAGAGAGAGACAGCGTGAGCAGGGGAGGGTCAGAGAGAGAGGGAGTCACAGACTGAAACAGGCTCCAGGCTCTGAGCTGGCAGTCAGCACAGAGCCCGACGCGGGGTTCGAACCCACGAACCGCGAGATCATGACCTAAGCGAAAGTCGGACGCTCAACCGACTAAGCCACCCAGGCGCCCCTACCCATTCCCATTTTAACAAATGCAGACTGCCGGCGGGGGCATGATCTCCTAGGGGTCTCATTTCCCTCCTTGGCACCCATTTCAACACTGCTACTCAGCCCCAGGATCTTAAGGAAAACTCCCCAGCGGGGAGTTGGGCCTGGGGTGGGGGGATGGGGTGAGGCTGGGGGAGGGAAGAGGTGAGCGCCCCCTGCTGGTGATGGGGGAGGGGGGTCTCATTGCAGGAACAGATCCGAGCAGAGAGAGAGGAAAAAACACAAAAGCCGTGTTTTCCCCATAGAAAGAGACAGTGAGCATTTTGTTTTTCTGCTTTTTGGAGTGTGTTCCAGACAATGGCATGAATGGCATGGTAGAACCCTAAAGGCTAGGGGGACTCTTGGATCCGGTGTCTCCCAACAGCATGCTTTGTAGATTTCTGTTTCTCCCTCCCTTTTCTCCCCGCCCTGTGTAGCCCTCTCCCCATTTTTGGGAGGGTGTTTTGGCAGCATTTCCTAGGAGCCTGCAGCTGCCCTTGGGATGACCAGTACGTGCACAGGAAATTGTGTGCATGTGCAGCATGGAGGGTGTGGGTCCCTTGTGAAGCTTGGGTGTTCCTCAGGGGCATTCAGAGCACCCCAAAGGACCATCCCTTTTATAGGTTGGGGTCATCTTATTCCGGTAACTAATATCTGTGACTAAGCTTTCGCAATGGTTGGGGTGGGTGGAAATATGGAGCGGGCATCATGTCTAATTGCTGATAACCTATGGATAGAGGGAGCTGTGGTTCCTATAAGGCCCCAGTTTATAAATAAATGAACATCCATTAATGGAAAATTAAATTAGAATGAAATTTTCCCGTCCAGTTTTGTTTAGGAGGCAGAAATAAGTGGGTTGACTGTGGAATTTTGCTGCAGATGCTGGAGCATGTAGTCACAAGGTGATAATAATAATAGCAATTTGCTGGTGCCTGTACCCTGATCTCAAGGCACGTATTACCTCCTTGCTTTTGCAAAGGCTCATTGAGGTTAAGGGGCTAGCTGGAAGTTACTCAGCAAGGGGTTGAGTACAGAAGTCTGTGGCTCTCCAGCCATTATAGAACTTGCCAATAAACAGAAAGTGGACCAGGATTCAGGAGACCTGAATTCCAGTCCTTGCTCTGCCACTGACTGGTGTGGGGGCAGAAACTGCCATCTCTCTGGGCCTCAATTTGCTCACCGGCACCCATCTTGCAATTCCGTGGGTCTCACTTAATATTTGAACGTAGATTTTAGCAAAGGCACGTGTTTTGCTACTGCATGTACCGTTTACGGCTGACTCCCTCCGAGCTTTATTTCTTCCTCGTTTATGGAATGACCCAGGTTTGGCCTTTAAAAATTAAAATATTAAATAAAAGAGAATCGTTTCTGTTTATTTGCTACTTTATTTGCCAGAGGGGGCTTGCTTGGGAGAGAGTATTTTCCTTCGGAGCCAGGCTGCTGGGCATGCAGGTTCCGGGGTCTCCCTCGAGTAGGAGGGTCTCCCAGTTTCATTCACCTTCTCCCCAGAGTGGGCTGTCATTTGTCTGCGGAAAAGCAGAGGAGGTCTGCAGCTCAGTAACTGTCAACAGGACTTCTATACCTGCCTGCAGACTGAGGGGGGAGGGGGCGCCCCCAGGGGGAGGTTGGGCCAGGCTTCTGGAAGCTCTCTGCCTCTAGCTTTCTCTGTAGCCTGGGGCAAGTCATTTAACCTTCCCATTCTTCCACCTCCGAACACCAACTCCCCGCCTCTCTCCTCTCCTCCTGGGGACTGTGAGAAGTAATTAGTGGCTGTTTGTCAGACAAGTCCTAGCTTTGCACAAGTGACTCAGGCAGACCTTGAACCGGACAAGGCCACGTGGAGCTCAGAACTTCGATTTGTAGAACAGATCAAGAAAATGCAGGCTTTTGTGGCCAGACCGTTCCAGGATTTCCTTCAGGGGCACTGCCCAGCCTGGGTGGTCTGGGGCAGGGGGAGGGTTGGGTGGGTTGTGGTGGTCAGCTCTGCCAGGAGGCTGTTTGGGGAAGGGGCCTGAGCCCCGGGGGCGGGGCCTTGAGACCCCCCTGGCTGGGGAACTGGGCCTGCTTGGTTGCCAGAAGCCATCTGAGCCTGCCCTGCTCTGGGATTAGGCTCCCCCCAGAGACAGCGGGGAGGTGGGAGGGCACCCTTTCCCCGAGAAGACAGCTTCATGTTCTCAAGTGCAAAGCAGAAAAAACAAATCACCGTCCCCAAGCCCTGCTCAGATGCACTCCGGGGATATTAACGCCCCAGCCGCAGAGGCGCCCGGCCTCCCATACCGCTCTGGGCAGGCAGAAGCACCTCACTCAGCAGCCCTTCCAGGGCGGCCCGGTACTTTTCCAGCTGCCTGGAGTTCATCCTCGTTCCAATTTCCACAGGAGCAGTCAGCTGTGAAATAAGGCAGAGTTAACAAGAAGGAAGAGACACGGAGAGCGCCATTAACCCCTGGGCGCCTTACAGGTGGCAGGGGGAACTGCCAGGAGCCACACCACCCTGCGGCCCCGTTCTGCCCAATCCTCTGGGAGCCATGGCCTTCCAGGGCCAGGCAGGGACTTCTGTCACCTCCCCCCAACTCAAACCAGGGGCCCAGGGCCTGGGAGTCCCCCAGACTTGCTGGGGGGGGGGGAGGGGACAATCAATATACCTCCCCCTGTGGGGAAGCTGGGACAGGAGGGGAGAGTCTGCAGGAACCCATCACCCCCACCCCACCCCGCGCTTTTCATGTGGGAAGACACTCTCCCTCCCCCTTCTCCTGAGTAATGATAACTAGCACCGTGGAGCCTTAGAGCGCAGGCGCTGTTCTAAATGCTTCGTGTCTATTCAGCCTCTCAATAACCCTGTGACGTAGAGACCATCAGTGTCCCCATTCTGCAGAGGAGGAAATGGAAGACAAAGCGGTAGGATAACTTGCTCAAAGCCACGCAGGGACTGAGTAGCCGAGGGAGAAGGTGTTGAACCCAGCCAGCCCGACTCCAGGGTCTGTGCCCATGACCACCAGGCAACTCTTTCTCAAGCACTGCGGGGCCACGGGCGAGACTCCAGAGTTGCTGTATGGAGGCTCATCATCGAAAGAGGTGGTCGTGGCAGAGCGGGGGGAGCTGACTGAGCTTGCTGTCACCCTCGGAGCTTCTTGCTTCAGTGGTCTTGGTCTGCAAACCAGCCGGCAGACTAGGGCATTGCCTGCCTGTCTGGAGAGCTGCGACAGAGGAGTCCCAGGCCCCCCTGCACCCCCCAGTGGCGGTGGGAAATGGGCCTGGGATGCCTGAAGGGCAAGCAGAGGGTCTCCGTGGGCTCTGGCCTCCAGCCCTGCCCCTGTCCTTCCCTTGCCATAGTTATGCCTTTCTCTAGGCATCAGTGTCCTCCCATTACATGAGGAGGCTGGGCGGAATGATCCGGAAAGGACCTGCTGGCCTGTATATGGTGTTCTAGGGAGATGGAAAGGGGACGATGGTACCTCACCCTCAGCCTCCGAGAGGTGTTCCACAGGATATGACATGTGCTTTACACTGCCTCGGGTGCGTTTCCAGAGAGTTCTGAACCACTCACCCCCAGTTCCTCCTGGGGAGCCCAAGGAGCGTATGAGAAGGAAAGGCACGCTCCCCTAACTGTGCCACCCAGTGTGGTGACAGCCCCAAGGAGGCCATGACTGATCTCCCTGTTTATGGACAGTGCACAGTGGCAACATCGAAAGATCACTGGCTGGTGTCCTGAGAAGGCTGAGGCGTGAAGTCCAGCTCAGTTTTGCCCTGACTGCTGTGTGACCTTGGCAAGGCCCTCATTCTCTCTGTGTTATCAGTCTCTTCCCCTCCCAGGCCCTTTTCCAGGAAGGGTCCCCCCCACCTCAGTCCTGGGACTCCTTCCTTCTCCATCCATACCTACCCACTTAAGGATCCCACTGTCCTGGCCTGAAACTCCAGCTAATTGCTGATGCCTCCCACACTGATGTCCCCAGCCCTGAGAACTCCTGAAGTCCAGACAGCTGTATCTACCTGCCCGTGCGATGCCTCCACCTGGATGCCCACCAGGTGTCTTACAGTTCACAGGTCCTGTCTGACCTCCTGGCCTTCTGCCTGTCATCCCGCAGCCGACCATGGGCTTCGCTGTCTCCATCCTTCCTGGTCTTCCGGCCCCAAACCTTGAAGTCCGTTTTTACTTTTCCCTTTCTTCATACCCTACATTCATTCTTTCAGCAAATCCTCAGAGCTTCTAATGCTAAATTATTTCCAGAACCTGACCACTTTGCTCTGCCTCTACCATGACCACCCTGGGCTCTCGGATGCTCTGGTAAACTCCTCGGTGGTCTCCCAAATCATGCCCTTGCCCCTTTGGGCTGTTCTCAACACGGAAGCAGGAGAGACTCTTCTAAAATGTGAATCTGATCATGTCCCTCCTCTGCTCCAAAGCCCCCAGCGGCTCCCACCTCAGCAGAGGGAAAGCAAAATCCAAACAATAGCCTACAAAGTCCACTATCTGGTCTCCCCTCCCACTTCCTCCCCGACTCCCTCTGCTCCAGCCACTCCAGCCTCTGCACTGTTCTTCTGCATTGTTCCCAGAATGCACCAGGCCTCCTCCTACCCCGGGGCCTTTGCATTGACTGTTCCTGCCACCTGGAATGCTCTTCCCCCAGGCAGCCTTATGGTCCTCTGCCTCACTGTCTCCAGGCACTGATACCATCTACTCGGGAAGCCTGCTCTGAGCAGTTGCATCCCATCCGGCTCCATTCCCTGCCTTAATTTCCCCTGCAGCACCTGTTAGGACCGACCACATAACGACGTTGGCTTATTTATTCTGTCTGTAGTCTGCTGCCTATCCTTCTGGCATCTCAGTTCCAGTCTCCCACTGAGGTGTGAGCCTCACGAGCTCAGAGGATGTATCTGTTTTGTTCACCGCCCTAATGCCAGGGCTGGCCCAGAACCGAGCCGTGCTTCACACTGCGGGCTCCGTGTATTCTCCTCACTTGAATAAACGAGTCTGTGAAGTTAAAGAGCCACGAGTTTGTCCATTGCGGCTCTTTAACTTGCGCTCACTCATCCTGAGTCAGCGCTGCAGGCCCCGGGCCCGGGGTCTTGACGCTGTGGTCGTCTCCTAGGGCACCCTGGTCTTCTGTCTCCTAGTGGCCGCGGCTGCCCTCTGACTGGTCTGCCTCCGCTCGTGCTGCCCCAGATCTTTCTAAGTTGGATGAGAGGACTTTCCTGCTGTGAACCCCCCAGTGACCCCAATGACATGGTGCCTGGGCCACTAGGGCCTGCCAATCTCTTGTTCTCTCCCAAGTGTGCCCTGCCCTTGCGGGCCCCACACCTACCACGTGCTTCCCATGCAGGGCCTGTGCCCTCATTTTCCTTCTGTGATGTTCTTGCTCTAGCTCTTTGCATGAGAGGCTCCTTCTCATCATTCTGGTTTCAAAGCAAAGAAATTTGAGGCCTCCTCTCAGAGGCCTCCCAGCCAAAGCAGTGCTCCCAGCCCCCACCCCCTCACCCTCTATCATGTCTCCTTATTTGGTGCTGGAAATGGTTTACTGTCTCATTGTTGGTGGCTGTGTCTCTCCTAGGATGGAGCTTGTTGCCTGAATGTCTGGTTTGCTGCCGTGTTCTAGAACAATCCGTAGCTGGCCAAGGGCACCCTTCCCCACACTGGATTTCTCTGCACTGTCCCCCCGTCTGCTCACCTTGATAACTTGGTTTTCTTCTTCCTCTGTGGGCTCCGTAGGGTCCAGAGGACCCTCTTCCTCGGACCTCTGCTGTACAATCAGGGATTTCTTTTGCCCTTTGTTCCGCTCCTTTTCCTAAGGGCAGAGCACAAAATTGCACAAAGCCTTCCATCTCTCATCGCCCAGATGGCCCTCGCCTGGCTCTGCCTGAGGTGCTAAGTCGCTTGAGCTTTCCACAGGCCAGAATTCTCCCAGTGCTCAACACAAAGAATTCCAGAAACCCAACGGCTTACAAATGGCCCTGAGACTGCCCACTAACAGGTCAACTTGAAGAAGAATCCATTCCCTTGTGGTTCGAGCGTCGTACCCAGGTTGTTACTGTTAATTAAGTTAAAATGCTGAAAATAATGGCTGCCCTTCATGCATATTAAGTGTGGAAATGTGTTTTTCTTCGCAGAGAGCCCATAAAAAAGGTGGCAAGACAGCCTCGCCTGGGAGGGCACCATGGGGCGGCCCAGAAACTGGAGTCCCTGGGAGGTGATTTATAAGAGGCAAGGCAGGGAGATGAATTATGGAGGAAGGAGCTTGCAGTGTCTTCACAGACATCCCGGTGCCTGGCAATCCTGAGGAGCAGAGGCGCAGAGCGGAGAAACGCAAAGCGTCCTTTGGTTACCATTTTGCTAGTTTACGTTCTACCGAGGTTGACTGTTACGGCCCAGGCCCAAACCTGACGTGGCGTCCTGCCTGCGGGGTCCCGGGACACCTAGATCAGACACGCCTCATGCCTTTGGCTTCTCTAATGACACCCTTGGGATTCAGCTCTGGGCCTTTGCCTGAGACACGGTGATTCTAGAACAATTGTCCCTTCCGGAGAGGAAGCCAGTGGCAGAGATTGTATGTTTAGGGCACCTGCTGTTTCTCCTCCGTATTTCCATGTCTAGCCCTGAGGAAGGGGAGCTGAGGCCGGCCTTGCCTCAGGACAAGGACACCGGCCACTGGGAATGTGGAAGCTTGCCCTGGATAGAGTATGTAGGTCCAGGGGCCACACGGCCTCCCAGAGCACGGATTCTCGTACTTGTCCCTATTGGAGCCTCAGTCTCAGACAGGTGGGGAAGTCCCGTTTAGCAACTCAGGTCAAAGAGAAGCAAATGTCTGCACAAGATACTCAGAACACGTTGACCTGGGTCTGGCAATCCAGTTTTCCAGAGGCCCCACCACCTGAGTTCTATTAAGCCTGTCTTGTTTCCTTCTGGGTTTTAAAGAGGAGGCTCTGGCCAGCACTCCATGGAGGACCAACCCCCCCTTCTTCTCCCTGAACACCCCTGCTCAGTTCTCACCTTTTCCGTTCCGCCATCCGCCAGCCCAGGGAGGCTTCTCCCGCCTCTGAACTTAGCACTTAACCATCAGCATTACTTACTGGGCAATTAATTCTGTCCTGCCTTGTGCCATGTCCCTTTTGTTTTCTATGGTTAGTGAATTTTTCATATGTTTGTATTTTGGCTCCTAAGCCTGCTTGGCTTCTCACCAGGGGTGGCCCTTTGTGCTACAGAGATGGTCAGCAAATATGTATCGGCTTGCTAATTGAAAACTTCCTCTGAAGGATGGGCGGGGTGGGAAAAGATGTCCCCTGTGGGAGCCACTGTCACCTTTGATTGGTGCCAGTGGGGAATGAAGGTGGCAGGGAAGCCGCTGGAGTTTGGGGTTAGCCTGGGTCTGGGTCCTTCATGCTCCCCTCAATGTCACGGGGATAGCTGATTAAACATGAGTTTTCCAAAGGGACACTTGTGCCTTAGAGAGACTCACGCCACCTCCGTGGTGAGCAGGGCTGTGAGTCACTTGGGCCACACTGGGGAGGCAGGCAGCCCCCGGGGGTTTCCTACCCGAAACCTCTGGAGCTCGCTGTGGGTGAAGATGGGAACGAAGGCTTCTGTCTGGGAGGCCAGCATGGTGGCCACGTGCACCAGCAGCAGTGCAGCCACCACCTTGCGGGACACCATCCTGTAGCTGGACAACGACAAGAAGCTCCTGTCATCAGGTTTAGGGCGCACACCCTGCCTATAGCTGTGGCCTTGAGCAAGCCGCTCAGCCTCTCCTGATGTGGGCCGGGTACAGGGCTTTCTTTACCAGAGGAGCTCAGAGCCCCTCCTCTGCCCCAGAGCCAGGAGCGGCTGCCCGGCCTCTGTCACACACTGGGGGAGAGGCACTCCACACGCCACCCACCCTCGTTGTTACCAGTGAGGTCTTCCAAAGCCAGCTTGGCTCATGAAGGGGGTAGGGACCCCGTGTCTCAGAAGAAAAACTTGGGATTATCAACAGAATTGAGCCCCAAGATGCAGGGAGCCCTCACTGCTCCCTGAGCTGATTAGGATGATGAAAGGGATGGACCCAGGCTCAGATGACCCTGGCTCTCCCCGGGAGCGCCAGGCAAAGACCTTGGGTCTGAAGAAGAAGAGGCTGGAACCCTTTGCCGAGGTGAAGGCAGAGCCAGATGGAAATTTTCGACAGGGAACAGCATCCCCGAGCTGGGAGTGGGGTCTCCACCCCTGTGGAGCTCAAGACTCTCTTGAGCTCCAGCCATCTAGAAACAATAAGGAGTTCACCTCTGCCCTGCACCTCCCTGCCCCCCACCTTGGAATGCCATGACTGCTGGGGGTGCCTGCATGTCTCTGTGCCTGCCTGGGGCCTCCCGTGTCCCAGGATGTGAGTGTGTTTGGAATGGTGGGCAGGAAGCTGGGCAAGCCACAGTTGTCAGGGACCAGGCAGGTATGGTGACCTCAAGAGTGCAAAGGCTTGAGAAATGGGATCAGGGGGTGCCTGGGTGGCTCAATCGGTTGAGCATCCCACTCTTGATTTCAGCTCAAGTTGTGATCTCAGGATCGTGGGTTCAAGCCCTGCATTGGGTTCTGCACTGAGCATGGAGCCTGCTTGAGCTTCTCTCTCTGCCCCTCCCCTGCTCGCAAGCTCTCTCTCTCAAAAGAAAAAAAAGAGAAAAAGAAGAAAAAGAGGTGCAGTCAGTTTGGCAGACTTGGGGCCCTGTCAGGATGGTCCCGTAGCAGGGGTTGGGGGAGGGCTCTGCCTGCTTGGTGCCACCCTTAGTTGATTCCGTAATTACCCTGGTGCTCAGTGTCCCCTCCCAAGCCCTGTCCTACATGATCCTCGCACTCACCTGGGAGCAGGTTCAGTCTGGGGGCGGGAGAAGACTTAGAGAGGCCAAGACCTAGAGAGGGGCCAGGCCCCAGAGCGAGGTGGGGACCCCAGGGGCAGCCCCTGCTGCAGCCGGAGTGGGGGTGATCACAGGGTTGCAGATCAAGAGCTTTGGGGGAGTTGGCCCGGGGCAGAACCCTGGACTGTTCTCTAAGCTTCTCTACAGGTCCAACCCCAAATCCTCTTCTGTAGAGAATCTTCTAAGCCTGTGGGCTTGCATCCTGCCTCCCCACCCCCCACCCCCCCGTGGGACCTGTCTCCTCAGTCATCTGCAGCCACCTCTCTGAAGCAGGACACTCCCTCTGCCTTATTTCGATCTTTCTGTCCCCGTCCTATTTTCTCTCTCCATCTGGTGAACACTCCATGATAAAGGATGAGAGAGCTCAGGCAGCCAAAGCCTCCCATGTCAGCTGCATACAGATTCCTAGTGGGGTCAGAAGACCGCTCACCCACCGAAGGCGCCTCTTGGGAAGCCGAAACCCCGGCAGAGAGGATGGGCGGGGGTGGTGAGCTCCCAGGCACTATCCCCCTCCCTGTTCCTATGCTTCCCCTTTGGCGTCTGTGGAGCCCCGATCTCCCTCCCAGCGGGGACGGATATGTCACATTTATGGTATCCCATTTCCTTCACAGAGATGCTATAGAGCCCTTTTCATTCCGGTGTTCTCATTTAATTCACTCCATAAGAATCAATAAAAACTTTAAATAAAAAAAGGCAAAATCCAATTGCTGCTCATTTTCTTGATCCAACTGGCAGTTGGCATGTCACCTACATTCATTTGTGTTTCTGGGAGCTCGGAGTGGGAGAGCTTTTTACTGTATGATGAGATAGTGACTTCCCTTTTCCATCTCCAGCGATGGGGCTCCAGCCTTGCAGTGATCAGCTCTGGATGAGGGGGTGCCCGTCTCCTCCCTCCCCTTCTTGGCAGCCGGACCTGGTTAGTTTTGCCCCTTCCTATACTCTCCCTAGAGACCAGCCCCCTCCTGGACTTTCCAGAGCAAAGCCTTCATGTCAAGTGGGGTCCTGGGTCCATGCTGAGCTCTGGCTTAGGCTCCTGGCCTGCGGTCAAGGGCACCACGGCACCACGCAGCCCAGAGAGCCTCTCTTTTGCCAGGACTTGCACCCACCAGCTCCTCCCTCCAGTTTCCGTGCCTCCGGGCTGTCCTGCCTTTGCTCGCTCTATGTGGGGCTTCAACCTGCTACTCCGGAAATTAGCTCTGGGCTATCAGTCCGAAGCCTCGCTAAGTATTTGAAGGCGGTAGAGGGACGTAGGGAAGAGCTCTGGACTGGGCTGGCTCTTCTCACACCACTGTTCTGCCCTGGGGCTCAGGCTGAACTCCCTGCCCCCCACCCCCCTTTCTTCTGTGGCTACTCACAGCAGCGCAGTCTGGGTGGCACTGGTGTCCTCCGTCTCTGCCCCTCCGTTGGTATCTGGCTTATCTGACTGGCCCTTATATCTGCTATCTGGCTGGTCTGCAGCACCCTTGAGCCCTCCCTTGGGAGCCCATTAACCTTTGGCCACACCCTGGGGGCTTTGGGTGGGGAGCCTGGATTCTCGAAGCTCATGGAAACAACACGTTGTCGTCGTGGACTTCTGGGGCTCTCCCGGAAGGCGACAGTAAGGATGTGGAGGCCAGCTCCCACCCAGATGGCACTTTCCCATCCACTTAGAACTTAGCTGCCGCTCAGAGGGTCGTCTTAACAAAAGCCCTTTCTTTTTTTGTTAACTTAAATATATGATGCTGTGAGTGTCTTCAGGCCAGCTTTTTAGCGATCAGATTCTCTGTAGGGCTGTCAGAGAGAGTGCTGTCTTAGAAAGATAACTTGTCTTCAGCCTTCCTCCCCTAAGCCCCTCACGAAAGAAAGAAAGGGCTCAGGAGTGTATGGCATTTTAAAGCGACTAATGAAAAGACAATGACAGTCTAGACCCAGGGCTGTGGAGCAACAGAGGCTCCGTGGGAGCCCGGGAAATGTGTAAGGCGTGTGCTACAGAAGTCGTATAGGCACGTAGCTTAAATGGGGAGATGAGACAGCTATCTGGGAACAGTTCATGGTACTTGTGTAATTCAAATGGTAAATTGAAGGATTTAAACAGGGAAGAGATGAATGTAATCTGGAGTTTGCTGCTGCTGCTGCTGGCCAGTGCCGTTTCTGGAACCTGGTGGCACCTCTGGCACCACTCATGGAATGCTTGACATGCGTGTTCTAATCAAGTCTCAGTGATGCCATGACGTTGGTGCTCTTACTTGTCCCATTTTACAGATAAGGAAACCGAGGCACAATTAAATAGCTCCTCTGTGACCCCACTGCAAGGTCTCTCTTTCTTTTTAAGTAAGCTCTACCCTCAATGTGGGGCTCAAACTCACAACCCCAAGATTAAGAGGTGCATGCTCTACCAACTGAGTCAGCCAGGCATCCCCAAAGTCTCTCTACACAAGGGTCGAGGCCGGACGTGGGGGCCTCTGGGATGCAGAGCATACACAGGTGCAAAGGGTGGCATAGGATGGCGAAGTCACAGGAAGTCCCCTGTGGGTTGGGAGAGGGCCATTGTGGGATCCTTAGGAACCAAGTGTGGGAGTTCTTAGGAACCAAGCAGAAGGATTTGGATTTGATGGGGAGAGAAACAGAGGCCCTCAGAGTGCTTTGAAGGGGCTTAGTGATTGGGCCCAGTCATCTGGGCAGGGCGAGGAGAGGCTGGGAGGAGGCTGGGGCAGACTGAAGGTGAGGTCCAGAGGGTCTGGGCGAGCAAAGGCCATTTCCCCAGGAGAACCTCACTGGTCATTAGCACCTTCCAGAGAAGCTGCCCCAAACATCCAGATGTTGCTTCTTGTTGCCTCTTGTCCAGGAACCTCTCCCCGGTCAGTCCTCCAGTCTGCCCTGGCTTTTCCTCTCAGAAAGAAACCAGTGTTTGCAGGCGCTTCAAACCCAACCCCACATAACCTCTAAACCCCCTGCTCAGCCAGGTGTCGAGCCAGCAGGGTCTCTGCATTCTGCTCCGATGCCGGGTCAGACCTCCGCTCACTGGATTGCTGCCTGTTGTCAGACGTGTGCACTGGGTGTCTGCAGTCTTCGAGATTTATCGCAGAGGAATTAGAGCTTGAAATGCCAAGGGCTTGGAACTGAGATGCCACTCCCTTCCCTGCCCCAAGTTGCAGGAGTGGCTTTTAGGATGAGGTCACAGACCTTGGTGGGGACAAGGTTAGCACGAGGGCAAGGAAGGAGCTCACCACCCTCCCAGGCTCTGCGAGGCTCAGCCTCCACTATGGACTCGTATGGGGGGACAGATCAGTTTCTGCATCTCTAACGCATAGACCAGGGTCAGGCCAACTATGGCCCATGACCCAAATCCTACCTGCCACTAATTTTTACATAGCTTATCAGCTACAAGTAGTTTTTACATTTTAAAATAATTCTTAAAAATCAAAGGAAGAATAATATTTAGTGATAGGTGAAATTCCAATTTCTATGCCCATAAATAAGGTTTTATTGGAATACAGCCACTGCCATTCATTTGTTTATTGTCTATGGCTGCTTTGGGGCTACAACAACAGAGACGAATAGCTGGACAGAGACATTAAGACCCACAAAGCTGAAAATATTTATTATGTGGGCCTTCTAAAAAGAGTTTGCTTACCCCTGACCTCGACAGTGTCTGGAGTGTGTAAGGTGCTTGATATGTAAAAAAAAAAAAAAACAACAGCCAGACATCAGCTTTTTGCAATCTCACAACATGCTCTGTGAGGCTGGTGTGAATATTATTCCACTTTACAGATGGGAAAACTGAGGTGAAATAATGGGTGCAAGGTCACAGCTACTAAAATGGCAGGGCCAGGATTCAAAATCTGGTTTCAGAGTCCACTGTGCTTTTTTGCCACTTGATGTTTGATGAGTGAGCACTTAGGATGCCCATAGCTGGGGAAGGCTCTTAACAGTGAGTGCCTTGTAGAAATTCCACAGACCTGGCACGTTTTCCTAAGCCAGCCCCCCGCAAGGTGTGTGAGCATGATGCAGTCTGAGCTCACCAACCGGGACAAGTTCAGGTTGCTCTTGTGTGTTGTTAGCTTTGGAGAGGCCAGACCTGTACCTGGGGAGGGCTGCAAATGGTGGGCCAGGCCGTTACCAAACACAAGGGGAAATTCAAAACCTCTTCCCATCACTTCTCTACACCAGGGCTCTGAGACCTGGGCCCTGCCTCTGCTGGGCCAGTCCGGCCTCTGGTCCAGAGACACTCTGTCTGAGAAATGATAGGAATCTCAGAACAGGAGACAGGTTGGCAATGAGAAATGGGGAGAAGGGAGGTGCTGGAAACAGTAAATAATCTGGGATCAATATTCTGGGCGTGAACTGCATTATCCCGGATCTTGCCCGTGATTCAGTACTTCTGATCCAAGCAATTTGCAGTCTTGCAGTATGATACCTGCAGTTTGCTCTGGAAGAAAGGCAAATCAGGGTTCACAGTGAGCTACTCCTTGTAATGCAGAGGAGAACGCGACTGATGGGGGGCTCTGCTCTGGGGTTACAACCTGCAAAGGATGAAGGAGCCTCTCCTTCATACCCCTCTTGGCTGCAGATCTTGAAGGTCAGCCCCTTAGGGAAAGCCTCTCACCGGGAAAATGTCTTCTCTCTCCTCTCTGTCGGGTGCCTTGGCCCTTGATGTGTATTTTCCACCGTCACGGATGGTGCTTCAGAAGCGAGAGATGCAGGGGTAACAAGCCTAACAATGACTACTTTGTCTTTACCATGTACACCTTCTCTCCCTACAAATGCCCAATTAGTGGCTATTTCTCCTGCTAGAAACTGGACAAAAATAAAAGGAAGGCGTAATCTGATGTCCTTCATTCTCCAAATGGGAATTGCCACTGATGTGCAGCGGTTGAAACAGGGGGGAGGCAAAAAACCCAACCCCAAGTCCAGGAAAGGAAGTCCACAGCACTCAGAGGAAACGACTCTAACCACACGTGGGCACTTGATTGCCTCTTTCCCCCATGTTGGGCAGAAGTATTAGCCGTTAAGCTCTCCTCTCCTCCTGACCTTGAAAATATTGTTTGCTGGGTACTGCCATAACATCTTCATTAATGGCCTGGAACAGGGAGGCAACGGCATGTTAATTAAATTTGCAGATGATACTAAGTTGGGAGATATAACAAACATCAGGAGGACAGAGACCTAATATGAGAAGACGTTGGGAGCTTAGAACTACAAGCTGGAAAAGGCCAGGTGAGCTGCTGGACATATGTCATCAAGGCCCCGGGGACACGGGATGAGGAAGTGGAGGGTGAGGAGAGGCCAGCAAAGAAGGAAAGCTGCGGCTGGGGGCCCTTGGGGGGGAGGCATGGAGGCTCATGCATTGCTGTATTTTCCAGATGGTTCCCTCAAAGAGGCAGAGGACGGTGGCCATGGAAGACAGAGTTCAGATGAGTCAAAATAGCCCCGGGATTGCTGGGAGTGCCAAAGCTTAAGGTATAAAAATGAAAAATGAAAGGTTTCGAAAAGGCCGGCTTGCCCAGAACGCTGGTAAGAATTAAATGTGCATTGCTGACGTTAAGCGAAGGCCAAAGAGAGGCAAAGAACACAGCGTCAAGGGCCGGAGCGGTGCGGGGTGGGGGTGGGAGTGGAGGTGGGGGCGAGGGGAGGAGGGGCGGGATGGCTGTGGCTCTGCCTCCAGCCGTCCCTCGTGGAGCTAGAGGTGTGTGACTGGGCTCATGAGCAAAAATACTAGCTGATGGTGATGCCATTTGAAACTAGGGCAAGCAAAGCACTGAGAGATGTATTTTAGGCAACAACTGTGCCCTGGCCCATGGGACGCGGGCTTTGGTGACCTGTGGGGTATTTTTATTCTTTTCCTTCTACGGCTCAGGGTCTTTTTTCAGAAGTCACAAATGATTTGTCGAGAAATGATACACAGCAGACACCATACGCCAAGAACCCCTGGTGTAGAAATAGTGTGCGTAGAAAGGAAAACAAACTCGGAGAGGGTCCGTCCAGAATTAATGTCCAATTTGTTGAGCTTCTTGTGTGTTACATCTGATACTTGAATTAACATTCCTGCATCTCCGATTTCCTGTTGAGTCCATTCAACGTGCACCAACAACCTGGACCCAAAACAATCCAATAAAATGCTTTCTCGTTCCGTTCAGCTTTGTGGACTATTGACAGTGTGCACAGAACTTGGGGACTCGGTTGAGTTTTACAATAGCATTCCTGCCGACTTCCCGGTCAATACTTCCCCGGGTGGTTAATATACTCCTAGAAATGTCCCAGTCACTAACTTGCTTCTGGGTTCCCTTTCTATTTATGGGGGTTTATCACAAAAGCTGCTGCTATAAAACTTCAAAAAGAGGTCACATAACTTTTTTTCCAGGGACAGGATGCAGGTGCTAAGAGCTGGGTCTATGGGTTGACTTTGGTGGGATTTGTTTTTTCTGTTCTTTCTGTTAATTGAGCTGGTGACATCAAGTCTCCTTGTAATTGAATTTTAAACATATGTATTTATATTTTTATGGAGATGATGGATGTGTGTGAAGAGAAAGCAGATGGCTTTGGAAGTGACGAATTAACTATAAGGGAAGGCAAAGCCTCTGTTTTCTCTTCAACTCCTTCAGGGCAGGCGGCTCCCAGCACCCTGATCCGAGGGCACGAGGCACTGGAACACAGAGGCAGGGACAGCTGACACATTTTCATAAATGATTAAGGAAGTCTGTGGTTGAGAAAAGTTTGTGCTTTCATGTTTAAGAAGGGAAAAAGTCTCAGTAGAGGTTTTACGCCACGTGGATGGAAGCCAAAATCATTTCAAATGTCAGCCTAATCGGGGTAGATTCAGGTAAAAGGAGCTGGCGGTCCAAACTTTTTTCTTCCATTGCATCACCCGACCTCAGCGCTTGACTCCCCCACATCTGCTGGGCTGATGGGTTTTGGATTTGGGGGGCTGCCAGTGGCTGCTAATGGGAACAGCGGGTCACATGCAGCTTCTGCGGTTGACAGCTGTGGCAGTCACACAGACCTTCTTCCCATCAGCCCACTCAGGAGGCGAGTGGCAGGGCAAGGAGGGGATTCTGTTTCCTCTGGGGTCCTTGGCTAGGGCTGGGTGGCCAGGTGGGGTGTGGACAAGTGTGGTGGATGGCGGATGGGGGTGAGTTCACCCAGGAATTGAGCAGAAATTGTTTGCTGCTCCGGTCTGCCGCTCAGGAACCATTCGTAGCTCCAGCCCCTTCAGAGATGTCTGCCTGTGCAGAGACCTGTTCTGCCACCACACTGAGCAGGCTCCTCAGGTCCTAAACCCTTGCGGTCTCTTGTGTGCCATATCTAAGTGAGATATGTGCCAAGTGTGCAGGCCCTAAAATCTCAGTGGGGATAGTAGGGTGAGCCAGAGGCCCCACAGGAGCCAGGATGGAGGCAAGATGAATTTGGAGAGAGTGATGTAGACAGATAGCGGCCAGCCTTGCTGCTCCTGCTAGGATCTTAAACAAGAACTGCCCAAAGCAGCTCTGAAGCCAGGGGCATTAGAGCTGGACCTCGCCTCCCCAGGCAGCACCCAGTTTTCTTTCTCCCTTTTTCCTTACTAGAATAATATTCCTTTTGGAAGGGGAACCAAGTTACTGGGAAACTGCAGCCAAACAACACTGCGGGACCTTGAGAGAACGCCCTCAGGTCCCAGGCAAGAGCCAATCACAGAGGTAATTCATTTAATCATTATTCACCCAGGGCTCATCTCATGAATGTTTGACTGTCAGAACTGAATTCCACCCCAAAGAAAAGCTATCCTCAGAGAAGATTTGCAGTTGTTCTTTGAAAAAGGGAGAGAAAAAAGGGGGAATTTATTTAAAATAGGCACGTGTAAGCTCCCAAGGGACAGGAGGCATAAACTGCAAGAACAGCTCCAATCAAACTTGAATCCTCCCGGTTTAGGATTTTACTAAGGAGGACGGAATATGAAAGGGAACCCAGTATCCCCACTCACTTCCAAGTCACATCAAGGCAGTCAGCTTGTGACAGGAAGATTACCTGCAGAGGGCTTTATTTGATGTGAAAAGGGTTAACGTCATTTTAGCAGATTAGAAATTCTCTGGGTCTCGTAGGAATGAAAAGAATATTCAGAGGTTTTACATGAAGGAGTGTGCATAAACCCCTTTTAGATGCTGGAAACAAAAGGAGGGAAATGGCCAGACTTGCTTTATGTTCAATACACAGGGTCATGAGGATCATGAGTTTTATGATTCTCATTTTATGGATGGTCTTGCTGGGTTGTGGGGGGGGGGGGGGGGGAGTGTGGGACTATGACAAAAACTTCAGCCATTGAACCAATCAATGAATAGTTACTGATCACCTATGCAGGGTTCAGGTCTGTGCTAGGCACTGGGTGGAGTGGGGGCAGTGGATAACATAAGCACAGCACGTCTCTGCAGGAACATTTGCTCTGGTTGAGAAGGAAAGATGACAGCAAGGAACCAATGCTGGACACCATGAGATGGCATTAAGCTCTGGAGGACTCCAGAAGAGAGAACTTCCTTAAACCCAGAGTCATCAGGAAGGGCTTCCAATGCTGTGGGGTGGACGAGCAGTGTGGTGGGAAGGCACATAAGCCTCAGCAGCTTCACCACCATGCCACCATCCCTCCATTTCCCATCTTTCTCTTCCCTTGTTGCTGCATCCTTCTGCCCTCTGCACCTCCCCACACCCCACCTCCACCCTCCCCAGAGACTGAACACACATTTTAGACCAGCCGTGTTATTGGATTTTAAATGATGCTATGGCTTTTTAATTCTTGCTTTAATTGCCTTTCCATGCAGGGCACTGAGAATGGTTGATTACCAGGCAACTGGGCCTGGCGGTGACATTCCTTATCCGATGTCCCTTCAAGCTGCAGTGAAAGGGACATGCTCTCAGGGCCTCAAGTGTGGACTTTACCCAGGCCCAGCCCTCAGCATCCTCCAGCCTGCGGGCGCCTGGTGGCGGCCCGGCCCATGACGCTGTCCGTGGTGCTGAGGATCCCAGGCTGCCCTGCTTAATCAGGCTCCCTGGCCACCCCAGGGCACTCCTTCCTGCAGCTTTGGAACTTGGAGGGCTGAATAATCTAAGCCAATAGGTGTATTTCCTTTTCCCCTATGGACAACAAAATGTCTCCTGCTGCATCTCTGGAATGATTACCCCTCATTCAAGGGTACTCAGTGACCCTGCTCGGAGCTGGGAGAACAAGAGGAGAGTGTGGGCAGGCTCTGCTGTGGTGTTTCTGCTGTGGGTGGCGTCCGCTATTAACACGCAAGAGAGAAGAGCCCTGAGAAGAAGAGGCAGCCCTGGTGTCTGTGCCCAACCCTCTGGCTTTGTCAGGCCCGTATGGGGACGGGAGGTCCAATTTGTCCCCTTATCATTGATGATAGGCCCAGCACTGTGCCAAGAAGGTCCCACTTTGTCCTAAAACACAGCTGCTTATCGAGGCCAAGCTGTCACAGAGAGCAGCACCACACAGACCCACGCAGGCAGGTGCTGCGTGGGGACAAGTGGGCTCATTAGAGGTTGAAACAGTCTGGGTGTGTTGCTAACTGTGCTGGTGGGCAGCAGGCCTTTCCTTGCCCTCCAGCTCACAAGCTGCCATCCCTGAGGTCCTGTGGGACCCCTTTTGGCTGGGGTCCAGCTTGAAGCTGCAGTCCATCCTGTCAGTTCAGATGAAAGAATAAACACTAGCGGTCATGTCACCCCTAGGCACAGCTGGCCCGGCCAAAGAACCTGCTGGAACGCGACCCCCTGGGCTTACAAGTTGTTATTCAGCATGACCCAAAGATATCATCTTTATGTGCCCGATGAACCAATCTACCTGATGAAATCTCTAACAGAAAGAATACAGATATTTTTTGGATTCCAAGTTTCTTGAGATGGAAGAAACCTCCAAGGAGCCAGACAAAGCTCCACCTGCCAGCCTGACCTCATGGGCCTCCAATCAACGGCATCCACCTTCTCAGGAGACCCTCAACCCCCATTTCTCTCTTAAAACTCTTCACTTACAAGGTACCTGGGTGGCTCAGTCAGTTAAGCATCCGACTTCGGCTCAGGTCATGATCTCACAGCTTGTGAGTTCAAGCCCTACATTGGGCTCTGTGCTGACAGTTCAGAGCCTGGAGCCTACTTCAGGTTATGTGTCTCCCTCTCTCTCTGCCGCTTCCTCCACCTCTCAAAAATAAATACACGTTTAAAAAAATTCTCACTTACAAACCGTCAGGGAGGTTGGGACTTTTGAGTTAGCTTCCTGTTCTCCTGAGTTGTACCACAGCAGTAAATAGCCTATGTTTCTTCACTGCAAATACTCGAAGTCAGTTTTTATTGGCTTGCTGTGCACTAGGTGGACAGATTCTCACTTGATTCAGTTACAAGCTCAGGTTCCAGGGAGGGATGGCCATGTACCACCCCCACTTGGCTCCTACTCTATCCTGCTGGCTGCCTCTCTGGGTTTCTGTCTCTTCTCTAAACATTCTTCATTTCCTCTCTCATACCCCTCTCATTGAGTAGTTCATCAGATGGACCTCTGTCCACAGAGGCCAGTCACCTCTTTCTCCCTTTTTTGCTCCTGCTGGAAAACCTAATCTACGTGGAAATCTCCTGTAAAAAGACCCATGGTCACAGTCAATGACCAGGGGATTGAATGTCTGTGAGAAAAAGGAATGCAGTCCATTTCCTTGAGGGCTAAACTCTCTGGGATAGAGGTGGGCAGGAGGGCCGGGTCACGAGGGGGCAGATTCCAGAGAGCCGAAGAGGCCACTATCTCTTTATCAAGCTTGCTGAGGTCCTCCCCGATGTGTGTCTTCTCCAGCAGCACCAAGCAAGTCTATGATACCAGCTGGTGTCCTACAATTTAACTCAATTCTGACACTATCTCCCTAGAGGACTCACCCCCATAAGACTGCTCTCATTTCGGATACCAATTAGAAGTCCAGCTTGTTACCTGTGCTTCTGACTGGCTGGCTATTAATTGGAGATTCCTCATGACCCTTTCCTCGGGTTTGATTGATTTGCTCACAGAAGTCAGCTTCTGTGACTGGTAAGCTTACGTCTATCAGTGTATTATAAAGGATACAGATGAACAGCCAAATAAAGAGGTATGCAGGATGGGGTCTTGAAGAGTCCCAAGCACAAGGGATTCTGTTTCAGTAGAACTGGGTACATCACCTTCTTGGCATGTGCATGTGTTCCCAAGTCATAAGCTCTCTAACCCCTCTCCTTTTGCCTTTTTTTATAGGAGTTTCATCACATTGGCATGATTGATTAAATCGTTGGCCACTGGTGACTGAACTCCATTTCCAGCCCCTCTCCCTTTCCTGGAGGTGGAGAAGAGGGGCTGAAAATTCCAATCCTCCAGTAAGTGGTTGGTTCCCCTTGGCAACCAACCTCCATCCTTAGGTGCTTTCCAAAAGTTACCTCATTAACATAAACCCTGGTGCCGTGGAAAGGGGGTTGTGTTGAATAACAAGACACTTCTTTCATCTTTGAGGCTCTGGGGCTGCCTCAGGAACCAAAAAACAAACATTATAACAAAAGATGCTCCCATTGTTCTACTTGCTTAGGAAATTCCAAGGATTTTAGGAGTGTTCTGTGGGGAAGGAGGAAGACCAAGTATGTATTGCTTATTATAAATTGCAAGATCACTCCACCATTAAGGAGCACTCTCCTAAATGATGGGTGGAGGTGGGGGACTTCAGGACAATTTGGTGGTATGGAGGGACAGAGGCAAGAGAGCTCCCCCCAACCTAGACTGTCCAAGCTGGAGGGGGAGATGAAGAGAGCCCAGGGGCTGGAGGGAAGTCTTGGCGGGAGGGGATTCAGGAGCCAGCAGAATGGGGGCGCTGACGTCAAGCCTCCCAGCCTGACACTGCCTGCGTCCCCCCACCATCACGACACTGTCATTGTCAGAGCGCGGGTGTGACAGGCTCCACCCAGCAGTCCCACTTTCATCTCCAGAATTTTAATCCACTGATTTAACATTTCCCCAGAACAAAGAGTTGATTTCCACCCCCCCCCACCTTGATTTCTTAGGATTTGTCTCTTCATTGTTTTTCTTCTTAAAAGAATAAAGCCAAAAACAAGCACCTGTCTTTTATGCTTTTGCTGAAATTTTGCAGTTGTTGCTGGTGAAGAGGGTGGGGGTTGTAGAAGGAGGTGCATTTGAAGGAAGGCACAGAGAGGGACTGGATTCCTGTGCCTGAGGTTGAGTCCTGCCTCTAGGAGAAGCACCTCCTGGAACATGCTGAGCCTAGGGAATGGGGTGGCTGGCTGTGGAGGGTGCCCCCTTGGGGAAGCAGCCCCCACACCATAAGCTACCTTGACAACACTGGGGATCTGAGAATGTGGTGGCCCTGACGGCCGGATTTAAGGGCACCCATCACAGCTGACTGGGGCACGGCCTGGGTGCCTGCTGGACACAGGATTCGCTCCCTTATTGCTCACATCTCTAGCATGGAAAGTGAAATGGGTAAGAGGACTGTGGGCAGCAGGGATCATGAGGCATCTTTCCTCTGTGAGGGTGAGCCCTGACAGAGACTGTAGCAGCAGGGAAGAGCTTAACCATGTTCTAGAAACTGACAGGTCAGTATGGTGTGGAGTGAACCAAGGCAGGAGCTGGTAGGAGGTGAATAAATTGGGGATGAAGAGAAGGCAAGAGCTGGATCATGCAGTGCCTGAAGGTCACCTATGGATATTTATCATGCTTTGGCTATCCAGCATCCATCTTTCCTCCCTTCTGGGGCAGAGAGGGGAAAGCCAGAGGGGCCAGATTCTCTGTCTCTTGGCTGGGATATGGCACTTGACTTGGCTTGGCCAGCTGCTCCCTCCTGCCCTGGGTTTTGAGTCTCAAGTAGCCAAAGATGGGAAGAAAGTCAGGCTCTCAGTAGGTGGTGATGGGGGATGTGGAGCCTAGGAGCCTTGGGTGTGTTCCTTCCTGGCTGTTCCTGCCAAAAGATGTGTCTTGTCCCTTTTCCAAACCTACAGTCTCCTGTCATGAATCCTGAGGCCTCATATCCCCCAGCAGAGCCTTTTCCCCCTTAAGCTAGACAGACTAGGTCGTGTTACATATGAATGAACACATCTTGACTGACCCTGGATAAGAGTCTGGATTCAAATGGGATGCCACTGAGGGGTTTTAAGTAGGGATCATATATTTAATTTAATTTTTCCTTCAAATTTTCTTTTAAATTCTAGTTGGTTAACATACAGTTTGGTTTCAGGAGTAGCATTCAGTGGTTCATCACTTACATACGACACCCAGTGTTCATCATAACAAGTGCCCTTCTTCATACCCATTGCCCATCTAGCCCATCTCCATCCACCCGCCTCCCTCCATCAACCCTCAGTTTGTCAGGCTTTATATATATATATACCACATCTTCTTTATCCATTTATCTGTCATTGGACATTTGATCTCTTTCCATAGTTTCACTCTTGTTGATAGTGCTGCTATAAACTTCGGGGTGCATGTCCCTCTTTGAACTGTATTTTTGTATCATTTTGGGTAAATACCTAGTAGTGTGATTGCTAGATCATAGAGTAGTTCTATTTTCAACTTTTTGAGGAATCTCCATACTGTTTTCCACAGTGGCTGTACCAGTCTGCATTCCCACCAACAGTGCAAGAGGGTTCCGTTTCTCTTCATCCTTGCCAACACTTCCTGTTTCTTGAGCTGTTAATTTTAGCCATTCTGACAGGTGTGACATGGTATCTCATTGTGGTTTTGATTTTGATTCCCTGATGATGAGTAATATTGAGCATCTTCTCATGTGTCTGTTAGCCATCTGGATGGATGTCTTCTTAGGAAAAATGTCTATTCATGTCTTCTGCCCATTTCATAATTTTATTATTTGTGTTTTTTGGGGTGTTGAGTTTGATAAGTTCTTTATAGATTTTGGATACTAACCCTTTATTAGATATGTCATTTGCAAATATCTTCTCCCATTCCATTTGTTGTCTTTTAGTTTTATTGATTGTTTCCTTTGCTGTACAGAAGGTTTTTATCTTGATGGAGTCCCAATAGTTCATTTTTGTTTTTGTTTCCCTTGCCTCAGGTGACGTGTCTAGTAAGAAGTTACTATGGCCAAGGTCAAAGAGGTTGCTTAGGCAGGGATCTTTTAAAAGATCCTTTGGGTGCTGTGTGGAGAGTGGATTGTGAGGAGGCAGGAAAAGAAGCAGGGATACCAGTTGGGAGGCTCCAGGCCAGATGGGAGATGATAGTGACAAGGAAACCAAGGCTTCAAGATATATTCTTGGAAATGGCTTTGGTGATGATGGATAGATGGAAAAAAAGAATCAAGGACAGTGCTGAGGTTTCTGACTTGGATGCTGTGTAGGCAGTCCAGAAGAGGAGTGAGGAAGGAAGAGATAAGTGTTGGGGCAGGTAACCTCTACAGTTCCTGTTGCACATTCTAAGTGTGAGCAGCTATGTCAATGAGGGGCAAAGCAGGGAAACAAAACGTTGCCATGTAGTTCAATAGAGGAAATGTAGCATGCAGAACTGTTTACAGAGGTACTGGAAAAGCTAAAACAGGAAGTGGGGAAATAACCTGGAGGTTGTTGATGGCAGGAGTCTATCCCTTCTCCCCCGCATCCCCTCCACAATGCCCTCCCCCACCAGGATAGAGGTATAAGAGGAAGAGGTGAGGTGATGGTACCAGCCCAGGACTTGAGGCTGCCTGGTGGGAGCCAGGATGTGGCAAAGGGGCTGCCTAAGGGACCTCCCAGGCTGGAACTGGAACCGTGGAGGGGACAAACTGGGGAAGCTGAGGCCACAGCAGAGATGTAGCAACTGCCAGATAAGCAGCCACTGGCAAAGACACCACAAGTCAGAGAGAGGGAAGAAACACCCTGGTTTCTCCCCTTCTCCCTCCTACCAGTCTCCAGCCATTGGATCTGACAGGAAACCAGCAGCCTAGGAAATGTAGTTTTCTGGGGGCAATTGCTATGATACAGAGCAGAGCAGGGGTGGGGGGCAAAGCAGCGCGGATGTCTACCAGAAATCACAGTGAGAGGGAGGGACGGAGGGAGAAATCACAGAGGGAGGGCAGCACAGATGTCTACCAGAAATCACAGTGACAATTTAACCAGTCTTCTTCCAGAAATATTTGTATTTTGAACATGTTCTTTTCAAAGGAATAAATCTCTAAGGAGGGGATTCAGACATCCAGGACAGGTGAGCTGGGTGGCCATGGAGGCATGAGTCTCTCCTAGTTTCCCTGCAGAGAGACTGAATGTGACCTATTCCATCTAGGACAGATGCCCTCCCCGCCGAGAAGTCAGAAGCAGCCTTGCTCGTGGTCTAGGAAAGCTCCCTTCCTCCCCCGCCATTACCAGCCTCCATCTCAACATCTTTCTGCCTTTTCACAGGGACAAGGAAGCAGCCGACTTGTCAGAAACCTACCTCCAGGATAAAGAGAAGGAGGGGAAATGTGACTAGGAGAATCATGAAGTGGTGATGACAGCTGCTGCTTAATATGGAAAAGGGGATCCTAATTATTGCTTGGACAAGCAGGGAAGTAAAAAGTCAATCAGCCAAGATAGAGGGAGACATGCCAGTCAGGGCGGGCTGCCTGCTGCTCAGAACCCTGGATCCCTTCACAAAGTGGAGGAGCTGCTGGCTGAGAAGCGATGGTGACCTAAGGGACCTGAGCCACTCCCTCGCTCGGCCCAGAGGGGGACTCTGGTTCTAGCGAGGAATGAGGAACGCGGTGGGGTGGGGCTGAAGTCCTAGATCTGCATTCTGGTCCCAGCAGAAGAGCAGGGCTTTGGGACAGCCTTGGGCAAGCTTCCTCCTCTCCGCCCTTGGGGCCTCAGTTTCCTTCCCACTAACCAGATGCCTCTTGCTTCTCCTGTCTACAGACCGGACTTGCTTCAACACCCACACACCATGCTAGAGCGCCTCCCCTCTGTGTGCAGGAAGTCCAGTCTTTCCCAGGTCCTCCTCCAAAGTAACCTGCCAGCATCTCACTCCCGATGACCGCTGTTCCCACGTTCCACTGCCTCTGCCTCACCTGGGCATTTTCAGGCCAATTCTTTCTTTCTCAAACTCCCTCCCTCCAAGCTGGGACACATCTTCTGCTTCACAGCTTGAAGGGCCTGCTGTGGAGCCACAGCCATTTAGCATCATAGATAGGGACTTTCATCACCTGCTTGCCACCTGCATTTTCTGGCCTGCTTCCAGTACCTTCCATCCCCCCACCTCCCATCCAGGAATCCTCCCCGCACCCCAGGCTTGGTACAGTTCCCTAAAAATGCAGGTACCACATTGCTTCAGGTCTGGGCACGCTGTTCTCCTTGGCTGGGGTCCTTCAAGGCTGAGTGAAAATGCTCCCTTCCCTCTGGCAGCCTTCCCCAATTCCTCAGGTGGAATTGATGGTCACTTGTGCTCCCATCGTACCTGTAAACACCTGCAGTGTGGTCCCCCACCTCCGTCTTTACTGCCACTTTATCTGGCTCACTCCCCATCTGACTCTTCAGTATCCAGACAGTGGGTACTGTGTCTTACTCATTTAAAATTTCGTCCTGCACACAGTAGGTGTGTCTCTTATAAGCATATAAGCATAAGCATAATAAGTGCTTATAACTTTGGATAAGTAATTGCCACTCACACCATGCATGAATTGCTTGTGTCCTTTTAAAATTTTTAATATTATTACAAAAACAAGCCCCATGGCTTTGAAGCATTCATAACCATACCGAAATGGGTAAACAAAAAGCAAAAGTCCCTCATACTTTTCTCCCTCCCAGTCTAATTCCCCAATGTGAGCCTGTCAACCTGGTTTCTCCAGGCCAGTGGTCCTCAAAGCTGGTGCCCCTCCTGGCAGCATTGACCTCTGTGAGGGATGCAGATTATGAGCCCCACGCCAGACCTGCCGGAATCACAGCAGCCTGGGGACCAGGCCCAGCACTCTGTCTCCGGGTGGGAGCCATCGGGGTCCCGCCCTGAGACCAGCTCAATCAGCGCTGAAGCCCCTGGGCCCAGGGCCGCCCCCAAACCCCAGTCAGGAGCACAGGGGCGGCAGGTGCGGACTCCATCACAGACCCTTGTGTTCTAATCTGGAGCAAAACCCCATCGTCAGCTAATTTCCTGCTCTTTGGCCTCCTTCTATCTCAGTCGGTGGCAGAAGAGAGCCAGTGTGGGCTGATGGCCAGTGCGCGGCCCCTGGGGATGGGGTGGGGGCGCAGGGCGGGCTCCACCTGGGACGCTAGCGCACTGGGTGATGTTTGGCAAGTTGCTATACCGCTCTCATCGTGAAAAGGCACTGGCTCTGTACATACTCTGCAACACATGAACAAAAATAAATCTTTGTTTTAGGCTCTCTGAGGGCTTGAAGTCCAGACAAGGGAATTTTCTGGAGAGATGCCACCAGTCTCCAGGCTTCCAAAGGGAGGGGGCAAGACTCCAAACTAGTACAAGAGGGGTCATTTCTCTCTTGTGTTTTCTGCTTTCCCAGAGCAGAACGAACCCCATCAGCCGCCTGTGTGGCTTCCGTTTGTGGATCAATTAGAAGAAAAACTCCATTGTGTACATTCAGTCTTTGTAAGGGACGGGATATAACGAACATCTATTCAGCACCTACCGTGTGCTGGGGACTATTCCAGAGGCCAGGGATACACAGCAGTGAGGAAAATAGGCAAAACTAGCCTGCCCTACTGAAGTCTACGTTCTAGTCGGGGGGAACTAGCCAATCAATGAACCGAGAACTAAGAGACAGCATGGGAGAAGGGCTGTGGGAAGGGGTAAAGGAGGGGTGTGAGCTGAGCCAGAGCGGCTCAGAGCACAAAGCCAGCTGGCCAGGGTGCCATCAGGCCCCTTCCAAACAACAGGGAAAGGGAGTGTCCAAACATTCTTCACATGAGCCAGGGCTAGTGCCCGGCTCTGCCTTTAAAGGGCTTCTGGTTGTTTACAGAAAGAGATAAGACTGGCCACAGGGTCGCATGCGATTCTTCCTCGGACAGGACTCCACTTATGAGCGGGCCTGGCCAGTCAGGGAAGGCCGCGCAGGAGGTTGGAAGGTTCAGGGTGGGCTGGGCCGTGAAGGATGAGTAAATTCACAGCTGCACGGGAGGGAGAAGGCACTCCAGGCCAAGGTACAGGGTGAGCCAAGGTGTGGCAGGGGCCCCTCAACCCACTCCTTGAGTGCCCCCCGTGCAGGAAGGGATGGGCTGTCCCAGACCGATAAAGCCCAGCCCCGGCCTGAGCTTGGCAGGCGTTGACAGCAGAGTCCTCACTCATTCTGCCCTGGACAGATGCTGAGCCCTCAATGTCCTGGCGCCTTTGAGAGCCCATGATGCCAGCCTCCATCCTGGGCAGTGCACTGATGTCGTTCTTTTGTTTCTTCCAAGGCCTCCCCTTCACCTCCCTACCGCCAGCGGTTCCCAATCAAGAACTGTTTCCGACAAAAATCCAAACAGAAAGTTTCCACCTGAGGTTTGGGCTGCAGGAGGGCACAGACATCCATTTCTCTATTCTTCAAGGACCTCCCCCAACTGTCATTCCATGAGCCCAAGGGCAGCTCTGGTCTCTTGCAGACCCTACTGGGTGGCAAAAGCCAGTACAGTGAGTAAGTCTGTGGTCCAAAAAGAGGCTGGGAATATCTGTGCCTCAGTTTCCCTACAGTTGTGTTATGGAGCTGGGGTGGGACAGTCAAGGCCTTCCAAGTTCTGAATCTTGCATCAGAGGGGCCTGGCTTGCCAGGGAGCTGACCAGCGGTGGGCATTTTACATTTGCCCTGCAGCTCATTACGGGATTGCAGGCGAGTCTGGGCTGAAATATGGCCCAGGGAAGGGGGGCTTGTGGGTGACTGAGCCTGATGACGGCAGCCAGGCCATTACTTAACCATCCTGATGGGCTTTACACTCCCAGCAGTGACATTTTTGCTTCGATTGCTTAAAAAACCAGAATGGCGCCTCCTGCGGTCATTTTTCTGCTTTTTATCCTCATAAATGAAAAGGCAGATGTTTCCCAGAAGAGCTGCAGCTAGAAGGTGATTTCTCCTTAGTGCCTTGCAGCTTGGGAGGAGGTGAGAGATGCTGTCATCCCTTGGGCCCGCCCACCTCCTCTTACATCCTGGTTCCCTCCCTGCCCAGGCGCCTCATCCCCTCCTGAGCCTGCTTTCTCAGTGGTTTCCCAGCTGACTCCTGCCCAGGGCTTCCTGACTCCTGCCCCTTTCACTCTGCCCTGCCCTCCCCTTCCTCTTCCATCCTTCTCCTTTTGTCTACTGTGGGAATTCTTCCCCATTTCCTGCCCCCTTCCTCCCTCGGCCCTTCCTCCCCTCTTCCACCTTCTAAACCTCGCCCTATTTTGCAGATGAGCAAACTGAGATTCGGGGAGAACTCGGGCCCACCAGCCCACAGCCCACGCCCCGGGGTGGCCAGTGACATTGCAGGTGCTCAGTGCGCTACGCTGCTGTTCACCTCATCTGTAGCACGGGGGCTGGCTGGCCGTCCCTGCGGCCCGGTGGTCTGTGTGGCGGTATCCGCCTGGGAGGCCACAGGTCTGGCTAGACTGGAACCCTGCTCTGTGGATGAGCAGCAGCGATGGCAGCTGGGAGCTAGTGAGAAATGCAGAGTCTCGGCCCCCACGCAGAGCTTTCGCATCAGACTCAGCATTTTCACACTATTCCCCTGGAGAATCACGGGTACACCAGAGCTGGTGATGGAGGGTATCCAGGGGGAGGGGCTACGTCCTGCCAGTCTTGTCTCCGGGAGGGGCCCCTGTGTACCCTTCAGGGGTCCCAAGCGTGCGCTCACAGCCGCTGCAGCAACCCCCCTCTGCCCCTCTTCTGCTTGGCGGGAAGCATGTCAGAGTCCCACCCGGCTGCCCAGCCCAGAGAGCGGCAGCAGCGGGCCAACTGCCCCTGGGTCTCCTCATGCTTAGTTGGGCCCTGACAAATAAGGGCTTGGAGACATCTGGAAACCATAACCTGGCATTAGCAGGCTGGGCCCTTCCACCTCTTTCCTGGGGGTAGGCCGCCTGGCGCAGCTCTGTGGTGGGAGGGCCACATCCGAGCGTGGCAGACGCAGGGTATGAGGCGGACGGCTCAGAGCTGGATCCTGTTCTGTGGTGCGTCCCAAGTCCAGCTGCCCTGACCCCAGCCTCAGGCCTGAGAGCAGCCCTGGAAAGAGGGGTCTTTTGTCTCTGGGAACGCGCAGGGCAGGCTGTTCCCAGCCCCTGTGGCTAGTGTCCGGACCTGGAAGGGACAGCTGTCTTCTAATCTTAGCCCCTTGTTTCATAGGAAGAAACAGGTCCAGTGAGGGGAAGGGACTCGGCGAAGGTCACACAGCTTCGTCTTGACCTAAATGGCAACCTCAGTCAGGATGTAAGTGGCCCAGCCCTCAAATCCTGAAGTCACCCTTGACTCCTCTCTGTCTCTCACACAGTCTGCGGCAGGTTAGTGATGGCCAAAAATTTTCCGTGTCTCCTCCCAACATGTCTGCATGATGAAGTGGTGGCTAAGTCTCCTCCCCTTGGGTCAGGGCATTGGTGTCGTTTGACCAATAGAAGGCGGTGGAATAGGATTCTAGAACTTGATGCTGGGTCCTAAGGGCTTCCACGTTGGCTTCCTGCTCTTGTCACCCAGCTGCCATGTTATGCGAAGCCCAAGGCGCCTGGGAGAGGCCCGTGGGAAGAGGAACAGAGACTCTGGGCCAACAGCCGGGATAAGCTCCCAGCTGCCCTCAGCGTACACTTGCTGTGACTGAGCCAGTTTGGAAGTGGCTCCGGTAGCTCCTGTCAAGCGGCCCCAGCCAGTGTCACGTGGTACAGATGAGTCTTCCATGTTGAGCCCTGCCAGACTGCAGACTCATGAGCAAAAGAGATGAACGCGGTTGTTTTAAGCCACCAAGTATTGGGGGTGGTTTGTTGTGTGGAAATAGATAACTGGATGCACCCTGAATTCAATCTGTCAGCTCTGCCTTCTAAATATATCTAGAATCCAACCTCCATCATCTCTTACTTGGAAGATAACAACAGTCTCCTGCTGGGTCTTCCTGCCTCTGGTCCCTCGCCCCCTACAGTCTGTTCTGCTGAAACAGAAGTCAGATCACGCCCTTCTGTGCAAACTCTCTAGTGGCTCCCCAATTCACTCAGAGTAAGAGGCAAATTTCTTTCTGTGGTCCCTCCGGCCTTGCAGGTCGATGCCACTTACCTCCCTGCCCTATGCTCCTCCTCTCTCCCTGGCTTGTTCCACATCAGCCACTGGACTTGTTAGGTCTTGACTATTCTAAGTTCACTCCTGCCCCAGGGCCCTTGCACCTACTGCTTTCCTGGCCAGAAGCACTCTGCATGTGGATATCCTGCTGGTCCACTCCTTCATCGCACTTAGATCACCAGTCAGATTTTCCAGAGGGACTGCCCTGATCACACTGTGTAAAGCAGCATTTCTATGCCTCCTCGGCTCCTTCATCCTATTGTACGGCTTAGCTCTTAGCACAGACATTCTCTATGCTTATTTCATTATCTCTCTTTCTCTCTCTCCTGACTAGAAAATAGACTCCTTGCCAGCTGGGATTTCTTGCCTATCTGCTTCAGTGCTGAACCCCCAGCACCCAGTTCAGTGCATGGCCTGCCATGGCCACTTAGTACATATCTGTGGAGTGCAGGAATGCACAGAGAGCTGACCTGGGCTGACAGAGGGCCCTGAGGTCCTGGGGGACTGTCAGTGCTCTTTCAGACCCCTCCTGCCTTCATCCTGTGAACTTCACTTCCCAGGGCCCCTTGCCATGGGCTTCTGCTTTCTAGAGGGAGCAGAAGGGGCTCCCCCACCACACTGCCCGTGGGTCCTCCAGCCTCCTTACACCCAGTATCTCCCTTCAGGCCTCGCTCACACTTGCTCTGCACCCGCAATGGCTTTCTCCAGTCTCCGCTGCTTGTTGAAGTCTCACATGGCTGTTGAGGCTCAGACCTCAGTATCAGCCATCTGCCGCCTGTCCTCCCCCAAGGGTCTGCTCAGATGACGACTTGGGAGTTCACGAAGGCCTCTTGAGAACAGGGAGAGTGAGTGCCTGGCTCAGCGTAAGGCTGTCCCCGGCGGGCCTGCCCCGGGGGCCCTGGGGCAGCCTGTGGCCAGACTGGGGCCCAGATGTGCTTCTCTCCACTCTGGGCTCAGCATCCCAGGCTTCCCCAGCTTTGCCTCTCCTGCAGCCTAGCATTTTCTTTGGCAAGTCCCAGGCTCTGGACACCTGGCACCCCACAGAGCCGTCCCTCTCACCTGGAGATGGTGCCAGGAGCTTTACTGCTTGAAAAGCCCTCACTTGATGCTGCATCCCCAGCTCTCTCCCCCAGAATGTCTGCACCCACATTTACATCTCTGACATCCAGCTGCGAGCCATGGACCTGCTTCCAGCTACTTTTATTTAGGCTTCGGAAGAAGGAGTGTAGCCGCCGGCAGATGAGGTCTGCAGGGCACTGGAAGCAAACCCCAGCCCGGAGTCTCTAAAAATAATTTTCTGTTTGACTTCCAGACCCTGGTTCTGCTCGTCATCTGCCGGCAGGAGGCCTTGGGAGGACCTCGGTCCTGAAGCTGTGTGGTGAAAACCTGAGGCAGGAGGCACTGAGTCTAGTCTCGCCCAGCTCCTGCTCCCTCCCCTCCCCCACCTGCGGGGGCGGGGGGAGGGGATAGCAGGGGGGTGGTGGCAGGTGGCGGGGAGGCAGCACCTCTCCGTCACATCAAATCTAAAACACCATTCATCTAAAGAGTGACCACTGTTTTAGGTACCATGAAGGAGGAAAAAATGCTGCTGATTAAACCAGGATAAGCCATCGATTATTAGACATATTTCGGTTTCAGGGATATTAAAATGTGAGGACAAATGTGCATCTGTGATAATATGATTATAGTGGAGGTGGAACAGCCCCCTCCTCTCCCAGCTAGGCACTCTCTGGCTCACACTTTCCCTGGAAAGGAAGGAATGAAAGTCTTGCCTCCAATCCAAAGGCTTTGGCTCCTACCCTTGCCAGGGCTGTCTGTGAGAAGAACCGAAGATGGAGGGTGATATCAACAGAGGACTGGGGCGGGGGGAATCGAGGAGGGGATCCTGGCAGTAGAAAGTGGAAAGGAATCCACCACCCACAGAGCCTGTTGAATAATAAAGTCACAAGCCCACGCCACTGTCAAGTCAGCCCAGCGCAAAACAGATGGCCTCAGCCCCTGTCCCACCCATCTGAGTCATGGGCAGAGACTGTCCTAACCCCTTCCCCGATTAGTCAGCTCTCGGTGCTCAGAGATGATCTTGGCCCCCAGGAAAGGAGAGACAGGGGGTGCTGTAGGGAGCCTCGGCCTTGGCTTTCTGGGAGGGACACAGAAGCCTGCAATGTGGAGCTGTCAACACCGGTCCAGGGAGTTGGGATGAGGTGGGAAGGACACACAAAGGAGCAAGGCCCAGAAAAACTCGAGGAAGGAGCATCTGACTGCAGCACAAGGGACAGGAGTGTGACCTGCGGTTGGAAGGGAGTCCTTTGCAGACTGTACTGGACCCCACCATGCAGCCCACACTACCCCCGTAAGTGCCTGCTCGCCCCTTGTCCCTTGGTGGGGAATGTGGGCAGCTGATAGCTCCAATGCCAGCCCCTCCTCCCCGGGGAGTGTTCTTGGCCGAGGGGAACCTCCTTCCCCAAGGTTACCCATTTTCTGGAGGCAGCCTGCATCCAGTGACTGGTAAATGCACAGTGTAAAGGACTGTCCTCCTTGCCTCCCGTGGGGCCATCTGCAGGGCTATCCCTGATCTGAGGCTCCTGGGGGGCGGCCGAGGCCTTTGTTGTGCCTGCCTCGCAGCCCAGCTCCTCACTCTGCCCTGTCCTGCCTCCTTCACCCCCCCACGGGGCCTGTTCCCAGGGAAGCTGCGGGCGGCCTTCCAGCGCAGTCTGTTTCACAGGAGCCTGGCCTGCTGCAGAGACCCTGAGTAAACAGGACGGAGCAGTGAGTGGCTGCAAAGAGTCCCACGCTGAAGCTAGCAGGTGGCCCGGACGACCCCTCGAGATTCATCCCCAGCCTGTGGGTCCTCTGGAGGAAGGAGCTCTCAGGGGGCTCCCCTGGGAGTGGTCTCCAGGTCAGCGCTAGCTCACCCACCCACAGGGCCAGAGGAGAGGCGGCAGATCTATGGACCAGGTATCTGGACCATGGCAAACGCAGGGGTTGCAGATAAAGCCCAAGCAGGGGGACTCAGGGACATTTGGCAGTTGATACAGGTGCTGGGGGCCCCAAGTGTGGCTGGGGGCAGTGGAGGTTCCCCCCTCTCCAGATGACCTGTGTGCAGAGCAGAGTATATTTGAGCTGTATACAGAGCTGGGTTTGGCCAGTAGAGGCCTATATGATTGCATGTATAGGTGTATCTACATAAATGCATGTGTGCATGTATGTATGTGCACATAGAGGTATAAGAAAGCTTGTATGTGCCTCTACCTGGCATGTAAGCCTGTGGTTATGAGTGTGCATGGCTGAGTATGTGTGTGTAGGCGTGAGTGTGTGCAAACAGGCCCGTATGTTTATCAATGTTCCTGTGTGTGGGTACAGACGACTCACGGAGGCAACTCATTCTGTGTTTCATCACCCTCACCAGCTCTAGCCTTTCTGTCTTGCCTCAAATCCTCTGCCTCAGCTGCCATGAGACCAGCTCTTCCTCCCTCAGCGTCAGCTTCCTCCAGGAAGCCTTCCTTGGTGAAGCCAACACAAATTCCGAGTCATCCCCTCTCCTTCCGGAGCCTGCTCGCCAGAGCAATTTACCTGTAGGTTTGGCTCTCTGTGTTTGTCTGTGTCCCACCATCAGACTGGGACATGCCCAAGCATGGGAAAAGCCTCTCCCAAATGGCCTGTATCTTCCCAGAGATGGGGACTGGAATCCTGACTCTCTCCCAGATGTAGCTAAATAAGCCTCATTGCTAATGCCCTGAGGGAAAGTGGAAGGCTGGGGACCTCACTCCTTACACCAAGCTAGCCTCCTTTCTGGATGATCTATATGTGTGGTTCACAGGAATGAGCTACAGGCTGAGCATTGGCACACCCTTGACTCAATGCGACTTTGGAAAACTTGGGCTGTCTGGGCTCCTCATCTGTAATGTGAGGGCTTAGACAGGTGGCCCCAGGGCACCTAGGGGCCCTGCCCCCTGCTAGCACAGCTCTGGTGATGTACAGTCTTGTGCAGTCCCTGTCCCTCCCCCTGACCTTGGCCCACCTCTCCATCCTCATTTTGAGTTTGTCAATTGACCTGGCTGCCAGCAGCACCCGCCCCCTCAGCCCGTAGAGGGAATGAGGCGGGTCAGTGGGCCACACGTCCTGTGTTATTACATTGAATAAGCTGACAAAAGCCATCAGAAGATATATCATTTAATATGAGATTAAAAACCAATGAGAGCAGCTGGGGTTCTGACCCAGAGTCTCCACGTTTTTAATTTAATTTCTTTTGCAGCTCAAATCACAACATTCTAAAATGATAAAAGTAGCTGTGTTTGCTCAAGGGTTTTATCATTAATTGATTTGGCTGAAGTTTTCCCATAAGCCTCATCTTTGGGAACATGCTTCTCATTTTAAGCCTCCAGACACGGTGGGAAGGGGAGGGGCAAGACCTGTGGGGACAGGAGGGGGGCGTGGAGGGTTGCCCTCGGTAAGCATCTCTCCTCAGGACAGTAGCCCCCCCCCCCCCCGGTCCTGTGCAGAAGCCTGGTGGCAACTTGGTGGCATTGCTGCTCCAGCATCTAGATCAGGCTTCTCTGCAGCCCTCGGTCTAGAGGGCCAGAGCCTGTGCGATCTCCCTGGATCCTAGGCAGGCCAGAGGCTGGCAGGTGTCCTGTCCGGGGTGGGGGTGGGGGGCTAGTTTCTGGCCAGGCCTCGTTCCTCCCAAAGGCTGTGCAATTTAGCAGAGAGCCCCACTCGGCCTCCCAGCCATCACGACCTCTGTCCCTCCACTCCCCTGTCCATCGGGGGGACCCTTTCCCGGGAAGAAGCACACTACTGACCTTATTTCCCACGGTGACCCGGGCCAGGCCCCAGCTCCGACAGCAGCTGTTCAGGGCTTTGGCCAGGTGATTAGATAAGCCCCCACGGAAGAGAGGTGTTTGTATCAAACCTTAACAGACAGGCAAGACTTAACAATATATGTATTATTTAATTTCCGATTATAAATAGGAACATGTGGGCCTACTGTAGAAAACTTGAAATGCAGGCAAGTCTCATGTACATAGGGCCTTTCTGGTGGCACGCGAGGGGACACCAATTGGAGCCTAGCAGGCAGGAGGGAAGCCATCACTTGGTGACCAAGATCTCCGCTGTCACACACACACACACACACACACACACCCACCCAGCATGTAGGCTTCTAGGTCTCAGGCTGCCTGTCCCTGATCCCATGGGGCCACAATACCAGCCTCACGGGCTCACAACCTCCTGATGTTGGGCCAGAGAAACGGCTCTCTGCCCCCTCCAGCTCTAGAAACCCCCAGGGAAGAGCTCTGATTGGTCTGGCTTGGGTCATGTGCCTAACCTCCGGCCAATCACGCGGCTTGTGAGGCGGGATCAGATCCCATTCGCCCAAAGGGCATGTGTGGGTGGGGAGGCAAGGTGAGGAGGCTAGGTGGGGTGGTGGTTGCCAAAGTAGGGAAGGCGGACAAATTAAGGGTCGTACTACTAGGAAGAAAATACAACTTACTTTTTAAGCCACTGTAACATTTGCGTGGTTCTTACCAATACACTTTCTATGCAAATGGCAGACACCTCGGTAGCATAGGCAAAGGCATGGAATAGAAGAGGAAACCAAGTGGGACACACGTATGGAAAGATGTTGAGCACGGTAAACAGGGAGGTGCACACGAAAATCACAGTGAGAGGCAGGTTCCTACCCTTTGGATTGACAAAATCCCAGAGACAATCTCACCTATGTGCACAAGGGAACCTAAGGGCTGCAGCATTTTATGGGGGAAAAAATATTGTCCATAATCTCAGCATTTATTAACCAGAGAAAGGATAAAGTATGGGATACTTACAAATGGTATTCTTGACAGCAGTTAAAATTAATGTTACATGTTACGGAGATGGATTAAGTGCACAAACATATTGCTGGTTGAAAACAGCAAGTTGCAGAAAGTCTATGTAATAAACTATAAAAATGTACAAATACTGGATCGCCTGGATGGCTCAGCCGGTTAAGCGTTGGACTTTGGCTCAGGTCATGATCTCATGGTTTGTGAGCTGGAGCTCCGCGTTTGGACTCTCTGCTATCAGCACACGCGCACACGAGTGGGAGAGGGGCAGAGAGAGAGAGGGCGACACAGAATTCGAAGTAGGCTCCGGACTCTGAGCTGTCAGCACAGAGCCTGTTGTGGGGCTTGAACCCACGGATCGTGAGATCATGCCCTGAGCCGAAGTCGGACACTTAACCGACTGAGTCACCCAGGCACCCCTATACTGCTTTATTTTTTTAAAAATAATCTAAAACAAACAAAAAGGGGGACCATTCTGTTTATGTGTGTATATGTGTGTGTGTGCACGTGTATGTGTATGCATATCTTTGCTGTCCTGCTGTTCATTTAACATTTTATAATGAGTATGGAAACATGATTTTTAATGTCTGCATAATATCCCCCTAAAGGGATGTACCATAACTTATGAACCCATGTCCTGTCCATATAGAGGGGTTTGATTTTTTTCATATTTTTCCATACTATAATGACTGTCCTTATATGAACTATTTTCTTAGGGCAGAAAGCTGGCATTACTGGGTAAAAGATTCTAGCTCTTTTTAAGGCTCTTGGTAGTTATTGTGTGAGAGGGTTAGTCAGAACTTTCTAGGTTGCAAGTGAGAGAACACCAGTTTAAACTGGCTTCAGTAACGAGGGCCCCGTGGTGGCTTACACTGCTGACAAGGCCAGGGAAGGAAGGCCGCCTTCGGGGCTCTGCCCACCTGCTAGTCCGCCTCTCCATGCTCACCTCTGCTTTCCTCATGATCAGCTTCCTCGCAGGCAGGACCCCCTCCCCTGCTCCCACCTCACCCCGGGCACAAGGTGACTCTGCAAATGTAGGCGCTCACTGTCTGTCTGTTTCCTAGAGCCCCTGTAACAAATTACAACAAACTCAGCAGCTTCAAATAATAGAAATGTATTTTTTCACAGGTTTGGAGGCTAGAAGTCTGAAATCAAGGTGCTAGCAAGGTGCTCCCTCCCTTTGAAGGTTCTAGGGGAAAATCTGCTCATTGCCTCCTCAGCTTCTGGTGACTGTCAGCATTTTCTTTTCTTTTCTTTTCTTTTCTTTTCTTTTCTTTTCTTTTCTTTTCTTTTCTTTTCTTTTCTTTTCTTTTCTTTTTCTCTTTTTACTTCTTTTCTTTCTTTTTTCTTTTCTTTCTTTCCCTCCCTCCTTCCTTCCTCCCTCCCTCCTTCCCTCCCTCCCTCCCTCCCTCCCTCCCTCCCTCCCTCCCTCCCTCCCTCCCTTTCTTTTCTTTCTTTCTTTCTTTCTTTCTTTCTTTCTTTCTTTCTTTCTTTCTTTCTTTCTTTCTTTCTTTCTTTCTTTCTTTCTTTCTTTCTTTCTTTCTTTCTTTCTTTCTTTCTTTCTTTCTTTCTTTCTTTCTTTCTTTCAGCTTCACACCCAGTATGGAGCCCAGTGCAGGGCTTGAACTCCCCACCCTTCAATCAAGACCTGAGCTAAGATCAAGAGTTGGACACTTAACCGGGCGCCTGGGTAGCTCAGTCGGTTAAGCATCTGACTCCAGCTCAGGTCATGATCTCACGGTTCATGGGTTTGAGCCCTGCATCTGTGCTGACAGCTCAGAGCCTGGAGCCTGCTTCAGATTCTGTGTCTCCCTCTCTCTCTGACCCTCCCTTGTTCATGCTGTGTGTGTCTCTCTCAGAAATAAATAAAACATTTTAAAAAATTTAAAAAAAGAAAAGAGTTGGACGCTTAAATGACTGAACCACTCAGGTGTCCCAACTGTCAGCATTTCTTAGCTTATGGCCACATCTCTCTCTGCTCGGCTTTTATGTCACCATCTCCTTTATTTGTATCCAAATAAAGGGCCTGCCTAGATAATCCAGGAGAAGCTTCTCCTCTCAAGATCTGCAACTTTAGCATATAGTTTGGCACATGAGGTAATATTAATAGGTTCTGGGTGTTAGAAGTGAATATATCTTTGGGAGGAAGGCACCTTTTCATCCTTACAGCTCAGAATCCTGGAGGAGGAGCTCAGGCAAAAATCCCAGGGCAGGGCTCTAATTGGCCAGCTCAAGTCAGAAGGTCTCTGATTGGTTAGGCCTTAGGCCGGATTGCACTCCAAACCTTGCAGGTGGGAGAGTGGGGCGGCTGCCCCTAACCTGGTGAACTAAGTGGTATCACTATCAGATAGACAAAGGAGGAGGCCGGGAGCTGCTCACAGGTGCCTCACCCCAGGGACTGGAGCACTTCTCCAGGGGTCGGGGGAAGGCGGAGAGAAGGCGTCCTGTCTGCCTTGCAGCAGGTTTATCACAACCTCTGCTCAGTCTGCATGCACCCTCCCTCCTCAGAACTGACAGCCCCTTCATCTCCCCAGGGAACAGGGCATGGCGGCAGATGAACTATTTAATAAGTTCAGGGGAGGAAGGGTTCCTCTGGGGGCTCCAGCACAGAAGGCCCCGGCCTCGGGGCCACATGGATCCTGGGTCTGGCATCTCTGGTCCTCTAAGTCCTGCCCTGGGCCAGCGCCGGGCAGAGAGCTGTCCCTTGTCGTAGGTGGGGTCTGGGGTGTCTGGGCCCCAGTGCTGGTGTGCCTCACTCCAGCAAGAGTTCCTTCAGGGGATCCGCAGCCAGAGTCTGCAGGTCACAATTGCATTTTGAAGAGAGGGACACTTGGATATTGTGGTGTTTGAACTCAAGACGCTGGGACCCCCAGCAACTATAGTTCCGCTCTCTCCCTCTGACTTCCACACTTGCTTTCAGCTGACTTGGCTGTTCCTGTTATCAGAGCCCCAGTGAGAATGTGGACAGAGCTGGGATAGATTGCCCAACCCTCGAAGATGCCCTGTGCTCTTCCCCAGACAGTGCGTGCATGTGCACCCCCTACACACACACACACACACACACACACACACACACACACACACTCACAGATGTGTATCTAGCTCTTCAGTTTCCTGCCCTGACCGGCAGCCAAATAAACCCTCCTGTGTCTACACATCTTCCCCATGGCTAGGCCTGCCCCAGAAGCAGGCAGCCTGCGCTGGCTGTAAAAGATGGGCCAATTCAGCCTGTGGTGTCTCTGGGCAATCCGGCATGGGGCTCTGAGATACATGGTTGGACTCAGCATCTATTCTATTCCTTCTGGGGCTGCAGAGGCTGCAAAGTGAAAGACTGTGGTTTCCCAGACTCCCCTGCACCTAAGGTTTTAGTTCACGTTAGGTTCTGCTAAATAGATGCAGCTGCTGAGATCTGGAAGGCAGAAATGAAACACAGCAGCTTCCTGCCTTTTGGCTATTTGCTGACGGCACCTGGGTTTTCCTTCAGCCGCAGTACCCCCTCCGGTCACCAGCTTTGTGGGAGCCCAGATGCAGGTATGGTGGCAACAGTTGCTTGTAGCCCCGTGTCTCACTGGTGGCTCTCGAGAGATCCCCACCTTCCTGGTGGGGATAACACCCACCCCCCAGATGAACCATTTCAGCACTGTCGTTCTCAGACACTCCTGGAGGCCCAGCCAAGAGCTGATCCCTCCAGCACTTTCCATGACTTTGTAGACCCCGACTCCCTGTATTGATTCCCTCTCTGCTTAAACTCCCCTCACTGCTTCTGTTTTCTGCACAGGGCCCTGATGGAAACAGACACAAATGTACTTTGTGCTAACAGTTTGGACTTTTAGAATGAAGCCCGCGGGTCATGAGGGGCCCAGGACCGGGTGGCTTTGAAGGACCCCCGCAGAAGTGAAATCGAGAATACAGTGTCTGCAGAGTAGCGCCCTCCCACGCCCCCTGAGCGCACACACGCACACACACACACACACACACACACACACACACCACACCCTGGAAGGAGGCAGAGGGGTGCTTTCTCCCTTCCTCACTCTTCAGTGTTGGGGGTCTTTGGCCACACAAAGCCTTGTGATGCAGGGTGACGTGTCGAAGCATTAGTCCACATTCTGCGGTGTGCCCCCACCCCTGACCTTGGCTGTTCCTGTTCAGCCATCAGCAGGACAGCTGTTGTCTCAGGGAAGGGATGAGTCAGCATAAAGAAAGAAACAAGCAGGCAGGGCCTGGCTTTGGAGTTTCAACATTGCATGGCTCGAAGGGAAACGGAAATGACTCACGTGGAACGTGGATGACAGTTCAGGAGACTTGCGGCAGGTGGGATGAACCGGAGCGAGATTCCCACGCTCCTCCCCCCTGCACACATACAGAGTTTTCTGGAAGAAGACGGGTGGCAGTGGGGGGGTGGTGAGAGGTGAGGGAAAGTAAGCAGGGCAGAGATCATTGGGGGGGGGGGTTGCTGAGAAAGAGGATTCCTGAGGTCACATGTGGCCTCTCAGCTTGGCTCTCTCCCTACCGGATTGGGTGGCCGAGTTTCAATCCCAGATTCTTCCAATCTCATTGGCTTAGCTCATCTAGGCCCCCGCAGTCAAGGTCAGGGACCAGCCTATGAGGAGGCGGCCTTTGGCTCTGCTGAGCACCGGGCGACCAGGAGCCGGGTCACACGAGGCACCGGTGGCCAGGCATAGGAGGCTTAGAAGGAGCTGCGGGGGGCGGGGGGGGCTCACAGCAGACACACCTAGTTCTGGAATGTTCGGCTCCTCTCACAGGCGGCCTGTCCTCCAAGTCAGGCCCTGGGTGTCAGAGGGCTCCTTTACCTCCCTGGTCCACAGTGGAGTCACAGAGGTGTCACCTCTGGGGGCTAGGAGTTTTGCCGGTTAGGATGTTTATTAGCTTTTGATGTTTTCCATGTTGCAGGAAAATGCTTTGCTAATAATTCCAGGCAAACAGCAGCAAAGTTCATGCCCCTGTTTCTCTTAATGCAGTGCCGGTCTGGGCCTGGAACCTGAGTGCATTGTGCCTCAGTTTCCTAATTTGTAAACATGTACACCACTGGGGAAGCTTCTAGGACATTCGTCGGCATGGAAATGCTACGGAGAAGCCCGAAGCAGACCCTGTAAATATAAAACCTGTGTGTGGGGAGTGGTGAACTCAGCCCTCTCCTTCCTGTTCCTCTCCTAAATGGGCCCCCAGCCCAAGCCGCCCTGCTGGGTCCCCTCAGACCCCAGGTGGAGAGAGAAGGAGTCTCCTTCCCCCGCCCTAGGCCAGGCTGGGGAAAGCAAGGTGCTGACGGAGCCCTTCTCCCCATGATGGATGGCCCGCTGGCTGGAGCCGCAGTTCCAATTTGCTCCCCATTTGGACAGCCGCTCTACCCACAATTCAACTTGTCAGGGCCACAAATCACTCTGTGCCATCAGACCAAGGAGGCGGTGGGGGAGACAGGAGGCAGGGGCTCAGAGGTTCCTGGAGGAGCCTGGGCCAGAGAGAGGAGCTGATCCTCCGAGGTTCACTCCATCCCGAGCCCTCTCATCTCCCACACCTGCCTCCTGCCACCCCCCAGAGTCCCAGGGGACAGGCTCTTTAGCCACTGCTTCCTGAAACAAGGGCAACCAGCCCCATGCTTATTGTCCTCTGACCCAAACTGTCCTCTGCCCGGCTCAACGGCAGGGGCTCCACTTGTGCTGAGAGATGTCCAGGGCCTTCTGCTGCCTTCCTCTGTGGGACTGATCCATCCCATCTCGAGGCCATCATGAGAGTTAGGGCTATTCATTCATTCACTCGCTCATTCATCCTGCAAAGATTGATTGAGCATTCACTATATCACAATGGTGAGCAAAACAGAGCCCACAGTCTTGGTGGCCGACATTGGCTGAATGATCAGAGAAGTGTACAACTTCAAACACACAACAACAGAGGAGGAATGATCCTGGGACCAATGAAAGAAGGCATGTGATGGGGCATGACATGGGGGCGGGGGGCAGGTCTGCCAGGTCTTCAGTCTCTCTCCACTGTCTTCCTTTAAAGCTCTGCTTAGGCTCACCTCCTCCAGGAAGCCTTCCCTGATTGCCCATCCATTATACCCCATTAATAGGTACTTTATGATGGGTCTCTGGATTCAAGACTTCTGCTGGGGTCTCTTCTTTCTGGTAAGCCCCTAAGAGTAAAGGCTCCCTCAATATAGGGGTCTGCCTCCCCATGCAGACCCCTATGGGACTGGATACTACCAATACCTCCTTAAAGTCAGCTCAGATGCTTCCTCCTTCCCTGGCATGTGTCTTGGGCCTGGAGCTCCTCCTTTGCTCCCCCTGCCCCAATATCCTGGGTGCAGAGGGCATTGGAGCTGCCCCCCTCACCCCCACCAGGCACGTCTGGGACATCCAGCTTTACTCTGCAGACCTAAAGAGCCCTCGACCAGGTTCACTCCTGCCCCCTGGCCTCCCCCCACCTCTGCCCTCTGCTAATGATGATGTAGAGGCAGACAGAGCAGGCTCTGATCTACGGCAGCTGCCTCCCTCCTTGATAGATTTCTCGGCCTCAGATATCACTTCCCCCAGCCTGGTCACCGTGTTCCCAGATTCATCTTGCTGAAGGAGCTGGTGCTGGTGTGCTTGGAATGAACTGGGAAGGTGACTCTCCCCATGTCCCTGCGGGACAAGGACCTGGGAGCAGGTGAGGGAGTGATGGCGGGGCTGGGCAACCGGCGGGCCCCAGTTGTTGATGCATCAGTTTACCTCTCTGCAGAATGGGTAGAGGCATACATGCTATCCCTCCTCAGACTGACAGGAGGTTGGAGAGGGGTGAGCAAGCTCCCTCCAATCCTGGGGTCTGGGAGGCAGGAGCTGCCCGTCACCCACCCCCAGTCCGCCAGAGCGTCCTCATGGCGAAATCCTATAGAAAGAGCCAACCGGCTTTCAGCCACTCCAGCGTGTGAACATCTGCTTTTTGACAAGAACCAAATGGGAAGGACAATTGTCCTCTGTGGAGAGAAACTCACCGTAGGATCCTCAGCGATGCGTTTTCCTGGTGAATTTCAACGAGGATGCTCTTGCCTAGCATTGATTTATTCTCCCAACCTTTCGGGCACTCGTGGCTTGTATAAAGGGAGGCCTGCGCACATCAGAGGCCGGTCTGCCAAGCAGATCTCAGCGGAGAGCCATACGCCCACCAGATAGGCGGGAGCCTGCAGGAGTTGAGGGGGGAGGCTTTGCTCAGCCCTCTGCGGGGTCCGCTCACATGTCTGCCCCCCCCCCATGTGTGCTGTTCTGGCACTTAGCGATCTGGGGGTTTAACCTTGGCAACCACCCCATGCTTCTAGAAGGGGCAGAACAAAGCTGCTTCCACCCCTGAGGCTCCTCTTTCCTCTCCTCTCCCTTTGTTCGGTCCTGCGCTTCATCTCCTCTCCCTCCTCTTCCGCTTCCCACAGGCTTCTCCCAGTACTTCCCGCGCTGGACAATCTATTTCCCCTCAGCCGGGCTCCGCACTCTGTCCACCGGCCCAGTGCCCTTTGCACAGGTGGCTCCCTGCCCTGGGGGCATCTGATTGGGCAGAGGGGAGGCACCAGCAGATCAAAGCCTGGAAGGATAATGGGATGGGTGCTTATGGGTGGGATAGCAAAGCCCTGGCAGGTCCTGTGTGGCAGCCCCTCCATGCCCTCCCTCTCTGGGCCCACCTCTCCCTTGCCCCAGGTCTAGGGGCAGTGATGAGTCCCCATGCTGCTTGCCCCCAGCCATGCGCCAGCCTAGCTGGTTTTCCAGAGTCCCGTGTGCATTTTTTTGATGGATCATCTCCATTTTTAAAAACATTTGTTTATTTATTTATTTAGAGAGAGATAGAGCACATGAGCAGGGGAGAGGGGGAGAGGGGGGAGAGAGAATCCCAAGCAGGTGCCACGCTTACCCAGAGCCCGACTTGTGGCTCCACCTCAGGACCCCAAGATCTCGATCTGAGCTGTTATCAAGTGTTGGATGCTTGGGGCACTTGGGTGGCTCAGTGGGTTGAGCGTCCGGCCTTGATTTCCACTCAGATCATGACCCCAGGGTCATGGGATCTGGCCCTGTGTCCATGCACATGCTGAGTGTGGAGCTTGCTTGGGATTCTCTCTTTCTCTGTCTGTCTCTCTCTCCCTCTGCCCTTCCTCCCTGCGTGTGCTCTTTTGCTCTTTCTAAAATAAAGAAAAATCATTTAAAGTTAAAAAAAAAAAAAAAGAGAGAGACGCTTAACCTACCAAGCCACTCAGGTGCCCTGTGGTCATCCCCGTTTGAGGGACCGTCTGCTTCCTGACTTGCCTTCTGCTTTGGTCCCAGGCTCTGTTTTCAGTCCTTGCCCTCTTCTCTCTAATCTTTTCCCTTCTGCCCCTCCCAGAGCTCATTCCTGCTGGGAAGGGGCTGGCCGGGCAGAACCAGAGCCTCAAGGGCCAGGCTCCTACGCTGACGGTGGCCCAGAAGGGCCTGGAGTCCCAGGTGTGGTGAGGCCCGTCAACTACTTGGAAGGTTCTGGAATTGAGTTCTAGTTGACTCATCCAGGGCTGCATAGGCCCATGGAGGTTGCTCCAGATTAGCCAAATCCTCAGGAAGCAGGTGGACAGCATCGATCTCTTCCTTCCCTGTAGCTACAAGGGGTCAGATGCTCAGTGGGATGGACATTTCTAGTTTTTTGTCTAGGACACCCCCTTCCGGGGGACCATCTCGGGGCAGGGAGGAGAAATTTGGCTCCTTGCAGCCTTTTCCATAAAGCATTCATCTCAGGAAACGCTCCTTACGAGAGGGGTTTCGGCGGTCAGATAAATTATGCATGTTGTAGGTTCTCACTATGTTCCCTTGAATCAAAGGCTCTGCAGTGAAGAATATCTTCCTTCATAGGTGCTTGGCTTAGTGTCCCCAGAGCTGGATCAGGGAACCAAAATACTTCCTTCCCCTCAAGGACTCATTTCTTGAGCGCAGGGTTCCAGAGAACACATTTTAGGAAACCTTGATCACAGGCCCAGCATGCACCGCTCTGCTCAGTAGAGAAGGAAGAGCAGGCTTTGGGCCGCGCAGATGAGGCTGCAGCCCGGGCTTTGGCTCTCGGTGGCGGCAACATTTGGGGGAAAGCACTTACAGTCTCTCAAGTCTACATTTCTTCATCTTCTCTGAAAAGGGAAGAAGCCATGGCTCTGAGGTTTCAAGATGATAAGCATATCTTAGTGAAGATTCTTGGTGGCAAGAACAGGATTCGTGTTAAACAAAAAGGGGAAGTTTTAGAAAGATGCTGTGTGTCTTCAAGGATCCCCCCCACCCCAGGGCGAGGAGGGCAGTCACCTTCGCTGTGCCCACACCCCGTCCTTCATCTCTCCTTCTCTCTGCACATCTGCTTCCGGCGTCTTCCTCTGCAGACCGTGATTTTGGCTTTCAGGGGCGTGGGGCCAGATGTGCCACCCGCAGCTCCCACGGCAGCCCCTGCGCCTGAGTTCCCATCAGCTCTCTGTCTCTGTCTGGACCAGGAGTGGGGCCCCGGAGGGCAAATCCCAACCCTGGAGAGTGCGGTAGGTGTGCGCTCCCATCCAAGCGCCTGTGGCCGGGGTGCCGAGGGCGTGTCCCCGAGCGGCCACCACTCGTAGCTCACCTGTGTCAGGCTCTCAGCACACGCGGTCCAAGGGACACAGGTCAAGCATGTGGCCACAAGGCTGTCTGCCATAACGCATGAAGTGCCTGAAAGCCGGGTAATTCCTCGGTAAGCGCAGCTCATATGATGAAGCGAACTCTGTGTCCCGGAGAAGGCAGTGGTGTTTAGCAACAACGAGGGCTAGTGTCCACCTGAAGGGGTTCCACTCCCCTCCCAGAAACTTCCATGTGCTTAAAATCGCTTGGACACAGGACACAAGAAATGTTACCCCAAAAGGGAAAACATTGGTAATTCAGACTATATTCAAATTAAAAAAAAAAAAAAAAAAACCCACCACACTCTGTCCATCAAAAGACATCGGTCAGAGGGGCGTCTGAGTGGCTCAGTCGGTTGAGCGTCTGACTCTTGATTTCAGCTCCGGTTGTGAGCTTGCGGTTCTTTGAACCCTACATCGGGCTCTGTGCTGGCAGTGAGGGGCCTGCATGGGATTCTCTCTCTCCCTCCCTACTCTGCTTGCCCTTTCTCTCTCAAAATAAAAATAAACTTAAAAAAAATTTTTTTTAAAAAGGCACCAGAGTCAAAAGGTGAGGCAACAAGCTGAAGAAGATATTGGCAATGCATGTATCCAACCAAGGACCGGTATCCACAACATATACAGAACTCCTATAAATCGATAAGGAAACGACAGACAATCAGATTACAAAATTGGCAAAAGATCTGACCACGCACTTTATAAAAGAGGATGCCCAGATGGCCCATAAACGTAAGAAAATGTGCTCTGCATTATTAGTCACCAGGGAAATGCAAGTTGAAGCATAAAATGATACCACAACGCACCCACCAGAATGGCTCAGTCGGGACGAGAAGCGTGCCACACGCCAGTGGAGATGTGAAACGTGGAACTCCTAGGGCTGGTGCAAGTCCCCGTTGGTGCGGCCACCTTGGAAAATCACTCGGCGGTAGCTATGAAATCCGAAGGCCAGCACCCCCTGCGGTACGACGTCTCTACTCCCACTCTACTTGCAGTAGCACGTGCGCTTCGGGAATGCGTGCAAGTGTCCACAGAGATACAGGGAACAGAATTTTCAAAGCCACCCTATCCTAAAGCTGGCAATGGCAATGCCCACCGCCAGCAGAATGCAGACAAGATGTGGCACGCTCGGGCTGGAATACTTCTCGGCAGTGACTGCAGATAAACCACAACTGTGTCTAACAATGCGAGGGAGCCTCCCAAACAGTGTCAAGCAGAGGGGCGCCTGGGCGGCTCAGCCGGGTGAGCCCAGGTCATGATCCCAGCATCGCGGATCAAGCCCCACGTTGGGCTCTCTGCTCAGCGTGGAGCCTACTTAGGATTCTCTCTTTCCCTCTCTGCCCCTCTCCCCCACTCATTCTCTCTCTCTCTCTCAAATAAATAAATAAAAACAAAATATCTTTAAAAAGAAAGCAAAAAAGGCAAATGTCTGTAGAATTCTATGCATAAGTTCAAAAGCAAGCAAGGCTGATCTAAGCTGTTAGAAGCCAGGGGACAGTGGTACCCTTCGGGGAAGCTAGCGACTGGAAGGGGGCACGAGGGGAATTTCTGGGGGCCTGTGAATGTCCTCTGTTCTGATCTGGTGCACACCCCACAGGCACACTTTGTGGAAGTGCATTAAGCAATCCACTTATGGCCAGCACCCTTTTCTGTATTCGTGCATCCACTAGTAACATTGATGAAAAACCTCGGAGAGCCCATTTGAAATGCAGATTCCTATGACCCACTCCCAGAGATTCTGATTCAACAGGTCCCGGGTAGACCTGGGAGTCTGCATTTGAAACAGCTCCCTAGGTGATTCTGGTGTCGCTTGTGTCTGAGCGGCAGGCTTTAACCTGGTCCCGGCCGGTGCTAGAAAGCGTCAGGTGGAACTGGGACGTTCTTGGGGGCCTGCCCAGTCGGGCCCGAGGTGCTGGGGTAATGGTTCAGGGTGCTGAGCAGGAGATGGGGAGGCAGGAGGGGCAGGAGGGGCCTGTGAACTTGAGGGCCTGCTGCTCGCCAGAGCTCTCTCGAGAGAAGGAAGTGTGCTCTCTTAGGCGATAGTTGCCAGCGGGTGAGGTGTGTGCGATGACCCTCGGAGGGCCAGCCATTCTCAAGTCGGGGCAAGGACACCAGGAGGGCTCCATTCAATGTCCCAACTAAGGGACTCTCTGGGCCTCAGTTTGTCTTGTGCAGCGTGGGGAGGTACCCTCTTTATGGCCTCAGTGGTGGTTTCTAGCCTGAGTTCTAACTCTCGTCTTGCCCTGCAATTACTGTGTGGCTTTGGGCCAGTCCCCTGCCTTCTCTGGGCCTTAGGTTTTCACCCATAAAACAAAGGGTAGGACTCTATGACCCCAATCTCTCTGTTCACCTGGCCACCTGGAAACAGCTCGGCCCCAGTCCTGAGCTGAGGCCTGACCCCCCCCCCCCACCTCTGAGAGGGTGCTCCTGTGGACAGTGCTGGCCATGGAGGCTCCGACAAGGGTCAAAGGGTGGTTATAGGTCTGTTTCCTCCCCACGTCCTGCCCCACAGCTGCCGGTGAGCCCCCGGAAGGCAGGGTGGGCTCTAATTCATCTGTGTCCCCAGCATCACACGGTGGCAGGCACAGCAGACACTGGGGCCTCTCTGCTCTGATGTGCTGGGGCTCTGGTTGGTTCCTTCCTTTCTGGGAATAGTACAGGGACACACAGGTCCCCAGGGGCAAGGGGGTCTGCAGAACCGGGCCCCCTCCAGCTGGCCTCCCGGAGGATACGGGGGAACCAGAGAGGCGCCCCCACCTCTCCCTCCGGCCCAGACCCCTGGCAGGTGGGCAGGCGGGTAGGTGGGTGGTTCTGGCCGTCTCTCTGCTGAGTTCGTTAGAGGGTGAATTATTAACTCCTGGCTGGGGCAGGGCAGCCGGGGCCCCAGGCGCCCCTCGGAGCCGACAGGGGCAGGCCTGTGCTAATTGAAGGCTTAATGAATTTTCCCAGCGGAGGCTGCAGCCGGTGCCTTCCCTCTGCCATCTGGCCGTTTGTCTTCTCCTGGTGGGATTGCCCTCTGCCTGTCCGGGCACGCTGGCTGCTCCTCCTTCTGGGCCCGAGCGCTGGGGGCTCCCAGCCTGGATTCCACCCCGGGGGCTCCTTCCTCGGCCCCTCGGGCCCCTCTGCAGGTGCAGGCCCTACTCACTCCTCATTCTTCCGCCTCCAGGCTGACTCCAAACTTGGGACGTTTCCACTTAGGCCCTGGGGACTGGCCAGCAACCCCCTGAGTGGCCCACCAGAATGTTCCAGAGGTGGGCGGTGCTGAATACTCTCTGTTGGCCTTCCAGTCATTCCTGAGGATTCAGATATCAGTCTTCACACCTCACCACTGTTGGTGTGAACAGGCCACTCCCTCAGGCCGGATCTGAGATCTGAGCGCAGGGTCCCTGCAGATTTGCTGGCTACAGGGGCAGGTGGGGGAGAGAGGGGTTGTCCAGAGGTAACTCCCCAGAGATGGGGTGGGAGAGACAGAGGAGGGAACTGAGGTCAGGGAGCCCTACAATAAGCCAGGGATCCATCATCTGGTCCAAATACTCAGCAACATCTTGATGGAGCTACAAGGTCTCATTGTACGGAGGGGACATGGGGGTGTGGAGAGGCAGCTCATGTGATGAATATCCCGCTGTTGGTACAGGGGTCTTCATGGCTGGCTGCTCCGAGGCCCAGAGCCTCCTAGTTAAAGGTACCTATGAGTTTGTATTGGCCATTGGAGGGCAGGAGATGGATTCCAGCACTTCTCCAGGTGTGAGGGCTAGAAACTGAGGTGCCACCATCTGCAATCTCTCGTGCTTCGTGTCTTCCTCCACAATGGCCCACAGCCCAGCCCCTACAGAGCGGGAGGGCAGTGTGGGGCCGTGAGAGAGCCCCCGGTGGACTGCCAGGGGACCTGGGCTCTTGCCCTGCTCCACCACTGGCCTGATAAGTGACTTTGGGTTTTCCCCTTGGGCCTCAGTCTTTTCTTCTACAAAATGGAGACTAGCAATCGCTGAACCGGTGACTTCTCCAGATGCCGTGCCACTGTCACCAACCCGCCAGCATCTTCCAGGCCTCCTGCTACCCACCCGCACCAGGAAACCCCAGAGCCTCAGGGACCTGGGCTCCAGGCTCACTTCTGCTATGGACTCTGCATGACCTATGACAAGTCACCTTATCTCTCTGACCCCAAGGCAGGGAGGGAGATGGACCCAGCCTCTGTCTGTTCCAGGTGGCGCTCTGCCATGGGACATTCATACACCTGGGGCCAGAGCTGGGACTGGAGAGGGATGGGGAAGACTGGGCTCAGGGTTGCTTCAGGGAATGAAACTGACCTGGAATTGGGGTAGAATCCAGACTCTTGTCAACTCCAGGTCTGGATCTACGCTTCAGACCAGATTTGGGATCTGTGTTCTGAATGTTGCTTGGTTAAGGACTAGGGTCAGTCAGGGCTGGGGGTGGGTTGGGGTCTGAGTCTAGGACTGCTGTGACTTGAGGTGTGGAAGCCTGCGGAAGGACGGAAAGCCGGGGCCGGGACCAGGAGCTCTGGGCCCGCTTTCACCCGGACCCGGCTCTGCGCCCTGGGCTAGGCATTCTGCATATCTGTGGATAGCGGGCCATCACTCCGTCCTGCGTTCTTGCAGCTGTCACAGAACAACACTAGCCACCGTGTCATGATCGGCTTTGGTGCTACGCTCGCTGTGAATGCTCTCTGTGGATCGTCTTTGATTATGACAAGCAAAGGAGGGAAGTGACAGAAAATCGCCGTGACAGCCTATAAGCCACTGTAAGCTAGGGAATATTTGTGTCAGGCACTGGGTGTCTCTTGCTTTCTACAGGAGATCAGCCTCTCCAGCCGTGCCCCCAAATACCAGCTTGTGCTCCCAGATTTTGGCTGCAGATTAGCCATCTCCCTTGTTCCTCCTGAGCCCTGGGGCCGGAGAGAGGAAGTTGGAGCTGCCTCTGAGTCTCTGGAGGGGCCCCGGGGAGGACCCCCAACCACCACCATGACCTCCGGGCTCCTGCCAGGGCCTCTAAAGACCAGCCAGCTCAGGGTGTCTGGCAGGGTGAGTCCAGCCACTCTGCCACCTCCAAGGAACGGGGCCCTGGACCCCTGCAGTGAGGGCGGAGAGCTGGGCTAGGCACCCATTTCTCTCTCCTGGCCCCTGGTGTGCTAATAATGGGTGCATGTTGCTTGGAGACCTGCTGGGCTGTCAGAGCCTGTCAGCCTCTTAAAGCCACTCTTGGGGGCAGGTGACCCTGGGGCTCCACTGGGAGAAGCCATGAGGAGAGGCAGGGCCTTTCTTTCCAGCCTCAAGTCTAAGGTCTGCGGTGCATCATGTCTACCCCCAATCCCCTCCCTGCACAAGGCCCTAGACTCTGCCCTCTCCTGGCAGAGACAGGAAATGGTTAATGCAGGGATGACCTTCCTCTTCCCTCTTCTGGAAGGCCCTGAATCCTTTCACTGTACTAGGGGTATTTTGAGGCTGTTACAAAGAGTGGCAGTTCTAAGAGCCCCCCCCCCCCCCGAGGGCTCCACAGCACACTCCCCTGCTCCAGCCCAGAGGCCTCGCGGGGTCCCTGGAGTGTGCCCTCCCCTCCCACTGCAGGGTTTCGGCACACTTGCTGGTTGCGATGCTTTGCTCCACGAATCCATCCCTAGGTGGGCTCTCAGGGGACCCAGAGGCAGAAGCAGGAAGCCCCGGCAGGGCCCGTAGCTTGGTGAAGGGACAGGCAGGTGGCCAGGGGAGGTGGAGCTGGGGCCGGGACCAGGGGCAAACCCGGCCACAGAAGTCACTCCAACGACAGCAGCAGTGGGCCTCTGTAAAGCAGACGCTGGCTCCTTGGCCAAATGAGCATCCACTGTGTGCCAGGGACACAGACCTTGGCATTCCTTGCCCCCTGTTGCCTCCGTCTTCATATCTGTGAAGACCCTGGGTCCCTGAGCCCTTCTGGCTCTGACATTCTGAGTCAAGACCGGCTGGGCTCTGGCCTGAGAAACAGGCACAGGATGGGAGGGTCTGACTCGGGGGAGAGCGGTTGGGCTCAGAGGGGCAGGGTTGTTAAGAGGGCAGCGTGAGTCCACAGGGAGGTGGGGTCAGGAACGTACCCTGTCTTGCCTCTCCAGTGTGTTTAGGACCCTTGGGGTGTCTCATGTCCTTTCCCCCCCATAGCACAGTGGCTTCAAGCCTAGGGAGCCTGGAATGTGCCCTGAGCAGACGCTAGGGGGTGCTGGTCTCCTTGTGAACTTGGCTGAATTTACACTCTGGGAAGGGGTAGGTGGGGGAGGGGCATGTCCAAGCCCTGTTTTTTTTGGGGGGTGGGAGGGCCTGGACTGACCAGCCAGGCTTGGGAGTGGGAGGCCAGTGGCAGCAGGCTCCTTGTACCAGGGCCTGATGCCTGCAGGGACTCCTCACCAAGGTCCCCGTGAGAAGGGCCTTGCCTCATTCCAGCTGCCTGGAAACACCAGCCTCAGGCCATCCTTATTGGGGGAAAAATCCTGAAGTTCAAGGGGGTTCAGACAGGGTGAGGGGAGATATGGGGGACGAGGCTGCCAGCCTGGCCAGCAGGTGTCTCGCCCCACCTTGCTGCTGGGGTATTCATGTTTTTACTTTTCCATCCCCCTTGTGCCCCTGAGTGGCTGGACAGGGGTCTCTGTGGGACCAGGCTGATGCCAGCCGGTCCTTTATGTCTCTCCTCCCAAATTTGGAAGATTCCAAATCACCAACTGGGACGCATAAATCACAAAAGGATTTTTGTTCTGTTTTTGGGGTAAAGCAGGATGGGAGACAAGATCTGGGCGCCCGATCGATGTTGGCATCTCCACGACGTTTCAAGGGTTGTGGGGACAGGGGATGGGACACTGTGGATGTGAGTCTCCTTGAAGAGGCAGCACCTTTCCAGCTGGCCTCTGGCTCCCAGCCTCGAGGGGGAGGCCCTCATGGCTGGGGCCTCTTCAGGGGTGGAAGAGAGGGGGGCCCAGGATGCCCCCTTGGCACAGTAGACAAACATCAGGGTGTAGACACCTCCCGGATAGACTAGAGCCGGAGGCCTGGACCCTGCTCCTCTCCCTTAGAGCCAGCAATGGCTGGGTGCCCGGGGCCCACTGAGGCCCGCTGCCAACAGCTCGGGGATCACGGGGCAGCTCGTGGAACCCGCAGAGACTTCTTGCAGCCTTTTTGTTAGGCACTCTGCTGGCCCTAGCCTGGTTAGGGCATGCATCTGGAGCCCCTCTCTGTGTAGAATTCACCGTCCCTCCAAGACAGGGTCTGATGGTCCAACTGCCTGACTCTTGCCTGGAAGGTATTGTTTCCCAGCCACCTACATGGAGTCTCCAAACACAGAAGACTGTACTGTGTGGTGGGTACAGACCAAAGGTTCTGGGTTCAGACTGCCTGCCTTTGAGCCCTCACACCGCTCCTCAGAGTGGAGGGTTTACAGGCCTCAGTTTCCTCATCTGCAAAATGACTAGAACACGAGAGCCAACTTTCCAGCATCATCATAAGGATTCCAGGTAATAACACAGGTAAGGGTCTTAGTGGAGCACCACGTAGGGTCAAGCACCTGGTACATTTTAGATTTTATTTTTAGCAGGCCTGATAGTGGGGAAGAAAAGGATAGGATTTGAAGTCAGGCGAATCTGGGTTAAAGTCCTGGTTCTGACACTTGCTGACTGTGTGACTTGGGCCAAGTCAGTTAACCTCAGTCTTCTCATTTGTAAAATGAGGTTTAATCTTTTTTTTAATGTTTTATTTATTTCTAGGAGAGAGAGAGAGACAGCGTGAGCAGGGGAGGGCCAGAGAGAGAGGGAGTCACAGACTCTGAAACAGGCTCCAGGCTCTGAGCTGGCAGTCAGCACAGAGCCCGACGCGGGGCTCGAACCCACGAACCGCGAGATCATGACCTAAGCGAAAGTCGGACGCTTAACCGACTAAGCCACCCAGGCGCCCCATAAGATGAGGTTTAAATAACTACCTCCTTACCTCCTTAGGTTCTTGTGGGAACTGTGGGGTCCATCTGTGCAACTTGGCTCTGGGTTTAACACGGAGCTGATGCTCATTATCAGTTAACTTTTTCTTTCTTCCCTCCTGCCCTCAAATCCCCACCCAGAACCCGAACGTAGCCTCACCTGGCCGTCTTTTGCCATTGTCCCTTGACTCAAGTCGCTGTCTGGTCCCTGTGTCCTGCCACACTTGTTGCCCTTGGGCTGATACAAGTCAAGCCTGCCCCCACCCTGGTCTCCTGAGCTGTTTTGAAGCCAGATGGGACAACAGGTGGGAAAGCTCTTTGCTGACCGCAGAAGGTTCTGTACACGTGAGGGGCTGAGGTGCTGCCTCCACTGACACAAAGAACTGAGAGCAGTCCCAACAGAGCCTTCTAGAAGCAGGACGTCCTTGGCCCCGCACCTCCTTCTGAGCCAGCCTGGAGTCCACTCGCAGCCGGCACTCTTCCTTCTCCATCCTAAATGCCGTTTCCCCCTGTCTGGGCCGGAGCCGCTGGCTGATGTGTGGGGCGGCTGGAAATTTCTCAACTGTCGCTTTGATTTATGGCTCTAGTTAATTCTCGAGGAGGCCCGTGAGATGCCCTGAGCTCTGGAGACTCAATGGGATAAATCATTTAACAGGTGGTTAAATATTCTTTAAGGTCTGAGGAGCACAGGCAGGGTACAGACTGGGGGCCGAGGCTGGGGAAGACTTGGCAAATTTCTGAGCAGAAAAAGGGAAAACTCTGCATTCATTTCAGAACCATGGGGACAATCTGTCATATGCTGTGGCTGCAGGCAGCACCCATGGGCCCCTCTGTACCCTTGGACCCAGGAGAGGGGGGGCGCTGAGGCACAGGAGGGTGTGCAGATGCCAGCAGGCGGGCAGGAGGCAGAGGCAGCCTGCTGGGCCCCCTGCCCACCGTGTGCACCTGCTGTGTGGTCTCTGCTGGGAGGCGCCCATAGGACCCCTTCTAGAAGCCTTTGGTTGGGAGTGAGGACCCTGATACCACTGAACTCAGGGCTGGACGTGAAGGAAGCCTTCTGACACGGCTGGCTGGTCTCACAGAGCAGGCGGTGGGGAGGCCTCGGGCAAATTGGACAGTGCAGACCCTGCCTGATGACATTCAAATATGAAATTACGCTGGGCCAGCCAAACAAAACAGAGCTGGGCCATCACTTTGAGACCCCAGAATTATGTAATCCCTCTATCGCACATCTGCAGGGAGCTTTATGGCTTCAAGGCACACTCTCATCCTTGGTAAAACGTAATCCTCACACAGGCTCCCAGGGCAGCAGGGAGGATATTACCTTGGTGTACAAAGAGCTGACGGGCTCAGAGAGGCCTGAGGCGGCACAGCTGGTCATAAGCCAAATGGAATCCAGGAAGATGCAGTTCACCCAGCAGGAAGCAGCCTTGGGGGCCAGAGGCATCCGGAAGGGAGCCAAGAAATCCCAGGCTCAAAGCACCCACTTTAAAGATGAGGAGACTGAGGTCCTGAGAGGGGAAGAGGTGGATTCAAGGGAAGGACAGTGGCGGAACCGGGGGTGAAGTCTCGGGGAGAAGGCCGGAGGGTGGATGTCCGCACCCCAACAAGTGTCCTCCCCTCGGGACCGTCTCCTGGAAATAAAGGTTGTGTTAGTCTCAGGAGGCTGTGAACATCGAAGTGGCAGTGGTCCAGTGGGAGGGCAGCGGGAGGGGCAGACCCCCCCCGGGATAGCCTCCCCCCTCCGTCCTCCCTGGTCCCCCATGCTGTACCTCGTGCTCACATCTCCCCCCGGCTCCCGGCCCCACGCAGCCCTGGGGTGAGGCATCACTGTGTCCCGTGGGAGGACAGATTCCTCTGTGGCTGGGGCTCAGCTCTCTGGGTGGGGAGGCCTGGCCTGAAGTCCTGCCTGAGCCTGACTGAGGGGGCCAGAGGGACCATCCCGGGAGAGGGGGGCCCATTTCAGGTCCTCCAGGCTGCTGGCGGCAGTGTTGGGGGCGTTCCCAGGAATGCCTCCTGCCCCCGGCCTTCTGAGCAGGTGAGAAATGTCCAGGAACAGCTAGAGTGGGCACAAGGCCCTCCAGGCTGCCTGCCCTCCCTGCCCCCATATCCCCCGCTTCCTATCAGAAAGCTACAAGAAGGCGGCTGTTGCCTCTGTTGCGGTGCACGGGCCCCGTGGCTGATGGGGAGCCCCTCAGGAGGCTGAGGGCTCAGGAGGCAGTCGAGGAAGCTGAGATTGTGGGACCGACTCTTGTCTTCAGAACAAGGCCAGTCTGCTTTTCCTGTGTTCCTACCAAGTACGCAGCAGACCCTGGAACGGCCATGGACAAGTGTTCCCCAGGGCATCTGCCACCCATCCCCTGCAGCTGTGCGTGTGCGTGTGACAGTGGGAAATGTCACACCACAGTGTCCATGCCCATGTACGTTCCTGGGCTGACTGCCCGTAGCCTGGCTGGGAGTTTCTCATGCCTCTGGTTATTCTGTCTCCCAGGCTAGTGCCTCCTGCGGCAGGCAGAGGTCTTGGCCTCTGGACCCCCCTCCAAGGCCCAGGGCGGGGTCCTGTACCTCACAGGTGAATAGGTGCATGTCAGAGCCTGCCGCTGGTCTGCAAGTGTTGCCAGGGCTAGAGAGCAGAGGGGAGGGGCTCAGGGTCCCCTTCCCCCCACTCCATGAGCTGGGCCAAGTTGCATCTGGGTGTGGGGGTGAGAGGGAGAGGCCCTTCTGGGTGTGCAGTGAGAGGCAGCTCCGGGCGCATCTGGGCACCCCCATCTTCCGAGCCATCCCATCGCGCTCTCTTACAACCACGGAGGATGGATGACTCACTCACAGGTGGCTCTAGCTTTATGAAGTATTCATCCTTCCCTGGCCTCCGGCGTAATTAACTCTCATACAGGCAGAGGAGCATCATCAACAGCCCATTAGCACCCTGTCCCTAGTACTTCCATCAAACCCCTGTCTGGGTGGGACTTCCTGGGAAGGAGTGGTTTGCGCAGGGAGCCGGACGAGTGGGGTCTTGCTTCTAGCTCCCGGGTTCTCAGTCTGGAGCAAACCGTTGCTCAAGGGTTTTGCAGAGAACCAGGGGGTTGTGGTTAGAAGCTCAGGATGACTTCCAGAGGAAGAGGTTGAGGTTAAGGAGGATCTTCAGCCTCTGGGGCTGATGGGGACTTTAGATATCCTTCTTTTTGTAGCTAGGGGCACAGCTTTCCCCAGAGGGGGGAAATTGCTGGCTCCACATCTCATAGCTTGTGGGCGGTGGATTAAGGGAGCTCTGGTCCAGTGCTCTTTGCATTAAGTAAGCTTTCTTCCTACCCCCTGCCTTGCCTCAAGCCCAGCAATGTCTCCAATGGGGTGCTGAGAGACAGCAGAGCCACCCCTCCGGGAAGGGATGGGTGCTAGGAGGACCTAGTTCACCCCGCCCCAGGCCGTCCTAGGTTTCAGACCCCCGGGTGTCTGGAAGGGGGTCTAAAACCTAGGAGGGGAGGAGTCTGGGGTGCAGAGAGGCACAGAGCCCCTCCAGATCTGTGTCCACTCACTCAGTGTTTACCACTCATCTCCCAGGTTCTGTAAGGGTGCCACCCCTGTCCTCAGGAGCCCCGGCAATGGGGACTGGGTAGGCTGGGTAGCGCAGAGGCCCCGAGCAAGAGTGGAGAGAGCACAGGGGCCTGCGGGAGCCAGAGGTCAGGGCCTGGATGGAGGGTCCACCCCGGCCTGGAGTTGGTGGTTATTTTGGGGGGATCGCCCTTCCCAGCTGGAGCCAAAGAGATGGGGAATGGGGAGGGGGAAGGCAGAGCCTTGAAAAGGAGTTCAGAGTATAGGGAGTAAATCCGCAAAACGATATCCAGACTCAGATTAGTATCCTCTCCAGTACCCCCAAGAGCACATTGCACCCGCTTTCCCCTGCTTTTGTCTGAGCTGTGCTCTCTAAAAAGGAGCCTTTGGGTGGCTCGTTCACTCTGTGAACATGCATCTAACCACACAGGCCCCTCCTCTAGGGATCCTTTCTTGACCCCCCCCATCTTGCCTTTTCCCACTCCCAGTCCCCACCCCCCACCTGGGGATCGGGCCAGATGTCCGTGCCGTGAGCTCCCCACACACCCCTTGCATTAGAATGGCTTCTGTGCCTTAGTCATCCAAGCAATACTCTTCCATCATCTAGCACCTGCAGGCAGAGATCAGGAGCCCCGAAATCAGCTGCTAAGTCGAGGGGGGGTCTGCAGCGAGTGGTCCTCGCACTGCCTGGTCCTCATGCTGCCTTGCTGTGTGACCCTGCACAGATCACTTTGCCTCTCTGGGGTTGGACCCAGCTACCGTTTTCCAAATGTTCTCGAAATGCATTTAACATCAGGATGCAAGACATACACCATGAATATTTATAAAACCTAAAACTGAGACAAAATTTTGTTAACTGATGTTTCTCTCACTCTTTTAAAAATTTTTTAATGTTTATTTTTGAAGGAGACAGAGTGTGAGCGGGGGAGGGGCAGAGAGAGAGGGAGATGCAGAATCCAAAGAAGGCTCCAGGCTCTGAGCTGTCAGCACAGATGCAGGGCTCGAACTCACAAGCCATGAGATCATGACCAGGGCCGAAGTCGGATGCCCGACCAACTGAGCCACCCAGGTGCCCCCCGATGTTTCTCTTACTACATGTGTTATGTACCCTTTTGTTTTGTGTTCTCTTTCCTTCCCCCCCAAAAGACTGTGTCTCCCATTCATGGGTGGCAATGTACAGTTGGAAAATACTACCAAAGACGGTCTGAGGAAGCACTGCTGCTCACTGCTCCTGCATGGCTTCCTCCAAAGACTTTTCTGATGTCCCCAACCAAGACATGGCTTCTGCCACCTGCCAACCCCATATTTATCCCACTGACCACCTTCTGCACTGCACCTTGTGCTGGCCTGAGACATTCACCCCAGCCTGTGTGCCTCAGCATCAGGGGTGAGGCTTGAGGAAGGCAAGGCCTGGCCCCCAGCTGTCTGGAGCAGATATGGCCCAAGCCGTGCCTGAACGCCTCAGTGCAGGATACACCAGCCTCTCCGGGCTCTCAGCCCATGGTGGGGGGAATTCAACCCCAGCTCTGAGCCGCATGCTTCTGCCTGGCTGGGAACCGGAAGAGACCTCTGGGAAACTCCAGCAGAGGCACCTCCTGGAGATCTCCTCAGCCCTCCTATGCTCTGGTCTCGCAGGGACCCCAGCATCCGCCTTCCGGACCCGTCCAACAGGGGAAGGAGATGCATTAAGAAATTACACTGGGACAATAGGCATAAACCAGGTGTCGGGACCAACCGGGATGAGTGTGACCCTGGGGGGAGGGGGGTTCCCAATCGTCCTCACCTTCCCAGCTCAGGAGCAGGCACGTGGCTGACTCTTCTTTGCCTGAGCCTGAGGAGGTGTGTAGATGCTGCTCTTTAATCTCGGCCTCACTCTCTGATGTAATCAACCCCCTGGTGGACTCTGTTGACCACTGCCCCCCCTTCTTTCCTGCTGACCAATCCCTGGAGTTGGGGGTACTTTTAAAGAGCCAGAGCCACCGATACATAATGACTGGTGGAGGGGTGGCCATGTGACCCAGTCCTGGCCAGTGAGATGAGAGGGGGAGCTTGCTGGGGCTCAGCGGAAGGGTTCTCCTGACCCAGAAGCTTCCAGGGCAAAGCACCTATGCCACTCAGTTGGCCTTTGGCTGTATGGGTGATAGGGTGAGAGCGCAGCGCTTTTGTAAGCATGGCTGACAGGGTGGGGGGAGGTTGGAATAGGATGATGGAAGGAGCCTGGGTCTTGGCGACATGAATCTTGAGTTGGCTGAGTGACATCAGTCCATTTTATCTGAATTTGTTCTACAAAGGCAAGTGTGTTACACACTGTTGGTGTTGCCTGCCCAGCATCCATCACCCACTCCTCCACCAAGAGCCCTCAGGCTTTTCCTTGATGAACCAGCCCCTTTGCCTCTCTCAGCGTGTGGCTGTGTGCAAGAGTCCCTGCTATAGACAAACACACACACACACACACACCATCGATTCTGATCCCGGCCTGGCCCAGCAGCGTTTTCTTCTTCCTGGTCACTGTGATTGGTTCAGGCTGAGCATGTGACCAAGCGGGATCCATGAAACACACAGCTAAGGGGCTTCTGCTGGGACATGAGGGAAAGAGAAGCCCTGGGACTTCTAGTGTCTAAAGCTACTGACAGCCACCGTGCCACTTGGGAAGAACATGATGGGGAGAGAAAGTCTGAGCTGCGGTGATGACAAATGGGCATCCCCCAGTCAGTCCTATCTCTGGATGTCCCAGTGCAGGCAGCCAGTAAAAGTTTAACCACAGGCTTGGGGGGGCGGGGGTAGGGAGAGTCCTGATGCGTGCATTAGCTGGTTCCCAAAGTGTAAATCCTCCTACCGCGGCTGATTCAAGCTTCCAGCTGCATGTCATTGACTAGAGCTGGGAAGAGGCACACAGGACAGACCACTGGGTTTAAGCCACTCTGGCCAGGTTATGTGTCACTTATGACCAGGATAATCTGGCCTCCATTCCCAGTCTCCCTATTCTGGGAGGGAACTCCTTCTCAGTTATGCTTGGGCTCCCATCAGATTGTATAACTATCTGGTGTCTCCATTCATTGCACCATGGAGGTAGCTGTGGTTTCATGGGCTGTGCTCTGCTGCTTTGGGGTTCAGGGGGGAGGCTGTGAACACCTTGAAGCTCCTCTACAGGGTGACCAGAGGTTCTGCCTCCCCCCAGCCCCCCCCCAACCCCCAGAACCTAGCTCACCTTTGAACGTGGGCTCGGACAAAAGGCAGGAAAAGCCGGGCCTTCAGGCAGCTTCTGCTCTCTGCCCCCACTGCCTGGGACCTGACCGCCCGTGCTGTGTTTTTATTTATTGTGGGGAGGGGACATAGGGAGGCGAGAACTGGCAGAAAGGACACAGAGTAGTATCTCAAGCAGTTGTCCTGCCACAGGGGACAAAAACAGCACCCCTTCCCTGGGCTGTGGAGAGGATTAAATGACATCAGGCATCAGAGTACTCAGGGCCGACCTTCCTGTGTGTGGTGCCACGTGCGTGGTGCCCCATTCTCGCTGGCCTAGTTATTCCCCTCCAAAAAAACCTACCTTGAGCTTCCTGAAGCTTCTCCATCTCATTAAATGGCAGCGCCATCCTCCCAAGTCAGACGCAATCCTTGGAGCCGTCCTTGCCTCCTCTCATCTGCCCCACAGTCCATCCCCTAGCTGCCAAGCTCCCCCTTATGAGAGGCCAGGACTGTCTGCCTCTCACCATCTCACTGCTTCTCCTCTGCTTTGGCTGTTCCCTGTCTCCCCGGAGGCGTGCAAATAGCCTGGCCTCACTGCTGCCGCCCTAGCCCCGGACTCAGCACGGCAGCCCCGGTGATCTGGTTCAAGCTTAGGTCAAGACCATTCCTCTCCTCCGCTCTGCCCACCCCCCACAGGAGCTGTTGTCTTCGCTCAAAGTCAAAGTCCTCCTGGGGGCCCACAGGGCCCTAAGGATCTGCTCCATCTCACCCCTGGTTGGTCCTCAACCGCACCAGCCACACTCTGCCCCTGGGCTTTTGAAGGTCTGCTCCTGTCTGGAATATTCTCCTCCCAGACTTCCCTGTGGCTTGGTCCCTTCAGGTCGCCTTCTCAGGCAGGGGGTCCCTGCCTCCATCCTCGGCTTGACCCTGCTTTGCCTCCCAGCACTGCCCGCTATCCTTTCCTCTCGGTGTTTGACACATCATCTGCTCGGTGTACACCTCTCTTCCACCCATCCGGGGGGGACAGGGCCACCAAGTCACTCACCTGGCCGAGATGACATGTTCCTGCTGCTGAGCTCAGAAGGGGCTGGCTGGGGACACTGTTGTCTGCCTTGCTCGATTCCCAGTGCCCGGATCAGAGGCTGGCATAGAGGGGGGTGCGGCACACACACATCTGACTGGCTGCATGGAACTCTTAGAATACGTTTCCGCAGTTGCTCCAAAGTGAGTTAATGTCTGGGGTGCGCCCTCCCTGTGCGGGATGCTGCACCTGGTGTGGGCGGCTCCTGAGAAGTAGGGAAGAAAGCACAGCCCCTGCGATCAGGAGCATCACTCTGCCCTGTGTGTCTCACGTGTCTGGCCACATGCCGGAGACTCGTGGAGGATGCAGGGGCCTGTGGGCGAGGGAAGCAAGTGGGGGCCGATTGTACTTCTTATACTTTCCCCAAACTCATACACATCTCCTTATCCCTGTCCCTACCTCTGCTGTCCCTATTCCTGTCTTTATTATCTCCCCTCTGGAACATTCCAGCATCCTCCAAGGCACGAGGCATATCCCTTTAAATCAATTATTCTCGCAGTTGCTAGAGCCCTGTTTATGAAATGCAAAGCTTCTCAGGCATTTAGGTTTGTGATTCTCAGTTCGAGAATGACATCCCGGCTCCTTCCAAGTGTACAGTGTCTTCTCGGACGGGCCCCTTCTTACCTCTCTGGCTTCATCACTGGCTTCCGCTGGCTTGCTCCTTTGACTCTGGTAATATGGAACCGCTTATAGCTTCCCACAGTCACGGTGATGTTAGACTTCTCTGTACTTTGCCACCTCCCTTTTTTAGCTGGGTCCCACTGGCCTTTTTATTTTTTCCTCTACTCATCTTTTAAAGCTCAGCCATAGGGTCATCTGGGCTGGAGGTGGGGAAACAGTGACTGAAAAGGATCATGAAGGAACTTTTGGGGGTGACGAAAATGGTCTACATCTTGACTGGCATTGTGGTTACACACATATGTACATATGTCAAAATTCATTCAACTGTTTGTTTAAGATGGATACATTTTACTATTTATAAATTATACCCCAGTAATGTAAATTTAACAAAAGCTCAGCCCAGTGCCATTACCTCCAGGAAGTCCTCCTACGCGCCCAGGCTGGGCCTGTGCCTCCTGGTCGGCTCTGGGAAGACCCTGTACCACCTCTGCCTCGTCACTCACCACCCCGGATTATACATATGGGACTGTGGTCCTCTCCTGGGGTCTGCAGCCTGTTCCCCCAGGGCCACTAGCCCCTGGCGCAGTGCCGGGCATGCCATGGGTACCTTGGTATGGATGTCCAGGGAGAGTGCGCGCAGCTCGAGCTCACCCCCTTTCTCTAGGGCTACGGGTGACTGACTGGAGAATCTGGAGTGAGACAAATCTGGGTCTAAGTCCCAGTTCCGCCAGCCGCTCGCTGTGTGATCCCAGGCATCTTGAGGGAGGTGCTGATGATGGAACTCACCTGATAGACAGGTGTGGGGCTTGCGGGGTGCAGAGAAGGCTCCCCTGAAACACTATCAATCTCTTGGTGCCAGGCCTTGCTCTAAATGCTTTTCTTGCACTAATGTCAGCCTCACCCAGCATCTGTTATCCCCATTATACGGGTGAGGAAATGGAGGCACGGGGTATATCACAATCTTGCCCAGGGCTGAGTCGGGGCAGGGTGGCGTGGCAGTCTGACTCCAGCTGGTGCACGTGGCCGCCCCACTGGGGCTGATGAGTGCCAGCAACTGTTTGTATTACGTTGCCATTTTCCCTCCTCCGCTCCCCTGGTGCTCTTGGTCTTTAGCCGCGTCCCAGACCATCTCCCGTCTTTAAGGTCATGGTCACAGTTAACGGGAAGCTTGCAAAGGCAGGCTTCTTCTTATTCCCCACAGAGTTTCTGGATGGAAAACAGACTGGGCCCCATCACCAGGCAAACGCCCGCGTTGTGTTGACAGGAGCCAGGCGGATTAACCACGCAGACGGCTCAGCTCAATTCACAAACATTTAGCCAACACCCGTGATGTGCCAGGCAGTAGGCTGGCACCAAGGCGCAGGGGAGAACTAGGAAGATGGAGGGGGGCACAGCCTGGCTGGGAGAGGCAGAGGAGTGCGCCCAGGTGAGAGAGCTGTGGCAGCCCCCGCATCCCCACCCCAGCGGCCATGTTTCTTGGTTTAACTCTCATCTGGTCAAGGCTTTGGGGGTTTGGAGGTGATGATGGACATTCTTTGTGGCCACCCAGACCCTAAGAAGTTGGGAAGAGTCCTCCTCTAGAAGCCCCTGTCTCCCAACCCTTGCTTTCCCAAACTCCCTTGCAGCAGGGCATGGGTCCATGATCCACATTCTAGCAAGCAGCAGCAACGACAGGAGAGCAAACTGTTGCGGAGAGGGTGGCTGCTGGCATGATCAATCCCAGGGTCCACAGTGGGCAAGATGGTGTGCCTGGTCCGCTGTGACCGCAGCGGGGTCCCTGTATCCAATCTGACAGTGGGATTTTGGACGGTACACTGTTCCTCAGATAGCTGCCACACTCGCTGTCTGGCCCTCCCAGTGACTCTGACTTACTGCACAGCCCATGACAAGTTGCTTTCTGCTTAAACTATTTGGAGATATCTGTGGGTGGTGACTAAGAAGCGGAGTTGATACATTCAGTCCCTATGGCTCTTATCACCCGACCACCTTACACAGAACCACTCACTGCTCAAAGCACACGGGGAGCTGGAGATCCATGGCCCCGGGACTGATGAGGGAGGAAGAGATGGTAGACAGGATGTGTGGGCGCAGCAGGCTGGCTCATTCAGCACCCATTCCTACGCTGTGCTGTGCTCTCCCTTCTGCACTGGGAGCCCGGGAAGCTACAAGCTACATTTCCCAGATGACTTTGGGTTCCAGATACAGTCATAATCCTGCCATCAGATGTATTATCATGAGACTTTGATTTGGAACTAAAGTGGTTTTTTAATTTTTAAATATTTATTTTTGAGAGAGCAAGCGAGCACAAGCAGGGGAGGGGCAGAGAGAGTGGGAGACACAGGATGTGAAGCAGGCTCCAGGCTCTGAGCTGTCAACGCAGAGCCTGATGCAGGGCTGGAATCCACAAACTGAAAAATCATGATCGGAGTCAAAGTTGGATGCTCAACAGACTGAGCCACCCAGGCGCCCCTGGAACTAGGTTTTGAGGGGAGGGTGAGAGGGGAAGGGCATGTGGTGTCCACTTTACTAGAGTTGATCGTAGGATTAATCATTTGAGGGTAGCTTCCAGATCTAGCATTTTGTGGAAGCAACAGAGGCAGCAGCTTGCTCCACAGCCTCGTTCTAGGGCATGGTGTGGGGAACCGTTCTGGGAAGCGGCCTCTGTGAGCTGTCCGTGCCCCCTTGATAAATTCTTTTTGCTGAAATAAGAATCATGGGATTCTATCGTCCGTAGTTAAGAGCGCATCCCACCTTGTCCAGGGGAGTCCAGCCCTTCTTCTGCATTCTCTTTGGTCCAGGGGGGTCTCCATTGCTGCCCCAACCCTGTCAGCTTCATGCCCCCAGCAGGGACTTCCTCCTGGCTGATGACACTGGTCAGTTGTTTCCCTGGAGACCTTCTAAAGACCAGAGCATGGAAGCCTACGGTCCCTAAAGACATCTGTGTTGGGCCCCGGAGCTCTTCCCATGGTCTCTAGCAGTCACAAGCTGGCGGGCACTCTACCTGCACTTGCGATTCCTGGGTGCAGACAGTATGGAGACAGCAATCTCCTCCTTCGCTAGTTTAAGCAGAAAGGGATTTATTATCCACTCATTTACAGAACTGTCTAGAAGAACTTGCAGGAGGGTTCTGCTTACCCAAGGAAAAATGAGGCCAGGAGAAAAAATTACTTGGGAAAAGTGGGGCTGACGTGTTCCTGGGAACAGCCATGCCCCCCAGCTTCCCCAGCACCAGCCACCTCTCTGTCCTGACCCCCTACAGCGATGGCTCAGGGGACCCAAGAGCCCTCCAGGGGACCCTTGGGAGCAGCAGAGTTTGCTGGCTCTCGGTGGCAGCAACATGGAGCTCCTGCCTCATCACATGCTGTCTATGGGAGTTACCAACAAGAGGAAATCTGTTGTGGGGGATCTACCCATTTGTGAGCTTTTAATGAGCACACAACCAGGCACCTAGATTGTCACTTTGACTAATTTCCTGCAGGGGCTGTGCAGGGCCAACAAATATATACAGAGAGCACGTAGACAGTGTAAACTCTGAATCTCTACTGGCATGCGCACACTTACACATGAGTGTGTGTGTGTGTGTGTGTGTGTGTGTGTGTAACCCGGTTACATTTACCCCTTCCCCAGCCCAGCCCCTCCCTGCCCAGGAGTATATCCTGGAATCAAAATAGAAAATAGCAGGGATGATAGGATTAAAAGTATCTATTTTCACCCACACTTCAGAAACTGATATAGAAACATTACAGTCTGGATGAAACTCTAGAACAATAAAGAAACTTCAAACTGTTTTGAAAAAGAAATATTGCATGGGACCCACATATCCATGCACATAACTTACTTCAACAAGGTTTTGAGGAAACTCACTGGCTACTGCTGGCCATGTCCTCTGATTTATTCTACTTGGCTTTGTTTGTTTGTTTGTTTGGTTGGTTGGTTGGTTGGTTGGTTGGTAATGCTGGCCATGGCCCATGAAATTGATTTCACTACTCACCAGTGGGTCCGTGTTTCGCTGTTTGAAGTTCGTCATCTTAGGCATCTCTCCCCGACTCTCGGGTTTTATAAAGGTGAGCAGGAGAGGCCAAGTGCCCTGTGTGCTTGGTGGAGATATGAGGGCAGAGAGAACAGATGCCAGGCTTCAGAGGATGAGGTGATGAGACAGGGCATGGCTGCTGAGAGGAGGCCAGGGGCTCTTACAAAGCCATCAACAAAGGAGTACCCTCCAGGTCAGGGCCCGCCTCAGGAAAGTGGAGACTGGTAATTCAGCTGACAGCGTAGAGGCCACAACTTCGTGGTCATAGAAGCGTGGAGGGAGGCCTGGGTGGCTCATGTGGTTAAGTATCCGACTTCAGTTCAGGGCAGGATCTCCCAGTTCCTGGGTTTGAGCTCCGGGTCAGGCTCTGCTAACAGCTCAGAGCCTGGAGTCTGCTTCGGATTCTGTCTCCCTCTCCCTCTGCCCCTCCCCCACTCACACTCTCTCTGTCGGTCTCTCTCTCTCTAAAAAATAAACGAAACATTAAAAATCTTTTAAAAAATCACTTAAGAAGTGTGGGGAATTTCCCAAGGCAGGAAGAGGGAGGAAGAACTTCCTTCCCTCCCACCCCATATACATCCTCTCTGCCTTCCTTACTCCCCTCCTTTCTCTTTCTCTCTAACTTCCTTTCTTCCTGCAAAGCCTGGCTGGGCTGACATCCCGTCTGGGTCTTGCTCTTCCTTGGCTCATGGCTGTGGCTGAACCCCATCCTTGCTCCAGGCCTTGAGGTGCTGGTCCTCGCTGTCCCCTTCAGCTCTTAAGAGTCCCTGGGGTGGCTGTTGGCTGGGGGCCTGGGCCAGGGGCCAGAAGGTGAAGAGCCTCAAGGCCTGTCCACTGATGGCTGGCAACTCATAACGGGGGAGGGGAGGGAAATCTCTAGATGTTGGGGCTTAATGTTGTCTACAGCACAGCCCATCCCAAGCATGTAATATTCATTATAAGACACCAACATTTAGCTTCAGCAATGGAAATGTCAACTTTAATTATTTTCAAGGAGTCTTGATGGCTCTGGGAATAAATCAATATAAATAATGTTTTCATAAACTCTGAATCATGCTCCTAATAGCATTATATCTATAATTTTAATATTCAAAACAATTTTTCTTTGCATCTTAGCAATTAATTGTACCCAAGCACTCATTTTTCTGTTTTCTATTGCTGTCATCTCAAGAGGCAGAGGCTGGGGGTGACACATTGGCACGGGGGCCACGTCCCTGATCCTGAGCCCACTCATAGTTCTACTGCCCAAAGGGCCAGGCTCAGTATCAGGTCTCTTCCCCCAGAAAACCATCCCCTTTCCTCTCTCCCACTTAGTTTACTCACCTTTCTGGCCCACTGTCTCCAAAAAGCCTGCTCTGGCCACCACGCCTGGCAGGGATGGGTACCCCCTCTACACGGTAAACAGGGCTCTCCCATCTACAGCCCCGAGGGCAGACAGCGGGCACTGGTCCGAGGTGCCACCTACCGGCTGTGTGACTCTGGACAGCCGACAGGCGACAGCGGCAAGGGATCATCTATCAGGCAGGGTTATTTGCAGGTCACAGAGAATGACAGCGGTGGATATGAGCAGAAATGGAATTTATTAAAGGATACCAGGAAGCTCAAACTCTGCAAGGGCCAGAGAATGCAGCCTGGAGGCAATCGACCGGGAACAGCATCTGAAATTCAGCTGCAGAGCTGGCCCAGAGGACGCCACTCACACCCTGAGATCGCGGCCCTTGCAGTTTGCACGGCGGAGCGGCAGAGGCCTGGACGTTGGGGAGATGCTGGCTGCTCTTGGAAGAACAGCTGCCTTTGGAAACTGGCGGTGGCCGGGCCACCACTGTCACAGGAACGGAGGGCTCTTCCATCTGCAGCTTTGCACTCAAAGCCTGGGGAGTTGTGAGCCACTGATGGAGCCTAGGGCTCTGCACCCCCTCCAAGCAGCAAAGGAGTATGGAAAAGAGTATTGGTAATTTGCATTTCTGCCAAAGTGAAGCAAACTTTCTGCTTCTGGCGAAGGGTCTCCCAGGCTTAAGAAGCAAGTTCAGATGATGGGCAGATAAGGGCAAACAAGGCAACCCAGGCCACAGGCCTCCCCCTGCCTGATTGCGGGAGCCCTTTGGCAGCAGTGTTGTTTGGGGTCAACATTTTCTCAGTAGAGGAATCCAGAAATGCAGCTCCCAGGATCTCCTCTCGGATCTGATTTCTGCCCTAAGCTTCCAGTTAGGATTCACTGGCCCACGCCGCCCACTAATCTGCAGGGAGAATGCACTGATGGACAAATGGGACACTCCAGTCCCCGTAATGGTTACATTTCCAGCGTAAGCAGTTAACTGGCGTTCTGGTCTTTGGAAACTGGTCTCTTGTAAGATTACAACCTATGAGCCAGCATCCCAGGCCTGTACCCTTCTGAGCCACCAGCAATTTAGGGTCCCTTTTTCTCAGGCTGGTGACCTGGCCCCAGTTCCCGTTGATGGCTCTGTCCCTGCCCTGACCCAGCAGCGCCTTTCCATTCACAGGAGCGTAGTAGGTGGTGTCCATTAGCCACCAGGTGTTCGAAAACAGAAATCAAACCTGCAATCTCTCTGCAGTCACTCACACAAAGGTTTTAAAAAGATCAAGTCCATCCGTGGACTTATTGGACGATCCCTTCACTTTAAAAAATGAAATTATGGGGGCGCCTTGGTGGCTCAGTCAGTGGAGCGTTTGACTTTGGCTCGGATCACGATCTCGTGGTTCAGGAATTCAAGACCCACGTCGGGCTCTGTACTGACAGCTCAGAGCGTGGAGCCTGCTTCGAATTTGTGTTTCCGTCTCCTGCTCATACTCTGTCTGTCTCTTAAAAATAATTAAACATTAAAAACATTTTTAGATGAAATTATGTTCAGTTGGAACTCTCTGGGAAATTCCAGACCCTACCCCTCTTCAGTGCTAATAGGCTGAACACTGGACACCTAATAGTTCTGCACTGTGGGATGGACAGTTGGACAGGTGGATGGAGAGCTGCTCTCCAAGTCGAAGAGTCTGGGAGTGAGGGTTAAGAGTAAATGAGTCTCGACTGTGGAGGATCTTTGAGCACAAGATTATTCTTTGTAATGACTGGGAGATAAGCCAGAGCCTAATCAAAGGTAGGTGGGTGGATGGGTTAATTTTCCTGGGTCCCTTTCTGGAAGTTTTCTCTGAAGATGTCTGAAAAGTCCAGACTGGGTAAGAAGCAATGGGAGAGATGGTTAGCCCCATGCACGTTGTTCCTTTTTTTTTTTTTTTTTATGTTTTTATTTCCGAGAGAGAGAGATACGGCGTGAGGAGGGGAGGGTCAGAGAGAGAGGGAGACACAGAATCTGAAGCAGTCTCCAGGCTCCGAGCTAGCTCTCAGCACAGAGCCCGATGCAGGGCTCGAACCCACGAACCATGGGTTCAGATCATGACCTGAGCTGAAGTTGGACGCTCAACTGACTGAGCCACCCAGGCGCCCCCCACGTACATTGTTCTAAAGGATCTACCAGAGGCATCCAATTATGTTCCCTTCATGCTTGAAGACAAGGAAGGGAAATTTGAGAGCTCTTCTTTGGAACTGTGTTCTTTCTAACAAAGAAAGAATACAAGCATGTGTACTGTAGAGCCATCCGCTTGATTACTATACCCAGGGCCACCAATTCCTAGGATCCCTGAGCAAGACCCTCAGAGATTAACTCTACATCTCATAGGCCATTGATCTCCCATACCCGGGGGTCAGCAAGCATGTTTGCTACTGGAGAGCATGATCTCCCGCCCTACCTGAGAAATTTCTTCCCGATGACTGCATTGTTTAAAAGTCACCTCCTGGGGAGGGGGGGGGGCTGCCCAGTCCTTCTCCCCTCCCTCCTACCAGTCCAGATTTTCCATTTACAAGCAGCTGCAAATGAGGAAGGAGACCCAAACAGGAATTCCCGAGGGCATGGATGCCTCACCCCTTGAAAATGGGCAAAGGGAGGGCACGGTGGCCTGGAATCCAGGATGTGTCTGTGCCCCTTCTACAGAGTGAAGGCGGGCGGGGGGGCCGGTCACAGTGGCAAGCGCAGAGAACCGGGGGAGGGCCGGCTGTGGCCAGCGTTGGTCAGCAGGCTTTGGGGGGCTTAGGAGGAGCAGTAAGGCTGCCAGTTTCTTTTTTCTGGAGCAGGCTTGAGAGAGCAGCTCCAGGGTGTAGGGCAGGGGTGGGAAGAAGCCAGGAAGGGCCAGGCTTGTGCTGCACAACTGAGGTCCTGAGGGCCAGGCCCTAGACCCCTCCCTGGGCCTTCCGGGTCCTCTGGGCAGGCGAAAGCAGGGAACCCGTCAGAGACAGAACCCCTCATACTGTCTGGCCTGGCTTAGGGGATCCCCGAGACGGTGCAGGAGGAGGAGCCTGGGTAGCAGGTAGCTGAGGGCCTGGCCCACGGCTCAGAGCAGCCGGCAGGTGCTCCAAAGAGACTGGCTCCAAACCCTCCTGCCAGCCTGGGGACGGGACGGGAGAGGTGACCTGAGACCGGGAGCTTCTAGGCTAACTCTCTGCGTGGCCCACTCTCTGCAGGGTGGCCCCAGCCACGCCTGAGATGCTGGCTGGAGAGCCGTTCCTGGGAGAACTGGGTGCACGATGGGCGTGGGGGGGTGGGGGGATTGTAGTTGTGCTGGGTGGCCCTGCTGGTGTCGGTCCCCTCCGGCCTCGGTCAGGCAGCCCCGCCTCTGGGGGGGGATCTGAAACTGTCTGCGGAATGAGGCGGCAGGAGCGAGGGAGGGTGCTCCCGGGATGCTGTCTCCGCGCTTCCCCACTCACTTTGTCCTCTTGCAACCCCTCTGCTCGTTTTAAAGCCTGCGAAACAGTGCTCCCCTCCTCCACCCCGAAGGCCCAGAGACACCAAGATTCCGCAGCCCACGTGCCACTTTCCAAGAGGGGGCCTCTGGAGCCCCGCGCCCTCCTGTGAATGTCCTGGGCTCTTCGAGGCCCAGGATCTGTGCGGACTCGATGCCTCCCTACAGCCGGGCAGCCCCTGAGATGGATGCCGTCCTGACCGGCTGCAGCCCGCGCAGAGCTGAGCGCAGGCCTTGGGGGCCTTCACAGGGCTCTCCTCAGTTGGTCGGGGCCACACGACACCATCTGGGGGCGGGGCCTGAACCTGAGTCTCCCTTCTGGCTCTTCTCTCCCGTCCCCACGCCCCATCCAGCCCCAATTCCACCGTCTTCCTCCCTTCTCTCTCCGACATCCCAGCGGGTCAGAAAAAAGTACGTCCCCAGAGAGCTTTGGCCCTTAGCAATATAAAAAGGGGTTTCTTCTCGGAAACGCAGAGCCATTTGCCCATCCCTGGGGGCTACTTTCTCCGTGGTGGCCAGACAGTGGCTTCCCCTCTCCTGCCATCTCCTCACTGAAGCTGATGGACCGGGGAGCATAAGGCAAGCTGACAGGCCGCACACCCTCCCCCCAGCCCCTGCCCCAGGTGGGATGTTGTGATGTTCCTCGGGCACTCCTGGCTGCCCAGGAACGAAGGAAAGGGGGAAAACAAATGGTTAGCCTGCAGGACCTAAGTCTCCATCACCCCTCCATAGTGATGTGGGAAACAAAGGCAGAAGGCAATGGCAGATAGAACTGAATTTCCTTATAACCTGTAGCCCATTGACAAATACTTGAGACCCGCAGAGCAAAACATTTCTCTAGGAGCTCCCTACTGCCTCAATGCTAATGTTTTGCTAGAGGGAAAAAACAACCTTAGCTTCACAATAACTAGGCCTCCAGGATCCTGGGAGTCTTCTTTAGCATATGAAAAATGCAGTAGAAACTTCCGCGGGACTTTACCTCCCCCAACCCCATAGTATATAACCTGTCTCTCCTCAGGGTCCCTGGGCAGCTCTTTCTGCCTTCGGGTCCTGGCCTCGAGCTTCAATAAAATCATCTTTGGTTTTCTTTTTTAATGTTTATTTATATTCGAGACAGAAGACGGAGAGTGAACAGGGGAGGGGCAGACAGAGAGGAAGACACAGAATCCGAAGCAGGTTCCAGGCTCTGAGCTGTCAGTACAGAGCCCGACATGGGGCTCGAACTCATGGACCATGAGATCGTGACCTGAGCCGAAGTCAGACGCCTAACCGACCGAGCCACCCAGGCGCCCTTAAAATCATCTTTTTGCACCAAAGACGCCTTGTCTTCCGGAATTTTTTCTTGGCCATTGGCTCCGGACCCCACGAACCCCATGGTCACCCCCAAAAAACCTCATCAAAGCCAGTTGGGTCATCTGCTCGATGCTCGTTGCTGCGGTCCTAAGGCAGGGAGAGCTCTCCCATTGCTGGGTGACCTTCCGGAAGTCACTCCTGTCCCGGGGGCCTGATTCTCCTCATCTGTAAAATGACGGGGGAGCGGACACTATCATCTCAGTGGTTCCTTCTAGCTAAGAAATCCATCTCTGTGATGATGTTGGGGATCGTGTAGCCTCAGTTCCTTTGTGGATAAAATGTAGAGGATAATAAAACCATTGAGACGTGAAGTGTTGAGTATGAAGAGCTCTCCCTCCGCCTTTTCTGGGATGAATGCTTATCCATCCTTCAAGGGAGGGAGGGACCTGGCCAGCACACAGTCCCCGCGCCCCCTCATCCCTGCCGACCTCTCCTCTCTCTGCCTCCCTCTGGGGTTGTTGGGAGGAAACAATGACATGCTCTATGTCCAGGAAACACCCATGCAGATACTCAGAGATCATCGTCTGCTCGGTTCAATCATGCTGACCAGCAGCAGGCCCTACCTTCCAGGGAGTAGACTCTGGTCTGTACAGAGTTCCCCTCCTGTGACAGGAACAGGGGCCCCCCCTGGGGGCTGCCTATGCAGAAGATTTAGCTCTTGGAGGAAGAGCCCGGTCAGTCGTGGGTGAGGGACAGTGAGCCACCACGAAGCACAGGGCCCTGCAGAAGAGGCGGGTGGGAGTAGGAGTTGAGGAGCCTGAAAGCCAGGCGGGCACGTCCTCACCGTCCAACAAGGTATTTCTTGGAATACTTGTGGAGAGAAAAAGGCACAGCTGAGTACCAACGGATGCCGTCCCCAGCACAGGCGGAGGGGATCTCCCCACTTTTGACTCTAGAAGTGAATGGCTGGGGTCCTGGCCTGAGTCTGGGTAGAGGACAGTTCTGAACTAGGGAATCCTTGGGGGAAAAGGGGGGCTCCCCCCCCCACAAGTCACCATGCTTTGTACTATGTGACCCCACTGACGGGGCCAAGGCAGCCCCCTCTCCCCTGGAGTGGTGACGGGGACCAAGGAGCAGTTAGCTGGAGGAGAGCAGGACCAGAGGTGGAGACGCATGCTGGGAGCTTAGCAAGGCTGTGCCCGCATCCACGTCCCCAGCCCCACTGCGTGCCCAGGAGGCCAGTGGCACGTTGACCCCCCAGAAGCCCCATCTTCGGGGTAGCGCCCCTCCCTCCAGCCACTTGTGTCAGATTCTTAGAACTTGGGGGGCAGAACTGGAAGGGCCCCTTAGAATGAAGGTTGCTGCAGGCACCGCCTGGGGCAGAAGGGCCAGCGAGCCCCTCACTCTGGCTGTGCAGGTGGGGGGAGGGGCGGTGGGCCTGGTGAACCGGCTCAAAGGCTCTGATTAAGAACAATAATCCCATTCACATGTAAACTTCCCAGGGTTTAATAATACAATTTTTGCCTTGTCTTACCAGGTCTTTTGTGCCCAGGGCAGCTGCCAAGGTAGATAATTTATCTCCATTTTACAGCTGAGGAAGTAGGCTTGAACAGGTTAAGGACCTTTGAGACTAGAGACTCCCAAGGTGGAATGGCAGGCCGTGGGCTGGGCAGCTGAGAAACAAAGGATGTCAGTGCCCCCCCCACCCCATTATTTCACTGCTTTCCAGGCTTCCGCGGGTCTTCAACCAACCCCCTGCGCACGCAGAATGGGAGCCTTTCAGAGAGGTGCCCAGCCTAGCCCGGCTACACCACCGCTCCTCCTCGCTTCCTGTGTCCTGAAGGCACCGCATTCAGTTAAGCGACCGAAGGGGCCCTCAGGACGCTGCTGGCAGGGGCCACCCGACGGCGGGGGCGTGGCGCGTGCGGAGGGGGCGCCGCCACCATCACAGACGCAGCCCCTCGGCTCTTCGTGACGCGCGTTCATCTTCGCTCGGTACCGTCAGCTCTTTTTCTGCACAGAATGAAGATAAATCGCTCTGCTCCGGAAAACTACATTTAGCATCTCCTTCTTGCGGGGCAGGGAAGTTTTCCTCGACAAAGCGTTGGTATTGCAGATGGCTTTGCCATCTGCCGCCTTCCCTCACTCTGTCACCTTAGAAGCAGACTCTTGTCAGGTTCGAGGAGTAAAAGCTTAATTAACGAGTGGTGTGTACAATTATGTACTTAATTATCTACTGCTTTTACTTCTTTGTTGTTTCTTGGTTTGCAAAAGTTTGGTAACAATTGTAGGCAACTGTTCCCTAATGCAATTTCTCTCTGCTTCTCTCTCTCTCTCTCTCTCTCTCTTTCTCTGCTTCTCTTTCTTTCTCCACCTTTGGAGACTGCCAGTGGGATGAGACGGGGGCTTGCCTGACGTGGGCTCACCCCACACTTACTGACCATGCTCCCAGGGAGGAGGCCCCCGGGGCTCGGGGGTTTCTAGGAAGAGTCTCCAGGTACTGTCCAGGCTGGGAGCCCAGACCTGGCCCCTGGGGCTGGACAACCCGCCTTCTCATTCTTTCTCGCCTCATTGGTCCATCCTGGGGACGGTGGGTGTGGCTGGACTAAGGTAGTAAGGAGGACAGGAGGTGATTGCTCGGTGGTGGGGGGAGGTGGGAGGGACGGGGAGGGGACAAAGGACTCCTCTGCTGCAGAGTAAGGACAGGGGCAGTTTTAAGGAGCAGTGCACAAAAAGAAAGAAGACAAGGAACAGAAACACTAAAGGCAGCAACGTGGAGGGAATTTGCTGGGCTGAAGACAGACCCATGATTTGGGGCTTGGAAAGAAATGGTCGGATTCCCCCGGAAGCACATCTGCTTACATCCCACGTGACCTTAGGGGCAGGAAGTCTGTGCGTCTCCAGTGCAGGTATGTATTGTAGGCGTCAGTGGGGTCCTGTTTCAGCACATCTGCCTCAGAGTTCAAGCTCGGTCATCAACATGTGGTGACAGAATGTGGCCCCAGAGCTGATAGCAGAGGAGTCTGAAACAGCAGGGAGGTAGCCCATCTGGCTTCTCAGAGGCCCAAGCACACTGGCTCTGGGCTCCTCGGCAGGTGGGTTCTCGAGTTTCCCCCCCACCCCCATGCCATGCTGGCTGAGGCTAGGCACAGTCTGGGGAAGACTGGAGGGTGGGAGGGAGAAAGGCAGAAGATGCAAGGGCAGAAGAATTGCAGAATCAGGAGCTCAGGGCTTCTCTTCCCCTCTTCCAAGTCAAGGGACAAACATTTCCCGGAAATGAAGACAGACAGAGGCCATGCCCAGCTGCCCAGCCAGGAACGCTTGGCTCTCTATGCCACTTCTCTGCACACCCGTCTCCTTGTCTGCAAAGAACAACAGGGGCTGGAAAGGTTCCTCGGCCTCTGCTGTGTCCCCCATAAGATTCTACATCTTACAGACACCCCCATCTCTTATCTCTTAGAGACGAGTCTCCCAGACTCCAGAGGGCTGACGAAAGAATGGTAGAGGCTGGGCTGGGCCTCTGACCTCATGGTGTACCCGAGGCCTCGAATGGTGCCTGGCATGTGATAGGTGCTCAGTGGGCATCTGTCAGAGTCATGAAATTTCAATAGACCTCCCAGTTGCAACTGTGCCATGCTCATGGTTCCTTCCAAAGACAACTGTCCTACCCCAGAGAGCGCCGAGTCCTGTGTGCCATGCCTGGTCCCAGCTGACCTACGTGCAGGGGGCAGGCCATTGAGGAAAGTCAACTGGAGATGCCACCTGGGCAAATGGATTTGGCTTCTTGGAGGGTTGATCTGGGAAGCGCTCAGAGCATGAGGTGAAGAGCAATGGGAGTTGAAGCTGAAAAGAATCATGGGAAGGAAGAGGTAGAGGTGGGTTAGTGGAGAGGGGACATGAGGAAATGACAAGGGAGCAGGACATAGGTGTCAGCAGTAGTCCTGGGGTGAGGGGAGACACCCTCTGCCCTGGGCGGGGTCGGGGTGGAGGCCTGGCTCAACCACGGAGATTTTTCTCCAGTTCCCACCACACACGGTGCCCCTCATGGCTTCCCGTAGATCCGTGTAAGCGCCCTGACCCTATTCAACCTTCCTCTGCTGTGTCAGTTAGCTTAGGGAAGGTCTTGAGAACAGAAGCTTGAAAGGCTAGAAGCAGGAGGTGGGCTCACTCCGCATAGCCGGGCCTTGGAGATCAGAATTGGACCGACTTCAGAGGCAGAACAATAATTTGGGGACACACAAGTGGATCATTCATCCAAGCTGGGATTCAGGGAGAAGCACCCAAGAACTGCTTGTAGGACCGCAGTAGGAGAATGGAAGGTTAGTCACCAGATGGCCTTGCCCACTGCTGGGGTGGGGGTTGGGATGGATGAGGGAGCCAGGGGATGAGATGGAGACACCTAGGTGGGTCTGAGGAATGGCAGACAACTCCCATCCCACATGCAGGCTGACGTGGTTTCTTGTATTAGACTGAACCAGGAACCACTTGAGTCTCACTAACCCGAGGGCACTGCTTCTTGGTGGGATCCTAATGGAACAACCCAGCTAGCTCTTCCCCCTTCCGAGGAAAGAAATCTTCAAACCCATGGCCAAGGAGGCTGAAGAGAAGCACGACTGGGGCTGTGAACCGGAAGGAGGGCTCTTCCGCTAGTCCCACCTCCGTGCCAGGGGCCCCGCCGCAGGGCCCTCTCCCTTCTCCCGGGTGCCTTTCAACCACTGATAGACCTCCATACATCACCATAGACTGTACCCCCAATCCAGCCCTCTCCATCACCCCGTCACACTCCTCCCTGAAGAGGAGTGTCACATGGCTATCGGCCACCTTCATGGAGCGCCCCTGGCACAGGACCACCATTGTCCCCCACCTGTAGCTCTGGCCACACAGCTCCGGGCCACATCAGGTCACACGGTATTCCTCCTCCCTCTTCTGTCCTAAGTCGTTCCTCAGAAGAACTTTCAGACCCTGACTCTTTGCGGCACATGTATGTGGCGGATACCGCGGGTGGGATCGGGACGCAGCTGGGGAGGTCAAGATGGACACTGGTGAGAGGGGCAGCCAATGGCAGTTTGGGGACCGCTGGAAAAGATTTGGAGCTCGGCCCTCCTTGCAGAGGCAAAGAAGCCTGTTTGCTTCCAGAGGTAGAGCTCGGCTTGCTGCGGGGTCAGGCTGGGGTTTGGCACGGTGTTCCCCTGTGACTGCTGTGGTGGGTGAGTGGGGTTCTCAAACATGGCGTCACAGTGGGGACTGGGGACGCAGAGCGGGGGAGAAGGCCCCATTTCTTGCTTACCCTTGTGGATGTTTATCATGTCTGTCCCTCGCACCAGGAGATCACTCCTTCAGCCATCTTCCCAACCCTGGTCTGGTTTGCTGGCTCGCATACATTCCCTCCCCAGGCCTGGAGTGCCACCTCCGGGTAGGGGGAGGTTTCTACCCTGAGCTCACCAAGCCCCCATTCCCTACTGCTGGTCCCGTCAGGTCCCAGGGAGCTCTGTTGCCATGGCAACGTCGGGTCCCTGAGAAGGAAGAAGGGCCCACAAGGAGAGCGGTGCCTGTTCTGCTCCCCTCCCCTTTGTGGCTGACCCTCCACCCAGACCACACTTGGGTGGGAGTGCCGTGAAGCGTCCTGTGAAGCCATGCTGCCTCCCCAGGCAAAATCGGCCGTCGTCTATCTGGTCATCCGCCGTCACAGCCAGGTCGCTGCCATCTGCTACGCTGTGCTCAGCTCAAGGCCCCGGGCCCATCTCCCTGCCCAGACTGGATGCTCTCTCTCCAGCCTTCTCTAATGCTCCCGTCCCCGCTGGGGCTTTCTGCTAAGGTTCCTTGATAGACCCCACCTTTGCTGAACCCACCACTTCAACCAGCTCACACACCCCCTTCCCGTGTGCTCCCTCCTGCACCCACTGGCCTCTGTGTACCTGCGGACCACTCTGTCCCCCTGAGGAATCATACCGCGTTCTCTCGTTTTTAACTGTGGACAGGTCTGTCCTCTGCAGAAGTCTTAGTCCTAGTCACTTCAGTGGTGACATCGTGCATGTCCAGTAAGGGTTTCTCTTACAGATGTGCGTGTGCTGTGGGTGGGGGTGTGAGAGGGCCCAGACAGTTGCTGAGCCAGGCCCGGGACCTGGGTGCCAGGTGGGGCAGGCGGTGGGATGAAGAATGGGATGGCTGGCTTTCCTGCCCCCTTGTTGATCAGATGCACTGCCCTTGGGTTCTTGAGCAGCTTTACCCTAAACCCCACTGGGAACCAAACATTCAGAGAAAATATGCACCAGGATGTTGGGGCTTCAACAGTGCCACGAGCGGAGGTCTCCTTCCCAAGTGGCTACATCAGGTTACCCTGAGGACAACTCACATGGAGAAGGATCAAGGGGTGCAGTGTGTAACGATGTGCCTGATGGACGCCAGTGTGTAGAAAAAGCCCAGCTCATTCTATAAGGCCAGGGGTGGAGGCCACTAGGAAGGAGAAGGTGACCAGAAGCATCTAGGCTTGGATCGAGCTCTCAGGCATGGCTGCGTGCAGGTGATGTTGCAGGGCTCTGATGGAGACGCAGTGTAGACAGACTCAGCTTTCTTTATGACCCTGCCCACACGGGGGCCGGGGGCCACCTCTGTGGGTAATTCTAAGTGATTCTTCATGGAGTTTATCTGAAATCTAAGAACGGGTTCCCAGTGCTCTTAAAGCTTAGAATGTCTGAGCCAAAAAAGAGACTCTGGGAAAGTTCTGGAATGCAACCTGGAGGAAGCCTGAAGCTTGGATGCAGCATGTAACTGCTCACCCACTCACGGTGGCAGAGCTGGAACTGGGCCCTGGGCCCTGCCTTTTTCCCACTCCACCAAGATGAGAACATGCATTTCCTGACAAGCAATCTGCTAATAGCTTGCTGGGTTGTGCACACGAGTGTTCCAGGATGCCAGAATTAATGTAATGTCTCATGACATTATTCTTATAAGCAAGGAATGGCTCACACCATCCCACTCGGGGCCAGATGATTCCCCCTTGAGTGGGGAGACTCTGGTGTTGAGGGTAAGGGCCATGTGAGCAGGCAGGAAAAAAACAAAAAAAGGAAATGTTTCGAGAGAGTGAAGACAAGTTAAAGACAAGGAAGCAAGTAGCTCCCTTTTGTCCCCGCCCCGCACGTCCCCTGCTCACCAGCCTGCATGCCGCCTTCGGTTTGGGGTATGTGCAAAACCCAGAGATTTGCCAGGATGACTCCAAATTCCACGAGACGGAAGGTGGGAGGGGCCCTGGCGGGAGAGGATAGCGATGGAGAACATTCGTGGAACGCCTCTTTGAACTACAAAAGACAAATGCACCTCACCTCGACCCTTGAAGGACCCGCTTTGTGAACCTGTGGCCACTTCCTGGCCAGGTGCCAGAGAGGGGACTGTGCTCTGAAGACCATGCTTGGCTAGCTGGCTACCTCACAGGTTTTGGGTGGTGGCAACGAGGAATCACAGTTTGCACTTAGTCCTTCGGCATGCTGTGCTACAGGTTCGAAAGGCCATCCCTAGATTATTTGAAGCCTCCCCTGAAGTATGCCTAAAGAGCAAGGAGAAAGAAGAAAAGCCCCCCTTTGCAGATAGGGACACGTGTTAGTTCACTCGGTTCTGGAGCTGGGCAGAAAGACCCCAGGGTCGGTCCGCATCTCTGTGCCACCTGGTGTGTCCCTTCCCCGAGGGCGGCCGCAGCTTCGCCTGCTTCTGTCCCTCCAAATGATGTTCTCTCCGCTTCCCATCAAAATCTCCATCCCAGCTCCAGAGAGGCCCCTCCTCGCCCCAGACGGGAGGCCCCTAGCCCTGGCACCCCCACCAGACCTGCCCCCAAAGCCCTGGCACTTAAAGAGCTGCAGTCAGCTATGCCCTCGGGCCCCCAGAATGAGCAGTGAGCGTGCTCAGCAGAAACGCTCCTCGGCCAGCGGAGATCAATACGTCAATACAAACGTCAGGTTGAACACAAACAGAGGCAGGTTGAGAGAAGCAGGGGCAGGGGCTAAGTAGGCTCTGGGAAGGAAAAGAGCCAGACAGGCCTGTCTAGTGTCTAGGGAACAGCTCCATCCAGCAAGCGAGCACCTTACCTGCATTGGCAAGGAAAGGAAGGAGACTCATTCATCCAGGCCCCGCTAATTAGGAACCCCCCCCACCACCACCACCACTCAGATGCGCCTACACTGAAGTTGGTCTCTAGGTGTGGCAGGGTTTGCGGAGTGACAGCCTGCTGAGCTCAATGCACCTGGGAGGGAAGGCTTTGTGCCTGGGGCCTTATGGGTGCATCGTGATTTCCCCTCTGGGGGCTGTCTTTGTGTCTTGTTTCCCTCACCAGATTGTAAGCTCTGTGAGGACAGGGACTGGGATTGGGGGGCCCCCTGAACCAAGCATGCCGTGACCCTGAGCCGCCAGCAAATACCTGAGGAACCGCCTCGGCTCACTAGGAGCGGGCGAGCCAGGCTGCAATCCACCTGTGACGGCGAAGGGGCAGATGTTGGAACCCTTTGGATTTGAGCAGGCATGGAGGCCCCTAAGGGCGGCCAGCAGCTCGCCAATGGCATCTGTCCCAGAAGGGCATCAGTCTGGTGTCCCCAGCTGGCAGGGGGAGCATCTGGATGACCCCAGATGCTCTTGTTTGTAGAACTTCAGGGGGACGGAAAGGATTGGGCAGCTTGTCAGAATGCCAGATCACCAGACTGGCAGGAAAGTCCAGGGTGTTCGCTTCTGGATTTGGTCACCGCAGCCTCTGTCCTGTTCCCTCTGGAGGGTTCGGAAAAATCGACCCAGACCAACGAGAAACAGTTTGGGTGTTTCTTAGGACAAGGCGCCTCTGTGGAGGTGTGACTCAGTGGGCACAGGCGGCTTCTCCCTCAGGCATCTTTGGGTCATGTTTTCAAAAAGGGAGGAGGAGAAAGCCTGCAGGCCAGTGAGGGTCCTAGTTCTCGGGGTGTGTTAAACACTGCGGGGCTTTGCCAGATGGTCCACCACGGTTTTTATGCCTCTGGAAGCCCCAGACGCCTTGTATAAATTACTTTAAAACCTGATTCCTTTATAACCTGTTATGTGGCATATGTGGACCCACAGCAGGAAGCGACGTTTTGTGGGGGGAAGGGGAGGTCACAGAGTGTGCGACGAGAGTGAAGCCGTGTGGGGGCCTCGTAGGGTGGGTTGGACACCGAAGAGTTCAGCGGGAGAGGACCTGGGGGTCCAGAGAGCAAGGGGGAGTTAGCGCTCAGGACCCCGGTGGTGGCAGCCACACCGCCGGAAAGTCACTTTTGAGATTCTGTGCTCTGAGGTGACCAAGGATTGTTGTCGTAAGTATCAACTGATCTAAGGGGTTCACTGAGCTAAATAGAGGGGACCAGTCAGGTAGAAGAACCTGGGGTTTCTGAGGTGGATCAGATTATACCACTGGAGAGATATTGAGGGCACACGTCTGGTCACCAGGCCGTCTTCAGGGACTCGGGGACAGGCCTCCAGCCAGCTGCCGGGCTGAGCAGCCTCACACGCTTGCTGAGGATGCCGGTTCTTGAGAGCGAGGGATCAGGACTGTTGGAGCTTGAGGCAGATAAGCAGGGAGGAGCGAGTGCAGGGCTCTGCGCTGATCACTGATCGCCTCTGCCTTCCCCTGTGGGATCACGGGAAGAAGGAGGAGTACAAAGAAAAGATGCTTGTGTGGAGTGTGATCGCCTCGGGGGATAGTCTGGGATCGGTGACCCTCAGATTCTCCACCTTGGCCTCATATGATGGAGTTCGCGTGCTTCCCCTCATTTTAGGCGTGCCTGGGGGGAAGGCGTAAGAGAGAGTTTAGGCTCCTGATGTGGCGGGGGTGTGGTGGCACCCGCGGGCCTGGGGACAGACCAGAAATGGCCTCAAGAGCGTTGCCTATTGGTGACCTCTTTGTTCGGCCAGCAGTAGTTACAGCACCCTACAATTCAAGGACCTTGGAGATTTATAAAGGCCTGTGGTATCCAGCCTCTCACACTGGAGCTTTCCAAGGGCACTTTGGGACGGGCAAGGGGAAGCAAGTGGCTTGTCCGAGACGTGACTTGTCTGAGGCTCCGCGGCGGCTCAGTGGTAGAACCGGCCCCAGAGTCTAGAATCTCCGGCCCTCTGTACTCTTGCCCATCTCCTCTGTCAAGCTGGAAAGGGTCCCCAAGTCACCCTAAGAAAAGAATCCCTGGAATGTGAGCATGTCCAGGGCTCTCTCTCCTTCCAGGCGCCTCCCCCCTCCCCCATATTCAGGCACCTTCCAAAGCCCCTTGGAAGGATGTGGCGGGGCATTCTCACTGGCTGCTGCCTGCCTTTGCCTTTGAACTTTGCAGATTGGGGGCAGTGGGGGGCACCCCACCGCCCTGCACAGGACGAGGGGTATTCCCCACCCAGTAGACCACTAAGAACAATTCACACCTGGCAGTAAATGGGGAAGGGGCTGTTTAGCCCCTTGGGGTACCCGGCAAGCCCGGTGGAGAGTCAACTGAACCCCTCAAAGCAGGAGCAGCCCAAGAGCTCCGCAAACTCAGTGACCAGCGCGTGGCCCCCTTCACGGGACTGGGGTGAGGCCTGGTATCTGACAGGGGAGGTTTGCTGGTCTCCTTCTGGAGCTGCCCCACTCCACCTTGGGGCTCAAAGGACCAGTTAAAGTGGGTGCCCTCTGGCCTGGGCCTGGGCCCCAGCCTCTGGGCCAGTTTTCTGGATGGAGGGGAGGTTGGAAATAGGGAATAGCCTTCACTTCTACCTTGAATTTCAAAGTCATCTGCTCCCAGGCAGGGGGGAATGGGGCTGGGTTTGAGAAAGACTTTGATCTTGAAATAGGAGTCCTGCATCCGAGCCTTGGATTTGCCACTGACTAGCTGTGTGACCTTGAGCCTATCTCTTAATATCTCTATAGGGTGCTCTTCACAGAGTTTCTGTAAGGATCAAATGAGATAATGGGTGGGAAAGTGCTTCACCACGCGTAAGGTGGCCTACAATGGATGGATTTTAGTATAAGGGTTTGGGGGGCCCTGGGGGCTGGGAGGACAGATGCCCTTGTAGGGAAGGTGCAGTGAGGGCTCTGGGGCCTGGAAGACAGCCGCGGCTTACTTTGTCACCTTCATGTGGGACGGGGGTGGAGGTAGGGGGACTGGCTCTCCAAAATGCGGGGGCTGCCTGGGCTGGGGGCGGGGGGCGGGCAGGGAACTGCTCAGTGTGGTTGAAGAGCCACCAAGCAGAGGGAAATGAAATCTCACTGGCTGCTCAGCTTCCCCAGATCTTTTTACTGCACATCATAAATTATCCTCTTGTTTTATTCTCGTTTTATAGCCTCTTCCAGGCCGTTCCTGGCATTTACTCTCTGCTCTGGGCCAACTGTGTTAGAAACGGTTTCCTAGTCTTTATCTTTCTCTGTTGACGTCTCAGAGTCCTGGCAGCTGACCCAGCCACTGGGGGGCTTCTGTGACCACCTGTTGACTGAGGAGGCATCAAAGCTGGTGGCTGAGGGGGACAGGCAGGCCGGGTTGCCCAGTGCCTGCCCTCAGGTCGCTTTGAGGAGCTGGAGGAAAGAAACACGTATATTCTAGGTGTTTGCAGAGGCTGGTCAAGCTTGCTTCTGGGGAAGAGAGTCTCACCTCCTGGGACCTGCACCTCTCATTCAGTCCAGCCTTTCTTGCATTTAGAAGCATCCAGAAGACCTCCAAGATCCTTTCCATTGTCAGTATACTGGTTCTACCATTGTGAGAAGCTGGGGGTGGGGTTGGGGAGGTGAGGGAGGGTCCCAAGGGACGTTTCAAGGCTTACATCCCAGTCCCACTTTTAGTCCTAGTTAGTGGCCTTAAGGCAAGTCCTTTCCCTTCGCTGGGGGTCAGTTTCCTCATTTGTAAATTTAAACCCAGAGTCCCTTCCAGGGCTGCTGCACTATTACCAGATAGAGGTTACTGCGCCTGCTTGCGGTGGACATCCAAGCAGTTGTTTGCAAAGTGACAGTCACATGACAAATTAATGTACTGTCAAGTGTCACGCACAACAGTTCTGTATTTAATGAAATGCTAGCTTTTCAAATGACGGCAATGGGTTAGGGAAGATTTGAGTGATGCTCACAGGGTTTTGATATAACATTTTTATGGAGTTTTTGGTATCCTGATTTAGGGGAGAGCGAAACAGTGGCAAAGTTGTCCCTCTTCCCATTATTCAAAAGAGAAGAGGATTTTGTTCAATATGATCCTAATAGTAAATTGTCAATTATCATTTTCCCCGATCTATTTCTACAGCATGACCCCGTTGCAGCCCATTCTGCGGATAGGAGACCGTGAAAGATATGCTGAGTTTGTGATGGACAGAAGGACACAGACGGGTGCTGGCATTACAAGACTTAGAGTGGTGGGGTGAGGAGGGTGTGGAGGGAGGGAAAGAGCCTAAGATGAGAGGGTGATGGGCCACCTACTCAGAAATATTCTGAAAAGAGTAACGCAGGACGTGGGGTCAGGGAGAAGCAAGGTCGGTATCATTCCTGCTGGAAAGCATCAGAAACAAAGGCGAAGGGCAGGTGGAGAGGTTGCAGGACTGGGTGAGCACGATCTCACTCTGGGCCATAGTTTCCTCATCTGTAAAATAAGGGGGTTGTCCTAGACAGGCTCCACACTTCATCTGCCAGCTCAGCGTGGATGGAGGTGGGGAGAAGGTGCATCTGGCTGAGGGAAGAGGAGACGGAGGGAAGGTCCCTCAGAACGGGCTCTTCTTGGCTCAGGTGCATCCAGATAACTCAGACAGAGGCCGGCAGCCAAGGAAATGCTGGTACAGTCTGCACTCAGCATTGATAATAAACTGATACATCTTGAAACTCTGCTGTCTCGATTCGTTTATAAAAAGTAACTGCCCGGGGCGCCCGGGTGGCTCAGGCGGTTAAGCATCCGACTTGGCTCAGGTCATGATCTCACTGCTCTTGAGTTCGGGCCCTGCATAGGGCTCTGTGTTGACCGCTTAGAGCCTGGAGCCTGCTTTGGATTCTGTCTCTCTCTCCCTCTGCCCCTCCCTTGTTCGTTTTCTCGCTCCCTCCCTTCCTCCCTCTCTCTCTCTCTCTCTCTCTCACAAAAGTAAATAAACATTAAAAATTTTGGGGGGGCGCCTGGGTGGCTCAGTCTGTTAAGCGTCCGACTTCAGCTCAGGTCATGATGTCATGGCTCACGAGTTCGAGCCCCAAGTCAGGCTCTGTGCTGACAGCTCAGAGCCTAGAGCCTGCTTCGGGTTCTGTGTCTCCCTCTGTCTCTACTCCTCCCCTGGTCGTTCTCTGTCTTTCTCTCTCAAAAATAAACATTAAAAAATTTTTTTAAAAATTTTTTAAGAAAGTAACTGCCCCCAAAATGTAGTTTCCAGTCTGAGTCACAGGGCTCGCGGGAACCCTTCACTCCACACCCCGAGGTACTGGCCAGATGAATCCCAGGGCAAGTCTGCAAGGCAGTGTTAAAAGATTGTTCAAATAAATATATGTTCCCATCTCAAGTGTAGGCCACAAAAAACACACCTTGTGTGTGTGTGTGTGTGTGTGTGTCCACATGCACACGTGCGCTTAACATTAAGGAACATTGAGAAGCAGTAAGTTTTCCATTTTTTCTTTTTCCGTATTTTGTATTTTATTCTTTTAAAGGCTTATGTGCCAGAGGTTGCAATGGTAGGAAGGGGGGGCGGGCGGGTGTGGGACAGGAGAGAGAGGAGCACAGGTCCCTCTTTTTGGAAAACCCCAAATCATCTACCTTGAGCTTCTTAAATTAGGAAGTAGTGTTCTTAATGGACACCTTGAGGCAAGGTTCCTGTGAGAACAATCTGGATCATTAATGTGAAACCAGGCTAGGTGGCTCCCATGCTGGTGGAGTCCAGGGTTTGACCCAACTCAGGTGTGCAGCTTCTAGAAAGACAGCATGCCTTGGGTGGGGTGTGGGCCCAGAGATGGGCCTGCCTTGCCAAAGCCTTGTTCCATCAGCCCCAGCTCAGAAGGGGAATTTCCCGTTGCCATGCTAAGGGCCCAGTTGGAAACGTCTAGTAAAACTCTGGCTCTGTTATTTGGACTTCCTCCCCTTTCAGCAACCTGCCTTGCTTTAGGCCTTTGAAGTTTGGCAGAAAATAATCTATTCTAATCAAAGATGTCGTATGGAAAAGAATACCATCTTTCGTTTGTATAGCACTTTACCCGCTCCGGGTACATACACCTATCTTATTAGACAATGTTAATTCTAAGTAGAATTAAATCGCCCAGTAAGCCAACAGGCTCCATTTCCTGAGAATTCTGGAAGGAAGCTTCCAGCGCTGTGAGCTCAATTCCCTTAGCCTACAGAGTCTCAGAGAATCCCTTTAAAATTACAGGAAAAAATAAACTGAGATCTGGGAAGAAGGAGTTTGCAAATATACCATCTCAGGCAAATCTCTTTAAATAAAATTCAACTGAGTGTGCCAGGCACCGAGGTAAGTGCTATGAGGAATAGAAAATAAGACAGAGCTCCAGCTCCTGAGGGGCAAACAGCCTAACTGGGGTGGCCAGACTGTATACAAATTCGTGGGAGAGATCAAAGAAAGGAGAGATACTGCGATCCAGCTTCTCACCTGTCAGATCTACTCATTCTTTCCTTTGTCGGTCTGGTACCCAGACCTCTGTGCACACCCTCTGTTCCCGGCTTTCTCTGCTGGGCCACGCAGCCTACCCTCAGTGATATCCCCAGAGACATTCTGTACCAGACCACCTCATTTCTGCCCACACCCCTCCAACCCACCACACCTTTGTACAGCAGGCCCCAAGGATTCAGTGTTTCTCATTTGAGAGGGATCTGGCTCCACTCAAGACTAGCTGTGGGAAAGAAGGGCTTTCCTGCTCCTCACTTCGTTGCTGTAAGGGTTTAACTACGGAGAAAGTTGACCAAAATAGAAACATTCAGAAATGACAAGATATGGACTCTTCAAAGATTCCCTAAGTCCTAGGCCCTCATGCATAGTTTCTCGTTTCCTTCTGGGAACACCACTGGAGTCTGGCCCTCTGCTTTGAAATGCCAACGGGGTGCCAGTCAAAGAAACAAAGCTGCCCCAATGTGGAGCTTTTCCAGACCCTGGCCCCTCCAGGAGACTGGCAGAGGGCTTTGGAGGGGAATCATGGTCAAGCGCAAATGCTCCCGGCGCCCTGAATTCCTCCTGGCGGGGCAGAGGCATTCCACACCCTGTGGCCTCAAGTCTCTACCCTCCCAAGCCTGGTTACCCAGTACTGCTGCTTTGTTAGGCCTCCCACCAGGCGTCAGCCCCTTTGCTGGAGTTACCAAGGTTTCCAAGGACACTCTCATTTGGGACCTGTGACATAGCCGAGCCCAGAACCCCCCTGCAGGTGATCTGAAATCGGTTCTTCCGAGAGAAGAATCTGTGAGTGTGTGACTATCCCTCCCTCAAACCCCAGTCTGCCCACGAAACTTGGTTCACATACACACACACACACAGAACTGAGGTGAAAGCACAGCAGAGCACAGCTGGAGTCCCTTCTGTCCCTTACTGTCACTACCACTTCCACCAGAGACAAACTGCACTTCCTCGTAGTCTGAGACCTCCTCTTTGCTGTGGGGCAGAGTCATTTTGGCTTCTGCCGTGGGGCAGAATTGTCAGGGGCCTTAACCGAATTGTCAGGGGCCACGGAGAAGCACTGTCCCCCTTGGTTTTCTTACATCTTTCAGAATCTCCCCCCTTCAGACCGTCACAACACACATCTGCATTTTAAAGGTAAGTCCCTCTAGCTTTTACTCCTTTAAAGTCCAAGCTGTAACTAAAACCAGATTTCTCAGGGTGCCTGGGTGGCTCCGTGGGTTAAGTGTCTGACTTCAGTTCAGGTCATGATCTCACTGTTGGTGGGTTCGAGCCCCACATTGGGCTCTGTGCTGACAGCTCAGAGCCCAGAGCCTGCTTTGGATTCTGTGTCTCCTTCGCTCTCTGCCTCTCCCTCGCTCATGCTCTGTCTCTCTCAAAAATAAATTAAAATGTTTAGAAGAATTAAAAACCGATTTCTCCTCCTTCCTTTCCTCTTTTGGGGTCCAGTCGCTTGCAATTTACCATGACTTTCTGTGAGATTAATAGTCATGGATAGATTGGGTGGGAGGATGGGGAGGAGGTACCTGCAGACTAGTTGGATTGGGGTCGCCAATGCAAATGAGGACGATTATAAACTTCCTCTTTTAATGGATTTACACTAACACAAATCGAATACTTCCACAGCCACCTTTTGTTAGCCTCAAGAAATAGCCAATTCACTTTACATTTTGTAAAAAGTCTTCAGGTATTAAAAGGAATGACTGAAAAAAAGAAAGGAATGATTGGCAGGTGGTAAGGTGGTAGTGTGGCGGAGATGGGCTGCAGTCACTTTCAGTTTATTAATTCTACTTCCTCCAGGCTCTAAGGAAACCGTTAGACCGAAGGGAAATGGCTTTTCACGCCAATGCTTGACCTCACTAGAGATGGGGGTCCTCAGTGGGGAGGAAAGGCAGAGTCCGGGAGGCAGGACGCTGATTATCCAGGACTCTGTCTGGGAGAGAGATGTAGCTTGCCCGCTCCTTCGGGCAGAAAGGTGGCTTCGCAGAAACTGAATTTTTCGGGGCGCCTGGGTGGCTTAGTCGGTTAAGCGTCCGACTTTCGCTTAGGTCATGATCTCGCGGTTCGTGGGTTCAGGCCCCGCGTCGGGCTCCGTGCTGACTGCCAGCTCAGAGCCTGAAGCCTGTTTCAGTCTGTGACTCCCTCTCTCTCTGACCCTCCCCTGCTCACGCTGTCTCTCTCTCTCTCTCTCTCTCTCCTAGAAATAAATAAAACATTTAAAAAAAAAAAAAAGAAACTGAATTTTTCTTGAAGAAACTAAAAAAGATCCTTCGATTTCAGGGTGGATGGGGAGGAACGAGAGGTTCAGGGCAGAAGTAGGGCTTGAAGGCACGTCACACTTCTGAGCTGGGCTTTCAGTCTCATTGGGTGAGATGAAAATGGTAGGTCTTCAGTCCACCCTACCCCCGCGTCTCTCCTGCTCATTCAAAGTCCTGATGGCCTTGGCACTGTCCATTCCTCTTCAAGCCCAAAGACTTGGGAAGGCAAAGTCTATAGCGTCCCTCCCTACCCCGCAAGAAGATGTTTCTGACCCCAGGGACCATCCGGTGGATCAATCTGTCTGAATTTAGTAACCCCCCATCATTTCTATTCAGCTCAATCTGAGATCCTGTATGTAGAAGGGGCAGGAATGCACCATTGTCCAAAGTGCGCGGAGGGCGTCTCTGTCTGACAACGGGACAGGATATTTGAAATCAGGGGTGTCTCAGGAAACCCTCTAAACTAGTCCTCACCACCCTCCCTCCCCCGCCCCACCCCCACCGGGCTGGAGTCCGGAGAGGCGGCGCGCAACATGCGCCCACCCGCCGCGAATCTCAGACAAGGGACCCGCTGGTGGGGCGAGCGGGGAAGCGGGGCGGGGGGCGGGGCGGGGCGCCGCCGGCTCACCCCCACCCCCTGCGGGAGGCCTTGGCCGTTAGAGGGCGAGGGGGCGGGCGCGGGGCGTGGAGCGCTGCGGGTCCTCACCCCGCCCCGCCCGCCGCTCCCGCGCAGGGGCCTCTGGGTAACGGCGGTCCCCAACCGCTCTGCACGTCCTGCCGAGCCCCAGAGCAGTCCTGAGCTCCCTGGGGGACGAACGGGCCTTGAGCCTTGGCCACCACAGGGTCCCAGGGCGGGGGCGCGGGAAGAAGCGGGACTGGGGGCGACGTCCTGGAGGCTGAGGTGCCGGGAGAGAGTCTCCCGGGCTTCTTGGCTCGCGGGCCCCCTTGGCTCCAGAGGGAGAGGGCTGTCTGTGGCCTCGGCGGGTTGCTGACCTCTGTTGAGCTGCTGGCTTCTCAGCCTTCAGGCCAGCTGCTGCCAGGACTTTGTTCTTGTTCACTGCGGTGTCCCAAACAGGCCAAAGTTGGGGGCAGGAACAGAAGACCCTTGGGTATATGGTTGTAGGGAACGCCTTGCGGGGGCATCAGGTTAGATGGTGTTATGTTGAGGTGGAGGTCGCTCATCCCCAGAGATGCAAGATTTGGCCCACAAATGGAAGGCGAGCAACTGTGCCCCGCCCTCCAGGTCATAATATTCTTGGGATACTGCAAGGATCTGCCAACTCTATCCCTATTATTTATTTTTTAATTTTATTGACATTTTTATTTTTGAGAGATAGACGCACAGCGCAAGCGGGGGAGGGACGGTGAGAGAGGCAGACAGAGAGTCTGAAGCAGTCTCCAGGCTCCCAGCCGTCAGCATAGAGCCCAGTGTGGGGCTCGAACTCTTAACAGATCATGACCTGAGCCAAAGTCAGACGTTTAACCGACTGAGCCACCCAGGTGTCCCAAACTTGATCCCTTTTAAATTTGCACTTACAAATGTGGACAGCTCGGCCTACAATTTGGTTCCTGTGAAGTGAGCTTGCTATGGATGCCTCTTAAGGGGCAACGATGGGCATCTTGAAGAAATGCTGGCATGAAGAGTCTGGGGAGAGGCACAAAGGGGCACGTGTGATACAGGCAGTGGCATCTCATTGCACATAGACCCTGGGGCTGCAAATGTGAAAAATTAATGAACTTCAATCAGATCATCCAAGACTGGCAAACTCCAGGGGTGGGCAAGTGCCAGCCAGCATTATTAAATAAGGACTGGGGTGTCATAAAAGTTTTCGGTGGAGAAGACGGTGGGCGTGGTCCAGGTCACCCAGCATCAGCATCAGCCTTTTGTTATCCATACTCAGCTACCTTTGGGAGACATCCCCTGATGGTGCAATCTGTACAGTCAGTGGAATGGGGCTGGAGGAAGAGGGGAAGTTTGGGGTTCTGGGTATCCAGGCTTTGAATCCATCAGGCATGACTGTTCATGCTTTAGTTTTTTCCATCATGAGCATCTGGAAAGGAGCTCTTTCCATCCCAATATTCTCTTCTCCGGCTAGAACCCAGAGGTGATAAGAAACGATCTCATGACAGCCTCCTGGGGGAAAAGGTTGGGGGGGGGGGGTTGGCAATGACCTCAGAGTGGGCTTCTATCCTCTGGTGTTCTGGGAGGATCACAAGGTGTCAGACCAGGATTCAGGTTAACAGTGGTTGAAGACTTAGCCTGTGTGGCATGTGTGGATATGCGCAAGTTCACCGAGGCGCTATGTCCTTGTGTTCATCTGATTTTCCAACTCCAGGCAGACTCCCTTACAGGGAGAGTGCCTCGTTCACCTCTGAGCCCTTAAGCCTGAGTTTTGGCCTGGCAGGTAGTGACATTGGCTGTGTACATACCAGATCCTGAGCGCCCAAACCATAGGCACATTTAGAAGATCCACGTGAGCAGTGGGGTGAGGGGGAGCTGGAGAACTAACTGAGATTGTGTTAAGTACCTGAAGAACTAGATCAATCTGAGCTTTAACTACTGGAGAATGGAAACTTTGCAGGCCCCACTTGCTCTCATTTATATAAGTCGGATGTGCCTTCTAGGAACAGAAGAGCCACTAGGAATTCCCTTCCCGCTGAAACATGAAGGCCTTCTGGGTGGACACTGGCTTGTCTATGGATAATGGCAGTAAATCCCCACCCCACCCTGCGCCCACCCCCGCCCCTGCCCTCCAAGGTACCTCCCTCCTCCCGAAAAAAAATGTATAGAGACCATATTTTCTTGCCTGCCTGATCCGCCTAGACTAACTTCTGGAAGAAAAGGGATCAAGGAAGCCCTAAGCCTGCCCACCTGGCCCAAAGAGGTTAGAGTTGAAAGGGGAACATCTTAGAGGTGGGTGACAAGCAGCCCAACAGCGTACCGAATCAGAGCTGGGAAGGAAGTAAAGTCCCATTACCCTTGCTGGTGATCTGAGTCCTAGCCTTGATGACCACCCCACTGCTGCTCCCTGCAGGTGCGCTCTCCCCAGGGGCAGTGGGGTCCCCTCCTTCCCTGGATGCTCTGCTGTTCTTTGCTTGGTCTCGTTTTCACTGGCTGTGGCAGAACGCTTGGCTCCCGAAGCCTAGGATACTGAGCCCCTACAAGAACATCCCTGAAAGGACCAGAGGGACTTTAGCTTTAAAGGCTTTAAAGTGGTAACTTCTCAGATGTGGGTCATGGCTGCAGGTGCTCATGTCCTCATCAGTCACACCTAAAGGTCCTGTTAATGAGCGCTTTCCAGACCTCTTACTGAGGCAAACTCCCTCGCCTGCTCTGCAACGTTCACTGCGGAGACATGAGGACTCAGGGGGCTTTCTGGGCGTAACAGGAGCCACAGCCTGCAGGGTCCAGGCCTCCACTGAGATCGTGGCTCCCTGCTTTGCCCAGATACATCCCCCAAAGATGCGTTTTACCTCCAGGAGAGCAGTTAAAGAACAGCGGCATTCGGCCTCAACTTGAAAACATCAGAGAATTCTAGACAGTGGTCCCTGCCAGGACCTGTGTCGTGGGCTGGGAGCCAGGAGCTCATCTCCCAGGGGCCTCTGCAAATGGAGTGTCAATTGTCAAATACTGGACAAGGCAGAGATGGCGTCAGGTCTGAAGTCCTAGTCATGGTTTCTTCCGGACTTCAGCCAGAGGCACGGCCCCCAGCCCCAGCCTGGTCCCCCTCAAAGCTTTTGCCTCGAACAAAACAGGGAAGCTTATTTTCTGTCATCTGCTTGGGGATCACAGGTCCCCCTTTCCGGGAGGCAAAATAAAGTCCGTGATGGCTCCTTATCTGCGTTATCGGGTCAAATGGAGCCCAGGTGTCAGCTACTTGAAATGGTTTACTCCTGTTTTTGTCCTTGTGTGTCGTGTCCTCTGCTCCCAAGATACCCGTCCTGCACAGAGCCCCTGTTGGCCGTATCCTGTGGGTACGCATCCCCGGTTATCGCAAAGTTTCCCTTCTTCCCTGGATACGTGTCTCTAATATTTACAGTGAATGGGCCTACAGATGAGCTTTAGCCATAAATACAAGGCAGTGAGGAATTCACCCCCAAAGTGCTCCTGGGGCAGTGAAACCCCTGGGTCCAGGAAGAAGCCAAAGCAAACCTTCTCTTGGGCTCCCGCTGCCTCAGGCCTCCCAAGTAATAAAGGTGGGCTCTCAAGAAGAAATGCTCTCACCGCGAGATTATAGAACCTTAGACTACAGAACCATCAGAGAATTCTGGAAATGGCTCAAGGTGGAAATATTAGTGGTGGGGCAAAGGCAGTTCACCAGCCATGATTTACCAGCCTTTGCCTCTACATCTGCCCTTTAGCCCATCTCCTTACTGTGGCAGACCCCCGAGCCGCTGGCAGATGAAATGGGGCGCTGGTGAGCTTGGGAATCCCTGTGGTCTTCCAAAACGCCTGTTTCTCCCTGCCTGGTGATTCCTGAGCCCAGTGGCCATGAGCTGGAGGCAGGCAGAGGACAGGGAAGAAGAGTCACTCGGGGCACAGCCTGCCTTTCCCTTCTTCATCCTGGTTGGGCAGAAAAACACGAGGTGCAGGCTTGGCCCCTTCCTAGACTGTAAATTCTCATGGAGAGCAGGACCTCTGCCTGCTGGGGGCATTTACCACCCCCTCCACCCCCCTCAATGTTTTGAGCTGCCCCCAGCACTTAGCAGGCCTGCCAAGGAGCTTTCTATGGATTTAGGACTGGATGGGCAAGTCCACTTTGGCTCTCTCTGATTGTCCCAGTGAGAAGAGCCACTGGGGTGAGACACAGAGGGGGTCATTTAGTCCTGCAGCCCTTTTTTGTTTAGAATTTCAGGCTGACTTCTTGATCCCGGGTATGTTTAATGGCATGACCCGGGAAACTTGGGCTTGACGCCTGGGGAGGAGTGCCCAGATCTCACCGAGTTACCATTTGGTCGGAAACAAGGACAGATGCTTGTCTTTTCTGGCTGGAGAGTGAAGGACGGATAATACTTTTTTCTCAAGATCAAATTAGAATCCCAAGAGGGGGCAACAGAGCAGGCAGGCCGGGGTGACCTGCTAACACTCAGGACCCAGGCCTATCCGAGCACAGGCTTCCTGTGGCCAGGAAATCTCCAATCTGGCTTGTAGTAAAGGAGTAAACCAGTGAAAATAAGTTGATTGCCAAAAGGATCTCCACTCAATGCTCGTTAAACTCCAACATCTGTTCCCAATAAATAATTCACATAGTAGATATTAATTAGAAGGCATGGGCGGAGGGGATGGCAGATGAAAAAGTACGCTGAGATGCCTCTTTGCCAAGAAATGCCCGCTAAAACCCGTACCCAGATGTAGAGGAAAAAGCGCTGTGACTGGGCCAGGCCGCCTCCCTCCTCCTTGGTGTCTGTTACTGACTGCACACATCACCCTCCCCCGTCCCCAGCAGGCAGGCAGTGTGACAGCTGCCTTCCACCCTCTGGGGACGATAATGCCCCTGGAGACAGCTGTTCAAACACAGCTGGCCACTGCTCACAGCCACGAGAGGGGTATCCCTGGATTCCTAGAACTAACTACAAGCAGTGGAAGGCAGCCCCCTGCTCACCCACGCCGCCACACACACCCTCCCCTGCCAGCAGGCGGAGGACTGGGTGCTCAGACATCCACTGAGGACTGGGGAAAGCACCATGTCCTGAAGGCCTGGAGGCTCTGCTGGAGGTCCCCTTACCTGAGCCGGCAGAGACACCCACCTCGGATAAGGGGCAGAAGTCCGAGGCCAGTGGTAGGAAGATCTCAGACCATCTCCGAGGACTTAAGTCCTGCCTCGGTTTTCTGGGAGTTCCAAGAAACTGAGAAAAGTTGCCTCCTTTTCTCAGCAGTTTCCTTTGGAGTTTTGGCTCCTTTAGCAGCTTTCCATTTTGGAAGAAGCGGGGCTTCTGGGACCCCACCAAGGGGCCTTGTATTTATACTCCTGGACAGAATGGGTGGCTGACTTCTCCAGGGAGGGCAACTCAGTTCACTTCCATGGAGTGGGAAGGGAGCTGCCCCCGTCAGCTCCTGGGGAAGGGGGCAGGAAGAAGCAAGTTCATCCTATCTCCTCTGAGTGAATAGTTTACAGCTTACTGAGACCAGCTGGGAATTGAGAAGATGCACTGGAAGAGTACTTTATACCCTCTGATGTCTACTCTCCATCAAGCATTAGAAGAGTTTTAAGGACTGGAGTCGAGAGGCTGCTGGAAGTGGCCTGAGCCCTCCACTTATCAGCAGGTGCTGCCTTCAGGGACCATCCCTGTCTTCATGCAGAAGGGGGGTCCCAAGTTTATGTTGGAGAGCTGAGGTCACCGAGGCTGTCTGGGCTGGCACTGTAGCCTATTTAGACCCTAAGCCAGCCCTTCCCCTGGGCTGGGAAACCACAACACCTGGCTGGGGCCCCAACAGCAGGTGAGAGAGCTCTGGTGGGAGCCACGTGCCTGCCCAGGTGACAGGAGCCCAGAGATCACCCACACATCCTTTTCTCCATGAATGAACTGCGTGTTTAATTCCTGAGAGCTTTGTTCTCCGAAGGGGCTTGGCTTCCTTGGCCTTTTGTTTCATAACCTCTGGGTGCTGTTATTGCAACGGCCGGTAAAATGGAAGGGGACTATACTGAGGTCTCTGGGGTTGATCAGAGAGAGGAGCTGTTGCACACCTATTCCACATTTTCAGATCGAAAATCCAAAAAGGAGGGTTGGTCTCCCCTTATGGGGAACCCCTCTTCACTACAAGTTCAAAGTTAAGAGACCCAACCCTGGGCGAGTATCTTGGCGACCGCTGAGGCAAGGCTTAGTAGTTGGGAATCAGTGTGGACATGCACAAGGATGAACTCATGTGATGTCACTGGGCTTGCTGATGTGAGTAGGGCTGCTGTGGAAAGGGGGGGGGGCGGTGGCCGCTGGCTGGCCTATTTCTTGGAGAACTTTTAAGTCCTCACACCAGGGGCCCCAGGCTGCGGACAGGAGGCTGGGGTGGCCAGGGAGGCGGGGAGTGGGGGGGTGGGAGGGGAGGAGGTTGAGACATCAAAAACGGGATTAGTCAGGTGCTGTGAAAAAAACCACCACCTAATCTGTTTCTAACTTCAGTGGAACTGGGGGAGGGGAGGATAAATCTCCTTGGAGACGGAAGCAGGGCATTCTAGAAGGGGAGACAAAAGAGAGTCCCTGTGGCTAGAGGTCGGTGTGGCCTCCCCGGGCAAAGAGTAGGTGGTTCTTGGCTGAAAGGCTGAAGGGTAGCTGGGGTGAGGCTCCAGAAGCTCTGTCACCTATTCTTTCGTTTAGGATGGTGCCCGTGGGAGCCTCTGGGGTAGCCAGCCAGATAGGGCAGCCAGTGGTCAGACCACCATCTGGAGAGATTTAAGTTAGATGGATGATGATGGGGCCAGTGGCTGATTTAAGTGGCTTTGTTTTATTCACAAGGATCAGCGTTGCTTAGGCTTAATAGAGACCTAGGTGCCCAGATTGCAAGAGCAGAAAATGCCAGTGAATGAAAAACTAGAAACCCTCCCCACATAGAAAGCACTACCTGTCATAGATCCCCAGCATTGAGCATAGTGAGCCTCTGGAAGCTAGAGGTGGGCCTGGCCCAACAGAAGAGTAGACTGACTGGTCATAAGCCGACCTCCCCACTCACCCACCCACCCATGCTGTGGCTCAGATGCTAAGTTCTCTCTTCAGTGAGTGACTTGTAGGAAGCTTTTGAATGTCCAACCAAGGAAAAGGGTTATATCTGCAAAGGCAGAAAGTAGGGATAGAAGAAGGACAATCAATGAATGGCAGGGTGAAGTCCTCTGCTTTCTGCTTCTCCCCAATCCATGCATCCTAACTCTGAGGTCCCGTGGTCTCAGAGGGGCAAAGCAGGGGGAACCAAGTGTTTTTCTGTTATTTCCTATGGAAAGATATTCAGGCAAGGCCAAGGGCAAGGTCACGAGCGAGAATCTCACAAAGCACACCTCTTGTTTATCCCACTGACTGCCTCTCCACCCTAAGTCTTCCCAAGGCCTCAGTCATATATCAAACTCTGTCCTCATCCCTTGAAGTGCCTAGAAGGTCCTTACGTAACTCTCTGGCCAGGACTTCTCTTCTGGCGTGGAGAGCTCTGAGCTGCTTCATCTACTCAAAGCCCACCCATCATTCAGATCTCAGTTCCAATGTCATTCCCTGGGGAGCACTTTCCAGGGCCCCTTGGATCTGGCAGCTGCCAGGGACATCTCCACGGGTCACTCTCTTGTGGCATTCAGCACAGTTTGAAATCATACATTTATTTGTGTGATTATTTGATTAACACCCCTCCCCCCCCCCAGCAAGACTGCCTTTGCCTGGTTCAGCTCATCGTTTCCCCCCAGCTTCCCTTGCAACGCCCCAGCACTTAATAGGTTCTCAATAAATATTTGTGGAATGCATGAATTAAAGGGGCGATATGAGTTCTCATTTTCCTCACACTCACCTGTGCAACCCTCATTCATTGGGCAGTTCACATGAACTGCTTGGCTGCCCTGTTTCTTGAGGGGTGTGGAGAGAAGGGGTCTAGAGCTGCAGGCGGTGCTTAGAGACCCATGTGAGGCCATTAGCATACAGATGCAACAGGAGGCCATTGGGAAAGCAAACACAGGAAACTCCCCGGAAACAAGCATTCAAGGGGGAGGCAGAGGAGGAAGGGCCTGTGTGGAGGGGTGGAGGGGGGGAAGGTTTGAGAAGATGGTAAGAAGTAACCCAACCGGAGAAACAGGGGGGTGGGGCTGTGCTACAGATGTCATGAGGGAATGGTTATCAAGCCACGCGCCCAGGCATGGACAGAACCACCCTCTTGTGCTGTGGGTGGGCTGGGGAACTGGGATAGCCTTGTGGGAGGGTCATTTTTACCATAAAAAGCAGTTTCACTCTGGGGAGTGCCTCCAAAAGAAATGCCCCCGTAACTTTGCCAGGACTTAGCAACAGTTGGACAAATTAGAAACAGACTGAGCAGTCGTTAATTGGGGGAGTGGCTCCATTTACCTACATTGGTGGGATGGGATACAGCCTCCCCCAAACTGCGATGGGGATGGGGGCACTGATATGGAAACATGGTGATACATTAATTGGAATAAAGCCAGTGGCAGAACAGAACAATATGTACAGGGGGATCCCATTTAAATTATTAAAGCTATTTGTGTGCGTGAAACCTTATATATGTTCACGCCTAGAAAAATCTCAGGAAGGATCCATCCATATTCTACCTTTAACACTATTTCCTCTGGAGATGGGATTCAGGATAAGATAAAGAGCGGGGGAGACTCACGCTATTTGGTTCTCCCGCCGGTGTGATTCAAATGAGCATGTGTTTCTTCTGTGATAAAAAAGGAAGAAGATCATAGGATGTGGCCCCCTGGGAGCTCAGTTTCATTTGGAGGGGGAGCAGAGGCCAGACTGCACTGGGTAGAATGGACAAGAGGGATGGGCAAGCTGTGTACGGACTGTGAAGGTCTTTCCAGAAGTTTTCTGATGAACAGCATTTCTGAAAGAGGATGCTAGCTTAAGGAAGAGATGTGGTAGAGGGAAGGTTTATATCTATCGGGAGGTATTGACACATCGTTAGGCTGGGAGGGAGGCAGGAAGCAAAAGCAGAAGCAATTTCCCAGGATCCCAAGGAGAGGGATGTTTGGCCAGCATGTGTGCAGAATGACTTGTGTGATCCAAAGCCCCAGTGGAGGAATCATCCCAAAAAAGGAGGGAGGAGCATGTTTGGGGGAGGGTATGGCCAGATAATGGTGGGGGGGGGGCGTGGGAGGGCCTGGGAGGGAGTCGATGGTTGATGACCTGTGAACTGAGAATGGCTATGTCACTGAAGTGACAAAAACAGTCCAAGGACAACGTCTGACGGCAACGGGCAACTCTGGGAATGGAAAGAAGGGTTAGTAAACTGACTGCTAGCCGGCAGCGGAGGAAGGCCAGCTGAATTGTTAGTCATACCTTGGTAAAGAGAATAAACCGGCAGTTCCGCATGTTTGTCTCAGCAGAGCTCAAGTATAAGACTAGAGTGAGAGAAAGGTCACACTGTCCGGAGGCTGGGGAAGGGCAAGGCCAGCCCAGCATGAAGGGAGATGTAAAGAAGCAATCGGAGGTAGAGGAACATGATTATGGACTGGGAGACCTGTGAGTTGGGATGAGCATCTCTAGAAGCATTTGGCATTTTGAGACAAGGGAATTGTGGACAGCCAGGGTGGCGCCTCTTAGGTGATGGCCAGGTTCAAGGTTTGGCTATGGGGATGGGTGGGTTGCAGAAGTAGACAGGAGTAGAGACAGCTCTGTCTCCACCTGGGAGCCTAAGTGGGGGTAAGATTGGGGCAAAGATAAATCCTAGGAGCCTGAGGCCAGAGCTCTCAATTCATTCATTCAACAAATATTTATTGAGCACCTGCTATGTGCCAGGCACTGTTCCTAGCCTTGGTGGGGGAAGTGGATGAGGGAGTCCACGGGGTTGCTGATAGATGAAGATGGGAAGAAGAGGCTCATGGCGGGAGGGGGGGGAGGGGGGAGGAGGGAGGAACCGAGAAGAGGAGGAACCATCAGCGAGGAAGGGGATGGGGACAGAATGGTCAGGAAAATGAGGCAAGAAGTCAGAGGAGGCTGCTGCCAGGCTGGGATGGACTGGAAAAGGAGTACCTTCTCTCCTTTAGAAGAGCTGGGAGAGGAGCCCTGTCAGGGAGAGGCAGGCTTTGGATGGGGCGAAGGCAGGAAGCGGGTGCGTTTGGCAGCTTCCTCCTTGCGCCCCACCCCACCTTCCTCACACCCTGAGTCTCACACATGGGGCTGGTGGAAGGGGAAAGGCAAGTCCTTCCTCAGACACCACAGGCTCCACCCAGGGACTCTGCCAGACACGGTTTCCTGTGACGACGACTCCGAGTTCTGGCCCTCATCCACTGTGGGGCAGTGGAGAGAAACAAGGGTCCGAGAGGAATGATGAGACCAGACAGAGCAGGAGAGAGGAGTCCAGGTGGAGAGAGACAAGGATGAAAACAGAGGAGGAGAAGCCAAAAGATAGTCCTGAGGAAAGGGAGGGGGAGGCACACAGAGGCCCAGGACTGGGCTGGAGGAAGCCTGTCAAGCAGAGAGCCAAACGTGACCCCAAAAAAGAGAGGGCTGTTACGGGGTAACCACCAGGCACATCTGGTTCTTCCATGTCTTAAGGGGTTTCCATCAGCCAGGAGAGGTCCTTCCAGTGGCTTTTGCCTGTCCTTTAAGCCAGCTTGAAGTCACAGGAGAGGGAGAGGTCTGGGAGCAGTGCTGGGGACCAGCGGCGCAGGAGGGGCCTGGAGTGAGTCGGATGGCGATGGCCCAAAGACCTGGGTCCCCTCGCAGGATGGATCTCAGGGAAGATGCCTGTCCTTCCACCTGAACACCCTGGCCCTCAGCCACTGGGCCGGCTTCCAGATTGAGCTCCACTTTTACTCTGTCCGATTCCCTCCGCTACTGACCTTATCACTTGACTTGGGCAGCCTGGTCTTCGTTCCCCCTCTCTCTCTCTCTCTCTCTCTCGGGAAACGGAGACCTGCCCATCCGCAGGGCATGAACGATCAAGTTGTGCTCTCTTGGATTCTAGATCAAACGGTGAAGCAGGATGATCTAGGACTTTCTGCTTCCCGGAAAGGCGGAGAAGGCTCTGCTCTAAGAGGAGGGCCACTCTGAGTCTGGAATGGTCTTTCCGGAAGAGCTGGAGGCCGATGAGGCCGATGCCTTTTAGGGAGGGAGGAGAGCTGAATTCCGGAGGTCCTTTTCCTCCTTTCGCCTTCCAAGTCTCTGGGATGACAGCGAGGCCCCGGACCTCAGCAGCCCCGCCAGCAGGTGGTCAGGTCTGGTCTCTCTCTCGTCCTTCCCCTGGCTCTCAGCTCAGCAACTGCTGCTTCTGGAGGAAGAGAACAAAGGCAGTCAGAGAAGGGATGTCAGGAAGAGCGGAGCAGGCGTCCCCTGGGCGGGGACATTGTGTGTTGGGGTGGGGGATGGGGAGAAGGGGGGAAAGGGAGGGAAAGGGTGGAGGAGAATCTACCCCGCAGGTCTGACCGCCCCGCCCCGCCCCGCCCCACCCCTACCCCCACGCTTGAGCTCCGCCCTAACTGAGCTCTGCTTTGGGCTGAGACCATCCGGCTGATGGCTGCTTGGAAAGCACTCAGGTCTCGCGGACCAAACTTCTTCTCTACCTGCCTTTCCGTCACCGCACACAGGAAGAGCTCACAGATGTCAACGTGTGCACACTCTGCCGTGGCAGGGACCGTAAGGAATGCCACACCCCGGGCCCTCTGCTGACTTGTGGCAAGCGGCAAGAGGTGTGGGGCCGGGCCTGCTGTCGAGGGGGCCCCCAGAACTTCTCCCATAACTTTCAGGGGGCGCTCTCCCGCTCTTGATGTACCTAAACCCGCCTTTCTGTTGATTTTCAGCTTAGAAAGGTCTCGCGAGTGAAACTGCGCGCTGTGTGAACCGGTCCGACAGCTCCGGGCCGTGTCCCAGCCGCCACCCCTGCTGCCAGATCTTTCCGCCTAGGAGCGTCATCAGGATTTGTAGGCAGCCCTCTTCTTTCTAGAACCCCTTGAGCTTCCGGGCTCCTTTCTCTGGACTAGAAAAAAGTCTTGTAAATGCCCCGCTTGAGTGGAGTGAACAGAACGGCCTCAGATGTGGAAGCTTCTTTGTGCCGGGGGTCAAATGAGCTTCTATTGTACTTCCTGCTGGTGGTCTTACCCTTTCACTGGCTTCGTGTGCTCAGGGGTGCCCGGAGCCTTGTCCCTGTGGCAGGGCCGCCCCCCGCCAGGCACTACTAGGTTATGTTTGTCTACCCTGAAGTTCAAGTCTGCCATTTACTCCCCTCCCCCCTGAGCTACAGCTCCCCCCTGTGCTGGGCATCATTATTCTCTTTGGGGCACCCCATTCCCCCAGGAAATCAGACAGGCCCCAGCCTTGTTCCTCAGACCGGTCCTAGTGGTAACAGTTCTCTGTTCAGAAACATACAGGTCCCGCCCTGCTTTTGAGTTTTGCTTCTGGTGATCCATTCCTCTTAGCTATACAAGTGTCTGATGGAACGTCGGCCTCCGATTTCCTCCTCCTTAAATGCCGGTCCCCAGGGATCTGCCTATTTCATCTTTTCCCAGCTGCCTCTAGCAGCTTTCTAACTCGGGTGGCCCATTTCATAGATGAAATCATAGAGGCAGGATCCTGCCATCCTCCACCTTGCCTTTAGCTTTTCCTACCTGGGTACAAGGACACAGGGCCTCTCTAGTGAAGGGTTTGATTGGTAACTGTTCCAGGCAATATAAAAGGAGGGCGAATAAGGTATGAGGACAGGGATCCAGTGCACTCAGTGGGTCCTCCCAGTTTTACGTCCTGGCCTCTATCGCAGTGTCAGTGATGTGTCTTCCATCTTCACAAGTCACCCTCTCACATTCTTCTCCAGAGCCACACTCCAACCCCCTCCGAGGCTTCTCTGTCCTGCTCTGGGCCCAGAGGCCCCGGCCCCGACGCATCCATAGAAAGCAAGGACTGGCTATGTGCGTCGCTCAGTGGGACGCCATAGGTCTGGGCCGGCTGCCCTCTGCACACAGCAGCCCCCTCTGGCTCTCGTAACGGTGTGTTTCCCCTGCTTTAAGGTCATCTATTTCTTACTGAAGCATGTTCTAAATCCTGTCATTGTAGACAGTTGGATCACTGAGCTTTGGTCAAGCTACCCGGCGTGGCAGGGCCTTTGTCCCTGCTGGCTCCCTGGCTGAGACAGCCCTTCTCTTCCGGGTGGTTTCTCAGCATCTGAAACCCATGTTTCCTTTCGGTGAGCACACAAATCTGGCACTCCACCAGGGATTCCAGTGCCCTTTTGGATAGTGTGGGACACCCTCCCCACCCCCCACCTCACAGGTACCAGGGACTCTCAGGAGGGCCAGACTATTTGCTCTGCAACCCACCTGCCAAGGGCTTGCTGGGCTTTACATTGTGTGGTTTGTGTTGCAAAAAAACGCTCTGATGGTTTGTTTTCTAATCTGAATAGGCTGTTATTCACAACGTACCTTTCTGAGACTTCTGGGACCTTCCTATGGAATGGCTGGATTAGAAGCCAGAACCCCAGCAGGGAAAGGTGGGGCTGGGCGCAGGGGGAGGGGGGATATGGGGGTCCCCATAGTTGGTGCTGCTGAGAGGAGGAGGCAGAAAATAGAGATTCACCCAGAACTCGGGTAAAGTCGACACTTAAGAGGCAGGCACAGGGAGAGAAGGGGGGGGGGGGAGGACTGCGAAAAGGCAGGGGGGGGTTGGGGAGGATGGAGAGAGATTAGAAAAAATCGCCATCCCAGAAATCAAGGGAAGAGTCTCAACAGAGAGAGCCCCGGTGACTGTGTCGAATGCTGCCTGTAGGTTACGTTTTGCAGGCGTGACCTGTATCTTGTGGATTTCGCAATGCTGGTAGTAAGCTGGCTGGGGGCTGCTTCTGTGGGATGGTGGAGGTGCTGTGTGGGCCCAGCAGGGAAGAGAGGGGCTGAGGGTTTCTGAGGGCCAAGTCCTGGGGCGAGGGGTTGGGGGTGGGCTCTGAGAGACCTTGGGAGAGACACAGATGCAGTTGGTGGGCACATGGGAGGGGTGCCAGGCAGGCACGCTGAGCTCCAAGCCCTCCCTGTTCTTGTGAGACTGCGGCCGAGGGCATTTTCAGAGTTATTGGCTGGTGGTTACAAGGGGTCTGAAGACTCCACAGCCAAAGGAAAGGGAGGGTAGGTGGCAAGGGCTCCACTGTCCTGGACAGCAGCTTTCCTGAGGTACCTAGAGACCTGAGAACTTGACACTGAAAGCCCAAGTGGGGGACTGTTCCTGGATGAAAAGTCTCCAAGGAGGCTGCGACGAATGGGCAAGAGCTCGTAGGAGTGAATGTTGGTGGCAGGGGGTCAAGCAGTGAAGGAAGGAAGTGAACAGGGGTGCCTGGGTGGCTCAGGTGGGTAAGCATCCAACCTCAGCTCAGGTCATGATCTCACGGTTTGTGGGTTCGAGCCCCAGGTCAGGCTCGGTGCTGACAGCTCAGGGCCTGGAGCCTGCGTCAGAGCCTGTGTCTCCCTCTCTCTCTGACTCTCCCTTGCTCGTGTTCTGTCTCTTTCTGTTTCTCTGTCTCTTTGTCTCTCAAAAATAAATCTTAAAAATTTAAAAAAAAAAAGGAAGTGACACCCAGTGGGACCATAAGGCCTTGAGTTCTCCATGAGATTGAAAAATGGGGAAATGTTTTTATAGTGCTTCTTGGATTATTTGATTATATTTGTAATCAGCAACAAAAACAAACAGTCCACAGAAAAAGTCAATTTTCCCAAATGCCCATCAACTGTATAATGGATAAATACATTGTGGTATATTTCTGCAAGGGACTACTGTACAATTTCATGCAATAGCTTGGAGATGTCTCAAAAACATTTAACTGTTGAGCAAAAGAGATCAGACATAGAAGACTAGGTGCTATCGGCAGTCCTTTCTATAAAGTTCTACCCAGAGGCAAAAGTAATCTGTGGCATTGGGTTTCCGTGATGACTCTTGGGGAGAGTGGTCACTAGAAAATGGGGATAGAAGGGTACCAGTTGTTCCCCAGGGGCTGCCCCCATTCTACTTGCTGATCTCAATGCCAATGCCATGGGCCCATTCAGCTTAGTGAAAATGCGTTGCCTTGTGCATTTGTGACCAGGGCATTTTTCTGTGTGTTTATTCTCCTTAAAAAAAAAAAATTGCTTTAAAAAGAGAGACTATCTAACGTGGAGCAGTAATTCCATTTGGCTCCAAGGCCAGTCGCTCCTGAGATCGCCTCTTATAACAGAAGTGGGGCCTCCTTCTGGCCAGGTGGAAACAGCAGCTATGAAAATGGCAATGATTCTCCCTGTCCCATGCTCTGGGTGAGGAGCCCACCTCCTTTGTCTTCTCCATCACCACCCCCCCCATCACTGATGGCAAAAGACAGTCCAGGTGTCCAGCCACATCATAAACACTAAAGGCCATTTCTTCTCTCTGGAATCTTCCAAGCTTTGTGTCTAGTGTCTCCTGGAGCAAGGCCTATAGCTACGGCCTCGCGGTTCCTTTGCCTGAAATGGAGAAGCTGGGAGGGCTGTGGCCAGAGCTATCCATCTGCAAGGGTGCCGGCTCCCCTCAGCAAGGCCATACAGGGTCCCGCCACCCAAGGTCCACCCGGGAGGGGTGCCTTTTCTAGTTTGTCCAAAGGTGCCCGACAGATCTTCAGCATCCCTGCTAGCAGTTGTTGGGCAAACATTCTCGAGGCCTTACAATGTGGGGGCCAGAAAGAAGGGAGTGTGAGGGGTAACCATAGTGTTCCACTAATAATAGTGACGGGTAGAGAACCTTTCTTTGTTCAAAGAACTCACACGACGTGATCTGCGGCCAGGGCTTTGCCCAGGTCCCGGCAGGAAGGCTGGAAGCATTGCTGCTGCCCCTCCCCCCTGCCCTCCTCTCCCCCCCACCCCACACTTCCCCAGAGCAAGCTGGGTGGTGGTGAGAGAGGGCGCATTTGGACTGCGTGCACGACAGTCCTCTCTCCGCGGGTCATCATGGGCAGATACGATTTGTCCATAAGACGTGTGTGTCCTGGCGTCATTCTATCGCTGAGGGAACCCTTCTGTGGCCACAATCATTCTCAGTTCCTGCTTTTGATATCTGTGAGGGGCCCCTTGGGTGATTGTGAGGAGCCAGGGGCTGCCGGTCCCCAGGCCGCCCTCACCCCCACCACCCACGGGCTTGCTGCTCACGATGGCTTTGCAGGGGGCATTCCGTGGTGTCTGGGCATGGCCCTAGACTTCCTGTTCTACGTTTTGTTTTATTTTGTTTTTCCTTCTCTTAGTCTAAGTATTCCCCAAGACTTTCTGTGGGTTTTTTGCTCCTGAAACAATTCCTTTTGATTTTTTCCCCTTATTAAAGGCCACAGTTCATCTTGGTTCCTTCTCCGGAAATTGAGTACCAGGGAGGGGTTTATCCCTAGAGGCATCCCCCCCACTCCCGCCACCAGAGCGTTAAAGGCCATGTGGGGGCTGAGAGCCTCGTTGCCGCCCTGAGGACCTCTTCCACTGCAGAGTCTGTCACTTTGGAGAATGAACCCAGCTTCGTTCCCGTCTCTGTGGATGAGAAAACTCTGTATTTGAGGAAGCAGCCATTTATCTTCACCGAGAGCCTCACCTCCGTGCCTCCTCCTGATGAGGCAGTGAGCCGTCAGACCCCAGAGAAGGGGAGTTTCATTCTGCAGAGTGAAGTGGCAACTGACTGATGGGAATAACGTCTGGGGCTCATCATGCAGAAAAGTGGCACAACAGGAAAAGGCTTTTTGTGATGAAGGGTGGTCTAGAAAGCTTTGTCGAACATCTCAATGCAATTAGTAAAGGGAGCTATCGTCATCGACAGCAAGTCCATTACGGCCATGTTACCACTGTTTGCTGATCTCCGCACTGGAGAATTGTTGAGCAGCCCTCCTCCCTTCTTCCCTCCTGTAGAACTTCTCCTCAGTCAGAGCCGCTGCCATCGGTCCAACAGCCTTCGACCAGGTCTCTCTCACTCCCTTCTGTGGGGACGGCGCCAGCCACACCGTTTGATTTCTCGACTTGTGATGCACGTATAGAAACAGCTACAGATTCGTCTTTGCTTTTTGCCACTGCCCGGGCCTGCCAGGGGTCAGATTGCGTGGGTACATGTTGTAACCATGTGCTTCCCATCCCTTCGCATTTCCTCCCGACTGCTGGGTGTCGCCGGGCAGGCACCAATCAGAATCTCAGTACAGTTTGACACCAATTGTCCTTCGCTCCTATTTTCATTGAAAAACCACTCCGATTCCATTTGAATCACAGTCCCAGCTACTTGGAGCCCTTTATCCAGCCCGTGCTCAGAGGCCCTGCCTGTCCTGTGTAATCGCATCTGAACCCTCAAGAGGAGCAGAACTGGATGACGGTGACCCCAGCAGGAGGGAAGTGGGGCTAAGATGAAATGGTGAACCGGCCTTGGTATCGGCCGGGCCAGAGAAGGTGACAGCAGGCGCTTGCTATGTGTGGAATGACCTGGGGATCGGAGTGGGCAAATTAATAAGGGGCTGGGGAGGCATAGAGAGACAGGTGAAGAGACCCCAAAGTATAAGGAGAAGGGGAGGAGTGTGAAGATTCGTAACTGGGGCAGGATGCTCCGTGGACATGGAGCAGCTGGGAGGGTAGGCATTCTGGGCCTTGGGAGCAGAGAAGGGAGGCGGGGACGTGAGGGCCACCTTTTTGGGCCACATGCACGAAAAAGATTGGCGGTGTGATGGGAAACTCTCGCCTGCAGCCAGACTTGCGCTGCTCAGGCTGGCTGGGGGGCCTTACCCAGCCTTTGGTGGGCTTGTCTCTGGCAGTGGCCGCAGCTCCCGCTCTCCCTCCCCCACCTCCTGACCACAGACGGGCACCAACAACAGTGTCTGCAGTCAGCCCACGTCCAGCCGCCCCGAAAGAGCCTCTTCCCTGGGCATGGAGGTGGCCAAGCCCTGCCTGTCTCTCCCTCCTGCACGCCCCCAAATCCAAAGTACTGAAGCCCCGCCCCTCTCCCCACCAGGGCCCTTCCCCACTTCCTCGCTCCCCCTATCCCCACCCCCCAACTCTCCAGAACCATCCAGCCTGCAGCCAGTTTGTCGTCTGGGACAGGCTGGAGGTCTCTCCCCTCCACATGACTTCAGCAAGACAAGGAAAGAGCAGGAGACCCGCCTCCCAGGGCTCCCCCTTCCTCCTGCCTCAGAGTCATTTCGCAGTGTCACCAGAGAGTATGTGGCTTTTTTTGGCGGGGGGGGGGAGTGTCTAAATATCTGCAACTTCCCACCCCGCTCCATTGCCCCCCTTTGCTTCTATCACCCCTTGCAGGTCACCTTTGACCTGCTCTGCAAGGCCTGTCTGGGCCCTGGTCGTCCACTTCCGTCCACCGCCATGTCCCCAGTCCTCCGACAGCAGAGATTTTATGGTCTGCATCCCATATTTTATTTAGCGTTTTATGATACTCCGTTTATGGCTTAACCTGGTGTTAATCTCTAAGACTAAAGCAAGGTCTAGCAAGATAATATACTGACGATAGGGCTGACCCTGCATGCATTTTTTGTAAAGCTTCCCCCCCTCCGCCCCCCGCCGCCCTGCACACCCACCCTGGGGATAAGCGAGGAGCTTCAGGGAAGTCAGGCTGCCTGTGTAATGGTGGGTGATGGTCCCATATTAAAAGATACTGAATATTCCTGGGCACTGCCTATAAACGGCAATGACATTTGCTGCAACAGCTTCATGACATCTCAGTGAGGGTGGAAGAGAGGAGTTCAAGAGCGATGCAGGAGTCAGACCTGGCACTTGGGACGCTCTCAGGAGCAAGGGAATGTAGGAAAGGCTCAGGTGGGTGTGGCAGGGATGAGGTAAGAGGGGGTAAAGGGACCAAGTAGGGAAGATTTGCTTAGGAAGGATGTGAACTTGGACACTGGGCCGAGGGGACACACCTTAGGGTTTCCTAAGCCAGACCACGTCTAAGTGGGCAGGCTGGGCTTTGGAACTGCTGCTTTGCCTACAGGACCAGAGGGCCCCATAATCAGTCCTGTCCCAGCCAGGTGAGCTCAGAGGGCGGGCTGTGGAGGGGACTGAGAGGGTCTGGGGCACAGGGAGGGGAAGGAAAGAGGTCCCTCCCAGGGTGGGGCTGGGGTCCACAGCCAGGCTCCGGGATGGCTGGAAGCAGGGTGCAGCCCGGGTAGGCCAGGAATACAGGCCAAACGGAACTGAACAGTGCAGGCGAGAAGCCATTCTTCCAGAAGTTCTTGCACCCTGGGGAGGGACAACAGAGTGGGGACTGGGGGAGAGGAACTCTGATACGGTTTTCATCTGGGCTGTGCTCGTCTTTCCTCTTCAGTAATAGCTGGCTGGGGGTGAGGCAGCCGGGCAGGCTCCTCGTGGGGTGATGGGAGCAGGCTTCCCGTCAGAGACAAGCTTGGCAGACTGCCTGGCAGAGGGGCCTCCAGGGAGCCCTGGATGGCCAGTGGCTCTTCCCTAGGGAGCAGAGATCTTGCCTTCCTCCGACCCCGACCCCGTATGGGTTCCCAGAATAGAAACTGTCTGGATTCTCCTGCAACACTTTCTATTCTTCTGTGCTGGCTCCCCTCCCCGCTCCCACTCAGCTAACTGGCCTCTCAGAAGAGCCCTCTCTGAGGTCCTTCGGCTCCAGTGGCCCCCCCCCCACCGCCCCCAAGACTGTCCGGTCACCCTTTTGGTCCTGTTTTCTTGACATTATCTGGATTGAGCTTGTCGATCTCTGTGTTCCTGTCGGCTGCCTGCCTCTCCTCCCTAGAGGGTAAGCTCCACGAAGCTGGGCTTCTGGTCATTCTTGACCGCAGCTGTACCCGAGGCTTCCAGAATGGGGCCTGCCCCAGTCAGGCACTCAATGAGTATTTGTTGAATGGATGAATGGGTGGATGACACCAGAGGCACTAACACCGGATCTCTGGGACAAGAGTTGCATCAAGCCTCCTTGATGCTCAGCCCAAGACCCCCTCTGGGGGAGCTCCCAGCTGGGAAGGGGGCCTGCCGGGCACTGACAGAGAATGCATTTGGGGGCCTGGGGCCGCCCAGTGTTTGCTCCCTGACCGACGGCATGCTGGGAGACTCGTGGAAGGCAACTCAAGCCTGGTTTCATTCACACCTGAACCCTTGGAGGCAGGGAAAGGAAGGACCAAAAATGTGTAGTTCTACTCCCCCTGCCTAGGCATAGGGGCCTGCTCTGGAGGGCCAGACAGTCCAGAGGGGTCTCTGGGGACCAGAGAGGGAGAAGTGCGGTCCCCAGGCTGTCTGATGGAGTGGAGGTGCAGTGCTGTGCATACAGTGACTACGGGGTGTCACAGTCCTTGGGCAACAGTGCTCAGTCCAGCCGCAGACGAGGCGGGGCCTGGGACTAGGTGCAGGAATAGGCGGGACTACTCCCCTCCCCCCTGCTCAGATGCCGGCGTTCTGGATGGACACTCTAACCTGGACCTCTTCCCACCTTTAGCATAGGCGATTCCTTCCAGCCCCGTTCTCCTGTCTGGCTAATGGCACTGCCTCTGGGGTCTCTGAACCTCAGCATGGCCAACGCGATGAGAAGGAACGGAAGGGACCTAGCGATCTCGCCCTGGCTCACAGGGTCCCACCACCTCCACTTTCAGGAAGTATCAGACAGTGGGACAGGGAAGCTCAGAGAGGAGCTTAAGAACTTCACTGAAGGTGGATTCTAGAATAGATTGAGGGTGCCTTTTTCTTGCTTTGAAGGGGCTCCTTCCCTCTTTCTATATTTGCGAGGAAGTTCAAATCTTTTTAAGAGAGAAAATATCTGAGTTTGTCAAAGAGGAAATCCAGGCTGATACCAGTCTAGGTTGGAGATTATTTGAGGCTGGACAAAACTCTTCAAAGAGCAAGGATCAGAGGGCAGATTGCCCTTCACCTCATCCATGTCCTCTTAGCCTATTCAGCCTTGGCCAGGCTCCTCACCCCTCATGGAAAGTCTGGTCCCATCCCATCGCATCCCCAAAGGGCATTAAAGGCTGAGCCTTGGGGGGCCTCTAGGGCTTAGCGTCTGGGCCCAGGAGATGTAGAGAAAGGCATGGCTTTGGACTCCCCACACTTGTCCCTTGGGCACTGATCTGATGAACCTCTGCAGCCTCCCATGCTGCCATTCCCTGAAGAGGAAGGTGCCCCGTTGGGCATTTCCTCTGCATGAACCCTCCACATCTGCCCCCCCATGTCACCCCCATCTACTTATCTAAGCCTCCCATGTTTATAGCAGAGCTCTTGCCATGTAAGCCCCATCCTGCATCCTGTTCTTGGGTCCATCCTTGTGGGTTCTTCTCTTGCTTGGGCCTCAGGGTCTCAGTGCAGGGTCCTCCTCCCTTCACAGTTGCAACCACCTGCCCGGCCTTCGCCGGCTCCTCTCCCTGCCTTCAGCGGTGACCTCGGATGGGCACCCCAGCTCCCATGCCCAGTCACCTCTTGGTCAGGTGTAGAATCCTACCCATTTTAAATGTTCCTCTGCCAAGAACAGGGGGGCAACATAACCTAAAGATGTTCAAGAAATCTCAGAGATGACTTGAAGCACTTGTCTCTGTCCAAGTGGAAGTGTCCGTGACTGGGGAAGGTCTCATCTTCTCGTTTGGTTCTTCATGCTCCCCCTTCCCCTTCACTTTCATTACCTCTTTGGAAAATCTTTGGATTTTCTTGAGTCTCCTGAAGGTCAGCTGTGACCCAGTTTGTTCTAGATACTGTATGTGGATTCATAGGTTGTAGGAAGTCAAGGGGATTGACGGGGGGCCAGTTGGGGCAGCACAGGAAGACCCCATTGCAAGTGGGGCCACTGTCCCCAGTGTTGGGGGCTGAGACAGCCTGAGATCAATGGGGGCCATGACAGATCCAGGCATCAGTCCCCGAGCCTTCCTGGCAGCCCCCAAGGACTCCCGTCAGTCAGAGAAGACCAAGGAAAAGGTCTTATGAAATACTCACTGGATGATACAGGAAGAGGGGGAATTCTGGGCAAGAGCGCCCATACTAGAGGACTTCAAAGGAGGTAGTCGCCTCTGGGACTGATCCTGCCTGACAGTCTGGTTCATAACTTAAGTTCACAGACTCAGGAAGTTGGAGTCGATAAAGCTAAGGGGATGAACGGAGGGCTAAGGGTTGGTCCGAAGCAGCCACCAAAGCAGAAGCCTGTGTGTGGCACTTGGGATCCTGGCAATGGGGAAGGTACAGGAATGATGTGGGCCCTACTCACAGGAAGGGGCAGCAGAGAGAGTATGACAATTGCCTCCTAAAAGGCTTTTGGAGCCAGGAAGAGCTTTAATTCCAGAGCACTGTCCCTGGTTGAAGGGCTTGGAAGTATGGAGGACCTGGTGCCAGAGCCTCATGTCAGGACTGTCCATGGGGCCAGGACTGTCCATGGTGACAGAGCCTCTGGATGGTGGCCTGGCCTTGAACTTGATCTGGATAACCAGAGACTCTTCTTTCACGAGGTGTTTGCAGTCTGCTAGCCTCAACTTTTCAGGAAGAGAATATATGCAAAACAAGGATGGGGTGGTTTGGCGATGGGGTGGGGCTTTGGGCTAAATGGATTGGGGTGATATCAACTCCCATGGCGACTGGCCAATATCCATTCCCCCCCCCCAAAAAAAAAATCCCATCTGGGAGCAAGGGAGCAAACCCAGGAATAAAGCCCACTTAGAGAAGTGGCCCAGCATTATAGCTAAAGTTGGCATATGGGAGCCTTCCAATTTGTTCTAAAAAGGACAAAGAGGCTGTGGAAACAATCACCAGTGTCTGGTTCTATAGCATGCCATTAGCTACAATCCCAGGGGTTCCCAAATTAGGTTTCGGTTCGGAAAGAAGTGTCTAACTCCCTCTGTCATCCTCAGTAGTATGTTGAGGAACAGGCTGAGTGAGCTGGACTATGGAATTTTTACTTAAGTGAGGTCCAGGCAGAAAAGGAGGGGGCAAAGCTGGCTCTGCCCACCCAAGGAATCCAGGGAAGGAGAAGAGAGAAAAAGAGACCCCTCTCCGGGGTTCAGCCCCAGAGCATGGGGGGAGGGGGGGAGAGCATTACTTGCCAAGTACAGCGAAAACAAAGGGCAAGTGTCCCCTTGGCCACCTGGGCCATCTTTCATGGGCAGACTGAAGGGTTACTGAGTCTTAGCTTTCTTGGGCTGCTCTGGTCCCCATGTGCTTTTGGGAAAACCCAGAAGAGGCTCGTTTTTCGATCGGAGGTGCTCAGTGTAGGGGTCACTCCAGCATGGACACCATGCTGGACCCCATGGAGGCCGGCACTGGCTCAAAGTGCCAGCAGGGGCACTGCTCGGGCCGCAGAAGGAGCCGCACCCCTGCACCCATGGGGAAGGAGCCCCACCCTCAAGACCAGAGCAGGCACAGGTGACAGGTGGGGCCTTGCAGAGACTCTCCATTACTGAACGGGGCTGGACTTTAAACCAGACTGAGCATTCGGATATGGCTTTTTTAAGTGATAGACCAAATAAAGAGATTTCATTTTCGCTGTCCCATTGTGTCGTGTTGGTTAAATGTTGCAGCCCTGCCCCAACAGCCATCATTGTCAGGAAATGGAGTACTTCTGCCTTCATTCAAGAGGGCTCCCTGGTTGCCAGCGTCCCTTGGTCCCGTCCAAGGTGTTTATTGGGTCAATAGTGTTGAGAACCAGAGGACAAAGTGCTGATACCGACTGATCCCACATATGACCTTGGACTGAACATCCTGTGTTCCGTTCTGGGCCCAAAGTCAACTACGGATGAGCCCAACACACACATCTGCACTTGGATCCCAGACATGCCCCCAGCCTCAAGGTCCAGATGATCCCTGGAGGCTGGGTCAAGGGAATGCCTCCTTAGGGTCTCCTAATCGACCCTCCAGGAGCAGGGAAGAGGCCAAGGTAGGTAGGGGAGCCAGACAGACCAGAGTTGGAGATCAGGCAGTACAATACTCCCTCCTCCAGGGGAAAGGGGGACTAAGGGGACATCAGCTCAGATGGAGGATTAACACGCAGTATCATAAAGGTAAGAGCCTGGGAACGTCCTGACTGGGCTTTGTGGCCCAGGAGGGTGCCTGGAGCAGAGTCTCCTGACCAGGGGTGATGACACAGTGGCAGGGAAAGGACCCCAGTGGGGTCCCGGCAGCCAGGGAGACCTCTTCCAGGTCCCTGGTGGGCAGCCAGGACATCTGAGGAGGGTACGAGGAGTCTCCTCAAGGCTCTTGGCCAGTGGCCCAGGCATCTACTGGGAGAGGAACTGTGGAGGTTGGCAAGCTGGGGCTGGGACCCAGGCCTTTGGGACCTCCGCCCTCGTGCTCACAAGATGCTAATGCTCCTCCAGCGACCACGCCCGGAGGAAAGGGACAGAAGGCCCAATGGGCAGACTGGGCCTGTCCCCTTCACACTGCCATCTAATCAGCCAGAACCGTCCCACATGCCATCCCACTGAGCAGTCACCGAGAAGGACCAGGGAGCAGGAAGGGCCTTGGGGTGCGCCCCAGCAGCCCAGTCAATTGTGTCCCGGCATAGCTTCCTCCCCGTCTCCTCTTCCTTTTTTCCAAGGGCCCCCACATTGAAGACAGAGCCCCAGCCCCAGCAGCCTTCTTGCTGGCCCCCGGAGTGGCTTGGGACTTAATGGCGATTTGGCAGAAAGCAAGATGGACATGGCCTCTGCCACCACAGAGGGCGCAGTGGTGGGGTGAGTGGGGGCTGGGGACAGCACGCGGATTGGAAAGCGTGCAGAAGAGGCGTGGGTCCCCGGCTAGTGGGGACAGTGGGCTGAGGGAACTTCCAGGAGGTGGAGCTGTCCTGGTGAAAACCTAAAAGATGGACAATAGCAAGTAGGGGAGGAACCCGAGAGGGCGCTAAGTGACGCAGCTAAGGGATGGGGAGTCTGGAGCGCAGGAGAACCGTGGCTGGAGAAGCAGGCCCAGGGCAGGGCGCACAGCGCCACGCCGAGAGGAGTGAGCAGCGGCCCGGACCCAGTGAGGGCTGGAGAATGGTCTTGGCCGGCTGGTGGCACAGGCCAGGCTGGGTGCCGAGGGCCAGTTAGGAGGCTATTAGGGCACTTAGGCAGGCGGGGATGAGGGGGGCCGACGCTCAGGGAGGAGAGCCTGCGGAGACAGACCATACAAGGCTGGAGAGACTGACAAGGGTATGGACGCAGCTGTTTGGAGACAGAGTGACTCCTAGCCTGGGGGAACCAGGCGGCACAGTGAGGGAGGGGACGCAAGGGAGGGGCTGACTGTAGGCAGAAGAGACCATGTCTGGGTGGCAAGGCTGGGCTCAATGAAGCACATGGGGGGAGTGATGGAAGATGCTGGTCTAGAAGCTCAGCAGAGCTCTGGCCTGGGATCCAGTGATGCCACCGGGCAGAGGCTACCACCAGCGGCCAAACCGTCCTGCCACTGGCCACCAGGGAAACCAGTACAGGCCAAGGTCTTTGCTTTCCTTTGGACCACCATCCAGCACAGAAGTTCCCAGGGACCTCCTCCCCTGCTCCCTCCCATCCCATCCCATCTCCTTGACCTCCGCTCCCCTGTGGAGAGACTCCTGATTACAAGGTTTCGAGGGTAGCAGGGAGGCAGCACTTTGGGGCTCTTAGGACTGTTCCCAAGGGATGCGGAAGGGGCCCAGCCCCACCTCCATCAGAGCGCACTCCGGTGCAGACCACACCCTCCCATGCCCTAACTTGTCACAGATGCCTTCCCCTCTACGCAAGAGAACAGGATCATTTCCCCAGCCAGGAGTCCAGCCTTCGCCATGGTGAACCCAGAGAATTCTCACCACTGGCTCCTTGAGAGCTGGGTGGAAGCAGTGATTTGGGATTTTGTCACCAGAGATCTGCCGGGAGGCTGCCTGGGAAGGGGCTGATTCAGTTCCTCACCTGTCTAATCAGGACGATAATAATCAATCACTCATTCGTTCACTGAACAAATATTTTTGGGCCACAATCACATGCCCATGGCCTTGGGAATACATCCGCAGGGGTGGGGGTGGGGTAGTGGAGACAAAACAAACACAAAACTAAGTCCGAGAGAGCTGCGGGGTGGGGCAGGAGAAAATGAAACCAAGGGTGGACTGGGAGTGGCCTGGGGAGCAGTCCCTTGGTGCTGCGGGGTCCTTGGGGGTTGGGGGGCTGGGTGAGAGGACCGGCCACAGCAGGGCCCCTGCACCTAAGGCCCTACTTTGAGTGCCAGGGGCTGGTGACCTCAGGACTTCAACTGCTGGTACTTGGTGGGGGCTGGGGGAAGGGTATAGGGAGGGAGAGGATAAGAGGGGGACTCAGGGAAGGGAGATCAGGGTTAAGTAGATAGTCTTTTGCATATGAAATAGGCGGTGTGGCTTCTGTCAAGAGGGACTAACTAGGCTCTAGCTATGGGTAACTAGAGGCTGACAGTGCCCAGCTCAGGGAGGGGACAGGGAGCCTCAGGCGCTGGACTGTTGATGTGATGTGAGGGGAGTGGGGAGGTGGGACCTGGCTGAGAGTGGGGGTGGGGAGGAACCTGAGCCGCTGAGGACTGGAGTGAGGCCAGGCACTTCTGTCAAGGGGACTAGGGTGGGGGTAAAAGTACTTGACCACTTTCTGGCGGAGCAGAATCAGCCTGGGAAGTGGCCAGGGCGGTCTGGGCAGGAGTGTGACCACAGAAGGCTGTTGGCCCAGGATGACGTTATCCGCACGAAGTCACTCACCTCCTTACCAAATCCAGGCATCCAGCTCTGTTCCACCATGCCACCCCACCCTCTCTTTGGGCTTTATAACCTCGAATCTAAACATGACCCCTACTTACACCTAAAAAGGAAATTTGGGAAAAAATTAATGTCACATTTGTTTAAATTGTTATAGAAGAAAAGTTATTCACAGATGCTCATGAGTAACCAGAAATGTTCATAAAACACTTTGTGTTATGATGGGAAAGACAGGAAGAATGCTTATCATTTATTTAGTGCCTGCTATATGCCTTCTCTTCACTGGTGGGCAGCAACAGCCCCTTTCTCCCCCCCATCCCCCGCCCCCAAGTTCTCTGCCACTCTGAGCAAGACAGCTTAGTGGGCTCAAGGGACAGCTACTGAACATACTCTGCCCAGAGAAAACTCCTGTCTGCACTTGGCCCAGGAATGGAGGCCTCCCCGTTCTGACTGCCTTCCCCCTTCTGACTGCCTTTTGAGCCCTGAGTGGAGGGAGAAGGTGTAGAGTTTCATTTGCCAGGGAGGTAGGGCAGGGGATTGGGGAAAGGTCAGTGGGAGCCCGAGGAAGCCTAGGGGAAGTTATACTGGAAGATACTGGAAGGGTGAGCACAGCTAGGAGAGACAGCCTGAGTGGGTGGGGTGGGGATATGACACAACTTCTGGGGAGACAGTCCCAGGTCCTGCGGGGCTGTATGATACCCTGCCTTCTAGGGCTGCACTCCATGGCACTTCCCACGTGGGTTTTATGGCAAGTTTCCTTAGCCCCTGAGCTGGGCCATATCTGCAGGTGACTCAGCAGTGAATGAATCACAACTCAGGGCCTCAGGCAAATACCTAAAGTCTCAGAGCCTGTAAAAGGGGAAGCTTGTCTCTCCTGGGATCTCTGGGAGGGGGAAAAAAAAACATGATAAAGCATTTCCGATTCTAAGAAGGAAGCCTGACATATAGCAAGTGCTGGGAGCATGGGGGGAGAAACTGAGCAATCACGTAGGACTCGGGGTACGTGGAACACAGATGGCCCTGACCTCTCTCCACCCCAGTCTCACACTCAGCCTGCGCTTCTGGTCTCATCAAACTGCCAACCTCTCTCTAAGTGCCCCCTGCCCCTCGTGGGCTCTGCTTTTGGTTAGTATCTGTTTTCTGGATGCAAAAAGCCCTGGCCCTTGCTTCATGTGGCCCTCTCACTCCCCTCTCCTTCATTTAAGGACCTCCTCTCTGCTCACCCTCCGGACAGCCTTGGGGGCGGGGCCGCACACACACCTGTGCGGTGGAAGAAAGTTCTCCGGCTGCACAGAGGGCCAGGTGAGAACGCCCAGCCCCAGCCCTAGAAGTGGGGAATGCCTCAATGGCCAGGGAAGGAGGCCGAAGTTGGCCCTAGTTCTTCAGGTTCCTGGATCTTGACACCCTTCTGGCCATCCCCAAAGGGACGGCGGCTGTGGCAGCTGGTAGCAGCTGTCCAGGGCCAGGAGTCCTTCCAACCCTCACTGCCATTGGCCATCCTGTCAGGGAGTGCCACGGTTACTGCCTGACGGAGTGCTCTTGCCCCTCCTCATCCATCCCTGCCTTTCCAATAAGACCCTGCTTTTTGTTTTTTTAATTTTTAAAAACATTTATTTGTGAGAGACAGAGTGAGACAGAGTGTGAGTTGGGAAGGGGCAGAGAGAGAAGGAGACACAGAATCTGAAGCAGGCTCCAGGCTCTGAGCTGTCAGCACAGAGCACGACGAGGGGCTTGAACTCACGAACCGTGAGATCACGGTCTCAGCTGAAGTTGGACACTCAACATAATGAACACCCAGGTGCCCCAAAACCCTGCTTTGGGGGTGGAAATGAAGTGGTTGCACAATCCCACAATCCTTCAGGGCTCCTTGGCAGCCAAGTGCAGCCACGTGTGGATTTCAGGGGACAAACATGTTCCTCTTCCCGCCCTTTCCGGCTGGCCCGGGCTGGAAGGCAGACAAGTGATGGCTGCCATCTCTGACCACAAGACGGAGGCCACGTTGGGAGGCTGGAAGAGCAAATGCTAACTGTGGTGCCCCCAAGGACCAGCCCTGGATTGCCCACATTAAGGTGAGAGAGAAACCTCTGTCTTATTTGTCCCCCATCACTTTTACATCAGCAAACCTGATCCTGAGACACAGAACTGTAATTCCTCCTGCCCTCTCTCCCTGCCCTTCCCTCTTCTCTCCACCAACACTGATGCAGCATCTAGCATGTGGGGAGCAGAGGAGTAACACAGAAGCCGCTAGAGGTGATCTAGAAAGGGTAGGGATGCCAAGAAACAAGGGAACAGGGGTGGTACAGACAGAGGGAGACAGAACCTGGGGAGGATTTGTCAGGGTGGGGGTGGGAGGAAGAACCTTCCAGAAGAGCAGGGGCATCAGGAACTCCCCACACACCCACACCTACCCCCGTTCTCCCCTGGAGGGCCCAGTGTACTTTCCTGATGAGGCCATAGGAGGGGATGGGTGCCAGCCTGGGTAGAGGGGTGCCTAGTGAGGGTGTGAGGCCGGACACAGGGAAGAAGTGTCTCCCCAGACCTACGCATTGTCCCCAAATCAAGGCAACAGGTCTAGAGTGGGCCACGGGGACCCCACATCATTCCTGAGCCCCGGTGCTGCCCACACGGCTGGCTTCTTAGCAGCGGGCTTCCACTGGGTCCCTGTGGGACTCAGTCCTGCTGTGCAGACAACATGTACACAGGGCCAAGTGCTAAGGACATCAAAGAAGGCCCTACACATTGCCGTGACGGGCTGACCCAGGGCAGCAGTGCCCTGGTATATGCTTAGCAGCTGGTTCTCGGAGGGGAAAAATCACCCTATTCTTCAGTCTTTGCAGACTTCTGTGGTCTGAACCCTCCATGACAGTAATGCAGGGGCTGTAAGCATGACGTGCTGGAAGTCAGAAGGGGGAAGGCCGGAGACGGGCCCTCAGGAGCGGCTCAGCCACACCATCACCCTACCGGTGTCTTGACCCTGAGCCAGCAGGTTGCCTGGCAGTGGTTTGGGTTCTGGAACCTTCCGTCCAGCCTGTACCGGGTCCATGGCAGGTTGGCCTCTGCCAAGGGCTAGAGGAAGAACCAAGGGACCATCAGTCACAAGAGCACTCTCTTGAGGTGCTCACTTTTCCTTGACTTCTGCCTCTGCCTCTTCCCCCACCCCTTCCAGGTGTTTTCTCTCCGTCCCATGGCTTCTCCTCACCTCCAGCCCTCCTCCTCTTAGTCAGTGGGATCATTCCCCAGCATCTGGAGCCTGGGCCTCCTCCTACCCGCCCCCCCCAAAGCTGGTTCTCTATGCCCCAGGCTCGCAGGCCCTGCCCCCACACGATGCTCTAGCAGCTGTCTCCTTCCCTGGCTCTCACCCCCTCAGTCCCCCCGCCCTGCTGCCAACCCCCTGCCTGTCCCAGAGGAGGTCTGCACAGACACTTGCTGCTCGAGGAAGCTCCTCAGCCTCCCTGCCGGGCTCTCCCATCCCAACCCCTTCTGGCATCATCTGCTCTACCTCCAGGCAGCTTGGAGCCAGGCCCCCAGCCGCCCTGGCAGCCTGGGGCACTGAGGCTTTATGGCCCCAGGGTAGGACACAGATCTGGGCCCCCAGCCCCCGGGCTCCAAGGTGCCAGCCCTGCAGGGGAGTTGCTTAATGACCTTGTGAGCAGTAATTACACCCCAGGGCCCGCTCTTAATAACCACGTATTCTCCCTGTCAATGTGCCTTAATTGAAAATGAGTAGGCGATACAAGTTGCTGTGAAGTTGGCTGGCAAGCCCTTAACGTGATATTAATTGTAGTAATTAGTAGTCACTTTGTGTTGGAGTCATCTATAAATAGGGGGTCCATTAGTTTAGCAAAAGAGCGTGATTTAAAATGCAAATAAAAGCCCAATTAGACAGATAAATCACTCGTCTTTCCCGGCAAATTATCATCTTGGGGGTGGGGGTGGGGGCGGGGGCGGCGGCGGCAGCCACTCTGAGGAGGCACTGGTCAATCCGGGAGCTCCGGATTCTCACCCCTTGGGAGGGGCCTATCTGGGACACGGTTCCTTTAAACAAGTTTGCTCAGGCTCCCTCGGGGTGGCTGTCACTCTTACTCCGAGGCGAGGCTGGTGGTCAGCCTCCCAAGTAGCTCCTCCCCCATCTGCTGATTGGTTTCCTTTGTCGACTGGAGCGCTTTTTAAAGGCACAGTAGCGCCTTCAGGCCCTGGGAGAGTGGGCTGGGGTGGGGGAGGGGTCCCCTCTTTAAATGCTCTCTTCACTGTCTATTGGGAACCCACGGATGCCATGTGTTATTCTGTGACCCTAAAGAGTTAAAAAACCAGACCCACCACATTATTCTGGGGGTAGACAACTTACTCTCCACTTGGTACTCCCACAAAAACACCTAGGAGGGTTGCTGGAATCACACCCCCCCCTCCATATTTCTCACAGGCTTTGGGTGACTATTGGAAGTGGACATGACTGGACGTGGAAGGGGCCAATTAGGGAAGTGTTAAGGCCCGAGGGACGAGTCTAGTTCAGCCTTCATTTCATTAGAGCCTCACAAGTCCTCCACACCTTCTCCCAGGCCTGGGTTTCCACCCGCACAACTAGGGAGGCGGTGGAGATGCCCCTGCGCCCTTGGGTCCTTTTGGTTAGTGCAGCCACCAGAGACCTGGGGTTCAGAGCCCGGATCTGAGCTCTTCCCACCCCGCCTCTGCCTGCCACCGCCCCCTCCAAGAACCCATCACTCCCTTAGGGACAACTGAGGCTGACTCTTTCAGGGCTATCTGCTTTTTTTCATGAGATGAGGCAGCCCGGCCCAAACCCAGGTGAGAACAGTCCATTCCAAGAGGACCTTCCACCATTGTCCAAGGAATGAGGGGAGTCAAAGCAGCTTATCCTTTATTCTAATTTATTATTATCCTTTCATGACACACTGCTTGTAACAGGTAGTCATACTTGTGGTTTATGTCCTATTTGACAAAAGAAAATGTTGGCAACCCTGGGTGCATCCCAAAAACGTTTTAGAAAATTCTGCCAGGTATAAAATCCAAATGTCTGGTTGGAGACTGAATAGGGACCTGAGGCCGAATGAGTCAGCTGTGTGGTGGGGGGAGAGAGAGAGAAAGTGTGTGTGTGTGTGTGTGTGTGTGTGTGTGTGTGACGTGGTGGGGGGGGGGGGGAGGTGAAATAGGGATGTGTTTCAGCGAAGATTTCCCTCTCTCTGAAATAGCCTATGAAGACAGCTGCATCACAGATAAAGAACTAGAAGGGGGTCCAGGCACTGTATATCCCATCTCCCTATAATACAGATGAGGAAACTGAGGCCCAGGGAAGGAAAATGACTGGGCCAAGCCGCATGGTGAGTTAGTAGTCTGGCCTCTGGCCAGCGCAAACCTCCCTCCCTGCCTACCTGCCCCCTGTCCCTGTGTTGGCCTCAAGCTTAAGAAGTAGATGTAGGACACGTGGGGTCTGCCGTGGTTGGCTGTTGAAGCTCTAGCTCTTCTGCCACGGGGACATTGGTTGACTTCTAGAAAACAGCCCTGCGAACAGCAGACCAAGAAGTTCCTAGAGGAGCAAAGGGCACTCAGACAAGGCCACTCTGGGCCAGCGGCCCCTTAGTGTGACATGCTTCTCTGCCAGTGACAGCTCCAGCCCACTTGAATCTTCCCACCTCCTAGGTGTCAGTGAAGATCCCCGTTACTGAATCCTCCCCACTTCTGGGCAGCACGCAGCCCTGCACTGCCTCTGCTTTCCTGGCCTCTTCTCAAATCGCTCAGCACCAACCTGAACCCTCCAAGAGGACTCTCTTGGGACCCTCCTTTTGAGATTCCATGGAGATTCGGTAGGGTATGTTCTTTTCTGCACAAGCTAAATAAACCTAACCTTTTTTGGACTACAGGTGTGTTCCTGGTGGTTATTTGTTGCTGGGCTCTGAACATCCAACAGATACACGAACCATAGTGTTCCAGGCAACGAGGTGGTGACAAAAAGCAACAGAACTCACAACAGTGCGTGGAGACAGACAGTAACCAGACTTACCGTGGAGACAGTTTCGTAATGTATAGAAATATCGAATCACTATAACTTACACCTGAAACTAGGGGGATATTATATGGCAGTGATTCTTAAAAAAAAAAAAAGAATTCACAACTGTGTGGTACCAGCTTACAGGTAGATATACAATATCTACAATGTGACCCGTGGAATGGAATTGAGAGTCCAGAAATAAAATCATGCATTCGTGGTCAACTGATTTTCAACAAGGATGCCAAGATCATTCAAACAGGGGAAAGAAGAGCCTTTTAAACAAATTACACTGGGGAAACTGGATAGCCACATGGCAAAGAATAAAGTTGGACACTTGATCCTATACTATATTAAAAAAAAAATTAACTCAAAATGGCCCAAAGACCTACCTATAAGAACTAAAATTAGAAAATTCTTAGAAGGAAACATTGGGATACCTCAGATTTGGCAAGGGATTCTTAGGTATGACACCAAAAGCACAAGCTGCCAAAGAAAAACGTAAATTGGACTCCATGAAAACTAAAACCCTGTGGGGTTTCTTAGGATGCCATCAAGAGAGTGAAAAGAGAACCCCAAGACTAGAAAATATCTGCAAATCATATATCTGATAAGAGACGTGTATCTAGAATAAAGAACTCTTACAACTCATTAGTAAAAAGACACATAACCCAATTTTTAAATGGGCAAAAGATCTGAAGAGATATTCCTCCAAAGAAGATATACAAGTAGTCCATAAGCACATGAAAAGATGCTTGGTATCATTAGTCTCAAGGAAACACAAATCAGAACCGTGAGATAGCACTTGACACTCAAGTCTAGGACGGCCATGATGGAAGAATCAGATAACAAACATAGGAGAGGATATGGGGACATTGGAACCCTCAAACTCTTCTGGTGGGCATGTAAAGTGGTGCAGCCATCAGAAAGCAGTCTGGCATCAAAAGTTAAACCACACAGTTGCCATACGACCTGGCAATTTCACTCCTAGGTATGCACCCAAAGCAATGAAAACATGCCCACACAAAATTGTGTACATACATATGGCAGCGTTATTCATAATGGCCAAAAGGTGGAAACAATCCAACTGTCCAGCTGATGAATGAGTGGATAGACGAAATGTGGCTTATCTGTACAACGGAAGGGTATTCGGCCATGAAGAGGAATGGAATGCTGTTATGTACTGCTACAACACGGATGAATCTAGAAAGCATTATGCTTATTAATAAGCAAAGGAACTCAGCCACGGAAGACTACATCTCATGTCGTTCCATTTATGAGAAACGTCCAGAAGTGGCAAATCTGTAAAGACAAAATAGATTAGTGGTTGCTTAGGGCTGAGGGGAGGGAAGGCAATGGGTATGGGCTTTTCTCTGAGGTGAGGAAAAACCGTTCTAAAATTGACTCCACAGTCAATGGAGTCAATGACAATTGTGCTTATCTGTGAAAATACTAATCCATGATACTATTGACCTGTATACTTTAAGTGGGTGAATGTATGGTGTGTAAATTACATCTCAATAAAGCCGTTTCAAAGAAAATAGACCTAGGCCCTTCCCCACAGAGGCTCCATTCTAGAGGGGAGGGTCTGCGTGAAACTGATCTCTCACAAATAGTAGTTTCCACCAGACACAAAGATGGAGGAGCAAGGACCACGAGGCAAGGCAAGGAGGGCTGCATTTAACCGGGAACAAGTGTCCGTGAAGCCTGCACGGGGAAGTGACTTTTTAAAATATCTTTTTTGGGGGCTCCTGGGTGGCTCAGTCGGTTAAGCGTCCAACATAGGCTCAGGTCATGATCTCATGCTTTGTAAGGTTGAGCCTCATGTCAGGCTCTGTGCTGACAGCTCAGAGCCAGGAGCCTGCTTCGGATTCTGTGTCTCCCTCTCTCCCTGCCCCTCCCCTGCTCTGTCTCTCTCTTAAAATTAAACATTAAAAAAATTAAAAAATATAAACTATCTTTTTATTTTGTAGCTTTAATGAGTCATATATATCCTGAAACTCACATCAAATGGACAAGTCAATATTTAGTAAATTGACTGGGTTGTGCAACCATCACGATAATCCAGTTTTAGATCATTCTTATCACCCAGTGAAATTATTTTTTTTTTAGTGTTTAGTAGTTTTGAGAGAGAGAGAGGCAGAGAGAAAGAGTAGGCAAGGGAGGGGCAGACAGTGGGAGACACATAATTGGAAGCAGGCTCCAGCCTCTGAGCTGTCAGCACACAGTCCGACGCGGGGCTTGAACCCATGAACCCTGAGATCATGAGCTGAGCCAAGAGTCGGACACTTAACTGACTGAGCCACCCAGGCACCCTGATTCCTTGAATGCACATACGGTTAATCCAGTTCCTGTGACCACTCATCTGCTTCCTGTTCTCATAGGTTTGCCTTTCATGGAAATTTCATATAAATGGAATCCTAGGATATGTGATGTCTTCCATCTGGCTGCTTTCAACGAAGCATGACTTGAAGGTCAGTGTCATGGCAGTGTGGTAGGTAGGTAGTTCATGCCCTTTCATTGCCAAATAGTACTCAACCATACAGGCAGACCACATTTTGCTCATCCATTCACCAGGTGATGGGCTGCTAGGTTGCTTCCAACGTTTGGCTTTCATGAACAAAGCTGCTCTGAAAATTTCACAGCAAGTGTTTGTATGGTGGGATGTTTTCATTTCCCCAGGGTAGGTTCCTAGGAGTGGATTTTCTGGGTCATATGGTACATTTAACTTAAAAAAAAAAAACCTGCCACACTGTTTTCCAAAACATTTAAGCTGAGACCTAACAGATGGGAAGGAGCCAGCCAGGCAACGAGTGGGGGAGCGTTCTGGCAACCCATGTAAAGGCCCTGCGGCCGAGGAAAGAGAAACTCACTGGGATAGGGGAGCTGGTTCCCTTGGGGGAACTGGGTAAGATTTTTTCTACTGAGCCACCTGAAAGAGTATGAAAATGAATCTGTTAGAACGAGACCCCAAGGTAAGAGGGTCCATACTAGATGTGTACAGCAAACAGGAGAGAACAGGAATATAAGTGACATGAGAGAGGCTGCCATTTAGGACACAGAGGAGGGGACAGCACCAACTTTGGAGGGAAGCTGACCTGGGTTGCAATTCCGGCTCAGCCTCTGGGATGTTGGACACATTTCTTAACCTCTCTGAGCCTCAGTCTCTTCAGCTGTACAATGGGAACTCACTTCGCCCTCTCCTAGGAGGTTCTAAAGACTGGCAAGAATGTGTCCTGTCAAGAACCTGGGAGAAGAGGCCAGAAGCAGCAAAGGGTGTGGGGGAGGCCCTTCCCTGAACAGAAGCGAAGAGTGGAGGGGCCGGGGAGAGCCAGGCTGAGGAGGCTGGAGGGCATGAGGTGCCTGTGTCCTGGGGGGCACAACTTTACCCAGGCAGCAGTGAGAAATGGCTGGAGGGCTTGATCTGGCCAATGGGGGAGGCCCTGAATTAGAGCAGCCAGGCAGAGGAGGGGCCAGTCCTTCTGACGTGGCTGCAGGCATCCCAGCAAGGTTACTAGAGCCCAGTGGAGGCAGAGGGAGAGGAGGTAAAGAGGGTGGAGGGGCCGCCTGGTGACCGGAGTGGGGGAGTGGGGGATGGAGAAGTCTGGCACGCCTCCAGGGCTGGCGTGGACTGAACGCACAGGGGAAGATGGAGGCGGAAGGCCGGGGACAGCAGGCTTGGAGGAGGGGGAAGACTGCGGTGTTCTACCAGGGACGCCCTGGGTGTGACGTGCTGGTGGAGAGCGCCCCCCGGGCTCCGGGCAGATTTCCAGAAGAGCGGATCCTGTCTCTGGGAGACCCAGAGTGTGGACTCGGGTGTCCTCAGGAGTGAGCCCCTCAGGCTCCTCGGCACCACCGTGCCTGTGACCACAGAACCCCTTTCCTCATCCGTCTTGTTCCAGGCATGGGAGAAACCATTCCCTGATTCCTCACCTCCCTGGGGGTTCCCGCTGTGGCTTCCCACAAGTCCCTGAAGGGTTGGGAATCATTCTATCACATGACCCCACCATAGGGTCTCTGAAGCCAGCTCCCTGCATTACCCCTGCCCTTGCCCTCTGCTTCCTTCCATGACCCACGACCTCTCCTAACCTTGGGGCCTGGGCCAGTGACCCCTGCACCCAGAAAGCAAGGGTTCCCCTTAGCAAGGGGTCTGCTAATGTCCCCAGTCTCCTCTAGGAGCTCCTGAGTGAGCTAGGCGCGTCCCCATCCAGCATAACCTTACTTGCTGTTGGATATGGTCATGTGAGTCTGGCTAACGGGGTATAAGTAAAAGTGTCATTTCCAAGCAGTGTCTATGCAGGAAGGAGGTGAGGCCTTCATCATTCCTTCTTCCTGGGATGTGTATGTAATGTCTGGAGCTCCAGCAGTGACCTTGGATCATGAGGTGGGGTGACCTTGGGAATAGAAGCCACACACAACGGAGCAAAAAGTCTGACATACCCGACATGGTGCACACTGTACATTGCATTCTATGATAAACAGAACACGGGATACAATGTGAAGCGTTTCCCTGGAGTCTGGGCCCGATACCAGAGTGCCGCGTCGGCCTCAACTACTAAGGGTTCTGCACCCAATTTCAACATGGAGGGGCTGTGGTTTCCCCACATCACCAAGCAATTCTCCAACACCAGCTGGGTGGCCTGCATAACTCAATTGTGACGCTGTCTACCCGGAGATAGTGTCAGATCCCACAGATTAAGGGCTTAGTCCCACACGACTGCCTCCACCGCTTCAGATGCCAGTCACAAGCCCAGGCTGTCACCTGTTCTGACCGATTAAATCAGAGGTTCATATGACCCCCTCCTCGGGTTTTGTTAAGTTGCTAAAGCAGCTTACAGAACTCGGAGAAACACTAGATTACCAGGTTTTATTATCAAAGGATACAACTCAGGAACCAGCAGCAGATGGGAGAGAGGCACATGGCAAGGTATGGGAAGGGGGCTTGGGGATTCCATGCCCTCTGAGTGTGCAACCTCCACGTGATCAGCAACCCCGAAGCTCTCTGAACCCCGTCTTTTTGTTGTTTTTTAGCGAGGTTCCATTACATTGGTACGATGGATTAAATCTTTAGCCATGGGTGATTGAACTCAGTCTCTGGCCCCTCTCTCCTCCCCAGAGGTCAGGGGGTGGGACTGCAAGTTTCAGCCCTTTCCTTGCAATGTTGGTTCCCCAGGCAACCAGCCCCCCACCCAAGGTGGGATTCAAAAGTCGCCTCATTAACATAAGACACCATAAGGAGCTCTGTGCTAGGAACCACAGACCATATAGAAGACCAAATATGTATCTCTTATCGTAAATCACAATATCACAATTGCCTACCTCTGGACATCACGCACGTAAGAGAAACATACTTCCATTGTGAGCAACTGCCATCTGCGAATTTTTGGTTATCTGCCTCCAAATCTACTAACACCCCAGGTCTAAGACCCAGTCCCATGTACTCCTTTTCTTTGCCCAGATCCATTGTACCCACAATGAGTGACTCTTGGCTCCCTTCAGGAGAAACCTCGCCCTGACAGTGGCCCCACCACAAGGTGACCTGCATAAATGTCACAGCCCAGATTCCCCAAAGTCCAGGCTGTCCTGCTTTAAGTCTCATCCAGCCTCACCTTGTGTTTGATCATCCATTGCCAATTCCTCCAAACAGTGGCTTCCCCCACAATTCCTCTCTCATGGGTTTTCTGGGCTCACCAGCCACTTCTAGCTCAGGGTTCCCCCATGAGGTTGCGGTCAGGTGATGGCCGGGGCAGGAGTCCTCTGAAGGTTCAACGGGGCTGGAGGTTCAAGACGACTTCCTTGACCTGTTGGCGGGTGGTGCGGGCTGGGAGCTCAGCGGGGGCTGTGGGTTCCTCACAGTGTGGAGGCTGGATTCCCAGGACTGTCCTAGGAATAAGGCTTCTAATGACCCGGCCCCCAAAGCCACAGTATCACCTCTGCCATGGGAATTGAGCCAGCCCGGGTTCAAGATTAGGGGACTAGACCGGGCGCGAATACCAGGAGGTCGTTCACTGGAGGCCACTCTGGCATAGAGGAGTCTGGAGCTCGGCCAGAGACTGGACCCGAGAGATTTGGGTGTCGGCAGCATTTACGTGCTAATCAAAAGCCCGGAAATGCATGAGCTCTGAATGCACTTGCGTGTGCACGTGGCACATGTCGGGGCGTGTGTTGTGCGGTGTGCGTACATGGGGTGTGTCTGTGGTGTGTGCTGTGTGGTAGGTGCAGCGTCGGGGGTGGGGATTGTATACGTGCTGGAGGTTGGCAGAGAAGATCTGGAATTCAAGGGAGGGGTGGGTCCTTAAATTAGAGTCTCCAGGGGTTGGACTCCCTTTTCGGCTGCCTCCCACTCTCCTCCTCTGGCGTTCCTGCCACTTTAGACCCAGCCCTGGCCACTGTCAGGCACGTCAGGCACAGAAGTTACCAGGCTCATATTGAGGGAGGAGCCGGGTGCAGGGTCCCTGAGGCAGCACTCTGGTCCCATCCTGCCCAGTCTCTCAAGGACCCCCTTCCCCACCCAGTACTGCAGGTCGAGGTGGAGGCCCCGCAGCGGCGTGGGCAGGGCTCACTGAGGCCACGGTCTTGCCAGCAGCTCCCCCTGCCAGGAGACGCTGGGGAGCATGCGGGGTGCCATCCCCCTGCCCAGGCCCTAGGGTCTGATGTGCAAAGGGTGCTCAGCCCCGAAGTCAGGGGTCCGGGCTTCCCCCCTGCCATGTGACCGCAGGGAGGTCACTCTCATTCTCTGAGCCAAATAAAAAGACTGAATTAGATGCCACAGGATTCCGCCCAGAGTCCCAGGACTGAGCACAGCCCGCCTCGGCCTCCCCAGGATCTCTGGTTCACATTCTCCTTCTTTCACAGGTGAAACCTGGAAGGGCACCGAAGCTCCAGAGGTCATCTCAGGCAGCCCCCTGCCTGGGTTCCAGGCGTCATCTCTGTCTGAGTCAGAGGCCCTCGTGTGTCAGGCAGGGCCCAGCGGCTGCAGGGGAGGGAGCAGAGGGGGAGTTAATCTTCCCTGGAATATTAATGGCTCCGTCAGGAGTGCTGGGGACGAGCTGAGCAGCAATCTGCCTTTATTAACGAGGCAGGCGCCAGCTGGAGCGCAGGGGCCCCGGGAGACAGAAGACCAGAGAGCAGAGGCAGCTGGGAGGAGCCGGTGTCCTAGCCAGCAGGGCGGGGCAGCAGGTAGCCAGCTGAGGAGGTGCCCAGGGAGGCCACCTGAGCCCCAGGGCCCCTCCCACCTCAGCCACACCACCACCTATTCCCCAACCCACCCCCCCAGCTTTGTCCTCCACCTTTTCTGCCTCTTCCTCCAGGAAGCTCTCCTGTAGTCATGCTCAGCTTCAGTCCCAGGTGTCCTCCACGTGGGCTGTGCCTGTCACCCAGACTTGCTGCCCCGCCAGTAATTGGCTAACATGGTGGTTCTCGGTCCTACTGCATGGGAGAGTTGCCTGGAGAGTTCTAGCAAACCTGATGTCCTTCCTGACCACATCCAGAGACCCTGACGCAGGTGTTCAGGAAAGCACCTTGTCATTGGAGATCAACGTGTCCCTGACCTAGGGAACCCCTCCCAGTTCTCCCCAGCACTCAGCTGCCGCCGCCAGGAGTGCTAACCCTCGTGTGCTCACTGCAGGCCGGCACAGCTCTACGAGCTGTATATACTCATTGGACCTTTACAACAGCCCCCCGGGATCCAACTGCCACATTCCAGTTTATAGAAGGGGAATCTGAGGCCCAGAGAGGTTCAGTTGCTGGCCCGAGGTCATGCAAATGCAGGCAGTGGGGCTCCAGAGCCGGGCTCTTCACCACTCTGCCTGGTGCCTGTGAGAGGGACCTGGTGAGAAAGGCTCAAACTGCAGGTCGCTTGGGAGAAGACGTGCAGCCAGGCCATCAGTGACTCGGTCCTCTTCTGGGACCACAGGCCACAGACTTAGGACATGCGCCAAAAAGTCACCAGGAGACAGCAAGAGGTGCAAAAGAAAGTTCAGGCAAGGCTTGATCGAAGGCCCTGGGCAGTTTTCAGAGCTTCCTCCACTTACCTGGGGGCCCTCCGAGTCCTATTCCGATGTGCACGTTACTGATGGAGAAACCAAGGCTAGGAGGGGTGAGGGGCCAGGTCAGCTTCTCAGGCCCGTCTGGGGAAGGGTTTGGGTGGGCCTGCACATGAACATGCAGAGTGCTGGGTGGGAGGGCTTCCTCCTCGGCTCACAGAGCATGTGCGTGCACACACCCGTGAATATGCGTATACAGGTCTGTATGTGCGGGGTGCACAGGTCTCTGTGTGTGTGCGCAGGTCTATAGGTGTCGGGGGTGCACGCCTGCCCTGGGCCCATCTGGGTGCCTGACCCACACCATCCTCGCCCCCCAAGGGCATCGGAGTCCATGGCCATCGGCTCCTCTAGGAAAGCCAGCGTGGAGAGGAGGCACCAGTTAGCCAGCCCTCACCTCACTCCACTTCATAATTTAAGCCACCACCAGGACAGGGTTATGAAGCAGAGATTAACCACTGGCCCTATGGCTGGAAGCAATACATATTTCCCTTTCTTTTGCCTTTTTTGTTCACCAAATTGAATCAGTTTATTAAAGTTGCTCACAATTTGTTCTGATTCCCCAACAGTGAAGAAGAGACATGAGGCATTGGGGCCCCAGGGCCAAATTTCACTCATTGAAGTGAACTCCAGCTGGCCCGAGGGGGCCCTGCCCCCCGAGCTGCCCCACCCCCCAAGCTGAAGGCCACCTGCCCCCCCACCCCCCACCCAGGAGATGTGGCATGCCCACACCCAAGTACCCTGCTCTCTCTGACCCTAAACATCTCAAAGTGAAACCAAATGCTGACCCCGCCTCCAGGAGCACGGTCACGTGGCTCGTACCGCAGTGAGCAGTGCTTTCCAAGGCAGAACCCCACAGGACAGCGGCACAGCAGGTGCGTCACCCCCGACACGCTGCCACTGTGCCCCGGATACCACCAGAACTGTGGATCCTCAGGCCAACAATTATTGAGAGTTTCCCATCTACCAGGCGCGGTTGTATGAACCCGCCTAATGGTGCAGACACGACAGTTATCCCCATTTTACTGACAGAGACACTGAGGCTGCAGCAGTTAAGTGCCCTGCCTAAGGTTTCGCCCACAGTAAGGGCTTGTGGCCCCACATAGTGAATGGGCCACCCCAAAGCTAACATCGAGCCCGCTTTTTCCATTTCAGAGTCTGCCTCCTGGGAACCTGGCCCATGACACAAGAGCTGAAAAGACCTGATACGTGTATGCTGAAGGCACCCCTGTCATCCATGAACGGGGACAAGAAGCAGGAACTGGGAACAGTGACGGGCAGGCTTGAGGCCACATGGTCCCAGGAGGGAGCCAGAGGAAACCAAGGTGTGTGCTGACTCCCAACCTTGCCCAGTGCCTGGTGAAGCCCTCAGGGTCTGTGAGATCCCCGATTCCTCATAATACTCCCCGCTTTGTTGCGCTAGCTTGAGTGGATTTCTGTTTCTCGCCATCAAACTATCCTGGAACAGGACCGGCAGTCATTCCATGTTTTATGAATAAGAAACCAAAGCCCAGAGGGGAGGGGCCTTCCCTGAGGTCACAGCCAGCTAGCGAAAGGGCCAGTGCTTCATCCTTTATTGATCTAACAGATAGCTATTGCGGCCCTACTACGTGCCATGCATTTTGTTGATTTGAAGGCTGCAACTGCAAGGCAAACACGATCCTTTTACTCACTGAGCTTACGATCCCGTGAGAGAAAAAGACAAGCCAACAGACAATTACAACACAGGGAGACAAGCACTATGGAATCACTTAGGAGGGGCACTTATCCTGGGTTTGGAACCTCACAGAAACTTCTGGGGGTCCTGGGGGAGGCTGTGATATCTATGCCAAGCCCTGCAGGAGAGCAGAGCTCTCCAGGGAAAGGGAACAGAACGTGAAAAGGCTCAGACCTGAAAGGGAGTGTGTATGGACCACAAGCTGCTTTTAGGTTCTTGGCATCTTTTCCTTGGTCAGGGGACAGGGAGGCACAGCTTTCCTGGCTCTGTGTCGCTTCCGGGAGATGGCCAGTCACCATCCCCGTGTCCCTCACCGCAGGGTTAGGTCCCTGACCAGCACCTCTCTCAAGAATCTGCGTGTCTAATGGAGACACATAAATGGCAGGTGGTGAGAGCTGAGGCACCTTGGGGCAGTGCCCCGAGGGACAATCCAAGCTACTCAGAACCCCAGAGCCGCCCCCGCTCCTGTCCATCCTGAGGCCCACAGTCTAGCTTCTCCTTCCATTCTGTGACCCGCTCCACTGCCTCTTCAATAAACCCCTCATTCCTTTTTCGCTTTTTCAGAGTCAACTTCTGATGCTCGCAACCCAATCATCCCAATTCAGAGATTAGTACTAGGAGTGGGACTCATGGAAAACCCTTAGGGACGTACGTTTTCCTTGGCACTGGTCTTCGTTACTCCCCAAGGCCTGACTCTGTAAACCTCAGGTCCACGTGCCTGGACAGAAAAGAGGTTACCAAGGGTACACAGTGGTGAATAGCTAATCACGTTCCACCCTCCAGTCACCCGGGACCGAAAGTGAGAGACCCGGCCACGGCCACGGCCAGTGCATAAAGGACGGGGAACGCTGGGCCTGTGAGCCGGACGGTTCGTTCCCAACACTGGATAATTTGAAGCAAGAAAACGACGGGTTCACATCAAAATGTTCGCCTCAAGGCACAGAATAAAATTTAGGGCCGTCAGATGACCACAGCTGAAGGAATGTTTTGTTGTGGATTGGCCGTGGAGCTGAAATTGCAGAAGACTGAACTTACAGATTGATTCTGAAGTTACTGAATTACAGTGTCTGTTGAATCCACGACCTGACCACTTCCCCTCTGCGAAAGGGCAGGCTTTGGTCAGGAAACGTTTGTGTCCTATTGCAATGGTGGTGATATCTGGGAGGATTATGAGGATGCGGAGGACCCTAAGTCCCCAGGGAGCTCACTGTCCCACCCGTGACGTCCCTCATGGCCCACCCTCAGTTTCTCCCAGAATATTGAGGATCTGGGCTCCACGTGGTCCAGATGGTCCAATGCACGATCGGGGGACTGGAAGAGTTATACCCAGAATGAGTGGCAGGAAGTCACTAATTTATATTTGTAAGATATGAGGAATGCATGTGTGAATGAATTCTGAGGGTGCCTCCGTCATGCTGGCAGGGATGCAGGCGTGGACCTGGCTGTGTTTATGGAGATGGGCGTAGTCACCAGAAATCTTGCATTCAGGGTGCTCTCTCGGGCAGTTGGCATAAATGCTGACATTTTGCAGAAGTCATTGATGTGAACCTGGGCCAAACGACGATCCTCACTAATTGGGTAAAAAGGGCGAGAAAATCTCTGGCATCGTTAGAGGAGCCGAGCCAAGGCGAGACAAGAATGCTGACTGGACCTATCAACCCCCATGGGTTCCAGGGCACCTGCCCCCTTCCTGCTCGCCGTGAAGATAGGGCCAGTGAGAGGGGATCATAATCTTTTTTTTTTTTTTTAAGGAAAAAAGATGGGGTGCCTGGGCAGCTCAGTCGGTTGGGTGTCTGACTTTGGCTCAGGTCATGATCTCGCGGTTTGTGGGTCCAGGCCCTGCCTCGGGCTCTGTGCTGACAGTTCGGAGCCTGGAGTCAGCTTTGGATTCTGTGTCTCCCTCTCTCCCTGACCCTCCCCTGCTCACACTCTGTCTGTCTCTCTCTCAAAAATAAATAAACATTAAAAACATTTAAAAAACAACAATGGATCCCGTGTCTCCCTTTTTCTCCGTGCCCCTCCCCTGCTCATGCTCCGTCTCTCTCTCTCTCTCTCAAAAACAAATGCCATTAAAAATAGAAAAGGAAAGAAGATAACACTAATTAACAAAACACTAATTTAATGTTAGTATTTAATAAATACTAATTTAACAGAATTCGTAATATATTTCAGAGAGACAAAAGGTATAAAGAATACTGTAACAAACATGCATGAACCTCTTATCCAACCTAATGCATGAAATGAGCGAGCCTGAGTTCTCCAGGAAAGGAGACATCAAGAGGGGATCGGGAACCATCTGTGAAGGGGAGGGAGGCAGAGGGGGTGGGCAGGGTCACAGCTCACAAGGCAGCCTGACCACTGGGAAGGGCAGAGGGGAGGGAGGAAGGCTGGCTGGGAAAAATTCCAGAGGGCAGTGCAGTTGTGGAAAAGTTTCATCAAGGCCAGTGGGAAGCCCTGGAGCCAAAGTCACTGGGAAGAGGAGCTGCACGTGTGGCAACACAGGGCTTACCTGCCACGTACAGTGGGGGTGTGTGCAGCCTGGGGAGGTGTGGCCTCGACACAAATCCAGCAGAGGACACAAATCCAGCAGCAGGGGGTATGGTCAATTATGAACCCTGCAGTAGGCGATGTGCACTGCCACAGCCACACATGAAACACGGCCAATACCAATCGCACCCCCTATTAACCGTTACCTTCCAGATCCTTAAAATGGGCTCAGCTACCTCCTCTCTGGGACCAGGAATCCTGGTAGAGGGATGCTCTCACAACAGGCTTTCTGATCTTAGAGCAGGTGGAAGGAGCTTTGGTGGCCCAGCCCAGTATAATCTGTTCTTTTTTTTTTTTTTAATGTTTTTAAATTTTATTTCTGAGAGAGAGAGAGAGACAGCGTGAGTGGGGGAGGGTCAGAGAGAGAGGGAAACACAGACTCCGAAACAGGCTCCAGGCTCTGAGCCAGCAGCCAGCAAGAGCCCGACACGGGGCTTGAACCCACGAACTGCGAGATCACGACCCGAGCCAAAGTCGGATGCCCAACCGATTAAGCCACCCAGGTGCCCCAAGCCCAGTTTAATCACCGTATGAAAAAGTGGGTACGGTCATCCCTATGAGCATCTGGGGTCAGAGATCCCTGGGCACGGGTACTTCCTCAAAGGTGCCCTGGGATGGAATGAGCAAGGAGCCCCCTGAGGCGCCACCCACCTCTAGGTCTGCTAAGTAATCGGCTCATTACTTCGAGTCCCTGTAACTGGGATAGAATCCCCAGTCCAGGGCTGGATCAGACCCAAGGCGTCTCAAAGGCAGGGGTGGGCAGTGCCTCTAAGCAAGGACCTGTTGCAACGGGACTCAGAGGACATGCCGAATCTTCCACCCGGGGTCCCCCCAAGGAAGCTCCTACCCTTTACTGGGGTTGCCGAGCACTGAAGTGGGGGATGGTCCCTCCCAGGACAAGGAAGGCCACGTGGCCTGGAGGTCAGAGCGGCACTTCGGGAGTTCAGGGTCACAGTGTTCCCCACTGAATTCACCCTACGCTAGAGGTCAACGGGGCCTCACCCCCTTCCAGAGGTTCATGTCTCCAGTTCCCGAGAGGAGACGGAGGTCCTTGTGGGTGATAGAAAGCCCACATCAGCTTCCTGAACAGAAAACCAGGGCCTGGTGCAAGAGGCAGGGCCAGGGGGAAGCCATTTAGGCTTTGATTACCTACAAACACAGTGACTGCTGAGCCCAGTGCGGCGCTCAGACACCAGAAAGACAGAGCTGTGATGATGATCGCGATCACACCCTCATTCGACACCCCGCCGCCCCAGACCAGCCAGTATGGAAAACAGCTAGATCTCAGCCAACAACCATGGCGTGTTGTAAAGTTATTCGGGTGGTGATTCCATTTGCAGCTGCCGTTCCAGATGTGGGCCCCTTGGGAGAGCAAATTCATTTAGCCCCGCAGTTGGCATTCAGTTGCCCATCTGGAGAACGGAACGCGCTCCATCTGACCAACAGAGACCCTCAGCAGCAGTCGCTTGCACCGACCAAGGCGGGAGTAGAACGTTACCGGCCTGCCTCAGGGATGCTGGCTTCCAGCTCCTCCCCGAACCCTATCCCCACCCACAGGGCATCGGGTGTACGACACACCCGCCAGACACAGGGACACAATTCAGGGCCTGCCACCTCCGTCTCCGCAGCGCTCTGCTGCGATGCTCTCTTCAAAGCGAAGCAGGATTTGCTGTAACTTGAACTCCCTACCTCTGAAAAGGAGGCATGATGTTTGGTGGACTTGTTTGGATTTGGGAAGCGGCCTTGAGGTCAACTCTGCTGACACCTTTTCTACGCCAGTGGGCAATTTGAGTGGGGTCCCGAGCGAGCAGTGTCTCTATGGGCCCGGGCTGTGACGTGAGGCTCCCTGGCCTCAGTGCCTGCCCCGTGGTGCTCGGAGCGCCCAGGGCAGGGCACAGTGCTGGGCGAGCTTGCTGCAGGCAAAAACCTCTCCAGCCCAAAAGTCCCAATGGAGTCTCTAGGGCTTTTTAATAAGGAACTCTTCCCCTTTGAGGAAATGAGTTCTTGCCTCGGGCTCAGAGAGGCTTGAATACCTAACCCTGAGTCACCACGAAGTCGGCAGCCTGAGCTACCCGTCATGAATCAGATGCCACTGGGGCCACCAGCCCTATGCTGTGCCCAGAGGAGCTCCATCCATCCTCAGTCACCCCCTGCATAACCCTGTGTCAGGGCTTCTCCTTTCTGTCTGACACGGGAGTGACCTTCTATATTCTCTGGAGCAGAAACCAGGAATATCAGCAAGGAATATTTTAGCGGCAAGCAGCACAAAATACCAGCTTAAAAAGTAGAAGGGCTCATGCGATTTTAAAAAATACAAAGTTAGCTGCTTCAGGTAAGGCTGGATCCAGCAACCCTATCCCTGCCACTCCTCTCTGCCTTCCATGGTGTCAACCTTATCTTCACATCGCCCTCTCCATCTCCCACAGAATAGCTGTCGGCACTGACAATTCTTGGGAAAGCAGAGTCTCCTCTCCCAGAATCCTCCAGCATCCTGTGCTTCTTTGGCTTAAACTGGGTCATGTACCCATTTGGGGACCAATTTCTGTGGCTGGGGAGCTTCACTGATTGGCTGCAGACATCCAGGCCCAGCGCCTGGGGCTGAGAGGAGCCAATCCTATCCAAGTATCATGAGCAAGGGCAGAGAGGGGCAGTCCTCTAAAGGAGAGAAGGGGCTTTTTTGCCATAAAGTGGGGGAAGTGGTTGCTGGGCCCCACAAACAGCAGACTCCACACAGGGGAGGGGGTGGGGAGAGGAGCGGGTTTGCCACTCCCCGCATGATTAGGGAATCACAGCCCCGTGTCTTGGCTTGAATCTTAATGAGCTCAGACTCCAACCATGGTCAGGAGGTGTTTTCCTTCTCTGGGTTCTGGGCTAGCTCTTTGGAGGGGATGTAGCTGTGGCCCCTGGGGGGACGGCAGGAGGGGAAACCCACCTGCCTCACCTCTAGTTCTATTTCTCCTGAATTCCCAGACACCCTCCACCACCAGGATTGTTGGCTTCTCCTCTCAGACCCTGCCCCGCCCCACCCCCACCCCACTCTGTCAGGCACCTGGACTGTAGAAGCCACAGAAGCCACCTACCAACAAGGCTGAGAAACTGGGAGCGGAGTCCTAGGGAGAAACAGGCCTTTGCCTCAGGCTCTGCCTACCTTCTCGGACAACTGCTCCTCCCTTTCTTTGTGATAAAAACCATTTCACCCCCAAAGCCAATAATTAAATCTACTCTACAAAGTGATCATTCTGCATGACGTCTTCAGACAAAGACGCCCTCCCCATCTGTTTACTCAACTGGGCCGCTCCAGGCAGAGGTCTTCCCCTGGATGATCCCTGAATCGGAGTCGGGGCCGCGTTTGCACGGACCAAACAGGGTGCGCAGCGCAGGGGCCAGAGGCAGCTCGCACCGCTTCTCAGGCTGTTGCCTGCGCAGTCGCTTCCACCTGTTTGAAAGTACTCCGAGGTCGGCCTGGACTTCGGCCTGAAGTTCCTTGTCTCTACTTTCTGGCGAGATAACCCGAGCCCCAGAAGGGGCGGGGGAAGTGGGTCCTGGGAGGCGCCCCGCCTTCGCCATGACGTCAGAGCACCGGCCCCTCCCGCGCGGGAAAGCGTACCGTTCATCACGTTGTATTTTAGTTACCAACCACAGTGTTTAATTTCAGGCCGTTGTTTATTCCTTCCATAAACATGTTTTCCTTGTTCAGTTGCTATGTTTCCCCGCCTGTGAGAAATTGGGTGTCTTGGTACGGGATGGAACGCACTGTAATTTTTTTCGTTAAAATTAATGAAAGTATTTTTTCATTTTTATGGCTTTGCAGCCAGGGGCAGGGCTGTTAGAAATTAATTAAAGTCACCGAGTGAGGGATAGGTGTATTCACGCTGGAGCTTTACCTCCTCCTTGCACCTCTGCTCCTGACCAAAAAAAAAAACAAAAAAAAAACAGAAAACAAACGAACAAAACTCCACTTTCTCTTAGGAGGCCCCCTGGGAAGGAAGAGGCTATCGCGAGTGGGGTCCTCTACCTCATGAGCTTGTCAGCCACCCCCCCACCCCCCCCAGCCTCAAGGGTAGAGAGGTAAGGGCTGACCAACCAGGTTCAGCCAAATCTAGCCTGCACTGGGCAGAGTGGGACGTTCTGGACAGTTCCATCCTTCAGGGAGCTCTAAGGCGGAACCAGACTCCCGTCTCCCTCCGCCAGAGACTGGACCCACGGCCTCTCCCGGATCTGAGGCGCCAGGACCCAGGCTGTTCTCAGAACCCCGCCACCTCCCCTATCTGGGCCACTGGGGGCCGTCCCGCCAGCCCACAGCACCCCACCTGAAGGTTAGGGACCAAAGACAGTCTGTCCCGAACACACCTGCGTTTAGAACGAGCCCCTGGCAGGTGCCCGGAATGGATGGGGGGAGGGCAGGCCTGCAGGCTGGGAGACTGTGAGGGTGCTAGCACCGAGGGGGAGCCAAGGTGGCTGCGGCAAGTGAAGGACGCCAGAACGAAAGGGCAGGCCTGACGGCGCATGCGTGCTGTGCTGGACTGTAGGGCTGGGAGGGGGCGCTGCGGGCCATGAAGGGGATAGTGGAGGCGGGGGCAGGTGCATTGACTTTGGGACAAGAAGCTGGTGGCGTGGGGATGGGCCGTCTAAGCAGGCGTAGAGTCTGGTGGGAGTATGTAGCTCCAGGGCCCAGAGGGAAGTCCAGGTGGAGACAGAGTGGATCTGGGGGTCAGCAGCCAGCGGATGGAGCCTGCTGTGCCGGCTCACTGGTGAGGCCAGGCCTGTTCTAAATATGCTAATGTATTCCTTCCCTGAGCTTATTCCTTTAGAGTTTAAATACCTCTCCACCTCCAGAGCTCTTTCTGTTTAAATCCAAATACCCATGGAGAGGTAACATCCTAAACCCTTGTATTAATCAAGTCTTAAGTCCTAGAAACTGTATTCAAATTAACTTCAGCAAAATAAAAAAAGGGGAGGGATGGAATTACTTCCTCAAGTCAATGTAAAGTCTGGAGCTTCAGGTATAGCTGGATCCAGATGCTCAAGTAACGTCATCAGGATTGTCTTGACTCTCGGGAGCTGGCTTCACTCACAGGCAGGCGGGGAGGACCCCTCAAAGCCCAGGTTTTCCCTCTATGGCTACAAAACTCCCACAGAAAGGGGGCGCCTCTTCAAAGCCCTGGTATTGATTGGGTTTGGGGAGGCTGGGGAGTGAGGCCGGGAGTGAGGCCAGCTCCGCTCAATGCAGCACAAACTAAGAAGAGGAAGGAGATCCCCAAGTAAAAATTGGGGGTCCGTGACTGGAGCTGAGGCCCGGGGCCACGGCCTTTATGCTAGCACACAAGTTTCCGGAGGTCAGGAACTTTGTCTCTGCCGTGTCCTCATGGCCTAGAACACATCTGCTGAATGAATGAGTCAATCAATTAATCAATCAAGCTAAGCTATCAGACACAGTCAGGAAACCATGGGGCAGAGAGGGAAGCATTCCATACCAGAAGCTTTCCCAGAGGCCATCCTCTGTGGGGCACTCAGGGTGAGTAATAAAGAAGGTGGGGACAAGCTGGCGGGGACAAGGTGCAGCTGAAGACAAGCTTAGCTCTGACGTCAGCCAGGCCATGAGAGGAGGAGGGATGCAGGGCCTCTCTGTGAATCGGGGGGGGGGGGGGGGGGGGGGGACTAGACCAGGACCTCCAGGTCCAAGTCACCGAGTCCTCTTTAGGCTCTGCAGTGACACATGTACACCTTCTCCAACTCACCTCCAGGCTCCTCAAGCCCCTTAGCATCCCCAGCACCTGGTCTGGTGCTACTGACCCCGGGAAAGAAAGGCGGGTGGTGCTCTGCAGCCCTGGAGCTGAGCACGGCATCGGAGAACAGGAGTCCAAAGCCTGGGAGGCTGCCCTCTGACGGTCGGCTCCTGGGCCCAGCATTTTACTAACTCAGGCGGTCCCCTTCCCTGCCCCGGACCAGGGGATCTCACGGCCGGCAGACTAGCGCCATCTCCCTGTAGGGTTATGTCCACAGGGGATGGAGAAGCTGGACAGGGACACACTCCCAGCTCCTGGCCTCCTGTGGACTCAGCCAGGAGCTGTGGAAAAGGGAGAGCACACTGAATGCAAGAGCAGACCCAGTCTATACTGCAGGTATCTGTGTACCTCACCTTCCAGTTGGCTGTCTGGAGTGCGAAGACATTTTCCTTAGTCATTTGACTAAGTTCTGGCCAACGGGACATACATAGAAGCTTCCAACTGCTTAAAGACATTTAGCATACACCCTTTGCCCCTTTTTAGTCACCATTTCTTCCTTTCTGCTGATGGAATGCAGATGAGATGGCTAGAGCGGTGGCAACCATTTTGGCCCAGGAGGTGATCCTGGGGTAGAGACCATAGACAGTAAAGCAGCAAGAAAGAAAGAGCTCCGGTCTCTGAGGACTGTAGAAAGTCACTACAATGTTAGCCCTGGACTACTTTACCCTTGGCTTTTACATGAAACAGACGTGCACTTTTATATTATTTAATTCAATGATATTTTGGCAGCTATTCCCAGTCAAATCCAATGCTATTGAAATCACACCTGAGTCCTATGACTCTCTTAGCGGGGCCCACAATTGTAAGCCCTGGGGCAGTGGGATACTGGGGCTGTATTGGCCCTCCGAGGCCTGAGGTCATCCCTCAAGCACACAGCTGCCCCTACCTCCCCATCCCCCAACTACTGACTCTCCCTTCCTCCCACATATACACACAGCCCACCCACATCGGGATCCCATAGCAGGAGCAGACCTCAGAGGGTACCTGATGCTGCCTCACTCCCTTGGTAAGTAAGTACTGTGCATCTACTCTGTGCGGGTCTGAGGGGTATAGAGCCAATATGACATGACTCCTTCAGAAATTCTCCGTGTCGTAGGGATTGTACAGGCAGGGACTGTCACCGGCGGGGCGTGTGCAGGGCATGAACAGAAAGCCAAAGAGAGGAGTCTTTCTTTCTTAAGTTTATTTATTTATTTTGAGAGAGACGGAGACAGTGCGAGTGAGGGAGGGGCAGAGAGAGGTGCCCCAAGAGTGGAGTCTTAATGGATAGGCCAAATTTTGCTAGACAGAAAAGAGCATTCTTTTTTTTTTAATTTTTAATGTTTTTTTTTAAATTTATTTCTGAGAGAGAGAGAGAGAAGGAGAGGGTCAGAGAGAGAGGGAGACACAGAATTCGAAGCAGGCTCCAGGCTCTGAGCTGGCTGTCAGCACAGAGCCCAACGCGGGGCTTGAACCCACGAACCGCGAGACCATGACCTGAGCTGAAGTCAGACATTTTACCGACTGAGCCACCCAGGTGCCCTCAGAAAAGAGCATTCTTAAAAAAAAATGTTTTAATGTTTTATTCATTTTTTGAGAGACAGCAGGGGAGGGGCAGAGAGAGAAGGTGGCACAGAATCTGAAGCAGGCTTCAGGCTCTGAGCTCTCAGCACAGAACCTGAGGCAGGGCTTGAACCCTTGAACCGTGAGCTCATGACCTGAGCCGAAGTCTGCCGCTTAACTGACAGGGCCACCCAGGGACCCCAGAAAAGAGCATTCTAAACTGAAGGAAGAGGGGGTGCCTGAGTAGCTCAGTTGGTCGAACATCCGACTTTGGCTCAGGTCATGATCTCACAGTTTGTGGGTTCAAGCCCCATGTCCAGCCCTGCACTGACAACACAGAGCCTGCTTGGGATCCTCTCTTTCCCTCTCTCGGCCCCTGCCCCCCTCAAAATAAATAAATAAACATTTAAACTGACCGTGCCACTCTCGAGGGGAGGGGCACGCTGATTTGTCCTGGCTCCCAGGTGCCACCGGCCCGGGTGCAAGTGCACAAGGTTGCCCCCGCCTTGCTGGGCTACAGGGGGTCACCCGAGGAGCTGGAACCAAGTTGGGGGGTGGGGATCGTGGGCCTCCTGGGAGCCGTGCCATTCAGAACAAGGGCCCGCCCAGGCCCCAAGGCCCAAGGGGCAGTGTTGACTCCCGCTCAGATCGGACGCCAGGCTGTTCGGGACGAGCTGCAGAACCGTCCCTGTCCGCTCCCCTCCGCGGTGCCAGACCCTGGCCGGGGACACGGGGGTAAATAAACCCAGCCCCGGTCCGGTCCGTAGGAGCTCACAGCCTGGAGGAGGAGTTGGATCTGTGGACAACTGTCACACAGAGAGAGGGCGGTTCCCCGGGGCGATTTCCTAATACCACTGTGGTCACCTCCACCGGTAAGCCCTCGGGTGGTCACCTGCCCCTTGTCTTCTCGTGGAGTCTCTCAGCCTCCCACAGAGGCTCCCTCCCCGGGGCGGGGGTGGGGGGGGGTAAGAGGGGAACACGTGGGCTGCAGGCAGGACCCGAGTCCTGGCAACTTTGGGCCACGTCCTCTACGTGGACACTGTGGTGGCACCGTCAGTAAGACACACACGTCTCCTGTGTAGAGACGGCGGGGGGGGGGGGTGGTCCCCTCTGCCCTGGGCTCAGACCCGGCCCCTCCTACAAGCAGACGCCCTCGGGCCCATCATGGAAGCAGCTCCTTCACCATGTGACACAGGGCCCAGCAGGGCAGACCCGGTCCTGTTTACGCTTCGGTCCCCGCGGCCCCCACTGCCTCCCTCCCCCGTAAAAGAAACCAGACAGCGTCGCGGGATGGATGGGAGACGTTGGGGCAGATGGGGGGGCAGGGGCAGCCCCGAGCAGTTGATCTGCAGGCAAAGCCCCTCTGGGCTGATGGCCTTGTGCCTGGCACACCGGGTGTGTCACAGCAGGCCGTGGCAGGCCGGGCCCTGGGGAGAGACTGGGCAGAGAGGCCGACCCCGCTCAGAGATTGCAGGGGCTTAAACGTAAGCCCGAGACGCTGGTAATAGGGAGCCGCCGCATGTCCTTCAGGACAGGGTGCCTGGAACCTCACACTGGCCCCAGTCGCCTGGACCTCCCGCTGTGGCTGCTCCCACCCAGGCAGCACCCCCGGCCCCAGACCCCACCTGTTTGCAAAGCCCTCCTTGCTGCCCTGCCTCCAAGCCCAGTGACGGAGACCCGGTAACCACAGGACTGTGGGTGTGCCAGGCGCACCTGCTCTATGTGACTGCCGGGAGGGTATAAGTTTGCGTCAACTACAGGGCCTTCTCCCACGGCCCTCCTGTACCCCAAGAACAGAGCCTTTGGCCCTCTGACCTCCCACTGCCCCCCACAGAGGCATCTCTCATTGTCCTAACTTTACCATTTGGCAACTGGCTACTGGTCTGATCCCTGTTGGTCTGTGGTTTCCCTGAGGGCAGCAACAAATGACTATCGTATCCCAAGGACTGCCGCGCCTGGCATATAGTACATGCTCAAGAAATGCCTACCGACTGCCTGGGTGTGCTCTAAGGGAGCGCAGGAGGTGTTTGTGGGTCTGTGTACACCAGGGGGCGGGGACAGGGTGTGGGTGTGTACGTGTGTGCCTGTGGGGGCGGGGCTGTGGGTGTGCAATGCCCGGTGTGGTCAGGCCTGCACCCCACCTCACTCGCAGAATTTTCTGGCAGGGCCAGGAGGAGGGGCTGGTTTTCTTTCCCACTCCATTTGTGTGACAGGTGTTGGCAGTTTATCTAACTGTGATAATGAAGAGGATGGGGGGTGCTAATTCCTTCTCACTTTATTGAATCCACCAATCCTTCACAGCCTCGGGGCCCTGAGAGGGGGTGATTAAAAGACACTTCAACACGCTGGTTATTGCCAATTAACAGACTTCAATATAAACAATTAATAAAGCCACTGTGGGAGGCGAGAGAGGAAGGGGTTCAATGCCCCAGCCTGGGCAAGCGTCACCCGTCACCCGCTCCTGAGCACCCCGGGGGCCCAGCCACACTCAGAGGGTCCCGTCCTGGGAGCAGGTGGTCAGGGGTAATAAACGCCTGGGAAGTGGGAGAGAGAGGCCAGGGGGAGGGCACTGGTAGAGTCTGCCCAGTCTCAGACCAGGAGGTGGGGGAGGCGACAAGTTTACCCCAGTGATACCAATCGACGGCAGTCCCAGGAAGGACAGGGGCTGGCCCCGATCCCCAGGGACCACCTGTACAGGGTTCTTTGAACCATACCTTTCTTCCCCCACCTGCTCCTTGGGCCACGCAGTGACCCAGCCCAATGGGTCTCCTCCCCACCGCCAAGGCCAAGGTGACTTCACCAGTTACCCAGCCTCGGAGGAGAAGCCCGTTGGCCCTGCCCACTTGTCAGGCTGGCCCCGCCGTGGTCCTGGCAGCTTGCTGTCTCAGTAGCTTGCTTAATGCCAACTGTGAACTCTGCTCTGCACCCATTAACGTCAGATGCCGCCCAAACCCATCGTGGGAAATCCTCCAACTGACCTCTGCAGGGGGTATGAATTATAGGTGGGACAATGCTTATGCTTCGAGGGGTGAGGAGCGTGGTTATGTGACCCAAGCACTGTCTCAGCCACCAGGTGTCAATGGTGGGGGGGTGCCTAGATTTGACCCCACATCAGACTCCATAGGCTACGGGGCTCTAGACCAGGGGTCCGCAGACTTGGCCTGTAAACGGCCAGGTATACATATTCGAGATTCGTGGGCCACACACAGTCTGTCCCCGCCACCCAGCTCCGCCAACGCGGTGCAAAAGCAGCCGTAAACAACACGTAAACGAAGGCGCATGGCTGTGAGCCAGCCAAACTTTATTTAAGGACAGTGGAATTTTAATTTTGTATCATTTTCACACCACACAAAATATTATCCTTATTTTGATTCTTCTTCGCATATTTAAAAATGTAGAAACCGTTCTCAGCTCACAGACCACACAAAAACAGGTGGTGAGCCAGACTGGGCCCACAGGCCATGGTTTGCCAACCCCTGATCTAGGCTCTAGGAATCTTCAGGACGCCCCCATCATATCAAAGGGCACTTTCCTGGGATGGGACACCTCCTGCAGTAGGGAGTTTGAAGGCCCCCTTGTACAGTCTTCTTGGTGCTGAGCTGGAAGGGCAAAAAATGGGGAGCCAGACACTTTCGCCAGAGAACCAAATAGCCACAAAGCATGGCCCTGGTGAGGGACAGGGACAGGCTAAGAGGCAGATATGATGCCCAGCTGACTCTGGGGCTGGGCATGGACCATCCAAAATGGCGGCCAAGCCTCAGCGCTGGGACCCGGGACCACCCCCTGTTCTCACATGGGATTGTGGGTACATCTGATGGTCTGGGACTTCAAGTAAATGAAAGAGAACAGACTCAGAGAGGGCTGAGAATCGTCTCTCTCTTACTACTCGCCCCATTCACTCAGTCAACCCATCTGTTCTGAGCACCTACTAAGGATGTCTTGTTTTTAGGTTTGGGACAAAGGCTCCCAGCACTGTCGCTGTCTTTGGAAATGACCCTGGAGGAGGGGGAGTGGTGTGTTCAGGGCCGACGAGGACGTTCCTGAGCTGCCTGGGAAGAGAGAGTAAATATAGGCCATCCATGTCAACACAGCAGATAAGTAATCTCTTGAGGAAATCCCAGGGTGTTGGCAAAGCAAGTCATTTAGCAAAGCCAATACCGTGTCGAGGTGGCAGGAAGGTGTCCTCAAAGACTTCTGGAAAGGGCAATACTGATTGATGGGACAGGGAGAGCGTTAGCTTTGAAACACGGAGAGGTGGATTTGCAATCTGGCCCCTGGTGGGTGCTCCTCCCTTGTCTCTGCCTCCTGCCCCAGCTTCCACAGGGCACCTTGATGGGCTTGGGACAGCGGTGGGACCAGAGCTCCGCCCTCACGTCTTGCATGGCAGAGCCAATGGCCCAGAGCCTTGGCTCTCTGGCCAGCCCTCTGGGTGGGGTCAAGGAATAGGGCAGGAGCGGCTCCCTTTTCTCAACCTGACCTGCAACCCTCAGAACTCCTGCCGGCTCTGCCTGAAAAGTGTGCCCCAAAACCACCCACTCCTCCCACCCCCGCTGCCGCCACCGGGGATGGGAGCCTGGAGGAATGCAGCCGCCTGCCCCGCCTACAGCCACAGCGCCCCTGTGAGCACGCGGGTCACACCACCTACCTCCACGCTCTCACAGCCCTGCCATTCGTAGAATGAATTAGCATGGCTCAAAATTCTGCAACCTCGTGACCACCACCCTCTACCCACTCAGACACTCCCCCTCCCCACCTCCCCTGGCCTCCTCCCTGCTGCCTCTGGTCACTCTTCCCCCAGGGGTCCCCAGGCTCCCTCCCTCTCTTCCCCCCCAGCCCCTCCATCCCCCCTCCCTGACCTCCTCCTCATTGGTCCCCCCCCACTTTTCACCCCTTGGCTGGTATCTGTTTGTTTCCCTTTGTCCCTGGCTTCTGGGAAGGGCCCCACGGGGTCTAGGAATTCTCAAGGATCCCTGGGAATTCAGGGGGTCAGTGAATGTGAATGGGGAAAAAAACTCACATCTTTATTTTACTCATTTTTAGCTGAAATTTAGCACTTGTTTCCATTGTGCCCCGTTCACAACAAACCATAGCAATTGTGGCAGAACCTGGGAGTGTGTCGCACGCAGAAAGTGCAGATAATTTCCAATCATATTATAATCACAGCCCAAGTCTTGAAATATCATTCCTGCGCAGCCCTACTTCAAAGTGATGGTAGTTTTATTAGACCCACGGCTCAATCTTATTATTTAGTGCGTTCATAACGAAGCATGTGCATTACTCCCTCCCCATTTCTTAATACTCTGATGACTGCATGCTACATAATCAGTTCCCTTCGAATCTTATAACTTCTATTAGGCGGATTTGCAGATGTTATTCTGAGAAGGGGTCCGCGGGCTTCTTCAGATGCGAGAGGGCCTGTGGGAGGGGCCGTTGCATAGAATGGGCCCCGAACACAAGGCAGGAGCTGAATAAATATGGATGGAAGGCGGGGAAGTGGGGGGGAGGGTGGAGAGAGGGACAGAAGGAAGGAGGAAATACAGCACAGAAGTGACTATCGCTGGGGCGCCTGGGTGGCTTAGTCGGTTAAGCATCCGACTTTCGACTTTCGCTTAGGTCATGATCTCACGGTTTGTGGGTTCGAGCCCCGCGTCGGGCTCTGTGCTGACTGCCAGCTCAGAGCCTGGAGCCTGTTTCGGAGTCTGTGACTCCCTCTCTCTCTGACCCTCCCCTGCTCACGCTGTCTCTCTCTCTCTCTCCTAGAAATAAATAAGACATTAAAAATTAAAAAAAAAAAAGTGACTATCGCTTAGGGGTGAGAGCAGGGCCTGAGTCAGGGCCCCCTGGGTGAGCCCGGATCTCGGACATGCTCAATAGGAAGCCGTAGGTCATCAGTCACCTGCCAATTTGCTCATCTATCAGAAAGATGAGAGATGTGCTAGGGATAGAGACCCGCATACCTGCTTCCTATGGTTGTTGTGGAGATAAAATCGTATGCTGGGTCACATGGTGAAAGCTCAATAAATTATAATGTGTTTCAGTCAATGCTCTGACTTCCCTCATTCTAGGCTTCGCTCGAGGATCTGGCTCCTCAGCCGGGAAGGCAAAGGCATTCGGCCGAGCTCTCCTGCTGCAGGTGTCCGGCATGTTCTATGGGAGACTGGCCAGGGCTGGGCCACAGGCAGTGTCTGGAAACAGTGAGCACTGTCTAGGGAGGCTGAGCTGAGGGGTTGTGTGGGTAGAATTCTAATCATTCCCCTAGAAGGGAAACCCTCCAAGACCCTAACTGGTGAGTCTGGAGGCATTTTTGAGGCTGGCCATGCCGGGAAGGCATCTGCTAGGGAGGGAGGCCCTGAGGTCTGGGGCAAACTCACCCCCTCCCCCCGTGGCCAGGCCCCAGCCCCGCTGCCCTGCGGTCTGAGTCTCCCTGTTTTATGCCACAACTGTGTCCCAGGGTCCGGCACCCTTGCCCTTCCTGCTCAGGGAGGCCTGGGTGGGCCTCCCTCAGCTCCCCGGGCACCTCTTCCCAGCCTTCTGCCCGTTACAACACACACAGAACGTGGCAACCATCGCTGTGGCGAACGGAGGTGAAGGAAGCCAGGGGCATCTGGCTTTGCCAGCACCCGGAGGGCTGAGGATGCGCCTCACCGCAGCCTCCCTGTCCCGGACCGGGCCGCCACACCCCCGCCTCAGGGCCCTTGCCTGTGCCAGGCCCCCTGCTCAAATCCAAATACCCACATCATCTGTCACCACCACTTCCTCTCAGCGGGGCCCGGGCTCCAACCTTCCCTGCGGCCCTGCTAGGAGTCTGGGGTGGTGGGAAACCCTGGCTTTGCAGTCTGTTCGTCTGTAATTAGGACTGCGTCACCAGCTTTCTGGGGGTGGCGGTGAGGACAGAGAAGGTGCCTGGGCACTCACAGGTGAGCGGGTACACGCTGACGGTGACGGGGCGCTGGAGGACCGATGGCCTGCTCAGGCTCTGCCGGGGGGTCCTGGCTACTGGGGAGAGAAACCTCCATTGTTCTGGGCCGGGATCTCTAGTGAGCACCTGTCCCTCTGGGGCCCTGCGAGGCCCCCCGCACACCTTCCCGTTCTGCCTTACAGCTTCCGCAGCACGAGAGCACTCTGTCCCTTACCAGCTGCTGCTACTATCCTTTGAGGGAGGTGGACATCAGCGTGCCCATTTTACAGATGGGGAGTTGGAGGCTCTGATCAGGGAGGCGACATAGCATCCAGGTTGTCTCCCACACATGCGCCAGGCTGTATGCTTCCTGCTACAGTCCTTCATGCTGGACTGTGATGGGGGTTGGTTCCAAGGTTATACAGGACCCTGTCTCTCGGGCTGTGTGACTTCAGGGCTCTACAGTGATGCTAAACAATCTGCATGTATTGAGCCCCGACCACTGAGCCAGCCAAGCGTTTGACTCTGGGACTTGTTAATCCTCACGCATCTAGGAACAGGCGCGGCTGTCCCATGCGGGGGATGGGGCAGTGAGTCAGTGCCAGGAGTGAAGCCTGGTCTTCGTTAACCTAAAAATCTGTGCTCCCTCCTCCCTGCAGGGGGCACTGCTGCCCGAGAAGGGGAGGTGGGACACAGAGGAGGGTGAGAAGGGGAGTGGGACACAGAGGAGGGCGTGAAGAGGAAAGAGAATGCTGTCTTTTAAATATTTTTTTAATGTTTTATTTATTTCAGAGAGAGAGCTAGTGTGAGCAGAGGATGGTCAGAGAGAGAGGGAGACACAGAATCTGAAACAGGCTCCAGGCTCTGAGCTAGCTGTCAGCACAGAGCCCCACACAGGGCTCGAACCCACGAACCGTGAGATTGTGACCTGAGCCGAAGTCAGACGCTTAACCGACTGAGCTGCCCAGGGACCCCAGGAGAATGCTGTCTTTGAAGAAACTTTGAGTTTGGAGAGTTCTGGGACGCTGGAGGGGAGGTGGCCCCAGAGAGCTGATTCGGGAGACAGGAGGAGCAAGCTGGGAGCCACTGGGGCCCAATCCGGTAAGCCCGAGGGCTTGGCCCAGGACGAAGGAACCTGTCAGCACACGCACATCCGCACCCCAGGGAGCCCTAGCTGCGCAGTGAAGCTGGAGTGAGGAGGGGGCTTCTAGAGGCACTGGGGAGATGAGCCCTGCCACTCCAGGCATCTCAGTCCCTTCTGACTTATCCCGTCCTTCTCCTGGGTCCACAGTTAGGATAATCCAGTTAGGTCCACACAGGGATAATCAGGCGCTAGGAGGAGGGCGCTGGTGGACAGGTGTAAGCTTCTGAGGGTGGGATTCCCCCCCGGTGCGTAGCCGGGTGAGCACAAGGACATCTTGTCATTCTTGGTGGCTTGGTGTGTGTGTGTGTGTGTGTGTGTGTGTGTGTGTGTGTGTGCATGCCCCTGCATGTGTGCCAGGTTTGTGGTGACTGTGCAGGTCTTCACACGGGGCCCCTGAGTGTGTGTGCCTGTGCACGTGGTGTACGCGGGAGCGTGTACTGACGGTGAATGGTTGTGCGTGTGTGCGTGCCCACGTGATGGCCTGGCGGGGGCGTGTGCCTGTGCTGGGTGCACACACGTGTGTGCATGCATGTGTGCCTGGGCAGGAGAGCCGGGTGTGCGTGCCCACATGGTGGCCTGGCGGGAGTGTGTGCCTGTGTTGGGTGCACACACGTGTGCATGCATGTGTGCCTGGGCAGGAGAGCCGGGTGTGCGTGCCCACATGGTGGCCTGGCGGGTGTGTGTGCCTGTGCTGGGCGCACACATGTGTGTGCATGCATGTATGCCCAGGCAGGAGAGCCGGCAGAGAATACTCCAGCAATGGGGGAGGATCCCTGCCTTCCCATGATCCCCCACGGAAGGACGCTGCTGGGGAAGGGAGGTCTGGGACGCCTTCTCCCAAAGGTGTTGCCAGCAGCAGGGGAGGGAGGGCGGGAGGCAGGGAGGAAGCAGCACCTTATTTAAATGCAAATGACTGAAATACAACTTTCTTTATTAAAATGCAAATTACGCTTCAGTCTCACACTTCCCGGTGCCCAAGCCACAGAACACAAAGGGGAATCAAAGCTCCAGGACCCCCAGTCACCCGGGATGGTGAGAGGCCCCACTTGCTGGGTGCAGGAAGCAAAGGGGGACAGAGGATGGGCTCCAGGTGGGCTTGGGATGCTGAACCAGATGCTCACCAGCCTGCCTCTGGGGCTTCCGGGAGAGACACGGCCACTGATGTCAGAAGTGGGGGCCCGGCTGGAGCTGGCCATGGGTCACCTGCTGTCTCGCTGCCGGCTGGGGCAACATGCTGTGCGGTTTCCCAGTGAGCCTGGGCTCCCCGGTGAGCCTGGAGCCCTCAGTTGGGAGCCGGTAAGGATTGTCAACTTGCCAACGTGGTGAAATGGATTGCCTCTTGGATGGTCAGGATGAGGCTGCCAGGGAGCAGAGTGTGGGTTTCGCCTAGAGCAGCTCCCCCGAGCTCAGGTGACTCCTCCCGTCCCTCCTCCTGCCAGGGGCTCAGGAGCTGTGCCAGGCACGGCTGTCCAGGTCACGAGGCGGGGACAGCAGTGGGCGACCTGGCGCGAGACCAAATCTTCTGGGAAGAAGGGTGTCCCTCGCTTCACACACAGACACGCTCGACTTCCACCTTTTTCTAATTCCACCCTCCCGCAGAGGGTGCCTCTTCCTAATTTGCACCCATTCCCTGTACAGCTTAGGGGCCCCTGAGACTTCAGACTTCTCTTCTGCTCAACACCTCCCTCTCAGTCCTTCCTTCTGCTCCCTGCTCCTTGGTCCCCTCCACCCCTATGTCTCTACGCTTTGTTCCCTGCACCCCCTCTTTGCTCTTGGTCTTCTAGCCCTTATCCACCTCTCTGTACCCTCCCTCTGGTTTACCGCCCTCCCAAAATCAGTGTCCCACCGAGTCCCTATCCAGTAGGGTCTGAGGCAGGTGCAGGCAGCCCAGGAAGGGTGGGCCAGGCCCTTGCTGGCTCAGGGCCGTCCTGGCACGTGCAGGGCCCGGGGCGTGGGGGAGGGTCCTGGCTCCTTCCATCTGCCAAGCTCCTAATATAGGCAGCAGCAGCCGGGGCGCGGAGCGGGGGAAGCAGGGGAAGCAGAAGGCAACTTGGAGCTGGAGGGTGACAGGGCTGCATTTCCTCCATATAAATAGTCCTGTCTGTCTCCCTGGGGGCGGGCGGCTTCCGGGGGCACTTCTGATGTCATCAGCGCTCCGCTGGGATGGCTGGGACAGCTGTGACAGGCAGCTGCCCTGCTGGGACCCCCAGCGCGCTCCGGGGCCAATGCCCTGGGCCGCCCTGGCCTCCCTCGAGCACCTTCTTGGTTGCCAGAGAACCCCCACCCCAGGCTGTGTGGGTCATGGTGGGAGCCCCTCCGAGGTCTCTTCCTTGACCTCACCCCCAAATCACTCCGCTGATCCCACCAGGCCCAGGGACTCCGGGAGGCTGGGACCGGAGGAGACGGCAACCCCATGGAGACCCCCACCTCTCCGTGAGATGGGTCCAAGCGCAAGAGATGATGAAGATTTTGGTGAGGATACAGATGGCTCCTGGCTGTCACCGCAGTGGCCTCATGTCCCCCCCCACCCCAGCCTTGCCGGCATGGCCCCGCCTGGACCGGCTCCATCCACTCTGGGAGGCAAACACTCATCCCTCACCCTCACCCGAGCACACCACCACCCGCCCTGAGTGCCGAGCTTCTGTCTGGCACTTCCGTGTCAGCGTGGGCGTCTTCTACCCTGTCAAGAAGGTAGAGAAGACAGAGCTGCAACCATCGGGCCAGGGGCTCCCAGAGGCTGCTCCCCCCATCAGACTTGTGGGGGGCAGGTGCTGGCCCTGCCTCTGCCCTCAGACTGGAGTTTCCCTCCTACAAAGGTGGTCCTGCTGGCCCGCTGATGATGGTGCCCCGTGGGATTCTGATTCAAGAGCCCGATCTGTCCTTGAAAGTCCCAGGGCGTCCTAACCAATGAAAGTCCCGGGGGCGTCCTGACCCACGAGAATGGCCCTAGGAGGGCCCTGCAGTGGGAGAAAGGCACTGGGGAGCTGGCAAAGGCCAGAGCCTGTCCCCCACCTCCACTCCCAGCCTCTGGCTGAGTCGGGTGTGGAGGGGAAGGCCAGCACGGCAGGGAGGAAATGGGTTCTGGTGGCCTCGGAGGAAGAAACGGGAAGCTTGGGACAAGCAGGCAGAGGCTGGGGACCCATCCGTGCCCGGGGGGTTTCAAACGGCGTGGCTCATTCCGGACGGTGAGCATGGGCTCCGGAGCCACTCGACTCTGCGCTTACAGCTTTGTGAGGACAGGAAAGGCACTTAACCTCTCTGAGCCTCACTTTCTCTGAGGGGACTCACAACAGGACCCACGTCACGGGAATGGAATAATACAACGTTGCGTGGCACACAGCGAGGACCGTCTGGAGGATGAAAGCCCCCCTGGTCTCCTCTTTCCAATTCTTCTGCTGTCACAGGCCCTCCCTCTCCTCCCGCCTCGGCACTCACACTAAGCAGCAGCGACAAGCTGCTTTGCTGTGGGGCTGACCATCGATGCCGCCTTTACCTCCTAGGCCCCGACCACTCAGTGCCCACCCACTCAGGTCAAGCAGGGAGTCTCTCTGAGCACAGCGGTGACAAGTCAGCGCAGCCCTCCTACGGGCAGCCCTGGGGCAGCCGGGATTGGGAGCCCCTGGTGGGGTAACTGTGGGCACCCTCCCCACCTCTCCCAGAGGTATCTGGAGGGCTGGAGCCCCGGCTGCCCAGGGCACTGCCTTCCAGCCTCCCAGCCTGTCCTGGGATCCCCTTCCAATTAAACTTGAGTGTAATTGGACTTGAATCCTTGTCTCAGGGCCTGCCTCCGAGGAAGCCAGACTAAGAGTTTCACATGGTTGTGAGCTAGCTCTGCCCAAGGCCAAGTGACTCAGAGGCTGGGACTGAGCAGAGGGGGGGCTCTTCCTTCAGGGGCTCTGAGAGGCCAGGGCCAGGGCCAGGGTTTTGAGCAGGAACTGTTACCAGGATCTGCAGACCCTCTGCTGCCCTTGGGCTGTGACAAGAGCCGCCTCCTCTCATATTCTTGCTCCCCGTCAACATCCTTTCATTAGCCCTTGTAAAGGAGGCTGCCGGCAGCATGGGGGTGGCAGCAAAGCCATGCCCAGTTCTTGAAGCGGTACAGTCAGAAAACTAGAGGATTACTTATATACATCAGGTGTGTTATCTTATTTACTCTCATAACAATTCTGGAAGCCAGGCTGCCACGTGCGGTCGGGCAGGTTGTTCACTGCAAGAGCATTTGGCCGAGAGGGCGGTACCAAGTTCTTCCTACCAAGCAACATACCTGGCACATACCTGTGTCCCTATGGGTGGTGAGGGAAAGAGGAGGAAAGCTTTTCATCATTTGGAAACTGAGGCACAGAGCACTTAAGTAATTTGCCTAGGATGTCTCAGCATGTAAGGGGTTGAACTAAGCTTCCGTTCCAAGAATTCTGGCTTCAGGGCCTGCATTCCTCACCACACTACTTCATATACCCCTGATGGGGCTGAGCTGGTAATGAGGGCTGGGAAGCTGGGGAGGGCTTCAACTCTCAGGGGCCAAGTCAGTCCTGAGATGTGGGGTAGACAGTCATCTTCCGTAGGCTGACCAGGGATCTGGGGACCAAGCCCGAGCTACCTGCTATGAGGGAAGAGTCCATAGCTAGGAGACTGGAATTCTGTGGCTTTGTGATCCTGAGCAAGTCACCTTGCCTTCCAGAGCCTCAATTTTCCCACCTGTAAAATGGGAAGTTTACAGGCCCCTGCTTGCTCATCCCACTGGCTAGGATTAAACCAGGTGTTTGAAGGATTTCAAAGGGAGGGCAGTGTTTTCCAGTGCCTAAAATCACACCTAGAACTGCCCAAGTTAAGGCTCAAACCATATTTGTCATCTGCTTAATACAATTATTATTTCCCAGGCCTGTCTGTGGGGGCCACCCCAACCCCCTTCTTTAACTGAGGGCCCCCCTCCCATGTGCCTGCCTGCCTCCCCGATTGGAGCGGCACAGCCTGAATGCCAGGGCGCTCCCAGCTAATGACTCAGCCTCTATAACGAGTCCAAACATCTGGCTGACAAAGGGCACGGCTTGCTCCCGAAACGACTCCTTCTGCACAAATATGTTCTTAATATTCAATTAGTATTTATCCACCACGAACAACAATTATGCCACCGACTCTCAATGAAGTGCTTGGTTAATTAATTAACGCAGTCTTTAACAGGCTGGCAGTATTTCTCTGTGAGTGCGATGGTTAAAAATAATGACACAGTGACAACAGCACGAGCTGCGGCTGGGGGCGGGTGGTGGCCCGGGTTTCCCAGGCTCCAGATGTGAGTGAGCGGAGCCCAAGCCCGAGCCCGAGCCCGAGCCCTCGCAAGTCATCTTCTGGAGTTTAAGGGGAAAAAGGAGCGCACTGGGATTTGTAGCAAGCCACTTAACCCCTGCACTGCCCAGCTGGTTTCCTCCTCGGTAGCAGGGGGGACAGATGACCACCAGGGCTCCCTGGGGTCCCTCTGTGACACTCTGATCTGTACTGAACCCTCCAGTCTCCACGCACAAGGACCGCCTCAGCTCCTGGGTCCAATCTCAAGGGAAGCTGCTAACCGCACACCCTACAGCCTTCACCTGCACCGGCCCCCTTCCCCTGCGCCTCCTTTCCCCGCTCCCTCCCTCCGTCCGCAAGCAAGCATGTTCCCCAGAGCTAGGTCCCCCTTCGGTTTCTGCTTCTGCTCTCTGCCCTCTCCAGCCTCCCGGCCCAGCTCCCCAGCTCCCAGCCTCCAGGTCCCTACTCTCCCCTTTGTGCCCACCCTCCTCAGAGCCTCCTGAGAAGGCTGAGCACAGAGACCAAGCTGCCTGGATTTGCCCCTGCGCTCAACTGACTAGCTGCGTGACCTCAGACAAGTCACCCAAGGCCGCGTGCCTCAGTTTCTCCACTTCCAGAATACAAATAATCGCGTGGGAAGAATCACAGCCTCCCACTCTGGGTGGGATCAACTGCCAGAATCAGCCCAAAAGGTACTGGCTCAAACACAGCAGCTGCTTGCTTCCCATTCGCATAGCAGCCCAGGAAGGGCAGCCCATGCCAGCAGGTGGGTCCCGGCCCCATGGTGACCCCAAGGGCCCAGGCTCTTCCCCCCTCCCTGTGCTTCCCCCCGGCCGGCCGGCCGGAGGGCACCACCATTGTCCACGTGGCATCCGCTGGGTCTCCTGTGTGTCCTGCTGGCAGAGGGGAAGGCGCGTGGGGGCAGCGCCGTGGCTGTCCTCTGTCCTCGATCCCCGCTGGAGGAGGGGCGCCTCGCCTCCGCTCAGGTTCCGTCGCTGAGCAGGTGGTGCATGGGCACGCCTGGCTGCCAGGCGGGCTGGGAGTGGGTCAGGTCGTGTGCCCAGGGAGGACAGAGGGGACAGTGATGGACGTGCCTTCAGAGGACTATTAGCAAGATCACATGAGTTAACAAATGTAAGTCCCTTAGCACCTGGCACGTGGGAAATATCTGTTAGGCAACTGCTCTGATTTCTTTTTTTTTTTTTTTAATTTTTTTTTTGTTTTATTTATTTATTTCTAGGAGAGAGAAACAGCGTGAGCAGGGGAGGGTCAGAGAGAGAGGGAGTCACAGACTGAAACAGGCTCCAGGCTCTGAGCTGGCAGTCAGCACAGAGCCCGACGCGGGGCTCGAACCCACGAACCGCGAGATCATGACCTAAGCGAAAGTCGGACGCTCAACCGACCAAGCCACCCAGGCGCCCCGCAACTGCTCTGATTTCTGTCCCCCACCAAGTTCTGTGGATAGCAAGATGGATGACACCCTCCCTCTGTGTGAGGACCCGAAGAGGAGGGAGGTGGAGGAGACACAGAGCCCACATATCATAATTCAGAAGGTGCCACACGGAGGTGAGGTGCTTCAAGGCGCCAAGGACGGCGGAGGGGAAGGGCTGGGAGGGGCTGTGGGGCTGGGTCTTAGGGAATGGAGCCTGTTGATAGGGAATGTAGTCGCAGTCACATCGTGGGGACAGACCAGAGGGAGGTTGCGAGCTTTCTGCTAGGAGCCTTGGGGGTTGGGGTAGTACAGTGGGAGCAACACTCTCTGACCTACATTTTAGAATGTTCCTTGGGGGGGGGACTGCAGGGTCTGGGAAGCTAGACACCACATTTCCAGACTCCCTTGCAGCTAAGTTTTAAAATAGGAATTAGGCTCTACCAGGAGGAAGCAGCTGCCTGCGATCTGGGAGGCCCAGTGAGTGGGGCCATCTCTCTCCTGCTGTCTGTTTCCTGCTGGTGAGGGAGAAGAGACACAGGGTAGCTCTGCACTGTCCGGTGTCCAGCATCAGCCTCCTGCGGAGACCACGGCAGAAGACAGTGGCACCCTCCTCCTGGCTTCCCTACCCTGGCCCTCAGCTCCAGGATGTGGGATGCCTTCTTCTTCTTCTTCTTCTTTTTTTTAACGTTTATTTCTTTATTTTGAGAAGGGGGAGGGGCAGGGAGAGAGAATCCCAAGCAGCCTCCATAGAGGCTGACGTAGGGCTCGAACTCACAAACTGTGAGATCATGACCCAAGCCCAAACCAGGAGTTGTATGCTTAACCTACTGAGCCACCCAGGTGCCCCATGGGATGTGCTCTTTTTTTTTTCCTTATTTATTTCTCAGAGGGAGACAGAGAGAGAAAGAGACAGAGCACGAGCAGGGGAGGGGCAGAGAGAGAGGGAGACAGAATCTGAAGCAGGCTCCAGGCTCTGAGCTGTGATCACAGAGCCTGACGCTGGGCTTGAACTCACGAACTGCAAGATCATGACCTGAAGCAAAATTGGACGCTTACCGACTGAGCCACGCGGGGATGTACTCTTAAACTAACAGCTCTGATGCTGGCCTTGGGATTGCCCACCTTCACGGTCAGACAGAGGCACACTCTCTCCTGTGGGCCAGTTCTGCCGTGCAGTGCAGGCATCATTCCAGAAGGCTCTTCCAAGGACTGGATCCACACCTGATGGCCAGAGACGGGAGGCCGGCGTGGAGGCTTCAGGAGTTGTCTCCTCAAGATAAGGTGAAAAGCTTGAACCAGGGCTGTGGCTGCAGTCTGCGGATTTGAGAAGACGTTTGGAAGACAAATCTGGAGAGTCCTCTTGGCTCACTGATCTATGGGAGGTAGCTGGGTGGGTGGGTGGGGATTAAAAATGACCCTGATTTGCCTCCTAGTTTGCATGGCTGGTAGAAGACGAAGCAAGCCACTGGTCAAGATGGGAAGAGAGAAGAGCAGGAACGAGGAGGAAGGTGAAGTTTCTGAGTTGGCATTGGTTGGGGGACTTGGGGGCCATCCGGGTGGAGGTGTCCAGTAGGCAGATGCAGACTGGAGTCTGGAGTGCGGGAGGAAGACTGGGAGACGCTGGCCCGGAGGTGGGGATTCCCGCCCCGGGGGGAGATGGGCGGGAGGAGGCAGACTAAGAGAAGAAGGGGGTCCCAGGGTGAACTCTGAGGGAACGAGGAGTGGGTGGGAGTCCTACAGACAGGGAGAGGAAGCCGCTCTTGCCAGATGTCCGCAGGGGACTGGGAAGGGCTGAGAGTGGGGATAGGAGGCAGCTCTGTTAGTGGCGGCACCACCTCCTCTTGGTGGGGAGGGGGGAGAGTAATACTGGAGACCAGCAGGAGGAGGAGACAGAGACGGTGCCCTCTCCCTCTCCTCCACTACTACCACCACCCTCACTCAGGCTGGGTGGCCAGTCTCCCTCTCCAGCGTACTCTCCAAGCAAATCAGAGTGAGCTCCAGCCCATCACGCCTCACCCTCCCTCACTCTGAATCACTCACTGGCTCCCTGTTGCCCAAAACAAAGTCCCAGAGTCTCTGTGCTCCCAGGCAGAGCCCTCCACAATCTCCCTGCCACCTGTCTTCCCAACCACTTGCCCTGCTCTTTCCTAACTGAAAAACCTGCCGCTGTGGCCAAGCCACTCTGGCTTAATTTTCTCCAGGTATGTCCTAGTTGTTTCTGCCCATGAGGAAGCAGCATTTGACTCTTAAACACTGTTTGAGTTCCCCTGATGGTTTCAGAAACGTGGGGAAGCAGGTGGGTTCGACCCTTCCAGAAGCCTGGCTGTGACACTCAGCCCACAGATATGCCTCCCTCTTCTGGTGTGGGAACTGAGGAAAGGAATGCTCCTCCCCCAAGGGCAAAGCCAATCACAGCGAGTCCATTGCTCCCTTTTGCCAGTGATTGGTTTAAAGGTGGGCATGTGACCCAGTTTGGGCCAATAAGTCCTAAGGCAAAGTTTGAGGAAGGATTCTGGGAGAGATTTTGCTCCCTGATAAAAAGAAAGCCCCATGCTAGCAGCTCTTTCCAGTGTCTGGATGCTGAGGTGTGACTATGTGATGTGGCAGCCACCTTGTGACCATGAGGGGAAACATGGCTAATATGCTGAGAACAGCTGCCTGGACTAATGAGCAGAAATGAGGTCCAAGATAATGTACTGAGCCACCGTACCTACCCGGGATGTCCTCAACCGCCGGACATTCGTTAAGCAAGCTCGTGGACTTCTGTAACCTACTTCGGCATCCCAGTTTGTAACATTAAGAAGAAGGAGGACATGGGGTGGAGAGACGATCTCATGGGGTCGTGACGAGGATAAAAGTGAATTATTTGTAAACCCCTCAGTTATATGCCTGCACATACACATGGGAATATTGGTGTTAAATAAATAGAAATAATGAAAATTCCCGTTGGCTAAGCCCCTCTCAACTGGCTTTTCTGACACTTCGATGGTGAAGAATGAGCTCCCGCCGCTACAGTCTTGGCTCAAAGGGCCAAACCCATGCCTCCTACAGAGGGGTTCGTGCATGAACAGGAAGGGGAGCAGGATGGCCTTTCAGTGAGGAGCCGCAGGGGCGAGGCTCTGTGTCAAACCAAGTGCCATTTCCCTAACGAGTCATGCCGTTCCCCACTTCTGCTGTGAGGGTCGTACCTTCTCGGTGAAAACCCAGTGGCTGGGGGTCCTGGGGGCGTTTCCGTTCTGGCTGCCAGCTGCCTGAAGGCGAGGGAGCATCCCTGACCCTCCTATCCTAGACCCTGTGCCTTCTGCCAGATTCTGGGACCAAAGCTCTCCCCTTGTCGGGCTGGCTCCACGGGCGTGAGACCCGGCAGTCACCCAGACCCCACTCCCGGCCTAATGCCGTGCTCCTGCTGCCTTGACGTTATTAATGCATTTCCAACCAGGGACCCCGTCAGGCCCTACAGATTATGTAGCCAGCCCTGCTTCTCACCCGGGCTGCCTGGACCGGGGTTCCCGTCCTCGCCACCACAGACTCGAGGGCACGTACGTCCATCCCCTGGTCCAGCAGGTGCTGCCCTCAGACGTGAACCCCTGCACGCCTCCCCTCCCTGGCCCCGGCAGAGTCTCCCCAGCCCCTCTCCCCACTGCCACCTCCTGGGTTCTGATTCCTGTCACGGCCTGGATGACTGACAGTAATAGTTCCTAACTGGTCTCCTGGCTTCCAGGCCTCTCCCTCCTCTGGGCCACAGCCACCAAGATCGTTCTAGATTAGAAAATCTGACCATGCCCCCTTACCTGCTTATAGCAGCTCAGGGGCTCCTAGCAGCTTAAGCTATCAATTCCAAGCCCCCGTGGCCAGGCGCGCAAAGCACTTGCTGATCCAGTCCCTGCCTGTGTATGTAGAAATCATGCCAAGCCATGCCCTCCCTGCTCCCTCAAGCTCCCCTCTGCCCACCCCCACAACGTTTCCCTCAATTCCCAGAAAAAGCCCGATGCATGCTCTGTGTCTCTGCACACACGGTTCTGCTGCCGAGGGCTCTCCCCTGTTCTTCATCCAGCTAATTCCTGTCGCCTTGAGAACACCTGGGGTGCCAAAGCCACTTCCCCTCTCTGGGCCTCGGTCTTCCGGTCCATTCGTTCAGCAACATGCTGGGCGCTGGCTCTATACCGGAGCCGGCACCCGCCACCCAACTGGGATCCGGTTGGACCCAAACCCCAGCCTTTGGGAGCGAGATGAGCAGAAGGAGGGGGGGACAAGCATAAACACTGCATAGGTGGGTAGACACCTGTGGTGATGTCCCCCGGTGGTGCACGCTAGGAAGACAGACCACAGCAGGTCAGACAGGGATGACGGCTCTGTCTTCTGTGGGTCATCGGGAGGGCCTCTCTTGGAAGGGGACACGCCCGGAGTGAGGAGGCAGCCGTGCTGGCATAGGGGGTGGGGGTAAGGTCCAAATAGAAGGGACAGTGAGGGCAGAGGCAGGAATGGTGGCGAGTCCCAGGGACGGTTTAGGACACCAGTGTGGCCAGAGCAGGAGGGAAGACAGATGAGGTCAAGGAGGAACTTGGGGTCCTGTAGAGGCTGCAGCGGAAGCCCCACTTTGCCCTCACATCCACCGATCCGGGTCCACCTGCTCTGGCTTCTTGCACTCCTTCATGGACAGGTCCATCCCCCAGGCCTTCTGCCCCCTGCCCCTTGGTCGACCCACCACCTCCTCAACACAGCACCTCCTTCCTCCTGCTGGCAGAACCTCCTGAGACCTCCCCCCCACCTCCCTGCCTGTTGACTGCCCACCGCATCCCTGTAAGAATGATTTGAGCACCCTGCCCCATATCCCATCGGCCCTCCTGGGCTTCCAGCTGTGGACAGCCCGCCCCATTGAAGCATCCCACCTGGGGCCCGTCCGCCCTCGCTGTGGGGCAGGGGTGGGGCGGGACCCATGCAGCCTGCAGACACGGTGGACCCAAGGGCTGGGGCGTCAATACCCCAGGGGCAACCCCGTTCATGGAAGATGGGAGCAGACAGATAAATGTCCTTCTGAGGGCTGAGGTGCGTACTGCAAGGTCATCGAGGTCACCCAGAGGGCCTGACCTCCCGTTGCCCACAGTGGTGACCAGCTCGGTAACCCTGCCCCACCTTACCTTTTCCTCTTTCTCTGGCTCCTTCTGCTCCCTCACCTGTATGGGTTGAAACTTGGAGTTGAACTTGTACCAAGTCTAGACTCGGGCTCTGCTTTCAGGGAACCCAAGTGAAGCCCGTCCCTGTGGTTACAGAACGGTGAAGGGGTCCTTCCTCCCGGCCAAGGTCATGCTTGCCACCACCTGCCTGTGCGGTGTAATCTCTCCCCTTTTCCAGAGAATCCTCCACGGTCTGGCCACCAGTCGCTCCTCTGTGCTCACTCATCCTCTCTCTCCTATCGCTTATGGTTAAAGGGACTCAAGTCTCTCCCATCTGAAGGAAAAATGGAACATCCTCCAACCCCAACGCGCCCCCTGGCTTCCAGTACTCATCTTCCCCCACCTCTCAGTGGGGAGGCTGGCACCCCTGCCCACTCCCTACACCTTGAGACGCACTCTCTGTTGGTTTCTCTTCCCTCTTGGGATGTCCCTTCGCGGCCTCCTCTGCCCAGTCCTCCCCCTCAACATGGCCTCCTGTGTCAGGCTCCTCCCATCCTTGCACGGTGTGCTCTCCACCTGGAGAACCCTGCACACATCTGCATCTGTGTGTGTCCAGCCCGGAGCACACCCCCGGGCACATACCCAGAGAGCCAGCACCTGCCTTTCACCTCCACCTGCACGTCTCAAAGGTACACAAAGTCAGTGCATACCAACGGCCCACTTCAGCCCAACCCACTCCTTCTCCTGGGTTCCCCAAACTCAGTGAGGGTGCCAGTCCCATCCAATGAGGCACAGGTCACACACAGTCATGGGGCCATCCTGACCCCCCTTCTTCCCCATGCCCCATCCATCACGGAGTCCTCTAGATTTTACCTCCTGAATCTTCATGGATCAGCCCTATCTGCACGTATTTCATCACCACGACCCCCACCCCGCCCCCCGTCCTGGGCACTTTCACTCAAAATAGCATCCGCGCTAGGGTTACCAGATAAAATGCAAGATGCCCAATTAATTTGAATTTCAGATAAACAATGATTCTAAAAGTATAAGTATATCCCAGATATTGCATGGGACATACTTATGCTGAGCAATTTTTCATTGCTTACTTGAAATTCAAATATATTTTCTAATGTTTCTCTCTAGTTAAAATTCTATGAAATTCACAAAGTATTTCAAGGATCGTCTTGTATTTTTATTTGCAAATCTGGTCATCCTAGCCCTTACCCATCTCCATGCGACCCCACACTGTGGCCAGATGATTTTGTTCAAACAAAATTTGCTGACTAGTCAGAAAAGTTAAGTATATGTATTGTAATCACTAGGTCACTTTAAATCACTTAAAAAAAAGTATATGTAATGTACAACATGGTGACTATAGTTACTCACACTGTATTGTATATTTGAAGGTTACCAGGGGAGTACATTTAGAAAATTCTTGTCACACAAGAAACAAAATTTGTACCTATATATGGTGATGGAGGTTAACTAGATTTATTGTGGTGATTACTTCCCAATATATACAAATATTGAATCAATATGTTGTACACCTGAAACTAATGTTATATATCAATTATGTTTCAATTTTTAAAAATTTACATTTAGGGGCGCCTGGGTAGCTCAGTTGGTTAAACATCCGACTTCAGCTCAGGTCATGATCTCACAATCCGTGGGTTGGAGCTCCGTGTCAGGCTCTGTGCTGACAGCTCAGAGCCTGGAGCCTGCTTCCAATTCTGTGTCTCCCTCTTTCTCCACCCCTCCCCCACTTGTGCTATGTTTGTCTCTCTCTCAAAATTAAATAAACATTAAAAAATCTTAATAACATTTAAAATAAAAAATTTCTTTTTCAGAAAAAAATATGTTAAGTACAGAAAATTCTATTAATGGCAACAATGTAAATCAGTTAATATTATACTGAGTGCCCACTGTGTGTGCCTGAAAATGCCTGGAAATGAAATGTTCCATTTAACCAAATACTCTGATCAGTCAGTTTTCGTCTAATCTGATATTTCATCTAATATAGTATCACATTTGGCATCACTATTTGCAAGATTAGAACAACATAAGCAACACTAACACTGAATTCAGCACTTTGAGACCATAGGGTGCTTTAGTGTCACCATCATAAAAGACCTAAGGAGCACAGAGACATTAACCTAGAACCTGGAAAGCACACAGGACTGAGTGCCAGGGACACAGGGGTCTGGTCCCAGTCTCATTCATACCACGTTGTTGGATTTGGGCAAACCATCTTACTTCGGTCTGCCGTAGCTTCCTCATCTATAAATTAGGGGGCCACGCTAAATGATCTCTAAAAGCTCTTCTGGCTTGATTCAATCGCCTTATATTGTGATAGACTAAGGAAGTGCTGCCTGATGGTGTTTCTTTTGAGAAAATGCTGAGTATACTTGTTTCTACTATATTTCTATAAAAATGAAAAAATTTGTAACTTCATATCTCTGAGGCGAAAAGATTTATCATCACTGGACCAAAGAAAATGCAGTCAATTTATTATGATTCTGGGAGAATGGAAAATGGATTAAGAGATTTGTGTAGGGTCCCCAGAAATCCAAGGACAGAGCAGACATTAGATCCCATTAATTCTAAGAGCAGAAGTCTATAAAGAAAATCTTCAGGATCTACTGAAGCCAATATCTATGAAAGGGGATGCTGGAGTCAGAAGAAAGTTCCCAGAGCCTTTAAGCAGAGCGCCTTCCTCCTAGTTCAGGGAAATCTAGGTGAATCCGGTTCCTCAAAGGCATGCAGATAGAAAAATAATACAATGTCTTTTCAAGTGGTGGCTTATGTGTCTCTCATAAGCCTAAAAATTGAGAATCTTGACAGAGTCTTTGTTAGGCTTAGTTTGTATTATCTCAGGGAGCTTTGTGAAAACTTGGGAAAATAGCTTAGAATCTACTCAGCCTTCCTGAGGTAAAGGGGGAAAAAAAGCATACAAGGAGATAACAGTAAAAACAAAAAACAAAAAACAAACAAAAAAAAACCTTCAATAAATGAATTAAAATAGAACATAGGAAAATAGTCAAACAATCCAAAAGAGAGCAGAAAGGGGGGAAGAGAGGAACTAATAACATAGGGAACTAATGGGAATCAAATATAAAGTGGAAGTTCTAATCCAAGCATATCAATAATTACATTAAATGCAAATGTCTAAACATGTCAATTAAAAATCAGAGATTATCAGAATGAATAAAAAAAGCTAATAAGGCTCAATAATATGTTGTCTATAAACCCCACTTTATAAGAGATAGTTAATAATAAAATGATGGAAAAAGATATACTTTGCAAACAGTAATCACAAGAAAGCTACAGGGCTATTTTAATAACAGAAAAGATGGACTTCAGAGTAAGGAAAATTACCACAGACATAAAAGGACATTTTATACTGATAAAATGGTCAATTCACCACGAAGACATAACACTCCTAAATGTGTATGCACCTAACAGCAAGCTTTAAAATACATGAAGCAAAAACTGATAGAACTGAATGAAGAAATAGACAATTATGGGTGGAGATTTCAAAACTCCATTCAGCAGTTGATAGAAAAAAGCATACAGTTCAATAAAGGTATAGACTTGAACAGCATCATTAACAAACTAGATCTAATTAAGATTTATAGAACCCACCTATCGACAGCCAAATATACATTCTTTTCAAGTGCATAGAGAACGTTCACCGATATAGACCATATCCTGGGTCATAAAACAAATATTAACAAACTTAAAAAGTTGAAGTCATACGGAGTGCCTGGGTGGCTCAGTTGATTGAGCATCTGATTCTTGATTTCAGCTCAGGTCATGATCCCAGGGTCGTGGGACTGAGCCCCACATCGGGCTCTACACTTAGCATGGAGCCTGCTTAAGGCTCTCTCTCTCTCTCTCTCTCTCTCTCTCTCTCTCTCTCATCCTTCTCCCCAACTCATGCATGCTTGTTCTCTCTCTAAAAGTGAAATAAACTAGTTTTCTTTTTAAAAAGTTGAAGTCATACAAAGCATCTTCTCTGACCATAATGAAATGAAATTAAAGTCAATAACAAAAAGATAACTGGTAAATCTCCAAACACTGGAAATAAAACAACACACTTATCAATAATCTATGAGTCAAAGAAAAAAATCTCAAGAACATGTGAACTGAACAAAAATAAAATTACAAGTCACAATTTGTGAATTATAGCTAAAGAAGGGCTTAGAGGGAAATTTATAGCTTTAAAATGTTTACATTAGAAGAAAAGAAGGGTCGCAAAATATCAACTCAAATTCCATCTTGAGAAACTGAAAGACTTGGGGAGTGGGAAAGGACAAAACCAACTCAAAGCAAGCAGAAGGAAGGAATTAAGAAAGGGGTAGAAAGCAATGAAATTGAAAACAGAAAAAGCAATAGAAAAAATCAATAAGACAGAAGTTTAATATTGAAAAGATCAATAGAATTGATATGCCACTAACTAAATTGACAATGAAAAAATGAAAGGATACAAATTATCAATATTAGTAATGAAAGAGGTAAATCACTACACATTCTGACATTGGAAGGATAATGACATTACCAATTCTACACACATTAAATTCAATGAGATAGATGAAATGACTGGTTCTTGGAGAGACACAACTACCAAAACTCACTCAAGAAGAAACAGATTACAAGAAGGAGGAAGAAGAGGAGAAACAGATCATCCAAAAAGTTCTGTATCTACTTTATCTTATTATTTTATTATTTTTAAGTAGCTCATGCCCAGCATGGAGCCCAACACAGGGCTCGAACTCATTACCCTGAGATCAAGACCTGGGCTGAGATCAAGAGTCAGATGCTTAGCCTACTGAGCCACCCAGGCAGCCCTGTATCTATTTTTAAATATTGAATTTACAATTTAAAATCTTCCAAAAAAGAAATCTCCCAGCCCAGATAGCTTCACTAGCAAATTTAACCAAGCATTTAAAGAAGAAATAACACCAATCTCTCCCAGAATATAGAAAAGGAAATACTTCCCAACCTATTTCATGAAGCCAGCATTACCTTGATACCACAACCAGATACAGATAGTACAAGAAAAGAAAACTACAGACCAATATCCCGCATGAACACATATTTAAAAAATCCTCAGCAAAATATTTGCAAGTAGAATCGACAATAAATAAAGTAAATAATATACCAATACTATGTGAGGTTTATCCTAGGAATGAAAGATTGGTTCAGTATTTGAAAAATCAATCACTATAATCCACCATATAGATAAATTAAAGAAGAAAAATCACATGATCATATTAATTGAAGCAGAAAAAAAATTGATAAACTTCAACATTAATTTACAGTAAAAAAACTTTCAGCAAATTAGGAATAGAAAGGAGCTTTCTTAATCTGATAAGGGACATCTACCAAAAACGTATAACTAACATCATACCTAATAATGAAGAACAGAATGGTCTTTTTTCTAAAATCAAGAGCAAAACAAGGGTGTCCACCCTCATCACTCTTGTTCAACATCATGCAGGACGTTCTAACCCATGTAACGAAGCAAGAAAAAGAGGTAGGAGGCATACAGATGGGAAAGGAGGAAATAAAATGGTCCCCATTTGCAGACAACAGGATTGTCTTTGTAGAAAATATGGAAAATACCCAAAAAGCTCCTAGAACAAATAAATGAGTTAATATATATATTCTATATAAGACCAATAGACAAAAATCAATTATATGTCTATACATTAGCAATGAACACTTGAAGACCAAAATTTTAGAAAACAATATCATTCACAATAGTTCCCTACACTGAAATACTTGGATATTAATGTAACAAAACATGTGCAGAACCTGTATACACTGAAAATTACAAATGCCAATGAAAGACAGCAAAGAAAAACTAACTAAATGGACTGACATACCATGTTCATGAATTGGAAGACTCAATGTAGTTAAATGTCAATTCTCTCCTATCAAAATCCTAGTAAGAGTTTTTTGGTAAGCATAAGCAAGCTGATTCTAAAATTTATATGGAAAGACAATGGAACTAGAATAGCCAAAACAATTTTAAAAAAGAAAAAGTCAGATGGATCATACTACCCAATTTTAAGATTTAATAAAGCTATAATAATAAAGGCAGGGGTGGTATTAGCAAGGGATAGACACCTAGGGAAATGGAAGAGAATAGCTCAGAAATAGACCCACATAAATATGGTTAATTGGGTTTTTTTAGTATTTATTCATTTTTGAAAAATAGAGCACAAGCAGGGGAAGGGCAGAGAGAGAGGGAGACACAGAATCCGAAGCATGCTCCATCCAGGCTTCAAGCTACCAGTACAAAGCCCAATGCAGGGCTCAAACCCACAAACCGCAAGATCATGACCTGAGCTGAAGTCGGCTGCTTAACCAACTGAGCCACCCCGGAGTCCCTGGTCAATTGATTTTTGACAAAAGTACAAAAGCAATTTGGTGGAGAAAGCACAGCCTTCTCAACAAATAGTGTTGGAACAAGTAGATAGATGTTATAGATATAGATATAGATATATAGATGCAGATATAGATATACGTATCTAGATATAAATACAAATATAGATTATATAGATATAGATACAAATTATATATAGATATATAGATACAGACACAGATATAGATTATATATAGATATATAGATACAGATGATATAAATATAGATAGATACATACAGATGATATAGAGACATAGATAGTTATAGATACAGATACCTCAAACTAAATGTCACAATTTATACAAAATCTAACTCCAAGTGAATCATAAATCTAAACGTTAAATGTGAAACTATAAGGCTTTTAGAAGGAACCATAGGAGAAAACCTTCACAACCTGAAATTAGACAGAATTCTTAGATATGATACTGAGAGCACAACCCCTGAAGAAAACAATGGATAAAGTGGACTCTATCAAAATTAAAAATGTTTGTTCCGTGAAAAACACATTAAGAGAACAAAAACACAAGCTACAGAGTGGGAAGGAAACATTTACAAATCGCCTGCATCTAGAATATATCAAGAACTCTCAAAACTCAACAGTAAAAAAGGTCCAAGTGTTAAAATGAACAAGTTTTAAAACACTTTACTAGTTCAGGGGCACCTGGGTGGCTCAGTTGGTTAAGCATCTGACTTCGGCTCAGGTCATGATCTCAGTCATGAGATCCAGCCCCACATCTGGCTCTGCACTGGGTGTAAAGCCTGTAAAGATTCTCTCCCTTTCTCTCTTTCTGCCCTCAAAAAAAAAAAAAAAACCTGATGCACATGAGGACCTGGAGCAACTGGAATTCTACACGGCTGCTGGAAATGCAAATTATACAGCCACTCTGGAAAACAGGTTAGGCATTTCTCATAAAGTTAAATATACATGTATCATAAAACCCAGCAGTCCGCACTCCTGGATATTTTTTCGAGAGTAACTAAAACACACCTCGCATATACGCATGCACACACGCACACACGCGTGTGCGTGCAGATGCACACACACACACACACACTGTAGATGAATATTTTTACTAGCTATATTCCTAATCATCAATCATTGGGGAGAACCCAAATGCTTGCCAGTAACTAAAGGGTTAACAACAACAACAAAACTACTCGGCAACCAAAAGGGACTGAGATAAATCCCAAAGGCATTATGCCAGGTGACAGAGGAAGATTCCATCCCCATAACATTCTGGAAAAAGCAGAATGGTAACAATGGAGAAGAGATCAGTGGTTGTCTGGGCTCAGGGATGGAGGGTGGGGTGATAATAACCGGTCAGCACAAGGGGGGCTGGGGGCTGATGGAATTGTTTTGTATCCTGATTGTGACATTCATGGTCACATGAATCTATGCATGTGTTAAAAACTCATAGAACTGTACCCCGCCCCCCATATTAAGTCCAGTTTACTGTACTTAATTTAAAAAAAAATTTTTTTTTCTTAATCTGTCATTCGCCTGCTGAAAATCTTTAAAGGCTTCCCAGTGGGCTCCAGCAAAAGCCAAACTCCTCACCTGGCAGGGCCTCCCGCCCTCGTTTCCCACCAGCAACCCCGCCTTCTATCCAGGAGACTTTTCTCAGTTCTTTGAAACTGGAAACTGTCTCCTGCCTCCGGGTCTTGGCCTACGAGCTGGGTCTCCTTACCTGAGGCTTCCTTGTGCCGGCCTGCAGCCTGCAGGGGTGAGTTGCAGGGAGGGAGTGCCTGAAAAGGCGCCCTCTAGACTCCCTCCGCGCGCCCCCTCCCCAGCCTACCCCTCCGCCCCTCCCCTGCTCCAACTGCCTCTGAACTTGCCAGGGTCCTTTAAGGACCAGGCGTTAAAGACGCAGACTGTAAAGTAACTCTCAGAACACACCCCTCACCGGTGGTCTTCAACACAGGGGAGCAGGGGCGGTGGCTGCCGAATGCAGATGCAGGTCGCCCCCCACTCTGGGCTAGCGCGCGGGTGGGACCCCAGAGGCCAGCGCGGTCCCCACTCCCCCAGTCCAGCCCTCCTCCCCAGGCTGCGCGCGCGGCTGCGTGGGAAGCGCGAGGCAGAGCCCCCTCTACAGAGGCAATCGGGAAGCCTTTTCATTTTATTCCTTTGCGAGAAAAACGGAAAACAAGGCTGATTTCTCTCCACGTAATTCCCGGCGCGGGAGAGCACCGGAAACGGCAGGCGTGTGCACCTGCACCCGCCCCCCGCACCCCTCCCAGCCTGGGTGCCCCGCCGCCCCCGCGTGCCCCGGACCCCGAATCTGGGCGCCGGGAGCCAGGGCGGGCCTGGACGGCGCCCAGGCCTTGGGCGCTTGGGATGCAGGGCGCCCCAACTGAAGGTTGCGTGAAGGGGCTGAGGGCCCCCAGGGACAGCTTCCCTCAAGGTGGCACCTCCCCATTCTGGCTGCCCGTCACCCCCTCCTCAGCCTTAAAGAGCCATTCACAGCCCCCACAGGATTCCCCACTGCGGCAGAAATCTCACACACACACACACACACACAGACACACACACACACACACGCTGCACCTCCTCCATGGGCAAACAGTGCCTTCCTCCCAGGACCCACTCAAGGCTTCAGACCTCAGGGTGTACAGCCCAGGTGGGGAGATGTCTGGGTTGGGTAATGAACAGGAGGGAAAGGCCTCAGTGGAAGATTCTCCCCAGACCCATGGGCTGCTTCCCAACGTTTCCAGAAAGTTCCTGGAAGGTGCAGAAGGACCAGTCATCCAAAAGAGAGTCAAGGCACTGAGTGACAGAAAACATGGGGTGGGAGGCTTGAGCTGCCAGAGGCCTGAGGAAGACAGACCATCCTGGGCTCAACCCTGGGTCTACGCTTCCAAACACCCAGAATCCCAGCCTTTCTCTTACCTGCGTCGTCCCTGCCCTAGTTCAGGACCCCATCGCCTCCTACTTGGATAGCTGAAGTGGCTTCCTCCCTGGCCCTGGTGTCTTCGTCTGCTCTCTGCACCCCATTTCCCCTCAGAAGCCACAGAAAGATCCTGCCACTCTCCTGCTCAGAGTCCTGTTCTGAGTGAAACACAGTGCACATAGGCCTGTGTCCTCACGTACCCCGACCTTGTCCCTCCTCCCCACTGTCCCCTCACTTCCACTCACTCAGCCTCTTTGCTGCTCAAACAGACCAACCTTGCTCTGACCTCAGGTCCTTGGCACTGGCTGTTCCCTCTGCCCTGAGGCTCCTCCCCAGATATCCACAGCCTCCCCGGCTTGCTTCAGGGCCCTGCTCAGGTGTCATTTCCTCTGAGAGGCCCTCTCTAACAGCCCCGTATGCAAAGCAGGACCTCCTCTCCTGTTCTGGGACACTCACTGACCCCCTCTCTGTCCACAGCGCTGACCCTCATCTAAGCCTTGGCTTAACATCAACTCCGTGAGAACAGGATCTCTCACTGTTGTGTTCCTACACGTAGTAGTAGGTGCTCGGTCCATGTCTGTTAGAAGAATGTGGGGTCCCAGGTCAGGTTCCCTGCCATCCCCCACCCACATCTGGGCTCCCTCTTACCTTCCTCACCTTCACCTCCCACCCACCACCCACCAAGGCCATAGGGGATGGAATGGGGGGGGGGAAGGGAGCCAGAGTATGAGCCTGGGATTCAAGCCAGGCATCAAGTCAGGCCCCTGTCCCCCAGAATTGTGCTCCTCATTTCCCCAGCAGCATGCCTCACCCCGTCCTGGCCCCCCTCCGCCTCGCCCCAGCTGCTCTTCTCCCCTGGGGCTGTCCCATGTGGGGGCCACCTGGCACACGTGAGTGAGACCAGCAGAACTGTCAGGGCACCTACTGCTATGCGAGGGGCTCAGCGTTGTCTCACAGGCCTCACAATACTCCAGGAACTCGGTACTGTGCCCATTTTAGAGGTGAGGAAACTGAGCCTCAAGATGGTGAGCGACTTGTCCAAGACCATACAGAGAGTGAAATTCCTTTTTTTTTTTTTTATTTCTAGGAGAGAGAGAGAGAGAGAGAGACAGCATGAGCAGGGGAGGGTCAGAGAGAGAGGGAGTCACAGACTGAAACAGGCTCCAGGCTCTGAGCTGGCAGTCAGCACAGAGCCCGACGCGGGGCTNACAGCGTGAGCAGGGGAGGGTCAGAGAGAGAGGGAGTCACAGACTGAAACAGGCTCCAGGCTCTGAGCTGGCAGTCAGCACAGAGCCCGACGCGGGGCTCGAACCCACGAACCGCGAGATCATGACCTAAGCGAAAGTCGGACGCTTAACCGACTAAGCCACCCAGGTGCTCCCAGAGAATGAAATTCCTGCCCATGAGGCCGAACATGGGGAGCCCTTTTCCTGATGCCACACACCCAAATTCCTGTCCACGCACAGACCTTTTATGCCTTATAAGTCAGGAACTGTCTGGGTACCACTACTGTCACTCCCCACCCACACCCCTTCCTCTGCCCTACCCCCAGCCAGGGGGCCGCAATGTGGGCACAGGGGCCGTGATTGTTTGTGAGGGAGACAGACGGCACTGTTGTCTGTGAGGGTCCTGCCATAGGCTGGTTATCACACCAAGCATTTTACATGTATCACCTCTGTGAGCCTCACTACAACCCCATTACACAGATGAGTGGACTGAGGCCAGAGAGGTTAAGTAACATGTCTCACACTGCCCAGCTAATAAGTGGCAGAAATGGCTTCCAGACCGGCCCCAATATCCTGAGGTGGTCTCCTGAGTCCCTGAGGCTTTCTTGTCCTTCCTCCAGAAAACTGCAACGCCCCCTGCCCTGGGGAAATGTCCCCACCACCCTTCCATGGGCGGGAGAAAGTGAGTGGAGGCGGGCCAGGCCCTGCCGGGAGAGGGCGACGGGGGCGGCTGCTGTGTTTATTAATTTTCTGCCTCGGCAGGTTTGCCGCCCCAGCCGGAGCCCACGGAGTTGCCATCCAGTCTATTAAATAATTCTGTCTGGGAAGGACCTGGCATACGAGGGACCGACGTGCTGATGGGCCTCTAAAACTTAATTGCTGTATTAAACGAGATCAGAAATGGGGAGGTGAGCAGGGTGAGCCCAGACGAAAGGATGGCTGTGTTTCAGGAGGTGAGGGGGACAGAGCGGACACAGTTCTGTCAGCCCCTGTCGGCCTGGCACCGTGCGCCTCCCGGACCGCGAGAGTGGGGGAGATTCGCCGGGGCCTGAGCCCCCTAAACCTCCCATCACCTGGCAAAGCGGTGGCTCCCTTGGGGCCCGCCATCTTGCTCCTCCTTCCCCACCCCACAGGCTCCTCCAGGAAGTCACATTTGTCGAGATACCTTTTCCTGAATGTCCCCTGCACAGTCCCCCTTCCTAGCCTTTGCTCAAATCCCTTACCTGAAGGTGCTCCTCTCCCTTCACCAAGCCAACTCTTCCCACCCCTCCAAAGCCCTCCTAGTGGGGTGGGGCCCCTGGAGGGAAAGGCCGAGTTCCCTAGGGTTCTGTTAATATTCTGATATCTTAAAAGCTCTTTTTTTTTTTTAATTTATTTCTAGGAGAGATAGAGAGAGACAGCGTGAGCAGGGAAGGGTCAGAGAGAGAGGGAGTCACAGACTGAAACAGGCTCCAGGCTCTGAACTGTCAGTCAGCACAGAGCCCGACGCGGGACTCGAACCCACGAACCGCGAGATCATGACCTAAGTGAAAGTCGGACGCCTAACCGACTATCTACCCAGGTGCCCCTTAAAAGCTCTTTTTCTGAACATTTTTTCCTCCCTGCATTTCTCTTTCCTTGTTCCTCTCAGCTAAGTAAGTAGCCGGCTCTGAGCCTTGCTCCTCTGGAAAGCAGGGTCTGATGAGGGCCAGAAACAGGGCCCTTCCTCTGTGCCCCCTTGCCTTGGTGTTTTCCTTTCACATCGCTTAGACCCAGAACGTTCCGCCTTCCAGCTGGCTTCCAGAGCAAGTTTTAGATCTTCCCACAGGCCACACGCAACTCCAAAGCTTTGTGCCCCTGATTCCACAAACATTTTTGGAATTCCTACTGTGTGCCAGGCCATGTTGCTAGGGGCACGGGACGCAGCGGTGAACATGGCAGACGGGGTCCCCATCCTGTGCAGAAACAAAATACTCAGTGAAACAAGTAAACAAGGCAATTGTAGAAAACATGACATGTACTAAGAAGAAAAGAGAACCCAAGCGATGGAATGGGTGGCAGTGGGGGAGGGTGCATTGGATGAGGTGGTCAGGGGACATTGCCCAGGGAGGTGACACCTGACCTGAAGCCTGAGACTAAGAAGCAGCCTACTGTGTAAAGCTTTGCAGGAAGGAACTCCCAGGTAGCGGACACAGTAAGTACAAATGTCCTGAGGTAGGAGTATGCTGGATGGGGGTGGGGTTGGAGACACAGACCTCATACCAGGGCTGCTGAAAGGTAGGGAGAGAAGAAGTGAGTGATAAGAGGTGAGATTGGCATTTTGATCCCCAAACCTTCACTCAGGCAAGGCCATCTCTTGGGGCTGTTTGAGAGGGGCCCTTGAATCTTGCTGGTCAGGGCAGATGAGCTCTTTCTGTATAGAGGTCAGAGAGTCAGTAGAGCAGATAGAAATGAAGCCAATAGGCATCTTTGTGGCCCCGTAAATAGCCTTACAGCCTGACAGGCACCAGAAGAGAATTCTGGAAGGGAAGGCAGGGCTACAGGCTCTGGGCCTCTTTGTCTGACTACAGAGCAGGATCAAGGACAGACACCAGCTCCCATCTACCAGTCCCTCTGTCCCCAGCAGAAGAAATCATCATCTTTGTATATTTTTCTCCCCCTGTGACCTCGTCTCCCACGTTATTTCTGCTTACACGTGGCCCCCTGCATCAGAGCCGCACACACCTTCTCTGAAGGCGACTGAACTTTGCCCCTCGCCACCCCTGCCCCTCCCCCAGACCTCCCTCCTAGGGAAGAACCAGCCTGAACGCTCCCGTTGCCGCCCGTTTATCCCCGCACCTGCGGCGCATGGTCAAGCTCCTCCAGCCGCCGGCCATGGACTTGGGGCTCTGGGTCAGGTGTCCACCATGGGTGCTGTTGCTCGGAGCTGAGGTCCAGGCTCACCAAGGCTGTGGCCTCTGTAGAGGAAGAGGCGGGGGCTGTAAATCCGAATCCCTACCCCCTGACCCCAGCTTGCTTCGAAAGCGCCTGGGGGTGGCAATCCGGGCCACTTTCCTGTGGCGACATACCAGCATTTTCAATAGCAGAGCTCTTTCCCTGAACGAAATCGAAGTAGAATTACAATGGGCAAAGCAGATAAAAGTCGTATTTTGCTGGTTTAAATAAATGCACTTGATAGGCTCCCATGTATGCCATATTCTTACTGTAATAAGAGAGGACAATTATAACAGGATTAGATAAGATGAGAACAAGGTTGTTTTGTTGAATGTAAAATAAGAACAAGGGCTTATGGGTGACGGCTTCTGTCCTTGCCTCCAACTTGTTTCCCATTTCGTGTTGTACACAATTAGTTATTCGTACAGATAAGTAATTGCAAGTTTAAAGAGGCTCTTTTGTTTCTTATATTATCCCTCCTTGCCATGCTCTTCAATTTGACACAGATACAGGAACATCTCTAGCCCCGGGTCCACTCAGAGCAAACTTTCTGGTGACTACGAATGGGTTAAAAGTTGTGTAACGTAATTGCCAGTCTCTATTCAGTTTTTCGGTACCGTTTTCTTGTATAAACGGGATCAGAAATGAACTTGAGTCAAACATTTGTGGACTCTGCGGTGCCTCCGGAGTGCCCCAAGCGTCTGCAAGACATGGTTTGGAAGCTGTAACTTTGCAGTCATAGCTCACTTAGCAATCCCTCTACCTGGGCCGTGGGCTCTGCCCCCCGAACCCAGTTCATTCCCTGTTTCCCAGAGACTAATGCAGGCTCAGACTTGGGAAAGAGCCTAGGTCCATGTAGTATAAAGCCCGTCTTATGCAGGAATTCCTTCATAGCCTCCCCACACCCAACAGCTACTCCTCCAGCCTCTGTTTGAATGCCCAAAGTGATGGAGAACTCACCACTTTATGAAGCTGCCTGGTCTGGTCCCTTATGGGGCAGCTCTACTTATTAAACCTCTCCTCCCTTCTGAGTCTGTTTCCTTATCTGTAGGATGGACATAATAATATTTATCAGGCCAGACTTCTGTGAAGACCAAGTAAGGTGACCCAGAGCTGACATGCTAAATGTGCAACGAGGCTTAGTTTCCTGCGTCCTCTGCCCCCAGAGCTCCATTTTAGAGGGACACACAGGCTCATGCCTCCTGGGATAAGCACACAGTGTGGAATGTGCTTTGCAGGGTGGGCAGGAGTGGGGGTGGGGAGTGTGCATTCCCCTGGGACGCCCCAAGGGAGGCCACCTGGAGAGGCTGCCCGCAGCAGCAAAGAGGTCTGCTGTGTCCCCTGAAACCCAGTGAGCCTCACCAACTCCACCCCTGCCCCAGCCCCCTCCTCCCACCGGCCTCAGAGCCTCATCTGTCTTCCCTCCTGTCACCTGAGCTGGAAACTTGTCCAGGAGGCAATGGGATTAAATCCCAGGGCCAGCCGCACCCCCGCCCAGGAGCTGGCACTTCATTACCTGCCTGGCCAGCTGTCTGCGGCCATCGATCGGCCCTGGCCTGAGTGACCTCTGATTGATGGGCAGCATGTTATTTACTGGATTCTGTCCCAAGCCAGCGGGGAAGAGGGGAGAGGGGTCTGCTCAGAGCTTCTGTGTTCCTGAGGCAGAAAGAACCAGCCACCAGCAAGCCTTGGGTGGGAGGGAATGGAGAGCAGATGGCTGGGAATGCTCCCGTGGGAGTCAGGGGTCCTGGGCCCAGCACAGCAGTGTGATCTTGGCTGAGATCTCTGGCCTTCCCTGTCCCTGAGCCTCAGTGTCCTCTATAAAAGGATCAGGTGCGGAGGTGCCTGGGTGGCTCAGTCAGTTAAGTGGCTGACTTCGGCTCAGGTCATGATCTTGCCGTCTGTGAGTTCAGGCCCCACATGCGGCTCTGTGCTGAGCCTGCTCCAGATTCTGTGTCTCCCCCTCTCTCTGATCCTCCCCTGCTCATGCTCTGTCCCTCTCTCTCAAAAATAAGTAAGTCTTTAAAAAGATCGTGTGAGGGGCGCCTGGGTGGCTTAGTCGGTTAAGCGTCCGACTTTCGACTTTCGCTTAGGTCATGATCTCACGGTTCGTGGGTTCGAGCCCCGCGTCGGGCTCTGTGCTGACTGCCAGCTCGGAGCCTGGAGCCTGTTTCAGAGTCTGTATCTCCCTCTCTCTCTGACCCTCCCCTGCTCACGCTGTCTCTCTCTCTCTAGAAATAAATAAAAATATTTAAAAAAAAAAAAGGATCGGGTGTGGCTGGCAAGGCTCATAAACTTAGGAGCTCTCAGGGCAGCTGGTAATGAAAATAAAGGTGAGAGTTGGGGCTGGTGCCCTGTCCAAAGGGGGAACCTTGCTCCCTCCATCTTGCCCCATGCCTTGTCTCCCCCACCCACTTCTGACTTAACTGCAGCTGGGGAAGCTTCCATGCCATCTGCAGGTTAGCCCTGGCCCACCTCTTCTCTCCTCCTTCCTGCCACAGGCCTTCTTTCCAGGTCCTGTGCCAGGCAGCCAGAAACTGCCAGGAAGTCCAGCTTCTTGGAGGAGATTATATTTGAGAAGGGCTTGGACAGAGCAGAGGGCTTGGGGACATGGGTATAGGCTTGCTGAAGGTCATCACCCCGTCCCCACAGCTCCACCCGAGCCCCTTTGGCAGGCCAGCCTGGTGCAGACCCCATGATCTCAAGCCTGCCCTGATTGGAACAGAGCAGGCACCTGACCAGGGGCAGCCGATCACTAGTGACAGGGGTGGCCTTGACCTATGGCTTGTGCTGGCATCTGCTCAGGATCTTGACCCAAATGCAGTAGACAGGGCAGTTATGAGTGCAGGAGGGGCTGAGGAAGTACGAGGAGAGGCCGCGATGGGCCGTGTGGAGTCAAAGCCATGATGCAGCACATTCTGTGAGTAATGGTGAGCCCGCAGCTGGCTGGTGGCACAAGGAGTGGACTACGCACAGGTGGGAGTGCCCAGCCAGGACAGTGAGTCCCCATCACCTCGTAGGCCTCCAGCCCCAGTCCACACAGATCCTTCAATAAACCTTCAATTAAGGGAACTTGAGTATCTCTGTTCTTTGAAGCCAACATGTCTGAAGTCGGACTTCAGTGGGAAGAGCATTCCCAGTGGCGAGCACAGTGTAGGCAAAGATACAAAGGCAAGTAAGCTTTCAGCGGTGTTCCGAGAATGAGGATATTTGCGTGGTCCACCCAAGCGTGCAGGCACACATATATACTTCTGTGCACTAAGGTGTGCCGGTCCCTGCCAGGTTCAGAGATGGAGAGGATCAGGATATCCAGTGGGTAAGAGGCCAGAAGAGTGAGCTGGGGCCAGATGATGGGCGCCCAGAGCATCAGGAAGTCCTGTGAGCCTGTAGATGTGTGTCCTAGACAGAGCCACCCAACGGGGTGGGGAGGGAGCTAGAGACAGCGATGCTATGGGGGGGTGGGGGTGGGGGTGGGGCTGTGGGAGCGTCGGGGCCAGAGCTGGCCACCCTGGGAAGACATTGGCAGGGCGGGAGCCTCGTCTTGGAGGAGGTAGGGATAGACCGAAGGGGGCTACTATTTCCAGATTGAACGGCCAAGAGAAATGGAGGCCTGCGGCCCCGGAAGAGAGCTTGTTTTGCTTGGTTGGCTGGATTTGGGACCTGTGGGTTTAATGTGAAACCAGACCAGGCAATGGGAATTACTGATCAGAAGAGAGCCCAGGAGAGAAGTCAGTGGTTCAAAACAAGTTAGGAGGTGTCAGGATGTAGGGGCGCGAGGGAGAAGAGTTCTCCAAGAGTAGGTATCTGCGCCCTTTCGGGCCGATTGCCCACTCAGGGTCCACTCTGGACCCAATTCCAATGTTTGGGGTTTTCCCCACACCAACCGTTCTGTGATGCCAGCTGAGTGTCCTATTAAGTCAATCAATTGTAACACTGTGTACCTAGAAATAGCGTCAGATGCCACAGGTTACGGGCTGGGTCCCACATGACTGTCCCCACTTCAGACACCTGTCACGAGCCCAGGCTGTCACCTGCTGGATTGGTCATCTATCAGAGGTTCCCACAACTCCCTCCTTTGGTTTGATGAATTTGCTCACAGAGTTCTGAGAAACATTTCCTTACTAGATCACCAGTTTATTATAAAAGGATATAACTGAGGAACAGGCAGTTGGAAGAGATGAGGAGGGCGAGGCACAGGGGAGAGGCACAGAGTCTCCATGGCGTCTTTGAGCGCCACTTTCCCAGAATGGCCACGTGGTCACCAATCTGGAAGCTCTCTGAACCCCCCCTCTCCCTCCCTCCATCCTTTTGGGGTTTTGTGGGGACCTCCTCACACAGGTATCACAGGTTAAACCACTGGCCATTGGCAATTGATTCCACCTCCCCGCCCCCCCCCTCCCTGGAGGTCAGAGGGAAGGACTGCATTCTTCTAAACACCCACCCACCCACCCACCCCCGCTTTGGCCCTTCAGTCCATAAGTTGCCTCATTCACATCACAAAAGACACACTGCCGGGCGCTTTGTCACCTAGGAAATTCCCAGAGTTTTAGGAGCTCTGGGCCAGAAATGGGAGGAACACACCACTAAAACAAACCCTCTGACCTCCCCTCTGCTAGTGGTGAGCGCGTGACATCCACGGGTGGCTGGGCCGGCCATGGACTCTCCCCTCCAGACTTCTTGTTACAGGAGAAAAAGAAAAAGGTCGCTGTCAGTCAAGTCTTCCTTCCTTGCTGCTGCAGCTGCGCACGTTGCTGACAGATTCGGGGGTCAAGGGCGGTCCCTGGGACGCTGGACAGCAGGGGGGTGGAGCTGTAGCAAGAACGCTGGAGATGGTGGGGGGGAGGGGGGGCAGCAAGGTGGGCAGAGGCCCAGGGGAGGAGCCACGGAGAAGTCGGGGGAGGCGAGGTGAGTAACAATACTGCACAGAGGCTTAGTGGGATATAGACTGTGCAAGGGGAGACCCCCAGGGCCAGAGGTCAGTGGTCACACTGACTTAAAGCTCCTGGAGTAGGGCTGAAGGCAGCCACATGGGAGGGGAGGAGGGTGGAGTTCTGGCCCCCCATGCCAAGTCAGGAGGAGACTGGAGAGGGAGAGAGAGTGTGAATAGTTAACAGGAGGCTTCATTCCATTTCTTCCTGTTGCTGCCCCCACCCTGGGGCAGCCTGGGTGCCCTTCTTGACCTCTTGCTAGTAACTGGGCCAGCCCCATAGCCAAAAGCAAGAAGCCATGTCACGGTGCCAAGGTCACGGGATGTGGGGTCTGGGGTTGGGAGGCACTTGGAGGGCACAGGCCCTGCCCACCTCCTGCCCCAGCTAGAGACTGTGGCCCAGAGGACTCTGGGTGATCAAAAGGCCTGGCCCCTCCCCTTGGGCAAGAGCTTCTTCTCCCGGGCCCCTCAGGCTGGCTAAACCCTAGAAACTGATAAAGGCCCTGGGAGAAAGGCCCTGAGAGGAGAAGGGCAGACCCTGTTCCCCCCGCCTCCCCCCGGCTTGGAGGTTTGGGGGCAGGCTGGACAGGACATGGCCCTGTGAATGATCCATGTGTCCACGGCCTCTCTGCTAGGGGCCGATGAGGAGCGGGGGAGGGGGGTGGGGAGGGCCATGCTGGAGCCATTAGATCCTACCAAACTGGGTATGTGTAGACACAGCGCCCTCAGAGGGAAAAGTACGTAAAAGTCCGAGTGTTTTTGTCGGGTAAACGGTTCAAATCGTTGTTCAGATGTTTTGGTCTCAATCAAGGTTTCACATGGTTTTCTGGGTCTGCCTGCTGTTTTGCAGATTCCTCCTGTCCGCGAGCCCTCTGGCTCCATTCTGGATCCCCACGGTTAAACACCAGAAATAGACAAGACCCCTTAACTCATGCCCTAGCTAAAGCCCTTTGTGTTTATTTCTTATCCCACTTTCTTGAGACATTGATAAAGATGTTTTGTAATGACTGGAACTTTCCAACAGCCAGGCCAGGAAAACCCAGCTGGAGGGCTGGGAGGGAAAACCCAGGAGGCCCAGAAGACCACACCCCACACGTCTCCTCCCCTGCCCAGGATCACGTGCTGAGCAGACAGACCCCACCCATGGTGGTGCACCCTCTGTCTCCTCTCTTGCACATATCCCCCCTGAACCTCTTCTGTAAAACTCCAGGTGTCCACCTGACAGGCAGACACCTACCCTGGCTGCCAGCACCCAAAATACATTTCTCCCTTTCTCTCTTCCATGGCCCTGTCTCTTGAGTTATTGGCTTCTCTTTCCACAAACGACTTTATCTGAGTTTGTTTTGCCACAGTGTCAGCAAACGGAGCCAGAAGCTATGCTTTAGATGTTTCCAGACCTTTTGCGATTCCCTCAATGGAGGAGCTAGCCGCGGCAGCACACCCGACCTCACCTGTAGGTTTTCTGAGTTAGAAGCTGATAGAAGGATCCGTAACACTCATACCAGCCTCTGTTCTAGTAACCTGGACAACCTTCTGTCAGCTGAGTTTAAAAGTCACTTCCTCCCGGAAGCCCTCCTATCTTGCCCCTCTATCATACAACAGTCAGTCCATCTTCCTCCCACATCAGCCCTCAACCCACTGAGTGTAAGGGTTCACTTGTTCCCACCCCACATGTACTAGACCATCAGTTCTCAAACCTTTTGGTGTCAGGACTCCTTTACACTCTTAAGAATTATTTGGGACCCCAAAGAGCTTTGGTTTTTTGTGGGTTTATCAATATTTTACCACATTTGAAATGAAAGCTGAGAAAAATTTTAAGCTTTCATCTATTAACTCCCTTAAAGATAAAAATAATAAACTCAGTACATGTTAATATCAGTAATATATTTTTGTGAAAGATGACTATTTGGGGAAACAAAAGAGAAGAGCAGAATTTTTTCACATTTTTGCAAATCTCTTTAAATGTCTAGCTTAATAGAGGACAGCTGGATCCTCACACGTGCTTCTACATTCTATCTCCTCCAATATGCTGCTTTGGTTGAAGGAGATAAAGAAAATCTGGCCTCGCTCAGATAGGGAGCTGAGGAAGGGAGAATTCTAGTAGCCTCTTCCATTACTGTGGACATTCATTTTTGATATTACACCAAACCTCGACAGAGGTCATAGATTCTCTGTTTAATTTTGTTTGTTTGTTTGTTTATTTATTTTTGAGAGAGAGAGAGAGATTGACACAGAATCTGAAGCAGGCTCCGGGCTCCGAGCTGTCGGCACAGAGGCTGACGCGGGGCTCAATCCCATGAACCTGAGCCAAAGTCGTATGCTTCTGAGCGGAAGTTGTATGCTTGACCGACTGAACCACCCAGGAGCCCCTCTTTTTTTTTTTCTTTCTTTCTTTTTTTTTTTTTTTTAGATTAAATAGGCTCCCTGCCCTACATGGAGCTTGAACTCATGACCCTGAGATCAAGAGTCACATGTTCTACTGACTGAGCCAGCCAGGTGCTCTAACCTGCTGTAGATTCTTAAGGGCGAGTTCAAGTCTGGAATCTGAAATCTTACCAACAAACTTTTTGTATTCTGTTACATTAAAACCAATCGGTCTATCTTACACTTTGAATGATCTTTTTACCCAAGTAAGATTTTGTAACATCATGCATTGGCCATTTGGAAATAAAGTCTTTGAGTTATTAGGAAGTTGCCAAGTTATTAGGAAGCTTGGTCCCAGACAAAAGTGGTCCCAAATTCAAGGTTTTGCTTGACAGCTCAAATGTTATCATTGGCAACAAATGTAATTGTTTCCCTTGGAACAACATCTCCCTTCATTCATTTTCAAGAAAATGTACATCAAATACCCAAGAAAAATAACTAGCTTGCTTACAGGCTTGTTGGCTTTTGCTTTTGTTTTTTTCCAAGTAAAAATAGTACTCCCTGAAAAAATGGTTGCTTCCGCTTACAATTCCAACAATCATATAAACGCTGTTCTTTGAGACAATGATTGTGCTTCAGGATGCAGCCGAAATGCTGTCTATGCCCTTCCCACTTGAGCACACAGAATATTCAAAGGATGTGTATTCAAAGATACAGATTTAATAAAGTTAATGATTTTTATTGGCAAATCAAGGGCTTTTAGGGCACCTGGTGATGGAGTCAGGGCAGGCCACCCCCAAATATGCCACTTTGACATACGGATTATTTTGAACTACAGTTACTTGGGAAACACGCAAGAAGGACACTCTGACCCTCCTTTGTTCCCCTTGAAAACAGGAAGTAAGTCCCCCATGTGAAAGGCACCCTCACAGCACCAGGAGGTAGAAAAACATCCTCATCACCAGCGGTAGCGAATTTGGAGCCAAGAAGCCTGGATAAAGAAAACCTGCTACTTCGTCATTAATTTACTGCCACAAGCCCAACTTCCTTATCAATTCTTCACAAAAGTATTGTTTCTTTGCCTGAAAGGTACGAAAGCTGCCCGCCTTGGTCACTTCTCTGAGTCTCGTATTTTTATGAGCTCCCATAAGTGAAATTCAATTTGTTTTTCTCCTGTTAATCTGTCTTTTGTCAATTTAATTTTTGGACCCGCTGAACAACCTAGAAGGGAAGAAGGGAAGAAGGGAAAAGCTTTCCTTCCCTTCCTGCAAGAAAAGAAAACCGTGACCACTGTTTGCTCAGTACAGTTTGGTGCCACCACCCAGATTTTCCTTTCTTTCTTTTCTTTTTTTGAGGGGCAGAGGGGCAGAGGGAGGGAGGGGGAGAAAGAGAGAGAGAGAGAGAGAGCGCATCTTAAGCATGTTCCACTCTCAGTGCAGAGCCCATCATGGGGCTTGATCCCATGACCTTGAGATCATGACCAGAGCCGGAATCAAGTGTCGGACGTGCAAATATCAGCACAATGAAAATGGCAAATAGCACCTTAGTGTTATTATGAAGATAGTTTTGACCTTGAGTCACTCACCCCTGAAAGAGTCTTGGGACCACACCTTGAGAACTGGGGTGTATAATCTTGTCCATGGGCACAGAGGCAGTGGCCACCAAACATGCACAGGGCAAGAGCCAACAGTGCCGAGCACTCCCTGGGAATTTTCAAGGGACGGATTCATTATCCTCACAACAACCCTTGAGGCAGGTACTTTTGTTATCACACCCATTCCACAGGTGAGGGGACCAAGGCACAGAACAGTGCCCCTCTCTACCTCTTCTCTGTTAAAACCAGAATCAGTTGGGGCACCTGGGTGGTTCAGTCGATTAAGCATCCGACTTCAGCTCAGGTCATGATCTCGCAGTCTGTGAGTTCAAGCCCCACGTTGGGCTCTGTGCTGACAGCCTGCTTGGGATTCTTGGGATTCTCTCTCTCCCTCTCTCTCTGCTCCTTCCCTGCTCATGTTCTCTCCCTCTCAAAATAAATAAACTTAAAAAAAATTTCATCAGTACCTGTGAGCCCCCAGGTAGCCCTCAAGACAGCAGTAGCCATCCCTACACTGCAGCCAAGAAAGAGACCTCCAAGGATTGAAGGGTGCTGGGTCTCATGCCCAGGTCCGCTAGGGCCCTGGGCATCCGAGCTGCCAGATCAGCTGGAGGTGCTCCGGCGGCGGCAGTGCCCAGTCTGGCGCCCAGTGCCCAGTCACCGCACGGCCCCAGTCCCTCTCCCAGAAATGCTTCCCCTTGGACAGGGCCGGCTCCAGCTGGGCTGTGACTTCCGCTCTCTGGACATCGGGCTGGTGGTAGGTGGTGGCACAGCCTCACCGACCTCCACGTTTCCCTGTGGCTCTCCAGTGTCGAGCCCTTGGAGTGTTCGCAGAGGCTGTCCAGACCCGGCTCGCATGCCGATCACCTCCTCGAGGTGCCTAGCAGGCTGACAGAATCAGTTAACACGCAGACGCCTCTCCGCTGTTTGCTGAGGCCCCTGGAGGTCCCATGCTCATCTTCTCCCCCTACCAGCATCGCAGGAAAGTAAATACCTACCCGGCGATGCTCCAGTGGGTAAACAACCTAGAGTTTGCTCTCCAAATTGCCACCTGCCCCCACATCCGAAGGCTGCCCTGGGGGCTGACAGGTTTCTCTGTGATTCATTGCCCTGGATTCCCCTGTCACCCACTGCCCACCCCTGCCTGCACCGCATGCTGTCCGGCAGGGGGGCGGGGAAGGGGGCTTTGCTGTGAGGAGGGGCCCGGTTGCTGCAGGAGCGAGTCAGAACGATGACATTGCCAAGTTCAGAAGGAGTGGACAGGTCGGAGGGGTGCAGAGTGGAGGGGACAGATATGACCTGCACCCATCCAGAACCAGGGACTCTCCACCAAGGACTGGCTCACACAGGAGCCGACCCCAGATGTGGTAGCTCCCTGGATCTCTGTCCTTCGTGGCGTGCCACCCCGCGGTCATGTCCACAAGGCTGCCCAGGTCCCTCTGCCTGCTCTGAAACTCTCCCCAGCTCCTTGTCATCCTGGCTTTTCCAGATCTCTGTCCCTTCCCACCCCTGTATCCACGCCCCCCCCCCCGTTCTTCCCTCCTCATCCCATCCCACCCTAAGGAGCCCCTGGGACTCCCCCTTTTCCCACCCTTGGGTCCCCCTGAGGCATGTCAGCCAGCAGACGCCCTGACAACTCAGGTCTCCATGACAGCACCGAGTATGGTCCCAGAGGGCCAGGCCCCGGGGGTCTCTGCCCCAGAGAGCCTAGGAGACAGACAGGGGGCCACACGGATCACATCTCTGCGTCCCACGCATCCTCCTTCCCACTGTACACGTCCAGAAACCTGGTGGGAGGGGCTCAGTGCCTTGCCCAGGGTGACACAGCTGGCAAGGGGCTGAGCTGGACCGGACTCCTGGCCTTGTCCCCGACTTTGGAAAGTACAGAGCCACCGAGCCACAGGCCACTTTGGCCTGAAATCCAACCCATGGAAGTGTCTGTTAAGCCCTCGGGGCCTCAGTTTCTTCATCTGCAAAATGGAAGCACACAACCCTTCTCTCAGAGAAGTAAGGAGAACATCTGTCTCCTACTAGGCATTTAGAAAGCAGTTGCTCTAGTCACTACCACTGCTGAAGTTACTATTGCTTCCAGCCTAATGAAAGTCCCAAATCCAAGAGTGACTTTGTTTTTAAGTTTATTAATTTATTTTGAGAGAAAGAGAGGCAGAGGGCATGTGCGCACAATCGGTGGAGGGGCAGAGAGAGAGAGAGAGGGAGACAGAGAATCCCAAGCAGGCTCCGTGCCATGAGACCGCAACCTGAGCCTAAACCAAGAGTCAGATGCTTAACCCACCTGGCCACCCAGGCACCCCCAAGAGTGACTTTTAAGGGATAGTTGTGCCAGAGAAACAGCCCTGGGATGGCCCCCCAGGGATGACCCCCTGTTATCGCTCAGGTGGGGGAGAAGGAGGAGTGGAATGGTGACAGCTGGGATCAGAAGCCGAAGTCCGAGAGGGCCATGGGCACAGAATCTGACAGCCGCGAGTGAAGAAGGGGATAAGAAGATTAAGATTTGGTGTGTGAACATCGCCGGATGTCAGCAAGAGGGCAGGAGGCTGGCTGATAACCTGCTGCAGGGCCCGATAAGAGAAACTAACCTCCAAATCTCCCGCTCCGGGGGGAGGGCGCTGGGGGCTGAGTGGTTGTCTGGGGACAGAGATGACAATTTGGAGCCAGCCCACAAGCACAGGTCCAGTCCTGAGATGCCTGGTGCTGGGAGCCCCCCCTCCCTCCGCATTTGGAAGGTTTTGCCACAGGCAGGAGGGGCCCCCGCCCAGGGTACAGGCAGCTGTCGGAGGGCTCCCCATGGTGTGAGTCCAGAGGGGGTACCTACATCTCCCGGAAAGCACAGCATCCCATGGCCACCTCAAGAGTGAGGCCTGACGTCCAGGCTTTTGAATTCTGTGTCAACTGAACAGCTCCCTATGAACTGTGGCTGTTCTCCGAATATGCAACGTTGGGAGAGTAAAAGCTGGGTCACAAATCTGTGATATTGGCTGGCTCCAGTCTTTGCGTGCAGGGAAATACATTTCTATCTTGTTTAAGCCACTGTTAATTCGGGTCTCTGCGGTGTGACACCAATCCACAGTTATAACTAATAGGCCAGCTACGGCTTCACTACTGCTCTGCTGGGGCCAGAAGGGCAGACAACAGTGTCTTTCTTATTTGTTTTATGTTTACTCTTGTGTTATAATAATTTAATTTTTTCAATAGGTAATACGTGCACATAATAACGTTTAAACAGCGCAGAAGTTTGTCATTAAGAGTAGATTTGACTTTAACAGAGACTGTCGTTGGACAGTGGCTGAAATCAGGTGGCGATTTATTTCTCTCTCACCTTAAAGTCTGGAGCAGTTATCCAGGGCGTTTCCACTCCATGAAGAGCTCAGGGTCCCAGGGTCCTTGGAAGGAGCCTACTGTTCCTCCAGCCCTGGGTGGGCCCCCTTCTCCATGGCCCAACATGGCGGCCATGAGGGCTGTGTGCCGGGCAACAGGAAGGAGGCAGGGGAGATGAAGAAAGCGGCCAAGGATACACCAGTTGTCTTTGAAGGATTTTTTTTTTTTAATTATTAAAGTTTTGAGAGAGAAAGAGAGAGAGAGAGCACATGTGCACGTACAAGCAGGGGAATGTCAGAGGGAGAAGGAGAGACAGAGAATCCCAAGCAGGCTCTGCGCTGTCAGCCCAGAGCCCAACGCAGGGCTAGAACTCATGAGCCATGAGATCGTGACCTGAGCTGAAATCAAGAGTCAGATGCTTAACCTACTGAGCCACCCAGGCACCCCTTAAGGATGGTTTTCAGAAGCAGCTTCCTGATGCTTCTACGTAGGCTCCAGAGCTAAGAACTTAATCCCATAACCACACCTAGCCATGAGGAAGGCTGGGTAATGTAGTCCTCTCTGGGCAGCCATGTGCTCAAGAGGAGAATGGGCCCTTGGTAAACATCAGAGACACAAAAGATATACAATGAACAGCATTGGCAGAGATCCTCCGGGAAGGGGCACAGGGAACTTTCTGGGGTGATGTCATGTCCTATATCTTGAAGGAAGTTGGATTCCACAGGGGTAATCCTTTTTCAGAGCTGTAGGGATGCTCTACTTCGGAACGCTTGTGCATTTCACTTTATGTAAATATCGTCTCCAGACATCCCCACGCAAATGTAAAAAAAAAAACAACCCTGTAAACAAATATTGAACTCTAGTTAATGATGCACACCCTGCAGTGTTTAGGGGTGAAATATACGGATGCTTGCAACCAATTTGAAATGCCTCAAAAAATAAGATGGATGGAGGGATGCGGGATAAAGACAATCTAGTGAAATGTTAATTGTAGAATGTAGGTGGTAGGTAGAGGGGCGTCATCTATTCGACTCTTTCAACCTCTCTGTATGCTTAAAAATCATCATGATAAAATATTTATAAAAAAAAAAAAAGTCTCCCTGGTCCCCCTCCCATCCTCAATCCACCAGATCCTTCTACCAGCTTCTGGAAGATGCCACCAGCAATATTCTAGGCATGTGCAAACATATTGTCTACACAGCAGTCTGTGTCTCATCCTAAGCCAGCCTGGTGTATGTGCTGTCTGCTCCTTGATGAAAAGAAACCCCTCGATCAAAACCCTCCTGGGAGCACTGTCCCCTGAGCTGGCCCAGGCTAGAGACTTCCCCTCCTCACCTCAAATCCCCGTGGCTTCCCAGTACCCCACCAGCCCTTGCCCCACCCCCCACCTGCTCCCATGAGTCCTATCAGCTCTAATCCTCTCCCTCCTCCAGGCTCCGTCCTGGGCTACCACCATCTCCCTCTTCTTAAAGCCTTCCTGCCACCTCAGGGCCATGCGAAATCCAGACGATTCCTTCCCAGCACCTCTGTAACCCCTCTTGCACGCTTCTCCCATCCCTCCTTTCCTCCCCTTGGTCTCTTGGTCCAGATCTTTCTTTCAGGCTCTCAGTCCCTGGGCTTTTTTTGCCCACTTTCTAGTCAGCTGTCCTGGTGACTCACTGCACGGAGGAGAGGCTCTGACTGGGGCTGAGAGGGTCCTCAGTGAGGCGCCATCTTGGTGAGGTCTGGAAAGGTGATGGCAGTTTTGACAGATGGAGAATGGAACTGGCATCCCGTGCTGAGTGGATGGCACAAGCAAAGGCCGGAAGTCGGGGGAGAGCAGACTCGGTCAGGGAACAGGGATGTGACCAGAACTGGCGTGGTGCTGCCTGCATGTTGGGGACAGAGAAACAGAAGGACAGGAGGCCCCAGAGGGAGGAAGCCCAGGGCCTCGAGGCCATGCTAACAAATGGGAGCTTGCTCATGCTGGGAGGCAATTCATGGGAGAGGGCGTCCACCCCAACAGAAGTTGAAGGGGACAGAGCCACCACAGGGACCCAGGGACCCAAGCCCTCAGGGAGCCATGGAACACTAGGGATGCAAGGAAAAGATACTTTTCCTTCTGATTGACATTGCAAAATTCCCCTCCGTGGGGTTGTGCCACCTTCAGGCTGCCTCCAGGGAGGCCCACGTTGTGCATGGAATTTCTACACCAGGTACTGAGGCCCGGGGCCTGGAGACCCCACCAGGTATTGATTTTCCCCCAGCGAGTTTCTGAGAAGCCTCTGCTCCAAAGTGCCAGCCCCCCTGCCTCTCCTTCCCTTCCCCTCCTCCTCCTCCTGCCCACTCCTGCCCTCGCCAGGCTCACAGCCCCAGCCTCTGCACTTAGCCCAGGGAACCCTCCTCCAGGAAGCCCTAGCTGACCCCTGCCCAGGGAGTGAGAGCCCTTCTCTGTGTGCTGTGCTGTGTGGGCCTTGCTTGCCGCCCTCCCCACCCCCAACACCTATCTCTGTGTGTAGCAGCTGTGAGTTCAAGGTAAGGCCCCACTCACTGTAAACAATTTGGTGTGTGTGTGTGTCAGGCAGGTGGGGGGCGGGGGTCTTCCAGCTTCTGGGTGGCCAGCTTTCCTATTAGGCCCTAAATTCACAGATAGCTATTCAGCCATCAATGCGGATTTACACCCTGCTGGTAAAATGATCTGTGTCTATGCTTCCTTTAAAAGAGGACACAGACGTCACAAGCAGGGTGTAAACATTTGGGTGGGACAAGTGATTGGAGTCTGGTTTCTTGCCAGACTGGGGGTGGGGGGCAGTGGGGGTATCAGGAGCAAATTTAAGAACTCACAACCTACAGGTATGATTGATCTAGAGAGACCGAGGGCATGTTACTTCTCAGAGCTTCCTTATCACAGGAGAGGTGAAAGGTACATGGCACGCTGTGAAAGATGGGACAGAGGGAAGGCCCAGGGAAGTCAGAGCTCAGCACTGAGGTTCTGGGCTTGTTTGTTACTGCAGCATAACTTGGTCTATCCTGACAGCTACAGACACCCTCTGGTCATACAGGAGAGCAGCTCCATCTCCCCTTTATACAGACAAGGAGAGGTGGTCACAAAGGACACAGGGCCGAAATTCAGCCTTGCAGCACTCACTGATCAATCATTCAGTGGGTATTTATTGAGCACATACTGTTTCAGACATGTTCTAGGCACTGAGAACACTAAGTAACAAACAGGGGTTGAAAGCTCCTGCCCTCATGGACTTACAGTCCAGTGGGGAAGAGACAGGCAATGAATGAAAAAGTAAGAGATACCTATAATGTTTTTCTAGCACTAATGAAGAAAGAAAAAGCAAAGCCAGAAGATAGAAGCCTGGAGAATATATGCTATTTTAGATGGGATGGTCTTTCTAAGGAATGACATGTGAGCAGAGACTAGAAAGAAGTAAAAAAGTAAACCACGTGGCTATCTGGGGCAAGAGTAGTCCAAGCAGCCATGACAGCAGGTGCAAAGGTCCTGAGGTAGGAGTCTGCTTAGAACTTGGTATGCATCCTGGATGAGGAAGCTAGGACCAAGACCCAGGTCTCTCTCGCTCTCACTCTCCAGCAGCTAGGAAGGACAATATCGGACCAGGTTCAAGAGGAGCAAGTCAGGCAGGCTGCCTTGGGGCCTCCTCCCTTTGAGTCTACCCCAAATTGTAGTCCTGGATGGCCCCTACCAGCCCTGGCTGCTCCCTAGATAACAGCCACAGAAACTGCTTCATGCCAAAAATCCAGAAAATGCCTTATTTGGAAATGTCACAATGCCTGACTGCCTGTCACAACTCCCCCAACCTGGGTGCCATGGGCCAGGAACCAGACAGGGAAAAGTCCTGCTCCTGTCCACCCTCGGGCAGCCCCTTTAGGGTCTGGGTGTGGGTGGAAAAAGGAAACCTTGCAAGGAGATGCCCCACCCCCACCCCCACCCCCACCCCCTGGGAGCAACGGGCTAAGGAGAGCCCTGCTGAGGCTTGGAGTTTGTGACTGTAGGCCCAGTGGAGGTTACAAGGGGTGAAGCCCCAGTTCCTTGTAAAATGAGGCCGCTCTGAGCCCAGCTGCCCAGGGAAAGTGTTTCCCACGCAGGCCACCAGGGCGAGAGATGAACTATAAAGTTAAGGGGCCGGGCTGCCCTGTCCACCTCGGGCACCTATAAACTGGGGGTGACAATGACAGGGTTAATGCAGGGCTGAGTGAGATCAAATATAGCCCGAGACACACACTATAAACGTGTTTCTTAAGTAAAAAAGGAAAATGCTTAGTAACATGTATTTTAAAATCACTCTCTTCCATGTAATTGTATTTAAAATGTTCAGTAGGAAAAGGGTTTGCCCCCTTTAAGAATAATCTGGGAAGAAACAGCTTCCGTCAGCACCAAGTCAGTGATTAGGGACCAAAGCAAGAGTTGTGGATGGTTTAATTAGTTCCTTTAATGCGAGAGGCAAGCCCTCAGGTCCGCACGGGTGGGAGTGGTGGCCAGCCCGGGGACAGCCAGCACGCCCTGGGCTGGGGGCACCAGCGGGCAGTGCCCCGCCACCCCAGCCTCAGCCGGCGGGCCGAGCCGAGTTGGCAGAGCCCGGCGCCTGTGGTCCAGAAGCTCCACATGTAGGCTTCGGACCCTCAACAGCCAGGGAGGCCCGAGGTGAGGCGGACTGTGGGTGCCGGTCCCGGAAGCTGGGAGATGGAATAAAACACCCCTGTGTCGAGAGAATGAAAAGTCTGATGATAACAAAAGGAGTTAACACTCCACCTGAGTCAGGCGTCCATTATCTGTTCAAATTCTCTGGACAGATGTCGTCTTTCTTTTTCCAGCTCTTTGATTACTAAGGCGCTGTCCGTTTGTCATTGAAAGGAAGAAAGCGTGACTGGAGCAGACTGGCAAGAGCTGGTCCTTTCCAGCTCTGTGTCCACACTGGTGGTATCAGTCTTCCTTTGAGGCCAAATCAAGCACCCATATGATTTATTGAGAATCTACTAAGTGCCCTGCACTGTGTTTTCTTCCCTCCTCATACGCGCTATGCCACCCTGAGACCACACTCTCATTGCTGCCTCACAGACAGGAAAGCCCTTCAAATGAGCCGTCTGCAAAATTGCTGCGCTCAGAGATCTCCCATGGAGCAGATTTTCCTCAAGAGGGGTGCTCAGCAATCAGGACCGTGGCTGGGGGCCTGGCTGCCCCCTTCCCTCCTTAGATCTCTCCATATGGGCCCCGGGTGTCCCCCTGAAGGGCTGCAGCCAGACATGGAACTCCCTTCCGGCAACAGCAGTTACGGCCATGGAGGTTAATTCCCACCAAGTGCCAGAATACAGTGGGGTTTTAAAAAGAAGCCGGGATGCCAGGAGAAATTAAGGAAGACATTCATGTATGGAGGGATACGCCATGCTCCCGGACCAAAAGACTCCATTACAGGTACTGTCGATTCTCCCCAAAATGATCTGTAGATTCGGCATGAGCCCAGTCAAAGGCCCAGCAGGCTTCTGTGGAAATCGACAAGCCTGCTGTAAAAGATATGTGAAAATGCAAAAGATCTAAAATAACCAAGCCAATCAGGAAGAAGAACAAAGATGAACAGCTTAAGCTACTTGATTTGAAAACTTTCTATAAAGCTATGGTGATTAAGACACTATGATATCCAGGGCGCCTGGGTGGCTCAGTCGGTTAAGTGTCCGACTTCGGCTCAGGTCATGATCTCACGGTTCATAGGTTCGAGCCCCACGTTGGGCTCTGTGCTGACAGCTAGCTCAGAGCCTGTAGCCAGCTTCAGATGCTGTGTCTCTTTCTCTCCCTGCCCCTCCCCTGCTCACACTCTGTCTCTCTCAACAATAAACATTAAGACATTGTGATATTGGTTTAAGGGTAGACACATAGACTAATTTAATAGAATCCAAAAACGGATCCACACATACATGGTCAACTGATTTACGACAAGGGCACCAAGGGGAGCAGAATGCATGAACCCAAAACATGCCACTTTGGCATTGCAGATGATATTGAACTGGATCAACCAAGACACAGCAGACTCAGGGAAAGTTTTTACCTCTCTCTTAACTACCTGAAAGAATTTCACAGGGGCCTGGCTCAGACAGAGAGCTATTACCAGAGATAGCTTTTCTCTAAAGGACATATCTGTATGGCAGGGTAAACAACGAATGGCCAAACATCTGCTTTTCTTACTGCCTTTATTACCCTCCTCCCCTCGGAAGCCCCAGGCCCCAATCCCATTCCTTGCTCAGGATGGCATATAATCCTCAAATGCTTGACTTGCCCTTGGGTCTCATATTTTTATGAGCCTCCTACATATACAAGATTTCATTTGTTTTTCTCTTGTTAATCTGTCCTATGTCAATTTAATTATTAGAACTAGCTAAAGAACCTACAAGGGTAGAAAGAAAATTCTTCCTCCCCGATAACCCCGTTGCAATTCAGTGGAGACAGGACTGTCTTTTCAATAAGTGGTAGACCAGTTGGATCAATTGGATCATATCGAGTGGGGCAGGGGGGGAGCTCATCTCCTACCTCACACTATAAACAAAAATTAATTCTAAATGGATCATAGATCTAAATGTAAACAGCAAAACTGTAACGCTTCTAGGCAAAAATATGAGAATATTTGCATGACCTTGGGATAGGCAAAGATTTCTTACACATAACACAAAAACACTAACTAGAAAAAGAAACAATGGGTTTTACTGAAATTTGAAACATCTGTTCATCGAAAGACGACCAGTAGGAGAGTGAAAAGGCAACCCACAGAGTGGAAGAAGCTACCTATGCACCCATATGCCTGACAAAGGACTCACACCCCAGAATATATAAAGAGTTCCTACAAATCAAAAAGAAAAAGACAACCCAATTAAAAATGGGCAAAAGACTTTACTAGGCACTTCACAAAGAAGCTATCCCAAATATTCAGTAAGCTCTGAAAAAATGCTCCACATCATGAGTCACCAAGAAAATGTGAATTAAAACCAAAATTAGAAGGGATCCTGGGTGGCTTAGTCAGCTGAGCATCCAACTCTTGTTTTTGGCTCAAGTGGGGATCCTGGGGTCATGGGATCAACCCCGCATAGAGCTCCTCACTGAGCGTGGAGCCTGCTTACAATTCCTTCTCTCTCCCTCTGCCCCTCTCCCCCATTCACGCACGCTCTCTCTTTCTAAAGTAAAAAAATAAAAACAAAACCAAAATGAGATGCCACCATAACACCCAGAATGGCTAAGATGAAGGGAAAAAACCCCAACACACTGACAATACCGAGCACTGGGGAGGCTGCAGAACAACTGGACCGTTCATACACTGCTGGGAAGAATGGAAACCGGCACAGCCACTTTGGAAAACCATTTGGCTCCCATCTCCTAAACCTAAGCGTGTATCAAACCTAAGACCCAACAGTTCCATTCTGAAGCATTTACTGGAGAACAATAAAAACGTATGTTTCCAAAAAGACACATGCAAGAATGTTCATGGCAGCTTTATTCAGAACAACCCAAATCTGGAAAGTACTTACATGGGCATCCAAGGGAGGAAGAATAAACAGCTGTGGTATAATCATTTGATGGAGTACTACTCAGCGATGAAAAGGAACACACTGCGGCTATCTATGATAATAGGGATGAATCTCAGATATCATATGACTGAAATAATGCAGATGCAAAAGAGTACATCTACTGTACGATTCCATTCTTTTGAAGTTCAAAACCAAACAAAACTAATCTATGGTAACAGAATAGTGGAGGTTAGTTATTGGCTAGCAGGGTGAGGGAGGGACCTTCTGAAGTTCTGGAAATGTTCTATGTTTTGATTGGAATAATGGTGTCATGGGCATATACATATGTAAAAATTCATCAGGTTGCAGACTTGATATTTGTGCACTTGACTTTAAGTTTGTTTTATCACAATTTAAAAAATAATAAAAAGAAAGAAAAGCGAAGGATGCTGGGGCTATCAGGGGCTCAGGCTCTCTCCCCACAAGAGCCTCAACACCCAGGAAGGCTAGAGAGCCCAGGAAATCTGAAAGGGGGTAAAGTGTACGCCTTTGATGAGCTGAGTCTTAGCCTTCTTCAGTCCACCTCTCAGGTCTGACCCATAAAAAATGGTGATAGACTTTGAAATGAGAGCAAGACTGCACAGCCCGGGGGTGTCTGATTCTGTAGGGTCCTCTGACCTACACTGCACCAGGGCAGTTTGTACAGCTCTGTAAGTTGACGCAACTGACGGTAAAGCAAATGATTCTTTTCCATAGAAATGAGAGAGACTTTTGTCTGGGAGGGGTACAGCTGATTGCTAATCTATGGTTATTGACCAGGTTCTCAACTATTTGTAAACTCACTTCCTGGTGTCCCATATAGGGATCTGCCCTTTGGATTCTCCTTGGAAGCACTTGTAACATCTTAATGGTTTCCACTAACTCTTTCATACATGTTTATTTTTTATTTAATGAAAGCTGTGATGGATGGATGGATGGATGGATAGATGGGTGGATGGATTTTTAAATTTTATTTTAGAGAGAGAAAGAGAGGGTGCACGAGCAGGGGAGAGGAGCAGAGGGAGAGAAAGAGAGAATCTTAAGCAGGCTCCACACTCAGGGTGGAGCCCGATGTAGAGCTGGATCCCACGACCCTGGGATCATGACCTGAGCGATGAAATCAATTCAGACCCTCAGCTGACTAAGCCACCCAGGTGGCCCTGAAAGCTGTGATTTTTTGATGACCTCTTGCCCAGTTTCCTCTCTACCACCCTCTCCTCTTGGTGAAATGTCTGGGCTTCTCTTCCTCTAGCACCTAAGTTCAGGCCTGGGCTCCCTGGAACCTCTGATTTTTCAAATCCATCCACATTTATTAAGCACTTGGTGTTTGTGGGGCCCTGCAGGCATGTAAGGGAGGGACACCTGGTTCTGCCCTCCCGGGCCAGGAGGGAAGACCTAACCAGTTAAGGAGTTTCCAGGGCCTCATTTGGTCCTTGCAATGACCCTTCAAGGCAGCAATCACCATTACTAAAGTTGCTACCCAACGTCTCCACTTTACTGGTAGAAAAACTGAGACCCAGAGAAGTGAACAGCCCACTCAAGGGTGGACCCAGGACTCATAGCCAGGACCTCAAATTCCATTAGAGCCACCGAGTGCTTACATATCTATCTCACACAGGCCAGCAACTCCCAGCCCTCCACTGGAGACACTGGGAGCCTGAGGCCATCTCAACACCTTTGTCCCTTCGAACAGCCTGGGCCCGTGATGGGCACCAGAGGGAAGAAGAGAGCTGGAGAGGGGGTGACCAGGGGTGGGGGGGGGGGGCTCACAGAGCTTTTGGTGAGAAGGGCTGTGTGTGTGTGTGTGTGTGTGTGTGTGTGTGTGTGTAAAGGGGCTGACCTTCCTGTTGAGCTAGGCCAGGAGGGCCCACTCACTGAGTTAAAAGTCTGAGGGAGCTCTAGCCAGATTCAGGAGACCCTGAGACCTGAATAGCTTTCTGACCCTTCAAAGGCACTTTTTGTTTCCCCCAAAGGAAGCCAGGCTGTGGCCACTCCCAGCTGAGCCACACAAAATCAATGGTGCTTGCTAATGAGGGGCCAGAGCCACCAGGGGTCCTGACCTGAGCACCACAGATCCCCCCAGTTCCAGAATCTGTTTTGTCCAAACCCCAGGCCAGCCCCCCTCCAGCCTCCTGGCCTCGCCCACCCACTAAGGCTATCTTTGGAGGGTTCAGAGGCAGCAAGAGGGCTTGAGGGCAGAAATGAGGGGACAGGGACACCTGGGTGGCTCAGTCGGGTAAGGGTCCAACTCTTGATTTAGGCTCAGGTCATGATCTCACAGTGCATGAGTTCGAGCCCCGCATCAGGCTCTCTGCTGACAACGAGGACCTGCTTGGGATCCTCTCTCTCCCCCTCTCTCTGTCCCATCCATAGGCATGCTCTCTCTCTCTCTCTCTCTGTCTCTCAAAAAAAAGAAATTAATAAATAAACTTAAGAAAAAGAAATGAGGGAACACAGGAGCTGAGAGTCCAGGAGGCAAGAGCCATGGACTGGTAACAAGAGATGACCTCTGTACCCACACAGGTGTCCTAATCCCCAAAGCCTAGAACACAGGAGGAAACTATGAGAGACATCTGCAGGAACCCAGGTGCCCCAAGGGCTGGGGGCAGGGCCCCCCCTCTCCTATAAAACCATGGCATCAGGTTTGAAGAATAAAGCTGACACTTCTTGAAGACTCACTGTGTGCCACTCCTTTTCTAAAACTAACTGTAATTGAATAATTTAATCCCTACAACAGTGCTATGAGGTCAGTACAATTATTATCTTCATTTAACAGATTAACTGGGGCACAGAGGCGTTAACTAACATTCCCAAGACCACACAGCAGTAAGTGGGGTAGACAGGATTCAGACCCAAGTAGCCAAATCAGTCTACTCTCCAATTTCCTACATGGTAGAATGTGAGTCCCTCTTTCATCACTCAATAGTCAACAAATATGGAAAGGCACACCACTGGGGAGCCTGGGTGGTGCAGTCAGTTAGGTGTCTGACTTCCACTTAGGTCATGATCTTGCAGTTCACGGGTTTGAGCCCGGCGTAAGGCTCCATACTGACAGCTCAGAGCCTGGAGTCTGCTTCTGATTCTGTGTCTCCCTCTTTCTCTGCCCCTCCCCTGCGCTCGCTCTCTTTCTCTCAAAAATAAATAAAAACATTAAAAAATTTTTTTATTTTAAAAATAAAAACAAAGGCACGCCATTGTCAGCAGGGCATCAGGCCACAGTATACAACAGACAAAGCTCCTGCCCTAACGTAGAACACAGTCTAGGGCACTCCCCAATGCGGGCGGGGGCGGGGGGTGAACGGGGGCGGCAGGCGCTGTCTCCCATCGTGTGTGTAAACATGCGCAGCAGGTCTCCCCAAAGCGACTCAAGGCTGAAACTCTATTTCTCTGCCATCTCAGCCATGGTTCCTCCTCCTCCTCACCCTCACCCCAATCTTGCAGGGAAGGTATTAGCATTGCCCTTACAGAGGAGGAAATTAATGAGGAGGGGGAAGTGATCGGCCCCAGGGAGAGGAGACAAGCGGAATTTGAACCCCAGGCAGGATGCAGGCTCTCACAGGCAAGACTGGGGTTCCAAGGGCTGTGCAACGATCACAGCCAGCTGAGCAGGTGGTGGTGGGTTGAAATCAAGTTTTGGGGCGCAGTTCAGTCTATAAACCAGCCGCCTCCCTCACACACACACACACAATCAAGTTTTGGGGCGCAGTTCAGTCTATAAACCAGCCGCCTCCCACACACACACACACACACACACACACACACACACACACACACACGAGGTTGCGTGGTACGTGTAGGCGAGCTAACCCGCGCAGAATGTGGACGAGGGGGTGGGGCCTGGGCGCTGGAAGGTGGGGGAGCAGAGGGGCCACCTGGAGCCTAGCTGGGCGAGGTGGCTTCCCGGTCTCCATGACGATGCAGAGGCGGAGTGGGGGCCTCTGCGCATTGATCTTGCTCCAGTCAGATTCAATCCCGAGTGAAAATGGATTTTTTAATGCGTCTATTAGCTGCTTTGAAAACGCAAATTGAGTTCAGGAGAGATGGAAGCCGCCATCAGAAAAACAATTTGGCGTCTGAGGCCCCGGGGGACAAGGAGCGCCCCAGCATGGGGTCCGCCCAAGGCTGAGCTTAGCCTCGATAGGGAGTGGGGGGTCCTTTGGGGCTTTTACTCCTCTCCAACCCCCAGAGTAACACGGGGATTTAGCCGGAGCTGTGGGCCAAAGCTTCTACAGAAACTAGCAAATCGCGGCCCCAAAGGAAAGCCACAGTTTCCGAGAAGGGCACGATCCAGGAAGGCTTCCTGGATGAGGCAGGATTCTAAGGTAAAAAATAATGCCCAGCAAGCTTCGATCCAGCTCTTTGCAATTTATAAAGCGCTCCCTCACTTGCTTTTGGTGACGTCGTATTAAAAGGACTGCTGACAGCTGGTGTGGGAGCCTGTTTTGAAGTTAGGGAAATCTCGGTTTGGGAAGCACGTTGCCACGATCACTCAGGCAGGGCCAAAATCGGTCTTCCTGATCCTTGTTTTGTGAGACGCACCTCTCTGGAAGGGAAAGGCGCTGCAGGAGCTGGCCTGAGCCAGGGGGCAGGGGTCCCGACGGGCTGGGCGCGGTGGCAGCAGTGCTGGCCTTACGACCAGCTTTCTAGAGACGCTAAGTAGGGGGCTGGAGGAGGCGGAAGTGGTAAGGCGGGACTCAGGGTGGGGGTCAGGTACACAATTACTTCTCTCCGTCCTCATTTGCTGTTTAGAGAGACTTCTTTGCATATGTAAATGAGTTCATCCTCCTGCAATTACACAGTAATCAGGAGCAAATTACCTTCTTGCTGTTTACTTTCAGCGTCCTTAATTAATCTGGTTATTAGACGATTAATGAAGCTTGTTTGGTGAGAAATTCATAGCAAGAATAGAGAAGGGTGTGTGTGTGTGTGTGTGTGTGTGTGTGTGCGCGTGTGTGTGCGTGTGTGTAGGGGTAGGAGACTGCAAGTATCCAGAAATAGAGGTGGTCCCTGGGTTTCCCCTCAACCTTCTCAGCCTCTCTCCTGCGCTGGAGGGATTCCTGCACACACCCCAGACTGGCCCCTCCCCCATCCCTCCATTCTCTCCCTTCCTCCCTCCACCAAGCCTTTGGGGCTTGGGAAGATGGCCCCGGTGTCCTCCAGAGTCCCTAAAGGACACTGGCCCCAAATAGGTCTAGAGGTGGGCCATCAGGTCCCAGAGCCCCTCCAGATACCTCCAACTCTGGCCCTTTCCCCTCTCAATGCAGAGGTAACCTCCAGTCCTCCCCCACATACACCCACATATTGGTCTGTGCAACCACCAAGCCCTGACTAAGGAGCCATTGAGATTATATTTCTTTTAATATTTTAACCCCTGCCCAGGGGCAGCAGTTGGGCATCCCTCCTTGAAGTGCCCTTCCCAGGTAATCCCTGGGCATCCCAAGTTCAAGTGTTCACGTCCTACATTTCCATCGTTCCATCCTGGGGCCATCTGTGATCTGACCTCTCCTACCTGGCTGCTAAGGTCTTCTCTTTGGATTTCTGAAGTTTCTCTACGATGTTCCTAGGTCTGGGTCTTCTTATTTACTCTGCTCGAATTCTTCATGCTTCCTTCCAAGCATGTGTCTTTCTTTATCATTTCTGAAAAATTCCTTCTCACCATCTTGTTAAATATTGCCTCCCCCAATTCTCCCACCTATCTCTTCTGGAATTCCTAGATGACATTTGTTTAATTCCTCATTCTATACCCCATGTCTTTTCCCCTCTTATTCATATTTTTCTGTGTGCCGCATTATGGCTAGAGATTTCTCCAAATCTATTTTCCAGTTTGCTAACTATCTCTTCAACTCTATCTAATCTGTTGTTTAACCCATCCACTGAGTTTTAAATTTCAACATTATTATTTTCATTTTTGAGTCTTCGTTCATGTGCATATTTGCCTGCTTTTCTTAGCAGCATCTTTATTTCTCTTAACATTTTATGCAAGCTATTTTTTGTTAATATTCTGGATCTGGTCATCCCAATATCTTAACACTCGGGGACTAATTCTACCATTTGTTGTTTTCACTAATGCACTCATGAGTCCATTATTATTTCCTTGTGTGCTCTGTAATTTTGTATTGTAAACTCAAGCTCGGTTGAGCTCTATCCATCAGAATCCTGTACAGTGGGAGGTGAGGTATGTCCCTCCCAGGAGATTCTGCTTTTGCTTCTGCTAGGTGCCCCAGGTACTATCCACATGCTTGGAGTCAAGTTCCCCACTTGGAGTTTCCTGGAACACATAGGTAATGCAAATGTTTACCCTAAACCCCTGTGTGGGTAGGCATGTGGTTACAAACGTAAAGGCTATTCTTTCTACCTGGAGCCCGTGCTGAAAGAGACAACTTTTCTTACACTTTCTATTTGCCACTGGTTGGATTTTTCCCTCTCATTCATTCACCCAAAGTGCAGTCTTTGAAAGCTTTGGTTTTTGTAGAGGGTCTTAATTAAAACTCTCCACCATGAGTGCTCACATCCTGTTTCCTCCTTCCTCTAGGCTTTTATTTCTGGACTTAGACAGCTTTGTTCCCCAGGGGACATTTCTGGTTGTCACAACTGGAAGAGGGACTTGCTATTGGTGTTTGTGGGGAGAGACCAAGGTTCTGCCAAACAGCCTACCGGATGCCCCACCTCCCACATTCCACAGGGCAGCCCCCATCCTACATAATCCAGCCCAAAATGTCAACAGCGCTGCTACTGAGAAACTCTGGTCTAGGTCATGGAGATGTATGTGCAAATGACCTGAGGTCTCCCTGCAGCTTTGGAGCTCCCTAACACCCGAGCTTCCAGCACCCTCTTTATGTTTGACATTCTAAAGATTTTCCTTGCATTTATTCATTCATTCTATAAGTGCAGCCAATGCATTTGAAAGAAGTTTATCTATTTCATGGAGCATCTCTGGGTGTTCCGTCCAGCCACTAGCCACTCCTGCCTGCACCCACCTCTCTAACATCTGCTGCGCAGCTCACCTCTCATTGTCTGTTAACCGCCTTCTCTGCTTCACCCCCTCTCCCTGCTCCTGGGTGCACCTGGAAGCCCCAGGAATGCTAGAAGGTTTGGGAGGTAATCTAAAGAGGCATGAGAAGGTGTGGCATGCCCATCGGCAGCAGTGACGATTGGGGTTCACAAACCCGTAAGTCCTACCCCATGTGGCCTGATTCCGTGAGGCTGAGGCCTGTTTCCTACAACCTCCCCTTCCCCAGATCTCCAGGTGTCCTCACCTCCCTGACCCACAGCCTCAGAGAGTGTCCTTTCCTCCCCCTGAGCCCAAGGCCCAAGCGATTCCCACAAAAGGAACATTCATCCTGTCCTTGGAGCCCATGCTGGGCTTGTCCACTCTGGTGGACAGGTCTGACGCCTGACCCACAGGAGGTGCTCGGTATGGACTCCTCAAATGGATGAATGAATGAATGAATGAATGAAGGAGGCCTGGTTTCTGGGCCCACCGAGGCAATCATAGCAACAGAACATAGATTTCCTGTCGTCTGGATTATTCAACTTCAAAGTAGCACTGTGTTTAGAGCCATAGTTTAGCTTAGTTCCCTAAAAACACACTTAGGGAAAATGCTTCTCGAATGCTTCAAGGGCACAGGCAGGCTAGAAACGCCCCCATTTTACACAACTTAGCGCACTTGACCTCGTAAACTGCAACAGCCACATTCCAATTTGTGGTGACCTTACTGTTTCCTTCGAGAACAAATATGGGTGGGCTCTCGCTTGTTTGTAAGCACAGGGCTCAGCCTGGGATGAGGAGGAAGCAAAGGCAGACCAAAGCTGTTAATCTTCTACCTCCTGAAACCCAGGCTACCCCTGACTGGCCTCATCCTGGATAAAACAAAACAAGGTTTCTGTTGCCCTTAGCAGCCCCTGGAATTCTGAGGTCATTCACCCCTTTCATTCATTCAGTAAATGTTTTCAGAACATCTTCCATGGCTGGGCACTGTTTTCGGCATTCGAAGTTCAGTAGAAAAAAAAAAAGGGCACCTGGGGGGCTTGGTTGGTTAAGCATCGACCTTCAGCTCGGGTCATGATCTCATGGTTCCTGGGTTTGAGCCCCATGTCGGGCTCTGTGCTGACAGCTCAGAGCCTGGAGCCTGTTTCGGATTCTGTGCCTCCTTCTCTCTACTCCTTCTTCCTACTAAACTGTATAAAATAAGAAGTTTAGTAGAAAACACAGTAAAGTCCCTGCCCACGCAGCGCTTTTGTTCTCTCCGGGGAGAGGCACAATTAGTGTGTTATGTGGAAGATTGGGGAGCCCCACGTGGTGACAGTGAGAAAGAGGGAGGAAGGAAGGAAGGAAATGAGGCAGGACAAACACTGAGGGCCGCCCTAGTCTCCCTGCTTGGCTAGAGATCTGAGGGGGAAACCTGGAGGGTTTTTCAGCAGGAGTGTAAAAGAATTCGGTTTACATTTTCCCAAAAGCCCTCTGGCTGCGGTTTGGGGCAGGAGCTGAAGCTGAGGGCTGCCTGGGAGGGCGTCTAAATAACCCAAGCCGAGGCTAATGGTGGTTTGCACCCGGCCGGAAGCAGTTGGATCCTGAGACATCCTAAAGGCAAGCCTACAGGAGTTGCTGACTCGCTGAACGGTAGAGGTTAGGGGTCAAGGCTGAGCCCAAGGTTTCCAACTGGGAGGATGGTGGGGTCTTTTATTGAGAGGGGAGAGGAGGGAGGAACCAGGTGACGGGTATTCAAAAGTGTGGATGTGCGCATGCTAAGGTGGAGGTACCTGGTAATGGGGTTCTGGACACATTACCCCCAAATATGGCACCTTGGCATATTGAGTATTTTAAACGGAATGTGTTTGAGGAAACGGCTTTCTCCCCCGAAACAAGTCATAAAACCCTCGTGTGAGAGGCACCTTCCCTATACCCAGAGGAAAGGAGCTTCCTTGTCTCTGAAGACAAAGCGGTGACCAGAAGAATCCCAACAAATAGATCTGCCATGTTCCCGTGTCCCCTGACAGTCTCTAGTCCATCATACTTCTATAAGACTGTCTACGTCCTCACACCTAGCATAAAGTTACTCAGGTCTGTTTCTTCGGGTCTCCGTTTCCTTATGAAGGCTCCTGTATCATGTAAAACTCACATTAAATAAACTTGTATATGCTTTTCTCCTGTTAATACGTCTTTGTTTTAATTTTCAGACCCAGCCAGGGATCCTAAGAGGGTGAAGGAAGACTTGTGTCCCCTATACAGGCAGAGCTGAAGAGTACGCAGGGGGCCACATGGGTGGAGTTCAGGTGCAAGAACAGGGCTAAAGACGCACATCTGGGAGTCAAAGCCACAGGACCTGATGAGAACCCCTGGGGTGGAAACAGTTGGAGACGCAAAGGAGGCTGTAGCCTGAGCACTGAATGTACAAACATTTCAGAAGTCTTAACGACTGGTGCATGTCAGGCCCCATCCTGCTTAAAGTCTGCCAGACGCCTGATGCCTGCATGCTGCCAGGTCCTGGGTGATCACTCCTTTGGGCCTCTCTGTCCTCACCTCCCTCACACTCCCCACAAATCACTCTGCACCAGACTCAGCCTCCTTAGTGTCTTAAACATGCTAGACCCTTTTCCACCTCAGTGCCTTTGCACACGCTGTTCCCTTTGCCTAAAGAGTTCTTCCCTCACACTCATCCCCTGACTTCCTCTGTCTTTGGGTCTCATCTTGAAGTCAGCCTCCTCAGAGAGGACTCCCCTGACTCTCCATTCCAATATAGACAGACAGACAGACAGAGACACATATCATTATTCTCTTTCATGGGATCCTGTTCTTTGCTCTCAGAGCACTTACTACAAACTGTAATTATTTATAGATGAGTGTGTTGATTAGAGAAATGTCTGGCCCTCTTCTGCCACTTGACCATAAAGCTCCATGAGATGAGGACCATTACCTGTCTTTTGCCATCATGTCCAGTGAAATACATGTTGAATAACGAAAGACAAAGGAGCAGAAATAAACACTGGTTGGTCACTGGACTACGTTCTCCATACTGTAGCAGACCCTGTACCTTACCGACTGTAGCAGACCCTGTACCTTACCGACTGTAGCAGACATCACCACCGCTAACCAGTACGTCCAGTTCTCTTCTTCCAGGCATACAGGCTTACAAATCCTCAGCCCCTTGGAGTTATATGCATGTAGAGCAACTTGGTTTTTTTAAGTTTATTTATTTTGAGAGAGACAGAGAGCGTGCAAGCAGGGGAGGGGGAGAGAGAGAAGGAGAGAGAGAATCCCAAGCAGGCTCCACACCCGGTCAGCGTTCAGAGCCCGATGTGGGGCTTGAACCCACCAAACCATGAGATCATGACCTGAGCCAAACCCAGCTGAGCCATCCTGGCGCCCCTATACATCTTTTTTTTTTTTTTTTTTTAAGTAGGCTCCGTGCCCAACATGGGGCTTGAACTCATGACCATGAAATCTAGAGTCACATGCTCTACTGACTGAGCCAGTCGGGCACCAGCTATTTGGGTTCTAGACCCTGCTCTGGCCAATGCAATATGAGCAGAAAGGATTGTGTTACTTTCGGGTGGAAGCATTGCTGTTATGCAATTCTGCATGTAACGACCGTTATGCAATTCTGCATGCACTTTTCTCCTGGCAAGAAAGCCTTGCCAGGTGATGACATCATAAGATGGAAACCCTCCATTATCTGGGGTCCCTGAGCTACTATGATATGAGCAGTCCCCTCTGGCCCTGACCTGCAAGCAAGGTACAAAATCTCTGTGGTTTTAAACCCCTAAGAATTTGTGGTCATTGTTACACAGCATAACCTAGCCCACCTGACTACTACACTGAGCTCACTGAATTCTAAGAGACCTATGACATGCTCTCCATGCCCACTTGTCAGAATCATTCAACCATCACGTACTGATTGAGTCCCTGCTAGAAAAGGGCATTGGCCCCGCAAAGAGGAACAGGACATGGCCAGCCCCTGAGAAACGTGTGCTCTTAGATACAGAAGTGGTCAAGAAAATACAAGTGGGATGGAGTGGAGGCATAGCAGCACTTGGCTCAGAGGAAGAAATACCAAGCTGGAATCTTGACCTGATGATGGCCATTGTCCAAGCAAGCGCAGGCAGAGGTAGCAGAAGGGACGGCATCCCTGGTATAGGGACCAACATAGGCAAAGGTTAAGACAAGGGTAGAAAAGTCAAAACAGCATGATGGAGAATCAGCGGAGTATAGGTGCTCTCATCCAAGAATATGTAAGCTGCTGTTACAGCAACAGCAAAATATAATGGCTTGAAAATAGAATAAACTTGAAAATAGTCGAGTTCTCCCATGCCTAATAGTCCAGAGCTGGGTGCTCCTAGGCTATAATGTGGCTCTGTCATCCCTCAAACTTGGCTCCAATCTGTGAGTTCAAGGTGGCTGCTCCAGCTCCTGCCATCACATCTGCATCCCAGCCATAAGGAAGAGGAAAGCATTAAAGGGAGTGCATGCCCACTCCTTCTAGAGATATAACCAGAAAACATAAGTCACCATTCTCCCCTTCCAGCAGCTCCACCATCCAGTCACCCAAGGCAGCCTCAGCCCCAACTCTTTCCCCTCTGCATCCAACCAAGACTCTCCCCTCCAGCTCCTCACCTTTCTCCAGGTCTTCAGCTCTTGCCAGGCCCAAGGCGGTGGCCTCCTATCAGCTCTCCCAGCCTCCAGGCCAGGTCCTCCAAGCCATCAACCACAGAACGGCCCTTCCAACTTGCAGTTCCAACCAGGGCACTCCCTCCTCAGAAGATAGTCCAGGCCACTTGGCAGACCCTACAAGGCCCTGTTCACCTCACCCTTCCCACCTCTCCAGATTCCTCCCTCATCTCTGGAGTGCTCATCTCCATCTTCCCAATGCCTCTACTTGGCTCCTACTCCCAACTGTTGTGTTATTTATCACCTCTGTGTCTTTGTTCATCCCTGAAATAGCCTTCCCTGTTTCCAGCTTACAGATCTCTCATCCTTCTGGGGAAGGCTCAGGTGTCACTCCTGCAGTGAAGGGACTCGGAGCCCCTGGGCTCTGGGTGCCTGGACCTACTCTCCACGTCCCCATTATTTCACAACTGTTTCTTCAAGCTAGTTGCTCCACCTCTCTAGTAACTGGCAGTGAACCTGGGCACATAGCCGTGCTTGAGAAAGAACTGAATGGAGAAATGAATGGTGGTGGGCAGATCTTAGAGAGGTCATGCAGACTGGGGGCTAAGGGCGAGCACCGGAGCTGAACCGCCTGGGTTAAATCCCAGCTCCACCGCCTCCGGGTTGTGTGCACCTGAGCAAGTTACTTAACCTTTCTGAGCTTCCGTGTCTCCATCTGTAAAATGAGAATAGAGCTAGTACTCCCCTCATACCGGTGCGGTAAAGATGAAACAATCCAGCGCATGTTGAACTGAGAGTGGTGCCTGGCACTGAGTTACCCTCCTCGTTACGAGGCCAACCTCCCCGGGGAACCTCTGATAAAAATGAGCAGGGAAGAGCCTGGGCATCATTGCATCTTGGAAAGACAGGAGGACACTTCCACCTCCGGCAAAAATGAAGGAGCACGGACCAGATTTACCTTCCTGTCTGAAATCGCAACAACAAAACGCATGAAATACATGAAACCAGGGCTCTCGAGCACTGGACATTAAGCAACAAATGACAGTGATTCCTGAGACATGAGAAACAAAGGAGGGGAGCCCTACAATTGTCACCATAAGCCCAGAGACAGCTTCCAGGCTCTGGCATGAGAGAAGGGACCTGGCCAAGAGCCTGGAGTCTCCCATGCTAGGGCAGACAGGGCTGGGGTCCAGAGAGGCCAAAGTGGGGAGAGTTCGTGGGTCAGAGGCCAGAGAGGAGTCGGCTACGCAGAGAGAATTCCAGAGAGTCCTCCCTGAGAGCCCAGCTGCATAGCAATCCGGTTCCAGCAGGAAGCAAGCTGAAGCTGCGTAGAGGAAGCGATCACCGGGATTACACAGGACCCACCGGCCAGAGCAGAAAGCCTAGAGGTTTGGATTTGCTAGTGCGGTGAAACGACCCCTCACTAAATGCTGCTCTGGCCCCACCTAACAAAGCTTGAAAGCAAGACCTGAAAGGATTGAATGGTTTCCAAGTAACTTAACCCCGTTCCCAATAAAGCTCAAGAACCTTTCAATGTATACAAAAATAACCAGCACCCTGTGCAGTGAAATTCACAATATTGGGCATCCAATAAGAAATTATCAGGTAACGCACAGGAAGGATAAGCAGCCGGTAATGAGAAGATCAATCGATCCATTGAAACCAGCCCGGAAATGACATGGCATGAGTGAGCCAGGATACTCAAACATTGTTACTGTATTCCACACGTTGAAGAAGCTGGAGGAAAGCGAACATTTAACTAGAGGCATGGAAGATAATGACAAAGACCCACTCGAGCCTCTAGAACTGAAAGCTACAGTGCTGAGATGAAAAATGTACTGGAAACAATTAACAGCAGTTGGAAACCTCAGGGGGGAAAAAAAGGTTAGTGAACTATGAAGACATGGTAATAAAACGTACACAAAATGAAACACAAAGAGGAAACGGACCCAAAATGAAAGAGTAGAGCATCACTGAGTTATTGGGCAACTTCGAAGCTGGCTACACTTGTGCAGAGGTCCCTGAAGGAGAGGAGATAGAGGGGAGGACAGAAACAGTTTCAAAGAAATAACAGCTGAAAGCTTTCCAGATTTGAAACCCGTAAACCCCCAGATCCCACAGGCTCCACAAAACCCAAGCGCAAGAAACATGAAGAAACCGTCACACCAAGGCACGTCATAACCAAATTGCTTAAAACCGGCGATAAAGAGAAAACCTTAAAAGCATCCAGAGAAAAGAGACGTTATATACATTAGGACAAAGATCAGGATGACGGCAGATTTCTCTCGGGAAAGACACGAACGGGAAGGCAGGAAGTAGCATGTTTAAGGAACGGAGATGAAGGCTGGAAGCTGGGGGGGGAGGGGCGGGGGGCAGAGCCGAGCATCCAGGGGGACAGGTGGTGATGGCATGAAGTCCAGGGTGGCAGAGAGAGCGGCGGAGACTTAGCCACAGCCCTGGGGTGCGAAGCACGGTGTAGGGGATGGCGTGGGTTCTGGCTCAGGTGGCTAATGATCCCCAAAACGGGGGACGTGGGAGAGGAGCTCATTTAGGAGAAGCTAGGGCTTCTAGCATGGATGATTCTGAGTGACTAGCAGGGTGCACAGAAGGCGGTTTGGCGGCTGGGAGAGGGAAATAAATTTGTCAGTTGTCTGACGATAGATTAGTCAGAATAGGAAAAGCCGTAACTCAGAAACAAATAAATCCTGAAATCTCAGCATCTTAACAAAAAAGCTTATTTCTTATTCACACAAAGGTCACAGCGGGCTGGCAGAGGATGTGCTCCGGCCAGGGACTCAGCGACCCACCTGCCCTCCGTGTTTCACGCCGACTCAACCCATACGGAGGCCTGGGGAGGACACCAGCGCCGCCAGGGGGCGGTGTGGGCGTGGTCGCTCCGCACAGCTCATTGGCCAGAAATGTCACGTGGCCTCTACCCAACTGCAAAGGAGGCTGGGAAATGAAGCGGGAGGGCGCGGAATTTTGGGAACGCGCTGAGGCCGTGAGTTTAGATGGGAGAGCCCACGAAATTTTCGAGGTAGAAAAGTTAGTGGACGTGGGTCTGTAGTTCCAGGAGGAGCCCTAGCATTTGAGGAATGGGTGGAAGGAAAGGACAGAGGAGGGTGAGCGAGGTGAGGGAAGAAGAGGAGGGCACACACACTGTCCTGGAGGGTAAGGTAGCCAAGGCTCCAGGGCAGGCGCAAAACCCATCCTGAGCTGCCGTGTGTCCTTTGGAGTCTTGAAATCGTCTTCAGGAGATAATATTATCTCTTTCACAGATGCAGAAAGCGGGGTTCGGAGGCCTGATTGACTCGGGCGCCCGAGTCATGGTGATCTGGCAGAGACCGAAGCCAGGTTTCTCCCCCCACGCTCTGCTCCCTGCCTTCCCCAGTGCACCCTCAGACAGTGCTTACGGGGGAGAGCTTTACCGGCGCCCTCTGAAAACCGTGCTTCTCTGATTTTCTAGGTTGATCGCGGTGGTGGCGGGGTCTTTCCGGGGCCTCTCAAATTCTGACCAGCATCGTGACCCTCAGGACCTCAAGGTTCCTCCGGCACCACCGTGGACCTGCACCCCCAGGCACCACACTGTGGTGGAGGGCAGGGCTGGCCGGGCCCCCCTGGACTAGTCCTGCTCCCCAAACACCCCGCACCCCTTCTCCATCCTCTTCCACTGCCCCCCCCAGCATTAACAAAGCCTACCCCGATCACAAGACAGACAACCGGGACTGGGGAGGCCTAAGCAAGGGCCTCATTTGCCTAGGCAGGCCCCTCCTCCACCCGTTAATATGCACAGTTGCCATAGCAACATGCCCCAAAAGACTCTTCTTTGCAGTCGTCTCCCCTTCCTGTACTGCTGGGATGCTGCCTCCCCACCCAAGCTCGGAGGGCTCCGAGCTCAGTCCCTCATTTTACGGATGAAGAAACCGAGGCCCAGAGAGGGAAAAGAGCTTGCCCAAGGGCACACCGAGAGTTAACAGCAGATCCTTACCTAGAATCCAGGTCCCCTGATTCCAACTCCGGGGTGTCTCTCACCCTGAGGGGGTGGAGGGTATCAGCTCCCTATCCAATCACTGGCATGCTACATCCATGCTCACCTCAGGCTTCTAGGGAAGCCGTTGGGCAGCTCCAATGAAGAGATGACCACTGGGCTTTGGGCAGAGACTCAGGGTCAGAGCGAAGCACTGGGGATGGTGGGGGTGCAGGTACAGCTACATAGGTCCCTCTCGGTCTCCAGCTCAGCCCCTCCCCCACAACTCATTCATTCCACAAATATTTAGTATATGCCTGCTGTGTGTCAGGTGCTGGTCTAGGCCCTGGGGGGTCAGCTGTGATCAAAGTGACGAAAACCCTGCCCTGATGGGGCCGACATCCTTGTGGGAGCCGGAAGATGATGTGCAAACCACGTGGACGTAATATGATGTTGGGGTGAGGTGTTCAGAAAGGGGTAGGGGGGCCACTTGCTACTTGAGGTAAGGTACTCTGCGTGTTCCTTCACAACTTACCTGTCCCCCGGCCCACACCCCAGGGCCTCTGGTGTCTTCATACCTGTCTCTGATATGATTGCCAAGCAATTGATGTGTTTTGGGTGAACCCATGTTGGCCCAGGAGACTGAGGCTTTACCAGTAGAATTTTAGGCAGCGCAGGTGGCAGTTGGGAAGATGTTTGGGGGCAGTGGGCTCCCTGAAACGACGTGGGCAGCTGCCCTTCCTGTCCTTCGCATGGTCCACAGGCTCAGAAAGTCTGATATCAGAGGCCCAGACAAGATCGCCCACCACCACGCTCCAGCATCAAAATCCTAGACCGCAGTGTATAGTTCCTGGTGCAGAAAGACAGCCCTTCACCTCATTGTGAGAAGAAACAGCACGTCACAAGTACCCCTGGAGGCAGACTCCAGATACCAGGCCCTGTTGGCAGACACCTCCCTGGGAGGGAAGCTTTATTTCACTTCCCGCGGAAGTCTTCAAACATGTAAAACTGGAGAGTAGTGTAAAGAAACTCCCAGGTGCCTGTGTGCAGCTCAGGAAACATCAACTTGGGTTTCCGCCCGACCCCCTTCCTGCCCATTGGAACAGCAAACTGGGACTGATTTTATAAGGAAAGGGAAGAGCAGGAAGGCCCTCCCAACCCAACCTGGAAGAGGAGGGCTCCTGAAGTCCCAACTAAGCAGGCCATCAAGGAGACATTCTTGGGCAGGGAATGCCCAGGGCAGACCCTGAAGCTGTGGGAGCCCCGGGAGACCTACAGCCAGGACGGGGGCTCCTGGGTCAGCTGATGGGGTAGAGGAGCTTGGCTGAGGGAGCCTCGCCCCATTTCCTGCCCCAATTTCACCTCTTTGTTTTCCTTTCCTCCTCTCCCCCCCCCCCCACTTGCAATAAAAACATAATTATGGGCTTTACAAAAAAAAAAAAAAAGGCAAATTATGGTGACATGCTTTAATTATCTGCCGAGCAATGGCGGGCTGAATTACACAGGCTGGGCCTTGGAGGTTACCTAAAAATAAAGCAAGAAGCCTCATTAAATGCTAATTGCTGCTTTTGCCAACCGAAGTGAGAGCTGGGCACCATGTGCCATTCAGTGCCAGGCTGTCGGCAGGGAGGTCCAAGCCCTGGGAGGCTCAGAGTGCCAGGGCCAAGCCCTGCTAGGCACCCAGGGCAGTGCAGGGCAGATGGTGGGGGCAGAGAGAAGCTCAGATGTCAGGGAGAGCGCCTCAGTCTCCCCTGGATGTTGAGTGGGCAGATGGAAACCCGAAGCTGGGAGGAGGAAGCTGCTGTCCTCAGGGAGAACATCTAAAACAAATGTGGTCTGTTCTCCAGCCAGAGAGGAACCACACAGCCTCCTGAAAGCTCAGCATGTTTCTGTGGGCTCCTGAGAACCCCCCTCCCTGGGCCTGGAGGCTGAGAGGGTGTGGGGGGCACCTGGCATGGTGCTAAGGGGCCACTTCCGGGTCCCTTTTGCCTTTGCCTGAGAAGGCAGGATGGGAGAAACTGGCTGAGACACTGGAGCTCCACATGTGTGCTGGAAGGGACCCAGGTTTGTATACTGCCTCTGAGGCTGAGTCCCAGGGACCTAGGGTTCCACAAAGGTGTCCCTGTGTGGCCTGCTGCTTGGTGGCTTGGTGGGCTTCTGCCCAGGGCTAGTAGCAGCCTAGTCTTGGCTTTGGGCCTGCACAAGCTCTCGAGTGGGTGCTGTTCTGTCTTAGTTGCAGAGCCCCAAGGGCCAGAACCGCATCCATCACGTTCATTACCGCATGCCTGGAGCCTGGCCCATGGTAGGTACTTAGTACCTGTGGATCAGTGAGTACAGAACGGGACTGGCCGGGTAGCTGGGGTGGCTGGTTTTTCCAGGACTTTCCTAATCTTGGCACTGAAGTCTCTGGCATCCCAAGAAACTCTGCCACCCGCCCCCAAACCCCAGGTAATCCTAGGCCTGAATGCCACCCCCTCACACCCCCCAAACACACTTCAACCACACCCAGGTAGTTTCAGGCAGTGGCTCTCAGACTCGGGCTTGCATCACAGTGACTGGAAGACCTGGAAAATGGACTGCAGGACACCCCCCTCCCCGGCTCTGAGCTTCCATTCAGCAGGTCTGGGGTGGGGCCCATAATTTGCTTTCCTAACAAGCTCCCAGGGATGCGGATGCCGATTTAAAGGAAGGGTTCTGCCATTGGAATAGCGTGAAAGCCACTGAGTTGCTTGGTCCACTGGGCTGCAAGGCAGATGCCTGGGGGGCTTGTAAAATGTATTGTCACTGGCCCTACCCACAGAGGAGGAGACTGTAGCCCTGGGGCCTCTCTGGGCCTCTCCCTGGGAGCTTGTGGAGACTCCATCACCCCACTGGCCCAGCAAAGGTCTCTGGGGCCCACCATCCCTCTCTCCCAGGAACCAGGGACACTGCAAAGCCACCCCCCATCTTTTTGCAGGGTAAAGCTCCAAAGGCACTGCTCATGTGTCCATCTCTCTTGGGTGTCTCCCTTAACCCCAGGGAAGTAGCAGCGTGGCAGGGGGAGCTAAGACGAGCAGCCACAGGGGGGCTTCCCCACCCATGCATCAGAGCACATCCCAGCGGGGCCCACCTGTGGGGTCTGAGGCCCAGCTGTGCCACCCAGGGGAGGCAGGACACCTGCCCTCCCACACCCCTGCGCCAGGGCTGCCTCCCAGAATGCTGGGGAGACGAGTCCCTCCTCTCCACCTCAGACCCACGGAAGCTGCACACTCCTCCTTCGTTCCCGGGCCATGGCTGCTTGGACTTCGCCCCACCCCAGGCTTCCCCGCCCACACCCATCCTTAGTCCCGCAATTCTGTTCCTTTGGGCCATTCGGCATTTCTAGGCTGTATAAACACTGAGGTCTAAATCTCCCCCATCAGATGGGAAGCTGTGATTCTCCCCTCAAGGCAGTCCCTGAAGGTGGGGCTATGTCTCCTCCATCTGACTGGCACCCCCCTGAGCCCAGGGCCTGGGTGTCTCCATCTCACCTGCCCCTTCATAGAGTCCTAGGCAGGCTGGACTCGGCCAAGCCTCGGGAATGCCCCATGGGTCTGAGCCCCACCGAGAGTCTCCCCTGGCTCTGGGTGCTCAGGGGAGCAGAGGGGGCAGCACCCCACTTGGAAGGAAGCTGATTCTCCCCACCGGAACCTAGAAGAGGGGCTCCACAGATGTGGGGAGGGCACCTGGGAAAAGTCCTGGGTGGAGCATCAAACCCTCCGCCTAGCTTCGGGCCTCAACATGGCAATGGCCTTGGGAGGGAAACAGACCAGAGGGAACAAGGTGCCCGGGCTGGAGATGTCCTCGAAGAACTGGCCACACTCCCCTTCTTCATCCAAACTGCCCCCCGCCCCACACACGCTCCCCCCCCCCCCGCCCCCGGTCTGACAACCTAGTTTTGCCTGATTAGATTCTACCCAGTGCTCTAGCCTGTTGTGGGTTGCAGGCTTAGGAACCGTCCTGGGGAAGCAAGACTATCAGTGGGAAACACCCTCTTCCCCCTTTCTTTCTTTACAAATACGGGGCGCAAAGCAGGTGCTCTAGACACACGCACACACACATGCACACACACATGCACACGCACACACACACAGTCTCCCAGGCCATCCAAGGGAACAGGCTGCCTGAGCACAGGTGGGTGTGACCCCAGCCGAGTAAGGATGGGCAGGAGTAAGATGGGCTTACACAGGGGCCACTACCAGGGGCACCATGTAATGCACCACCCTCGCCTCTACACACCCAGTCCCTGCCTGGCCCCCACCCGGGCCCCTCCAGGCCCTTGGCCTCTGTGCCCCACACTCCAGCTAGCCAAGGAGGTGGGGGGGTGGGGCCTGCGGGCACACCAGAAAGGGGCGGCACAGGAAGCCTGGGCTTCAGCTGCAGCGGTGTCCTCATTGTGTCTCTGGCTCTGTAATTTACCCCTGGCAGGGCCCAGCCCCTAAGCTGCTTCCCGCTCCCGCCCTCCCAACCTGCCAACCAAGCCAGCTGCAGTGAACACACACTCGCACTTGCCGCTGGCCAGGGACAAACGTCCTCAATGATGTGGGTGCGATGCGGTTTTACCCCCACCTGGGCCTAAACAGACAGACGCTCACACTAGACACACAAGCGTGCATATGGGGGGGCCGGGAGCACACACAGACGTGCAGCCAAAACAGAGACACACACAGGGCTGGGGGGGGTGGGAGGGAGGGCGCACGCGCGTACCTGTGCCGCACACCCGGCCCACACGGACACACGCCACACTCCACTCTCCAGGACAGAGGCACACCTCATCCTAGCACCTGTCACCTGGAGACAGGACAGGCAGGAGGGCAGGGCTGTGGGTGCTGGGAGCCCTGGAAGCAATTTCTCAGCAGGAGAGTTTCCAGGCTGGACGGAGAAGGAGAAGCTCAAGTTATGAGGTGGGGATGGGAGGCCCAGGTGTGAGGACTGTGAGTCAGAGGAGAGGAAGGGCCAAAATGGTACCTTCCTTAGGGGCTGCAGGGACAGGGACAGGACTGGAACATCCCCCTTAGGGGACCACCAGCGGCTGATTTCTGGAATCTGCTGCAAGCCCTGGTCCCTCCCTGCCCAAGGCCTGTCCGTGCCCCGGCTCGATGCCAGCCCCGGAGGCAGCCTCCATCGCCCCCAAGCCCCATGTCTCCGTCGCCCACTTGATCCTTGCCTGTAATTCCAGGCTCTCCGGCTGCAGGTTGAGACTGGGGTCCGCCTGCAGGGCCCTCAGTGGATGTGGGGCCAGGGTGCAAAACCATGTGTTTATTTTTATTAGAAATGTTCTTGGTATAAAAACAATCATGCGCTACACATTGTCATCAATAACCATCACCAAACACCCAGGCACTGAACTCCGTGTCATCAGCAGGCGGGCAGGCGGGCGGGACACACAGCAGACGGGAGGGGGCAGGCGGGCAGGCTGCGGGCCGCAGGGACACAAACAGAGGCCACCGGGAGGACGCAGCACTTTGCAACACACTCGAGATCTGTTTTTGTTTTGGCTTTTTTGTGTTTTGAATTTTTTTGAGCTTTTTCTCTTTTGCAACATGTGAAGTTCGGTGAATGGGAGACGGTGGCAGGGAGAGAGCAAAGGCAGGATGTGATGAAGGTGACGAGGGGGGGGAGGACAGGAAAGAAAAATGTGCGAGACCTGGGTGGAGCACAAGGAAGAAACTGGAGACACCTGGAGACAGAGAATGCATCAGGGAGAGGCAGCAGAGGCAGAAAGAAAAAAGGTAGGGGAAGCAGAGCACACAGGTGAAGACACAGAGAAAAGGCAGTGATAAAATAAAGACGGGGATGGAGACAGACTCGGACAGTCACCGATGGCACAGGCAGAGACGACGGGGGAGAGAGAAAACCAGCACTGGGGCTCACACAGCCTGAGCCCCTGTGATTCGGGGCCAGGAGGGGCCATGGTCCAAGATGCAGGCTCCTGGGGTGGCCTGAAGCTTCTTGGCCCCTCGTCCTTCCCCTGCTGTCACCTGCCTGGCTTGCCCAGGCTGCCCAGCGGTGACCGCCGGGGCTCTGCTGTCCTCAGCACCAAGCCACGTCCGTGGGTGCCCACGGGCAGGCAAGACATCAGCTGGGCCCCTGGGAGTGGCCCTGGCCCGACGCGCCAGCCACAAGGGTCTTGGATCCTCCTCTTCTTGTTCGGCTCTGGCGGTCTAGCTAGATTGCATGGTTGGTATAGGTGACGTAGGTCTGTTTGGTGGCCAGTGCTGGAAGGAGAGAGACCGGGGGTACCCAGGCATCAGGGGCTGGCTTCTTCAAACCCCCCTTCTGCTCAGGCACTGCCCTGCCCGTGGCATCAAGTCCAGACCCCTGAACCAGGCAGTTCACAGCCCCCAACCTGCATGGCGGCCCCACCCCACCCATCCCATCCCATCATTTGCCCCCCTTTCCTTCCACCACCCTGCTCCCCGCCAAGTTCCCCCTCCCTGGACTCGCCTAGTCTCTGAACATCCATCCCACCTCCTCATCTCTGCTGGGGCCAGGCTCCCTGCCTGGAGTGTCCTGCCCTCCCCACACTCCTTTTAGTTAGGACCCCTCCTTAGGGCGCTCCCTCCCAACCCCACCGCTCTGGGAGGGTCCGCCAACCCTGCCCCCATGGATGAAGCTCCTGCCACCACCTCCCGACTCCACCACACTTGAAGAGAATCATTTTTATTTGTAATATAATTGTATAGCCTTAAAGTATTATCAGCAGAAGTTTCAGGTCAACAGCACCCGTTCTGGAAGAGCACATGCAAAGAACAGACATCAGACATAGCCTGGCAGCCTAGAGGAAGGGAGTGGCGAACCGGGATGGAGGAAATCAATGATGGAACCAGCGCAGTGGGGGCTCGTGAGGCTAGAAACTGACTAGCTGACCGGTTAGCTGGCTAACTTGGCCCCCGTGCGGCACCCAAGGAAAGTGGAAGGCCTCCAGGCCCCCTGGGGCCTTGGTGTGGCTATCCTTCCCATTTCTAGGCATCCCTGTCTCACCTTAGCCTTGAGTCTTCCTTATCCACACCCATTGCTCTGGCCCTCGCTCAGCCATGCCCTGGACTTGCGTGTCTAGGTATCCCCCATTTCCTGGCCCCAGCCCCCGGGGCCCTCCCAGCCACTAACAGCTGGGTGGCAACATCAGCTCTTCCCAGCAGCACAAGCCTCCCCCTGCCTCTGCTCGGTGGGAGTTCGGACCTCACAGCAGCCTAGTGAGGAGGCCAGGTAAGTGCCACCCTTGTGTGAAAAATGAGGCACTGGGGCCAGAGGGGTGAAGACGCTGGCCAGGTCCCATGGGTTGGGACAGCTCAGTGGAGATAATCAAGGTCAGCCTTGTCGCTTGGGGTGGGAGTTGTATGCTGGTGCCCAGAGGCGGCTGGATGGGAGACAATCATGGGGCCCTTGTTTGCAAAGCTGCCCTGACACCCCATCAGGGTCCTGTCAGCTCGGGAAAGGAGTGTGCAGCCAGGGCATCTGGCCTGGGGCAGAGGACACAGAGGGGAATGGTGTGACGGGCTGCACACGGTACCCCCCCCCCCAATCCTCTCTATCCCGTTTTCACTGGGCCTGTGACTGCCAAGTTAAGACTACATTTCCCAAGCTCCCTGCTCGATGACAGTCCTGCTAATGACATGTGAGTGGAAGCGTTGGGTGTGATTTGCATATCATTTGATTAAAACAGATGGTTTCTCCTGTACTTCCTCTCTTCCGCCATCCATGGGCATAACAGACACTGAGAGCAAACAGCCTCAGCACAGCCCTCTGGAAGCTGATGGAAGAAACCCGGGTCCCCGTTCCTGCCCATCCACTACACCAGCGTAGCTAGAAGCCCACTGACACAGGCCAGATTGCTGGATCCAACGCTCAGGGTCCATCAAGTGTGGCAAGAAGCAAACTTGCTGGAGGTGGGGTGAGCAGAGGGCTACACCATAGGACCAGTGGGGAGGCCCAGGGTGGAGGGCAGGTGAACTAAAGGAAGAACTTTCTCCTGGCCAGAGCTGAGTGGAGAGGGTAGCCTTATGTGGTAGTGGAAATATTCAAGCAGAACATGAACAATCACTTGGCTGAGCAGTTGCCGGGAAGTTTCAAGTTTTAGGTGCCACCCGGACAGGTGTTAAGGGAAGGACACGGAGCCCATGATCTCAGGAAGAGGGTAAGAACACAGCACCTTATATTACACCAAGAGTTGCCACCTTCGTTTGTAAAGTCACCCACGGGCCTCTGTGGTGCCAGCTGAGTATGAGGGAAGAAGGACCATCAACAGCACCCACGAGGCGCCCGGCCAGGAGGCCAGAGGTGCCAATAGGAAGGTGTGGGGGTGCAAGGATCAGCGCTCTAGGGACAGGAGCCTCTAACTCCCTCCCTCTGTGAATTCTGGCAGCTCTATCCCCCACCCTTCTAGGCCTCAGTCTCCCCACCTGTAACATGAGAGCGGTGACCCTTTTGCCCAGACTGCTTTTCCGGAGGGGTTCCCCCAGCCCCCGTCTCCGCCCTGCTCTATCCAGCACTGTCAGTAAATGAGCCGGCAGCTGGCTCTGTAAATCACGAGCCGCAGCCCGGCCGTTGAGAATCAGTTCCCCAGGGCTCCATCACCCCCTGGGTGAACTGATAAAATTGAGTTTCCAAACCTGTAAACCCGTCAGCAGCCATGGCTCAGAGGTGAAGGAAGACTGCGGCAGCAAAACCAACTGTAGGGAAACGCGCGCCTGAGTGCGGCCGCGGGGGCACCGAGGTGGGTGAGAGGAGAGAAGGTGGCAGGGAGGTGAGGAACAGTTGGGCCCTGTTGTCCCTCTAAGACCAGAGCTGTCTCCAATAGAAAATCCAGTCCTTGGGGTCCAGAACCTGGAAGCACATTCAGCCCTCAGCTACAAGCCAGGGGCCCCAGAGTCCTTCAGCGGAGCTTCGGTCTCACCATCTGGAAAATGGGAGCAGTGAGTCTGCCCGGGCCCCCAGGGAGCTAACTTGTGAGGCTCAAAGGGAAGCGCTCTGACCAGCAGTCAGGAGACTTCGGGTCAAGTCCTGCCCTCCCCAGGACAGGGGATCTCAGCACCTGCCAAGCAGCCCTTCCAACAACTTGAACCTCTCTCAGAGCCTCAAGTGCCTCATCTGTAAAATGGGATAACAAACCCTTGGCTGGCTCTTAGCCACAGGGTGGATGCAATCCTCTTTAAACCCTGCAAAGGGACAGGGCTGAAATAACTACAGCAATGAGGACAGGGTGGGGAGAGCAGCACTCCAGGGGCATCCTCAGCATGAAGGGAGGGATGGGGTGAGGGGTATGCTCGAAGGTCCCCAAACCCATGCCTCGCTGATGATAGGTTTTTTTGCTGCTGGTTTTCAGTCCCTGCCACTTCAGATAACAATTAGCTGGGCAGTGGCAAGCATGAGCTGACAGCCCCCATTTGTTGCCCCATGTCTCTGTGCCCAATCTGCCCGCAGTCAGGCCCCTGAATTATTTATTCTGTTGTTTGTTTAAAGATACGTGGCCTGCCAGTGACAGAGTGAAAAATATCCCTGCTCCACAGGAGTGACATCTCCCCACTCTTCCTCTCACACACCCCTCAAAACTAATCACCTGGCTCTGACCCAACACCTCTACAGCCCCTGCTATCACCGACCTAAGGGATAGTGGGGGCGAGGGGCCCTGGCCTCTGGCTCCCATTGCAGCTCTCACGCCTGGGAACACTGCGCGGCCCCTCGCCAAGCCTCCGCTCCCCTCCTTGTCTGCTGGGGGGTGGGGTGGGAGGGGGGTAATTGTACCCTGTCCTCATGTGACCAACCTGAACAGAGGCAGAAGAAACAATGTCTATCGCAGCTGTCGGGGAAGGTCCCGCACTCTGGTTCTCCCTGGCTTTTGGGCTCAGGGTGTTAGCTCTACTTGGCCGCCCAGGGTCCCTGGAGGGTTAATGCCCCACTCTGATGAGCCCACGGCAGAGCCCATTTGACAGACCCGCTTCTGCACCGGCAGAGTAAAGCATGAGGGACGGAACCCGAGAAGGAGGAAAACAAGCCAGGAGTGTGGGTCGGGGAGCAGTGAGGGGTCCCGGCTCAGGACACAAGGGCCTGGCTAGCGGCCGCACTTGTAGTTTCTGCAGATCTAGCAACGGTGGGGAGTCCTGGGGCGACAATGTCCCCTCCCCTCTCAGAGTGGGGTCCTAGGGCCGTAGGCCCTGGGGAAGCTGGTGGTCTGGGAGGAGGAACAAGACTGAAAAGAACCAGAGGTCATTTGGCAAAAGATGGTGGGGGGGCCAACATACAGTCATCAAGATGTCAGTGAAGGGGGTGCCAGAAGCCAGGTATACTGCTCTGCCCAGAGAATGGAGACCCAGAGCTAGGGAGGCCTTGTGAAGTCAGGGTCAAGGGAAAGACACCATGTGGGGCCAGCCAGCCACCACCTTGCTGTGTAACCTCAGGAGAGTCACTCACCCTCTCTGGGCCTCAGCTGTGACTCAAACCTCTAGCCCTACCCAGGCCTCACGGGACAGCAGTGAAGATCACTGAACAGGGGAGAGGGCTTTGGGGGTAAAAAGTCCTGGATGGAAGTAGAGAGGGGCTCTCATTCTTTCCACAGGTGGGTGGCACTCAATACGCACGTCAATAGCATGTAGCTGTGCCACGACAGGCTCTGCTTCCCCCAGAGACACAGGTGGGGAGCCTGTGAGAGGTGCTGCCACCCCCCAAACACACCAGGGAGGCCAGGGCTCCTATTTCCCCTGATCTCTGTGGATGACAAAGGGCCTCCTCTCTGGAGCCTGGGCTCAAGACCCCCCTGCAGTCTAGCCTATATCCCTCCTGCTGCCATCAGCAATGCCCATTTGTGGCCTCTGCCCCAGGACTAGAGGGAACAAGCTGAGACTAACCCCCAGGTCTCCTGGGGGAAGGGGCTCTTCTCCTCCTTCCCCACCAATGGGAGCCCCCCAGGACTCGCAGAGAGCAGGGGAGGCATGAGATGCTACCAATTAAGTGTGGGCACTTGCAGGATGGCCAGGGAGGGAGCCAATGACTCAGTGGGGCACGGCGACCAGAGCAGCCCCTCCGTCTCTCCCCTCACCAGAGCAGCTGGAAGCAAGGCCCACGGAGGCCCACCCCACAGGTGGGAGACCCCAGGGCTCGCCTCCCAGGGCTGAGGCCTCCGTCTCTCTAAGGAGGGAGCCGTGATACCACTGTGGAGGTCAAGTCCAGCCCAGGCACCTGCTGGCTGAGTGACTCGGGTAGGCACCTAACCTTTCTGAGCCTCCCTTTCCTCTTCTATATTACACAGATGATAAAAATGCCTGCCTTTCAAGGTTGTTGTGAAGATGAAAACTGGTACATGGAAGGCGTGACACACAATCAGGGTTTAAGAAATTGTGACTTCTCTTCCAGGTGCCCCCGAGGCCTAACCTGCCCCTTGCATGTTCGGCTCCTCTCTCCTCTCAATCTCTTCTCAGAGGGCTGGCTGCAGGGGGGCCAGGGAAGTCACCAAAGATGGTGGCCTCGCTCCCTCCCATGCACATTCCTGCCTAGGCGGAGACCGTGGGCCTGCCCCTTAGATGCCAGGGTCCCTGTCTCCTTCTCTCTCCCCATCCCCCTCTCTGCTGAGGTCTCCTTGGACAATCCCTTGGAAGCACCCTGCTACCTGAGAACTGAGGCCTTGGAGGCCTTCCATCCAACCCACTCCTTCCCTCACCCAACCTGGGGACCCACATCCTGAGGCCCCATCTCCCAGGGCCCTGGTAGGGGGTGGCCAGGCTGTGCCCTGTGCCCGGGTTATTTAAGGGCCAGAAGGCAAGGGCCTGGCTAGACAACCCCTTGAGCAGAGAAATCCCAGAGCCCCCATCACCCTGCATGAACCAGGCTCCCCGGTGGCCTCACCCTAGGTGGGCAGATATCCCTGGAAGGGTGTAGCCAGGGCTAGGTGGGGTGGGACCTTGAGGGTCTCTCCTGGTTACCAGGATGGGGCGGGGCAGAGGGGCACTAGCCTGGTGCCTCCAGGGTCTCCCAGAGTTCCCACTCACCTGTGGCTTCAAGGCCCTCCCAGTACCCACTGAGGACTTGGCTCAGGGAGGGGTGTGGCCTGGGTCCCAGGGGGTGGGGGGCTGGCCTTGTCCAAGAAGGGGGGGGGGCCCTGAGTGGGCCCAGAGGGAAAGGAGCGGGGCTAGGCACTCACCTGGGGTCTCCAGGTTCTCACAGAGCTCAGACTTGGCCTCACCGTTGGGCCGGAAGCTGCCCTTCTGCGTGAACTTGTTGGACATGGTGGCGGCGGTGACGACGGCTTTGAGGCTGCGCTTGCGCTTGGGCACGTTCTGCTCCGGGTGGAAGAGGATGATGTAGACCTTGGGCATGTAGAGCATCCCCAGGGACACCGAGGCGCTCAGACTCACCGAGACCGTCAGCGTCGTTGTCTGGATATACAGCTGCAGGTGGGCCAAGGGCCGTGTCAGAGAGGGCTCCGCCCGGGGCCTCAGGGACCCCGACCCAGGAGACAGACAGACAGGACAGACCCCCGGGGGGCTCTGCCCTGTGTCCCACTGACTCTGGGCAGAAGGGAGTCGTGGTTTGGAGCCAGGACTTTAGACCAGACCAAATTCTGGCTCTACCACTTCTAGCTATGTGATCTTGGACAAGTCCCACCCTGTGCCTCAGTTTCCTCATGGACAACATGGGCATGATATGATAGCACGTACCTCACAGCATGGCCATAAGGATGAAATGACTTGATAAACGGTGAATGTGTGTAGAACAATGTCTGGCATCTGCCACGTGCATGGAAGGGTTCCCCACTGCGACATGCTATAGGGAGGCAGCACCTGAGGAAGGGCCCTCAGGGGACCAGAGCTGACCCTCCCAGGGGCGGCCCCCTGCACGGGGCTGGGAAGGAGAGGAACATCTGTTGGCGCCTTGCATAACTCCCAGTGGCTGGGCCACAGCCCTTGGACCAAGCCACCATTCAGTGACTGCTCCCCCCTCAGGCCACCCTGTGCAGAACAGGCATTGGGACGGGAGCCACTGCACCTGGCAAGATATGGCGATGGCAGCACGGTCAAAGCTCATTTCACGCTCACTCGCCAGCACTAACAGTGACAGATGTTTAACAAAATGAAAGTCCATTAATCTGGGTGTCGGCTAATCCATTCTTCAATAGTGGGGCCTTCCAGGCAGGGCCTGACAATTCCCACCACCCCGACCTGGGGTCCCCTCCCCACCTCCTCCCTCCTTCCCAGTCCTCCAAGCCTCAGCTGTCCCTCTAGCTGCCCCCGCCCTCAGCCTGGGTGGGGCCAGAGGAGGCCTAGGCTGTGGCCCCCAGGTCTGGGCATGGGTCAGGCAGGAAATGCTCTGCCCTCTAAATCTGCTGTTTCTAGGCCTGGGGCTGATGTGCCACCTCCTCTAGGAAGCTCTCCCTGACCCCCAGCTGTGTCTGACCCCCATGACACCCATTCTCATATCCCACCCCATCTCCTGCCCTTCTCCAGAAATGCCACATGACCAGGTCTAGCTACCCCTTGGGAAAGAGGCTGGAGAAGCTCTAGGGTCTGAAAGGAGAGAGGGGTATGGCCCTGAGGAAGCCTCAACCCCTCTCTGGCCCTCAATTTTCTCATCAATGCAACAGGATGGGAGCATCTACCTCTCCCAACCCACGAGGTCACCAAAACACAGACTGAAGCCGCGTGAACTTGCATAGCAGTGCGGGGAAGGAGGAGGGAAGCGTGGAGAGGCTGTCTCATGGTCACTGTTCAGAAAATGCCACAGGCCTGGGGAAATGAGAGCCTAGTCCCCAGGGAGCACACACCCCTCTGGACACGGTCATCCCCACCCCACCCCTTAAACGCAAGCCACACTCACCCTCGGGTGACAGCACTACCTCCAAGCCTGACTAGCCAGCGGGAGGGTGCTGGCTGCCTCTCTTGCCTCCTGAGGTGGGCCTGGTGGCCGGGGCAGGGGGTGGGGAACAGGCTCCACGCCATTGGAGATAACAATGAAGGTCTGGGCTAACCAATATCTTCACCATCAGACTGGGTGAGAGTATGTCCCCCTCATTAGACTGGGGGCTCCCTGAGGGCAAGGGCAGTCTTGCCTCTCACACTGGGTGTTCTTGGCTTTAAGGGTCATGTTTCCAAGTCAGATAGTCATCTTACACCCTCTGCCCCACCTTGTTGATTGGGTGGGGTTAGGGGGTGCTGTTGGGCCCATATGGACTTGGTGGGACCAGGGACAGAGGCACCTCTCTGAGCCCTGCAGTGGACACAGCCCTGTGTTGGGGACCAGAGGCCTGGGGGCCAGACTCCACTCTGCCCCAGCCCACTGTGGGATGATAGGCCCCTCTAGTAACACAGGCAGAGTCAGCTCCATGGGCACACACACTTGTTTTCATGTCCTGCTGCTGCCATCTTGAATCCTGAATCATTTTTGAACAAGGGGCTTTCCCTTTCTATTTTCACAAAGCCCAGAAAACCATGAAGCCAGCCCTGAGCCAGCGGGGGGGCGGGGGGGGGGGAGCACAATCCTTGATGTTCTATTTTCTATTTTGCTTTTCAGCCTAGGAGCCTTTCTGCAAACAAAATACAAGATGCGGTGTAAATAGATCAAACATAAGCAAAGCTGCTCCCATCTGCTGGGCCCCACCCTCCCAGCCTGAGCCTCAGGGGCTCTTCTAGCCCTGCAGGCTGGGGGTGGCCCACCCTGTGTAAGCAGAGTTGGGGCTGCATGCTCCCCCCCACCACCCCAGTCCCTTTCCATGCCCTAGGGTCTGGAATTCCCACCCCACAGCAGATCAGGCGGCACCACCTGGAGGTGGTATCATGCTGATTTCATCAAAGAAGCAGTGGTCTTCTAGAACCTCTAGAAGCCAGCAGGCATCCCCACAGGGCTGGGGCCCAGGCACGGATTCAGCTCTTGAAGGCAGGGGAGGTGAGAGGCAACCTCCGGGATGTGATCTCATCTTTGTCCCACCTGCCCATCTCCCTGATCTGGTTGGGTCCTTGCTACACTCTGTCCTTTGCAAGAAGTCCTGCCTTCGTCTCTCAAGTGACTGCTTCCCAGAGTGAAGGTTGGGTTTGATGGGTGTGGACAGAGGTTACCCTGGGTGGGGCAGAGGACACAGAAAGGAGCTGCTGTGGAGATCGATGATGAGTTCCTGGTGCTGTGCTAGGCCTGGTGGGTGTAGGGGATAGGGCCCTTTTGGTGACACTAAGGAGTTCTGCCTGCTCCGTGCTTCTGCCCAGGCCGACCCTAGTGGCTACCGAGATCCCCAGAGTCTGTACAAACCAGATCAATGAACTTCCTTACAACCCGGGCAGCCCCTGGGGCCAGGTCCTGGCTAAGTCTGCTGAGCAGTAACCCCACGCAGTAGAGAAAGCACAGTCCCGACGGCCCAGAGTAATGCCACACGGCTGCAGCGATAACCCCTGAAAATCCAGGCTAATGCTGGGAAATCCATCCGCTTGCTCATCAGAGCAGCACAGGCAGCTTTACTCTGCGCCGGCACCTGCACGCGTGTGTGCATAGGCACCACACACATGCCCACAAGCACACACACCCATATACACACTCATCTCTGCATTCGCATAGACACACCTGAACTCACAGCTGTACACTCACGCCTGACTCAGACTCCTACCTGGGCACGCGTGTGTGTATGCATAAATACACATACACACACTCCTTCATGCACTTGGGTACACTCACCTGCATACACACAGATGCAGTCACACATATCTGCGCACATATCTAAATACACACATATAACTGTACACACACACACCTGCACATACATTGATCTATACACCCACACACATACCGGCAGCCAGGGTCCTCTGAGCATACACACCTGCCCATCCTCAATTTGCACGCACACCCACCCGCACACAGATACGCACACCACCCACTGACCCCTGAACACACACAGAAAAGCACACACACCTCTCTGTCTCCGTACCACAGCTCTAGAAAACAGCCCCTCGTCCCACTCTATACACACTTGCGCGCACACATATGCACACACATGCACACACAGGCAGCAGCCAGGCCTACAGCTTCCACTGGGGCACCTTGCAACACTGAGAGCACAGCACAGACATGGCCCCAGGGCTGCCTATGCCTCTAGGAGGTCTGGGGTCTGAACCCGCAGGGACTTCAGAGCTCATCTCCCCTTCCCCTCTCCGTTCAGAGAGGAGGGACGTGTCCCATGTCCCACCCATCAGGGGCAGAGCAGGGCCATAGGCCAAAGTTGGTGTGAGGCCAGCCTGCTGTGTGACCCTAGGCAAGTCCCTGCCCCTCTCTGGGCCTCAGAAGAGATCTTTCCAAGGCTCCTTTTCATAATCAATACTGAGGGGAGCCTCCTAAAAAGGGAGAAAAGAGAGGCAGGCGGGGTGGCCTGGAGAGATATGGGAGCTGAAAGAGGGGACTGGGCATCAGCAGCTGGAGGCTCCCTGGGAGGGCGGGGACCCCACAGGGAAGCACCGAGCTGGCAGGCAGCCAGAGGAAACCACGGGAAGTCAGAGTAAGGGGCTCAACCTCGGTGTTATCTGCCTTCCAGCCCTGATTCTTTACTCGCCCCCTCCCCCCCCCCCCCCCCCCCCCCCCCCCCCCCCCCCCCCCCCCCCCCCCCCCCCCCCCCACTCCAGGAGCCAGGGGGAGGAACCTCCTGGTATTGCTGAAGGTAATTTCTCAAGCCACCAGCTTCCTGAAGTGAGGTGTGGCTTCCCCTGCTGGCTCTGCAGGCCCCTTGGGCACTGCCGGGCAAGGGGCTTCTGTCTGCACCTGCACCCCGCAGGCCAGTGCGGGGCTGGAGACCCGGCTGGACCCAGTGGCTGCTCTGACTCAGGTGTGCAGGGTGCCCTGGAGCCAAACCTGGTCTTTGACCTCAGGACACTGGGGTCTGCTTCTCAGAACCCCTCAGCCCACAGGCCACCATGGGAAGACAGGCCACAGGCCTCCCTGGGCCAGGCCACGCAGTTCAGAATGGAGGGCAAAGCTCTTGCCCTTAAGGGGCTGTTGAAGAAGAGGTGGCACCTACAAAGGAAGCCCCAGGGCAGGGAGGTGGCCCAGGGCTGCAGGGGGCAGCGTGGACTGGGCTTGGGGCTGGGAGGCTCCTGAGTTAGGCGAAGCAGGGTCAAGTTCAGCCATGCCACTGACTGGCCGTGTGATCTCAGACAAGTCACTTCACTTCTCTGTGCCTCTGCGTCCTCATCTATAAACTGGGATGGTGCTATCTACCCTAGCCTGCCATGTAGAGCCTGCCGGCCATTAGGCAGAGCGTCTGGCCATGACAAGCACCCCATCCACCGTGGCTTTGACAGCAGCCTCACTGACCGTGGCTTTGACAGCAGCCTCACTGAAAGCCAAGCATCCCTAGCCGTTCACACCCGGGCAGGCTCGCAGCTTCACATTCTGTCCATGGGCCGACTCCCCCGACTACATCTCCAGCCCGGCCCTCAGCCCCGAACCCCAGACTTGTAGTATATTCAACTGTTGGCTCAACAGCGCCACTTGGACCTCCAACGGGCATATCAAACATAGCACACCCAAAGGACTGCCCGGTCTCTGCCCCCACGCAGGCTCCCTGTGGTCTTCCCCAGCTTAGGGCCTGGACTTCCCTTCCTTCCGACGATCCTCACACCAAAACCTGCAGAGTCATCCTTGATTCTCCTCTGCACTTCTTGACCCACTTGCAATCCATCCAAAGTCCAGCCGGCCCCCTGCAGGAGCCCCTGCTTCGCGGCACCCCCACTGCCAGCAGCGCCCTGTGGAGATCGCTGCAGTAACCTCCACGCTGGCTGTCCTGCTTGCCTTCCTCGGGGCTCCGCCCAGCAGCAGGAGGGGTCCTTCTAAATCTGCGTTACATTCCTCACTGCTCAGAACTCCACCGTGGCTCCCTGCTGGCTGACGGTAGAACCAGTGTCCTTCACACAGCCTCTGGGTCCTCCGCCATCTGTGCCGTCATCTTTCTGACCCTGTCCCCATCACCCTCCTCTGGATTCCTCAGCCCCAGCCCCCCACAGTGGGTAAACTGCCTTCACACCCATCATGCCATGTGACTGTTAAAACACCTTACACACTGCAAGAGAAGGGTCATGGCCCCTATCTACTGGTGAAGAAACTGAGGCAGAGAGGCCAGTCAGCTTGCCCAGAATCACAGACATGGAGCTCCGACCAGGAGCTGGGGTCCTTAGTCTCTACAATCCCCTGTCTCTGGGGGGATTGTCACTGGCTTCAGTGACTCCCAATCCTTTAAGATAAACCCCCACAGAAGCCAGGTAGTGCTGGGGCCAGGTTGTGGGCAGAGTCCACAGGGTCCTGGGGTGAGTCCAGGCCCACAGGACGGCCTGACAGAGCCAGCAGAACACAGCCTCTCTGCAGCTCTGGCTGGTGGAGGGGAGGACCCTCAGCTGAGGGTCCCGGGCGTCAGAGGCTGGGGGACAAGGAGAGGAGTGAGTTCCTGATCCCTCCCTGACCTAGGAACCCGTGGGGATCCTGTGAGGGCAGAGAGAGGGGCGGGCAGAGGATGAGGAAGAGGGGTGTGGAAGTCAGGGAAGATGGGGCTGGGCAGGGAGAGAGCTGAGGGACAGCCTGGAAAAGCATGAAGGCTGACAGAGGGTCAGCGACCCGGGCTGACAGAGAGAAGAGAGGGCGGTGAAGGGAGGGAGAGAGGTGGAAGGGGGAGAGGAGGGAGGGAAAGAGAAGAGGAAGACAGAAGGGAAGAGGGAAGGGAGGAGGAGGGTGGGAGGTAAGAGGGGAGGGGAGGGGAGGGGAGGCAGGAAAAGAGAAAGGGTGGAGGAGAGGAGAGATAACCTAGAATCTGGGGAACAGACTGGAGAGAGAGAAGGCAGTGGGGCGTGGAAGAAACCGCCTCCCGAGCAGGGTGAGAGGCTGGGGAGCCCCCCGAGACTGCCCCGGGCTCACGGCCCTCACCTCCCCCCACACCCGCCCTCCCAGGCGCCGCCACTCACCTTGTCTGCCGACTGCGAGGTGCCAAAGAAGATGGGGATGAAAGCGAGCCAGACGATGCAGGTGGTGTACATGGTGAAGCCGATGGGCTTGGCCTCGTTGAAGGTCTCGGGAACGCCGCGCGTCTTGATGGCGTACACGGTGCATGTGACCATGAGCAGCATGCTGTAGCCCAGCAGGCAGATGAGCGACAGGTCAGAGATGTCGCACTTGAGCACGCCCCGGGCGAAGCGGGGGTCGAGCGTCCGCTGGTCCTGGAAGTCCACCACCGAGTGGGAGGGGTCCACCACAAACCACACGCAGATGCCCAGCAGCTGCAGGGAGATGAGGCTGAAGGTGATGGCGAGCTGCGAGGCGGGGCTGATGAAGCGCGGGGCGCTGACGGAGCGCTTGCCCTGCTCGAAGATGCGGTAGATGCGGTTGGTCTTGGTGAGCAGCGCCGCGTAGCTGATGCTCATGCCCAGCCCCAGGAAGATGCGGCGCAGAGAGCAGGTGCCCAGGTCAGGCTCGGCAATCATGAGGAAGGTGGTGGCGTAGCACAGGAAGATGCCGGCCAGAAGCACGTAGCTCAGCTCGCGGCCCGAGGCCTTGACGATGGGCGTGTCGTTGTAGCGCACGAAGGTGACCACCACAAAGAGCGTGGCAGCGATGCCCACCACGGCCAGGAAGAGGGGCAGCACGGCCCAGGGCGAGTCCCACTCGAGCTTGATGATGGGGATGGGCCGGCAGCCTGTGCGGTTCTCTGTGGGCCGCATATCATACGGGCAGGTCTTACAGGTGTAGCGGTCCACCTGATACTGGTAGCCTGTGCAGGGCTCACAGTGCCAGCAGCAGGGTATGCCCTTCACGGTCTTCTTCCGCTCGCCTGGCTGGCAGGGCAGGCTGCAGATGGAGCGGGGCAGCTGCTGCCCGCTCCCCGGCCAGTGCATCCGCTCTATCTGGCAATGACAGCACAGGGGAGCCGACCTCAGGATATGCCGCCCGGGGCCCTGGGCCACCCCACTGGCAGGCACCTGGGGCCCCACACCTCAATCACCCACTTAAGCGGTTAAAATGTGGCTGCCCAGCCCCCCCACCCAGGACAGCTGGGTTTAAATAAACCCACCTGCTTGATTCAGACACAGCTAACCTATGGGAATCCTGAACTCCCAAGGGCCGTAAGAAGAGCCCCAGAGAGCAGCAGGGACAACCGAGAGTCACCCAGGGAAGCACAGGGAACTCAGGAGTTCTGACCCCCCAGCCCCTTAAGGCCTTGCTTGCGGGTCCCCACACCAGCAGCATCAATATCACCCAGGAGCTTGCTGGAAATGCAACATGTTGGCCCACTCCAGACCTACTGTCTCAGAATCTGAGCTTTAACCAGACTCTGCAGGTGACTTATGTGCATGGCTCGGCCCATGGGGCCTCCTCCTGGCAGCACACGAAGCTTAGTTCAGCAGACAGCTATGAACAGATGTTTTTGCAGATGATACATAATATGTGACCAGGGTTAGTGTTTCTTTACATCTTGCTCTAAATTAGTGCAAGTCACCGTTATAGGGCTCTGAAGACACAACTGCTATGAGCAAAGGGGCCACAGACATGTTGGCACACACACCCTACTGAATTCAGTGTTACAAAAGTTTGGAAAGTAGGGGAGAGGCCCAGAAGAGCTCTAGGCCCTGAGCAAAGGGAGTCTGGCTGCACTTGGGAGCTACATTCAAAACATCTGTTCCAGGGGTACCTGGGAGGCTAAGACAGCTGAGCATCCAACTCTTGATTTCAGCTCAGGTCATGATCAAGGGGTTCCAAGTGTTGTGGGATCATGCCCTGCATCAGGCTCCATGCTGAGTGTGGAGCCCGCTTAAGATTCTCTCTCTCTCTTTTCTGGAAAACTCTGGATCCAGTGGAAAGAGCAACAAACGTGGGTAAATCCTGGGATCACATGTGTTGCTAGCTGGCCGTGAGCCCAGCAGCAAACACCTCAACCTCTCTGAGCCTTTGTCTTTCCACCTGATCCAATGATAGCAAATATGAGGCCACTTGGCCCTCTGTGCCTTATTGTGGCTTCCATCTGGGGGTCATGATGAAATTCTTAAATCTCCCCAGAGCATTAGCCCCATGGGCTTTGTGTCTGTTCCCTGCTGCACAGCCAGCCCCCAGCACAGCGCCAGCACACAAGTGGGGCCCAGGGAATCTCTGTGGGCTCCATCACAGAAGTAGTGAGGCCCGAGCACTGGCCACAAGAGGCCGCCTCACTATCAGGCCCTGCGGGAAGACGGTGGCAGGCAGGGGGAAGTCTCTTCCTCTTCCTCCTTTATCCACAGCACAGACCAAACTGAGCACTCAGGAGAAAGTGGGGGGGGAGGGAGGGTGAGATAGTTGAAGTCCACTTCCCCCTAACTTCCCCCCATCCCCCACCCCAACTCCATGCTGGTGGAAGGGCCCTGTATCATCAGTCCCCCCACACCGAGGCCCTGCCTTCACTTACCACATCTGTGGAATGGGATAAAAATAGTCCCTGCTTACCGGGCTGCAATCCGCAGTCAGGTCACCTGCTTACAATGGTAGCTGTACACAGCAGGGGCTCAGCAAGGATTAGCTGCCGGCCGTTGCTACTGAACTGAATCACTGGCCCCCACTCCTCCTCCCACCGTACCCAGATGAGACATGCCTCCATTTGGGGTATTGTCCCACTTTGCTAAGGCCCCCACCTACCTTGTTCTGTCTGTCTGTCTCTATTCACAACCCAAGGAGCATCACTATAGTAATGTGCTCTGCCCGTCCCCCCTCCCGGCTGCGTGGCCTTCGGAACATCCCTCAGGCTGGGTTTCCCCGAGATATTTCCTCTGGCTTAGAAGATTGTCAGAGCTAAATGGGATCATGGGCAGAAAGTGCTTTGAGGAGCTCAAGGGGCTCATCGCTGGAAGATTCTTACAAGAGGGGACAGCAGGGGCACGATGCAACTCGCCCAGGGTCTGGAACAAGGATAGCTGAGGCCAGACATGGGCTTCCTGCATCTCTCTGGTCTATCTGGCTGTCACACGGTATCCACCCTGAGCATGGCTCACCCCTTTACCCTGCAAGGTAGGGGCCAAGTCCACAGGCATTTCCTTGGGAGATGAACCACAGGCCCTCTCTCTCTAAAAGCACAGCTCTATTCGCAGCTAGGCCTCTGCAGGCCAGAGAGGGGGAGCCACCAAATCCCTGGGACAATCATGAGCTGGGAAAACATATCTAGGAGGATCCATCTATCCAGGAGACGCCCACCCCCTCGCCGCCCGTAACACCCAGAAACGTGATGGCCTCCTAGTGCAGTATGACAGCTCTAGGAAACGCTCTCAAACAGCCTCCTACCCACCACCAGAAACCCCATCTGCCTGCGCCCTCTGCCTTACACCACTGTCCTCCTTTGTCCCTAAGCAGCCCTCCCCCTCTTCATCTCCCTTCCCCACTCCGGCCCAGCCCTTGAGCCATTTCACTCCAGGGTGAAGATGGCTATCCCGTCTCTCTCTGCCAGTAGGTGGCAGGCAGGCAGGCCCTAGGCCACGGGAAAGGCTGGGGGTCCAGCCACCTGAAGTCCAGCTGTCCTGTTCCTCCACTTCAGGCCAGGGTGGCACTCCGTGCCCTCTGAGGCCTGGAAAGGAGCATGGAAGGAGGCCCGAACTTGGCAGCAGCAAACGCCGGAGTCAGGGCTGGCCGGGGCTTCTCGGTGGCTGCCTCCCCCTGCTCTCCTCCTGGGGCCCCGCCCTGCCCTTGCCAGGTGCTTACTCTGAGGTGCAGGTGGTCGGTCCAGGAGCCGATGACCTTGTACTCAGCGGAGCCATTGCGCAGTTGGTACTGGTAGATGTCGTAGCGCCCAGGGGCATCTCCATTCTCATTGAAGGTCACGGGGTTCCCTGCGATGCCTGGAGGGGCCGGGGAGTGTTACACACTCAGTGGCTTGGCTGAGCTCTTACTGAGAAGCAGGGAGGATCCCGAGCCCAAGGCAGAGACTCCTCTGGGGAGACCCCTGCGTGGCACATCTTGAGAGGTGACAGCCCCTGGAAACATTTGAGGAGTCCTCCCCCCAACTCCTACCCCACAGAACGCCAGGGACCCCTTCCCCCGCTGCATGGCCCAGGACACTGACCTGAGAAGTTGACATTGCGGATGTACTTGAGCAGCTGGGTGCCGTCTACGGGGTCCATGCGTGGGCAGAGCCCCACGCGGCCCGGACATAGGTCACGGTGCATGGCGTGCAGCGCGTGGCCCATGGCGTACACAGCATCAATCACAAACTGCACCTTCCCCTCCTGCTCATACGCGGAGTCCTGCCCGATGCGCTCTCGGTCTGCAGTGAGACAGCCAGAGAGTGGGCATCCATGAGGCCCCCCATCCTCACAGACCAGAGCGGCCCCCCAGGGCCAAGAGAGGTGACGCAGCTCACCCCTGCCCGCCTACCTAGGCCTCCTGGCTCCTCGTCCAGCACCTGCTCTATCACCCAGGAGATGGTCTTATGGAAGCATCTGGTGAACGATCCCAAAAGGAGGGGGAAGGGGCCGCTGCCCTCGTCACTGATGCCCTCCCTGTGGCCATCCCCCAGCCTGGCCTATCCTAATCACGGGAGCATTGGCCCTCACACCAGCTGGGAGTTGCTGGAACGAGAGCGGTGTCAGGAAGGACAGCTCACCCGTGGGCAGCTGCTCCAGCCGGGGGACGCTGCCCCCGCCACACAGGGTACAGATGGGGAAACTAAGGCACAGAAAGGGTGAGAGCCTGGCTGCAGATCCCTCAGAGTTCAGGACTCAGGCCACCTGGTGCCCTTCCCAATGGCCTCCAATGGCCCCAGACACCAGAAGTCACCATCATCCCCTACCCAATCCTGCCCCATTAGCCAGGTTGAGTGAGCTTTGCCAAGTGGGAAACCACTCCCACCCCTACCCCTACCTTGCGGCAAACTGCAGTGGCTCCCTGGGCACCATGGCCTTGGGGCCCCGGGCCCCGTGCAAACTCCTTAGCTGCCTGAGGCTTTAGTGTCCTTTTAGTAAAAAGGGGGTCATAATCCTGCCCCACAGAGGCTTAAGTGAGATGAGGCACAGAAAACACTTGGCACCGAGTGGGTGGCTAATCCACATTATCATTGGGCTAAATTGTCAGAAAGTGGGTTTCTGCGGTGAGCAACAGAGGACCTTGGGCCAGAGCAGGCCAGGAAGGCTTTTTGGAGGAGGAGGCGCTTCCTAGCCTGGGCCCAGGGTAACAATCAAACAATCCTAATGAAGAATAAGGGCTGCTAACTTCTAGTGATCACCTGCTCCGTGCGGGACATCGTTCTAAGCTCTCTATGCATAAAAACTCACTGAAATCTCACAAGGGGGTTATGCAGTGTGTAATTATCCCCACATTTCCCCACAGGAAAGCCCAGCAATGTCCCAGAACCACGAAGTGCTGAACCCGAACCCAGCTACTCCAGCCCGAAGCCTGCACGCCACTCTATGCCTGCTGGATGGTAGAGCAGCATTGCAGGACAGGAAAGCAGGGAAGGGGAAGGAGGGGGCTAGAGGATGCAGAGAGAGGCAGGGAGAGGGCAGGCAGAATGCTAGAGAAGCCTGGCTCCCCTCTTGAGGCCACAGCCCCTGCCCACATCACGGCCTGCAACCTCCTCCCTGGAGACCAGGGCAGAGAGAAATTAACCCTCACAAGCCCCCCCACCCCGCCCCTCCACGTACACCCCGCCTCCCTGCTTAGATGGCCAGTGCCACCTTGTAGAGGTGATTCCCCAGTGGCAGAAGTGGCCGCACCCCAGCCTAGCCCCGTGGGCCACAGCTTGGGCCTCCCATGTCTGTTGTGTGGGGGCCCAGGTAGGGCTGGGGCAGTGCCAGGCCCTGCTCCTCTGGGGACCCTGGGGATCACCACGTCCATCCCTCTGCCTTGGATACCTCAGAGGCAGACACAGGGCACCAAGAAACACACTGCTGTCCCCGTGGGCTCTCCACCATCTAATCCCCTCACACCCGGAAGGACAGTCGCTGCCCCACCAGGCTGTGCCTCTGTCACCCCTCAACTGGCCAGGCCAGGTGGCCGGGACCCCACCCCATCCTCAGCCTAGCTCAGGGCTGATACTCCCCACTTGCTGAGTGATCGACAGAAGTCATGGGATCACAATGCTAGGAATGGCAGCCCCAAAGGGGTCGTCTGCTCTAAGTCTGCCATTTTACAGATAAGAAAACTAAGGCCTTGAGAGGAAAGGCCCAGGCCTCTTGATGACAAGATGAGTGTCCCCAGCTCCAGCCCCTCCCCTCCCCTCCCTCCATCCTAGATCCCATTTGACCTGAGGCCTCAAGAGTCCCGAGCTAACCCCTTGGGTGCCTGTGTTTTTAGCCAGTAGATGGTCACTGTGCCCTACCTGCCCAGGGCTCCCAGAGAGCTGGTGGCACATTTCATATCACTGTCTCGGCCCCCAAGACCCTGTGCCCAAGGGCAGAACCTGGCTCCAGTTACCCCGGCCTCGGGGTCTGAGATCAAGAGTCACCAGTACTCAGACTGGACAGTGTGAGGGTAGGTGCCCAGTTGGCTCTGGGGACACTGCTCAGTCCTGACGGGCCCACAGTGTGGCCTCGGGGCTGGAGGCAGGGTGGACTTGGACGCGCCTCCCTGTCTCTCTCCTGGTCAGCGAAGGCCCTCCCTACCCGCCGTCCCTGCCCTGCATCTGCAGGAGACTGGATTTGAAGTCCAACTGTCTGGGCTAGGACCCCAGCTCCACCAACCACGCCAGCTGTGTGACCTTGGACCCACCACTTCATCTCTCAGATTACAGTTCCCTCATCTGCACAATGAGGAAGGTGATGGTACTTACCTCAGAGGGTCAGGACAGGGCCCCTAGGAGAATGAACGGGTTAACAGTCACAAGACCTAAGGCGAGGCCTGGTGTTTTGCCAAGTGCTACAGACAGAGGTTTGTAGACACCCGAGGACACAAAGAAGTGTGAGTCCATCCCTGCCTCGGAGCCCCTGGGCCCACAGAGCTTTGCTAATAGACAACAGTATTTCTAGGCCAAGGCACAAACAGACGGGAATAAACATGAAAGGCAAATTCTCCAGCTCCACCAGCCTGCCGTCTTGTCCCAGCACCTGATCACAAGGTTCTGAGAATAAGGGAGAGAAGCAGAGGGACAATCCAGTCCCCAAAGGGCAAGAGACGGAGGGGACAGGGACAGAGTTGACTGGAAAGCCCCCCACCCCGTGCCCTGGACCCCACCCAGCACCCGGTTCCTGCTCCCCTCAGCCTGAGGAATGGAAAACATAAAACGCCACTCAACACACCCGCACTCCTATCCACCCTCATTTCATATGAGAAATTTCATATGAGAGGCTGAATTATTAACCACGATGGAGGGGACGCTGTGGCCACTGCAGAGAACCGGCAGCTCTCTCCCAAAGCCAAGGACACGCTGGGCCGATGGGCCCCGGCTGCACCTCCCTCCTGAGCTTCCCTCAGCCTCTCCTCTCTCCTCCTCCTGGGGATCTCACAGGATCCCTCCTCAGTGGGTCCAACGGATGCATCCATTCCTGGGCCTCTTGGGTCCAGGGCCAAGTGCTCTTGCTGGGGTCACGAGCCACCTGCAGGGCCACCAGAGTGAGGAAGACCCTCACTCACCAGGAGAGTCCCCTCTGCCTGGGGAAGCTTCCACGAGAAGGGTCTGGGGTCCTGTGGGCAGTGGGCAACCCCTCAGGGCTGCCCCCTCCAGAATCTCCACCCCAGAGTCGTCAGAGTTCCAGTCATGAGCTTCCAGAGACTTCTCAACACACTTCCACCTCCTTGTCTCAAATCCGGCCCCAATTACAGATGACAAAACGGGTCCAGCGAGGTGACCTGTGCAGGACTCGCATGTATAAGGGTGCACCAGGCCTGGAGCGCTCCCTCTACAGGTAGACCGCTCTCGAACCCCAAGGGCCCTTCTCTTGAGCTCCTCAGGAAGCAACAATTGCAGAGCCTAAGTGGCTCATGGGGGTGGGGGTTGCGGAGAGTCATATACACACACAAGCGAAACAAAGACAAGATGCTCTGTCCTGAATGTCTGAAGCTGTGCCCATAACCAGCACGGCCCTCCTGATTCCCCAGCAAAGAACCATGGTCAGGGCTCGCCCAGAACCTTCGCATGCCTGGCACTTCCTCTTCCCTGAGGGAGGGAGGCGGAACCGGCCCCCCTCACAGAGGAGGTAACCAAGGCCTGCAAGTGGTCAAGCAATGTATCTAGAATCTTATGGGAACCCTGGCACGTGCCCATACACATCAGGGATTGGCCCGGCTGGTAAGTGGCAGAGCTGGGATTTGAACCTGGACCTCTCTAGCTCCATAGCAGTTTCCACCACCCTGAACTGTGCCTCCCCTTCTTCCTCCATCTAGCCCTTGGTCTGCCTCCTTCCTGCACCCCCACCCCCACCACTCTGGGGCCCAGGTGCTAAGGATCACTGTCTACAGGTGGTGGCTGCGGAGAGGAGGGGGGTCAGAAAATCCCCTCATGGGTGGGCGGGACCCCCTGGCCCAGGCAGTTCTGGAAAGAAGCATGACACATTACTGAGAGCTACTAGAGGAGATAAATCCCAGACACACGGTGGCAATGACAGCAGCAACAGTTTGAAGATGTCCTAATTGTGTCCCCGGGTACAGTGAGCCAGAGACGCGTTTGGCTCTGCCACGGGTGACAGCCAGCCGGGAAACCGTTGGGAGAGGATTTTCTCCGTCAAAACCCTGCAGCTATGGTTACTACGGTGACTGCAGCCTTTGTCTGCAGGTTGTAAATTGTAATTGAAATGAGTTTTCAAGGTTGAAATAATCAGAGTTCCTCCTTGTCTCCCCCATCACCTCCCCACAACTCACCCCGCCCAAGCGCAACCCTCCTGAGTCCCACGCACACACGCATTCTCAGAGCGGCCCCTCACATAAACGAAGACAAAGTCAATTACGTGTGTACACATCTACACATACAGAAGGGCTGTACATACCCTGCACGCGTTGATGCACAAGGTCTATGCACACACAGGTGTATATACACACACACGTAACACACACACCACGTGGCACTCATCCAAACAGACCCATCAACAGATTCGCCCACTGTGGGGCCGAGAAGCCCACCAGTGTTTTCTTTGGGAGGTAACACCTGGAAGCACCAGTAGTGGGTAGGAACCTGAAATGGGGAAGGGAGGCAGCTGATACCAGGTGGGCTCGACCCCGCTGGGGACCTCCAGGACACTGTCACAGACGCTCCTGCGTCACCCATCTGAGGAGACAAACACTCCAGCTCCTGCCAATCTTAGGCCAAGGCCTGCTCCCAGGGGCATTAATTAACTCCCCTGCTGAAGCCAGGGTGGGGGAGCACAGAGGGGGTGGAGGGAGGATGGTGGGGGAGGACGGTGGGGGAGCCTGGCATGTCTACAGCCACAGCCACGTGTAATCCAGCACAGGTGCATGCACACACCACACACATCTACACGTAGAAGCCTGAATTTACACACAAATATGCAAACATACACACCAGTCTTCATCCCTCGGGCAGACTTCTGGGGAGGAGGGTAAGGGGGTCCCAGGACCCGCCCAGGCCTGTCTCCCGGCTGTGCCACGGACCAGCTCGATGACCTAGGTCAAGTAAAATCTCTATTCTGTAAATATAAATCTGAGGTACCAATACAGACCTTGAGGGGCCAGCAACATACCTTAGATACAGAAGTGCTTTAGTTTTTTTTTTTGTTTTTTTTTTTTTTTAATTTATTTCTGAGAGAGAGAGACAGCATGAGCAGGGGAGGGTCGGAGAGACAGATATAGACTCTGAAACAGGCTCCAGGCTCGAGCTAGCTGTCAGCACAGAGCCCAACACAGGGATTGAACCCACGAACCATGAGATCATGACCTGAGCTGAAGTCAGACGCTCAACCTACTGAGCCACCCAGGTGCCCCAATACAGAAGCGCTTTGTAAACCTGTTTTCTATCCTCCCGGGCCCTCCTCCCCTGGGCAGCATCTCGCACCCAGGGGCCTCTCCCCACACCCCAGCACCCCTTCCGTCCTGCCTACAGCCTGCCACATGCTGGCTCTCCGCCCCTCTGGATGAGACAAGCATGGGGTGCCCACTCCACGCGGACAGGTGCCCGGGTCAGCCTGCCCGCTGATACACAGACAGGGGCACAAAGCTGCCACGCTGCGCTTCCTGGCCATCCGTCCCCCTTTCCCAATCGTCTGTGGTCGAGCCATTCTCCCTGACACCTCCCTGAAACACACAGGTTCTCTAAGGATCCCCCGAGTCCTGCTCCTGAAGCGGAGCTCCATGCTCCCCAGTCCTGCCCCCAAATCACCTGGCAGGGCTGTCCCTTGCTCGGGACACATTCCTGTTCTTCAGCCTCAGACCCTGGTTCCTGCAGAGCCCTGCCTTCCATCAAGACACCTGCTTTCCAGCCTGAGGAATCTCTCACGCAGCCTGGTCCCCTCTATCCCTCGGCCTGTCTCCCCAAACCCGGCATCCACTGTCCCGTCTCTGTCCCAGGGAACTCAGAGCCACCTCAGGTGTCTCTGGCTGGGGCCGATGGGGGATCACCACCTCAGCCACACCAGGTAAGGTGACTCGGCCAGCGGGGGCGGGCTCCTGACTCTCCCAGGTGTTCTCTCTGGCTCTGCGGTGGAACAGCCCAGCTGCAGGCCCCTTTCGAGGGTATACAATTCTTGCGGACCCTCAAGAATATGACCCCGGGATGAAAATATTGACGTCGGAAGTTGGAGGTCCTGGTGGTGACAGAGACTTCCAACAGCAGATGACCACAGCAGTGGAGAAGCCGTGTCTCTGAAATTGGTTAAGCTCACTTCTGGATGGCTGGTGAATGAAAAAGCCAAGTTCAAGTCTCATTCTGGAACTCCTAGGTCCCTGAGGGTCTGACTTCAAGAACGTGGCTCCAGATGTCCACAGACTCTAGTCCGAGAAACAGGATGTGCATGTCGGGGCCAGATGGGAACAACTCGACATCCCACTTTCAGCCGCTTGCGGTCCCGGCAAGGTGCTTAACATCTCTGAGTTCTGGTCCCCTGGTCTGTGAAAGGCACCCGGCACCCAGGACCACTAGACAAGAGTAATGCAGGCAGAAGAGCAAGCAAGGCCGTTCTCTGCCCCCTGCTGATTCGGAGGCCTGTGTACCTTAGCCCAGGAGGAGAGCCTGGGCTTCCTGGACAGGCTAGGACCGGGCCTGGGGGCGAAGGGGAGGCAGCTCCGGGGACAGGAAACGCGGTTGCTCCACGTGGTCACCTCCCTCCCCCATCACCCAGCCATGCTCCTGCCCCCTCCAGCAGAACTTGGCTTTCCCTCCAGTGGATCTTTCCCATCAACGTGGAAATATGCCCTAATTCCCCCTATTTAAATACACAAAACCCCTCTCTTGACACCCCGCCCCCAGCCAACATCCCACTTTCTCCGTGTACAATGGAACTTCTCGAAAGCATTGTTCCCACTCACTGTCATCAATTTCTCTCCCTCGTTTTCCTGACCAACTGCGGTCCCAGTTTTGCACCCATGTCTCCAAGGGGTCTCCCCACGCTCCCAAATCCCCTCACCCGTCCTCTGTCCCATCTCACTTGCCCCCCACCCCGCCCCCTCCAGCAGCATGACAGCACATGACGGGACAGGACCGAGCTCCTCCCCCACCCCTTGATGTCTCAGTGTCCAGGGTTCACTGCAGGGGCCCCAACCTTGGTGTCCCCTCCCTCCCCTGGTGTCCCCGGCCACCCCATCCCTGTGCTGACAACTCCCCAAATCCCAAGGCCAGCCAGGCCGTACCCCTAATGCCAGCTCATGCGCCCACATCCGACAGGCATCTCAGGCCTGAACCGAGCTCCCGACTCCCCTCCCCAGCACCCCTTCCTGCAGCCATGTCGCGCTCACCCAAGAACCATGCGGCCACGCTTGATTGTCTTCTTTCACCTCGAATCCTTCCTGCAAAGTCCACGGCCACTCTGCAAAGCTGGCAGAGACTCTGACCCCTTCTCACCTCCAAGGCCACCACCTCTCTAGGCCCCGTTACCTCCTGCCGGGACTACAGCACCGGCCTCTCACCGGACTCCCCCTTTACCCTCACCCCACCTCCTCCCCAGGCCGCAGACAGAGTGAGCTTGTTACAACAGAAACCAGATCACATCAATACTCTTTTCACACCCCGCAAGGGCTTTGTCTCATTCTGCATAAAAGTCTAAAGCCCCACAAACTGCCTATAAGGCCCCCTGGATGGGCCGGCCCGCCCGCCTCTCCAACCTCACCTCCTTCCTGTTATACTCTCTGCTTCAACCACACGGGCCTCCTCACTGCTCCCCAGGCCTGCCAACTAGGAGCCTGCTTCCAGACCTTTGCACATGCTGTGCCCTCCGCCTGGCATGCTCATTCCCAGGTCACATGGCTGGCTCTTGCACTATCTTTGGGTCCTTGCTCAAGCATCACCTTCTCTGTGAGAACGTCTGCCCTCACGATTTAAAATTGCAACCTCCCGGGGCACCTGGGTGGATTAGGGTTAGGGTTAGTCCGACTTCAGCTCAGGTCATGATCTCGTGGTTCATGGGTTCGAGCCCCACATCGGGCTCTGGGATGACAGCTCAGAGCCTGGAGCCTGCTTCGGATTCTGTGTCTCCCTCTCTCTCTGCCTCTCCCCTGCTCACACCCTGTCTCTCTCTAAATAAATGTTTAAAAAATAAATAAAATAAAATAAAAGTGCAACCTCCCTCTTCTCCCATAACTTTCCATTTCCTTCCAAGTGGCTTCCTGAGTCTGCTCTTTCCAGTCTAGGGTTGGGCCCTCCCTGGAGACCTGTAGCACTGACTGCCAAGCAAGGCTATCCCACCAACGGTCATCTTGTCTGGAAAGCTGTGCTGCCTCCCTGCTGCAGTGGGAGCCCCCCCAGGGAAGGCCGGTGCCCCTCACAGAGCCCAGCATGGGGCTGGGCATGCAATCAGCCTCTCAGTGGAAGCCGGTGGAACAAGTAAGAAGCGGCACTGAGGGAGAGGGCCCGGGATCCCTCGGGCCACCATGTGGCTGACGGCTTGAGTAAAGATGAGGTGCTCTAATGGGTGGCACCCACTGGAGATAATGGGTAATTCCAAATGTCGGTCCTCCTTCCTTTCCCCAGGAAGGAAGCTTTCTCAGTCTTCTTTGGGAAAGTGTAAATAGGAAGATCGTTCAAGGCCAGGCTGGAACACCCAGGAAGGCCCTGGGGCTAGGACCTCGGCTGCTCTGAGGCAGGACATCTGGGGAGCTGGACTGGCCGGGTGAAATCCCAGCTCAGCTCCTCACGATCCTGTCACTTGGGGCAAGTCTTTAGCCTCTCTGAACCTCAGTTTCCTTACCTGTAAAATAGGTTGCTGGGGAGATTAAAAGCAAAACACTAGAACAGAGCCTGACAAGTAATAAATGCTATCTATCAACGGTTATTATTATTAGTGGCGGTGGTGCTGTAGCTGTTAGCTCTGGCTGGTGGCAGGAGTCTCCCCACATATCCCCAGCTGCCATGCGGCGACTCTCCCTCTAAGAGCGCCCAGCCCCTGGGAACAGCAGGCAGTAAATTTTTCCAGTTTCCTCATAAACCGGGCCTTCCTCCGCTCAGCCATCACCTGGCTGGCAGAGCTGTCAAAAAGATAGATGCCACATCTGCCTTGTTTATGGCTTTAATTCCCAAACCCTCTCTGCGTTTGGGAGAGGGGGGCCAGGGAGGGGCCCGGGAGATGGGGAGGGGGGCAGGGGCTGCCCTCCCCTGGGCCTTGACAGCTGCATAGCCTCCCATCAGGGACCCCGACATGGCTAGGGTGCAGGGCGGCCCCTTTGCAATTTGCAAGTGCCCCCACAGATCACCTCCATCCTCTATCCCTTCTCTGGGAAAAGGTGAGCGAGGTAGCTCTGCTGGGAACAGGGCTCTGGAGGGGATGGCCGTGAGTACTAGGATTCCCATTTTACAGATGAGGAAAACCGAGGCCCCCCAGAGGTAAAATGCCCCGCCGAGGTCATGCAGCTGGAAAGTGGCCGCACCAGGACTCACACCCAGGTGTGCTCACTCTTACCACTTTGAGACATGCCAACCCCATCTCCAACTGCCAGCATCTGCTGCTCTTTTGAGACTTTCTTTGGTCACAGCAGTTCCCGCCCATCCATTCGGCAGGCAGATGGGGGTGCTGAGGAACTGGTGCGCTCTAGGAGCGGCATGTGGGACTGAAACAGGCAGAGGCCAGCCAGGGAATCTGTTAGCACCCAGGGGGCCAGAGCGGGCCAGTAGAAGGCCACCAGTGTTGAGGGCCAGGCGTCCTGGAAGAAGTGAGAAGCCAGCCTCTGGAGACAGAGTGTGGAGAACACAGAGCATTGCCTGGGCCGGCTGGGGGCAAGCCTGAGGGCGCCTGGAGGAGTGGGGAGGAAGGAACCAGGAGACACAGAGCAAGACAGCAGCTCTAGGGCCAGGCTGCCTGGGTATAAATCCAGTTCTGCCAATTCTCTAGTGCTGTGATGGTCTCAAAGGGCCTCAGTAGTCTCTTCTGTAAAATGGGTGCTGCACCTATGCCTCTACCAGCTGCCCTCCCTCCTCGGGGACCCTACCGCTGACAGAACTGGTGCCAACAGACTCGGACATCCCTCTCTCCCACTCACTCTCCGTATCAACAACCACTGTACCAGCACCGATCACACATGGCGTTTTTCAGCCAGCCTCCTCATACACCGCGTCTCCCATCCCATCAGCCCACTGAGGGGGCAGTGACTCCCCTGCCGTCCCAGACACTCAGAGAGGCGAACTGACTTGTCCAAGGTCTCACAGCAGGGAGGACACAGAGTCAGATCCAGACTCGGGGGGTGAGTCCTTCCCCTGCCCCCCCCCCCCAGCTGCCCAGCCCTACCCCGGGCCCCCTGGCCTGAGACATTCTCCCGAGGGAGCGGCTCAGCTCCACCCCGGGCAGGGCCACGGGAAGCCAGAGCCGCCTCCCCCTCACCCAGGGTGGGTCTCGGGCCCCACAAACATTCCCAGCGGTGGCCCTGCTCCTCACGTTAGCCCGAGATGGGCGGGCTCACCGCGCCGGATGGGGGCGCCGCACCGACTTGAGGCCACAACGGGGCTCTTGCCAGCCTCTCTTGGGGCTTCAGCTGCAGCAGGAAGGCTCGGGGTCAGCTGTGACGTGCTGTCCTCCTCCTCTGTGTTCATTCCAGCCTCAGCTGCTTTGTTCATGCCTTCCCCCCACCCCCAGGCCTGGGGTGCATGCCATCCTCCCTCCCATCACGGCCCCTCTCTCTGAGCCAGGGGCTACCGCACTTTGCTGCACAGCAGAACCACCTGGGACGCTTTTTTCAAAATCCCAATGCCCAGGTTGCACCCAGAACCAATTCACTCAGAATGTGTGGGAGTGGGAGTCAGGCATCAGTAGTTTCAAAAGATCCGGGCAATTCACTGTGAAAAAGCCTGCTCCCACCCTCATTCCCAGCCCTTAAGTATACATAAAACCACCTGGGGAGCTTTCACAGACTCAGCCTAGGCCTCACCCCTGTGGTTCTGATTTAATGGGTCTGGGGGTGGTGCTGGTATAGTTTTAAAAGCTTCCAGGTGATTCTTATGCATGGCTGGGCCTGAGAGCCACCATTTCCCAATTCACCAAGTGCCTCCATTAATACTTTCTCACTTCCATCCCAGACAGCCTCTGGGCCAGCTCACCATCAATCCCATTTCTCAGATAAGAAGACAAAGGCCCAGCGAGGCCACAGAGCGTGCCTCAGGCTCCCGGGGAGGCTCCACACACTTCTGGATTCTGCTCTAGGCCTCCTTCCTCCACCTGCTCCTACAGCCCAAACATCTCCCTTGGGGCTGCAGAGGTGTGCCCCTCTCCCTAGCTCACTAGCACAGCAAGAGACGTTTGCGAATCCTGACCCGAGGCCTGGGCGTCTGGGGAGAGCCTCTGGGGGCTGACCAAGGCTCTCTCGCAGACCAGGAGGTGACTCCAGAAAGCCCCTCGCCCTTGGCAAGCTAGATGCGGGAGGCACCAGATACCCATCTTGCCCTTAGCTCTAGTCTCGCTTCTCCCCGCCCTCAAGCCAGGCCTGGTGACCTATAATCAGGGTGAACTCACCATTTTCCAACCCCATTTAGGTATTTTTAAGAATAAAAGGGACATGTTCAAAAATTATGCCAGGAGCAAAGGAGTCAAATGACGCTTGGCCACCCTACCCATGAAGGCTCCGTCTCCCGTACTCAGGGGTGTGTGTATTTCTCACACCTCCTCTGTGATTACTGCCTGATAAAGGCATTTGCTGTGCAGCCTTCAGCAAGCTGCTTGGCTTCTCTGACTCCCCACAGTTTCCTGTATAATATGGGGGCCACAAAAGTCCCTACAGCTGTTTTAAGAGGGAAATGAGATAATGTCTGTAAAGTATCTGGAACACGACCAGATGCATACCAGACAGTGGTATCTGCAGTAATTAGCTCATCCAGGAACAGAAGCCTCTACATGAGGCTCCTCCACAAATACATACCCCTTCTCCCTTAGACTGACTCATGCACATACACAGTCACACACACCCGTGCGCACGCACACACACTGCTACGCACACCCACCCATGAGCTTGCCTGCTGGGTCCCAGGGGATACCCATGGTCCTAAGTGGCCAATATTCCTGATCCCAGAGGGCCCTGGCCACCAGAGGGCAGCACCCTCCTCCCCTGCCCACCAACCTAATCCTGCTGCCTCCTCCCCAGCCCTGGGCATCTCCCCACTGCCTAAGACTCCAGGTGGCATGTCCCAGGACCCAGTCCGGCGGCCCTTTGCTCATCTGGCCCTACACCGAATAGTCCAGGAAGATACAAGAGGGACTCCACCACCCTCACACAGGTACCACTCATGTTGAAGATGCCGGGAGCCCCCTCAAAGTCACTGAGGTAGGATCCTGCTGCAGGACTGCCCAGACCAAGAATACGCAGGGACCCACATCTGAATGTATCCAAATGTGGACACATTTGGCTACCCTAGGGGACTTAGGGCCTAGAGCTCAGACCTGAATTCAAATCCTGCTCAACCACCCTCCAGCTATGAAAACTCAGGTCCCTTTACTTACCTTCTCTAAGCCTCTGTTTTCCAATCTGTAAAATGGACGCATTGTCCCATCCTCCTGTGGCTCATTCCCTTTCCTTTTCAGGACTCTGCTCGAATGTTACCTTTACAGGAAGGCTATCTCTCTCTCTCTCTTTTTAATTTGTTTCTACTGCACATTTTCTCTCTGATGTATTTTTATAGTTGACGTATATCTCGTTTAAATGTTTTGCCATTAGGATAAAAATTCCAAGAGATTTTTTTACTTTTTCATTCGGTGCTATATCCACAGCGCTTAGAACAGGGAGTCAAATCGGCATTTCTTGAATGACTGAGGAGCCTCGAGGTTTCTGCAAAAAGCTCAGACCAGTGAGCTTCTGGACTCCCACCCAGGGCAACCGGGGGCAATTCTGTGGGCTCGTGGTAGGGACGTCCAGATCAACCCCAAGGTGGCCACAGGATGGAGGGAAACTCTGCTGAGACCCAGGAGCCCCTTGCCCCCATCACCCCCAGGAGCATCACGGATGCCTGAGAGCACGGCAGGCTTTCTCAGAATCTGAGCGCTCCCATACCCAAGGCCTCCGAGCCAGAATAGCCCTGACCCCGCCCCCAGGCCCCGCCCCACTCCCGCGGGAGGCCCGCCCCCAGGCCTCGCCTGGCCCCGCCTCGCGCGTGCTCACTGGTGCACTTCTTGACGTGACTGCCCTTCTTGAGCGCGTGGCGGCTCAGCTTGCAATGGAAGTTGTCCTCCCAGAACTCGGCAAACCAGATGTTGCGCCGGTTGTTGTCTAGCGTGCGGCTGGAGAAGTAGCGGTCGAAGCCTGGCAGGGAACCAACCAAGACGTCAGGGCCTCGCGCCCCCCTTCCCCACCTGCCTGCCCCCAGCCCTTCCCTAGATTTAGGGATGGCCCGAGTAGAGAGGGGGAGGAAGGGACGAGCATGGCCTCTGATCCAGGGCCCGGCCAGAAAAAAAAAAATGTGGAGCATTTCATTTCATTCAAAATGAAAAGAGCTGTATTAAGTCCCAGGGGGAGCGTGTGTAATCTTACAACTGCCGCCTTTCTGGAAGAGAAGTGCCCAGTGTAGGATGCTTTGCCTTTAACCACCAAAATGCTAATACGGGCCTCTTTGAGAAGGAGCCACCTGGGCGTCCTGAGGTTGGAACAGAGAGTCAGGTGGGGGCTGACCAAAGCTGGATGCCCCTGAGCTCTCCAGTTCTGAAAAGGAGACCAGACAAGAGAGGGGAGGGGATGACCCAGGTCACACAGCAAGACCAGGGCCTAGATCTTCTGCCTTCAAGTCCAGAACTGCCTCCGTCATTGACAGACACGGCTGCCTCCTTCAGATATTCCAAAGGGGACTCACCAAGGGGCTCTAAGCCCAGAACCGCCCCCCGCACCCCCACCAGGGTGGGCAGGCTGGCGGGTGAAGAATGCCTTCTCTCCTCCCAGTGCCCCTGCTGTATTGATGACTCCCAGACTCAGCCTGGTGGGCTGAGCTGCTTGGGGTGGGCCAGAAGGCCCGGAAGTTCAGTAGGGTCCACACCGTGTGGTGAGCTTCCTGTCTAGGGCTGGAGTCAAGTGGAGGTTCAATGGCTGTGGGAGAAAAGCTGACATGGGTGAGGGACTGGGCGAGGGCAGGGTCTCTCAGCCCTGGTGCCCTTGACACTGTGGGTCCCGTCATTCTTTGTTGCGGGGGGCTGTCTGGTGCCATTCAAGATGTGAGCAGCATCCCCGGCTTCCACCGCTCAACACCAGGAGCATCATCCCCCAGTTGTGACAACCAAAAATGTCTCCAGACATTGCCAAAGGGCCTGTGGGGGTCAAATCACCCCCTGATGAGAACCACTGCTCAAAGTCTTCTCTAATATCCCAGAGAGAAAAGGGACTTGTCAAGCGAGTTCTGGGTTCAAATCCCAGCTATGCCACCTAATAGCCACTATATGTCATGTAATCTCTCTGAGCCTTAATGCGTTCATTTACTAAATGTGGATAAAAGTGTCCTGTGGGGTGGCTCAGAAGACTAAATGAGATGTCTACCAATAGCCAGAGTTACTGTTATTTTGTGTTCACTATGGCTCGAGGCTAAGAAGAGTCATGTGGAAACATTTGTGGCCTGTACTCCCTCTGCCTCCGGGTAAAGAGAGTACACTGTTGTGTGACCTTGACCAAGTGCCTCCGGTGCTCAGGCCTTGGCGTCTTGGAAAGTTTGGTAGAGACAGATGTCTGCAGGCCTTCCCAGCTCCATCAATGCTGGATTCTATTTAATGAAGCAAGAGCAGGGGGGTAGGCTCTGGGAGGCTGCCTCCCCTGTGGTGAGGACAGTGAGGTCCCTGCCAAATTGGGCCGTTAATGGGAACTTCACGCCTCACTCAGCGAGGTTGCTGCCAGGGCAGTCTGTTCCTGCCCAGGGTGACTATGGGTTCTGCCCCAAGAGGAAGGGAGGTGGGGCAGGACCGGCCCACCCCCAACACCACCCAGGGCTTCGGAGACGCAGGCAGCCCTGCAGGGAGAATCCCGTGCCCCTGGCACAGCACCTTTTTGTCACCTGCTGGCAGCTCACCGCCCTTTCTGACAGAGGACTTGGCCCAGGCAGGGCGAGGTTCTTGCCCCTCTGTCCCAGATGAGAGAAGGGATGGAAGTATTTGCGGATGAAGGAAAGTCCTTGATAAATAAGCTTCCTGTATACGCCGCACGTCCCCCATGCCCCCCATGCCCAAAAATGAGAAGGGAGAAAAAAGGTCCTGAATCTGGATTTGAATCCTGCTGGGTTGAGTGTAGCTAGAAAGGCCTAGAACATCAGCGCAAAGAAGGTGTGGGCCAAGGAAGAGGAAAGGCAGGATGCGAGAAGATGAATAGTGGGCGAGGAATGGAGTCGGGGGGCGGGAAGAAGGAACAGCTGGGGATGACCCCGACAGCGGTGGCAGGCAGGCTGCCGGGCCTACCAGGCCTACCTCGCACAGACATCCTCTTGGGGAGGATGGTGACAGCGCCCTCTGCCACCTCCTCCAGGTGCAGCACGGGCGCGCTCTTGGAGCCCCAGCTGTCCGAGCCCATCCAGAAGAAGTGGCCTGTCTGGTTAGCCTTCCGCGCTGCCTCCAGCACACGCCTGTGGGAACACACGCCGGCCCGGCCCAGCCGTGTCTGCCCGTGCAACTGCCCGTGCGACTGCCCGGCCCTGGCCCCACCTGCCTGGGGGCCCTCGGCTCACCCCACACACACACCTGCCCCCCTCCTAGCCCGTGCCTGTCACCCAGGCCCATGGTTCCCCCTGGCTCACACCTGCCCGCAGGCCCATGGCCAGCCCTCTCAGCCCATACCTGTTCCTGTAACCCCTGCCTGTGCCCTGGGCCCACCCCTGCCCACAGGCCCAGCGTGCTCCCCCAGACCCACTCCTGCCCCTTGGGCCACATCTGCCCTTGCAAAAACCCAAGCTATTTCCATAGGTCCGTACGTGCCCCATATCTGACTCAGGTCCCCTGGAACTACATCTGCCCGCCAGCCTGTGTCCTCCTGGATTCATGTCACACGGCCCTAATGCCACAGCCACATCTCTTGGCTCCTTGTCACATTTATAGGTGTGCACATGCGAAAACACACACACACACACACACACACACACACACACCCCTCTATACCTGCTTCCCTTCCAGCAGAGCCCTCTCCACCCCACCTCTTTTGGTGCCAAAGAGCTGCTGTCCACCCCCTCCTGGATGGAGGGTGTCACAGTCCTACTGTGACATTGGGCGTAATCAAATCAGGGACCCTAGAGCCCAGCACAGGGCAGGACCCACAGGAGCCGCTTAGGGATGAGAAAACCAGGAGGACTGGGAAGAATTCCTCCAACCCAGCTCTTCCCATGGGGCGTGGGGCAGGGGGGACGGGGAGACTGGAGCACAGAGGAGGCAAGCAATTTGCTTGGGATTGCACAGCAGTGAGAGGCTGTGATGCTAGAAACTGGGACACAGCCATCAGGCTTGGGAGGGGCTGCTGGGCCTGTGCAGGAAGCAGCCAGATGAAGGGGGAACAGCCTGGGGCTGCCGGGAACAAACATGTTTCCAGGCCCCAGAGTCCATACCTTCCCTCCTTCAGCATCTCCTGACTTTTGATATTCCCAGCCTCCCAAATCTGCTGCAGCGCCCCCCGCAGGGCACACTAATCTGGGGCGGGGGGTGGGGGGGCCAGAAGCCACACCCACAGCCCTATTAATACCCACTTGAGTCTGGCCAGGCAGAGACGACCCGAGCTCCCAGGCCTCCATCCCTACAAAGTCACCTGGGTTTATTTTTACTTCTGTTTGCTTCTGAAAATGCATGTGGATTTCCAGAAATGCCTCTGCACCCGGGCCCCCCACCACACTTCCTGCTACCGTCCCTCTGGAGTCAGCCCTCCCCTCTGCGGGACACATGGCCCAGTGCCTTCATCTCCCCCTCCCGGCACACGGGTCCATCTGAGCTAAGCCGGGGGCCTGGAGTGGGGTGCACCCCTGGGTGGGGTGTGGGATCTGAGCGGCAGGCTTTAGGGTGGGGGTGGGGACAGGAATGCAGGGACCAGTGATTTAAGTGAGGAAAAGGACTTCTGAAGGGGGCCCTCGTGCCCAGGAGCTGGCAGGCCTGTGGGTAACAGGAATGTCCTGAGGCAGAATTTAAGGGGCCTGAAAGCCTTGAGGGGGTCGGGAGCAACCTCTGGGCTCAGCAGACACCCCCTTCCCGGCCTTGCACTGCCTGAGATGCCTCCCCCTTAGAGCTGGTCTTGTTGGCTTTTGAGGCCTTAATGATCTTCCAGAACATCCCCCCTCCATCCCTGCAGGGACCTGGCAATGTCTCCTGGGGAAAATCTGTTTTCCTGCAACTCAGGAGTCCAGGATGGGGCCTTTACCAAGTAGGGAAAGTGTTAGAGGGAATGGGACCCCGATGGACACTGGTTAGCAACAGGGAAGGAGGCGTGTGGGGGCAGGGGCAGACAGGGGGCCTTGGCTGGCCTGGGGGACAGGGGAGCTATCTGAGGGAGGAGGTGTGGGGAGGGTCACAGGCCTGCCCCATCAGACGCTGAGCTGTGTCTCCCCTCCTCCAGACTGGGGCTCCCTGAGCTCAAAGCCTGTATCTCTCTCCCTTCGGAAAATCATGGAGGTCTGTTCCCCTTGGTCTTGACATCAGTCTAAGAGGTAGTAGCAGGGGAAAACGCAGGAACAAGGGAAGCAGGTTAACAGGGGTGGGCACTCAGGGGTCATCTTTTAAGTGCTCCCGAGGTTCTGACTCAGGACCAGAGACAGACTTGCAGAGGGGGGAGCTGGACCAGCATTTATACTTCACAGTCCTGGCGCCTGAAGTCCACCTGTTTCCTCTGCAGATGCAGAGATGGAGGCCCAGGGAGGGGACGAGACTGGCCAGGGTGAGTGTGTTCCCAAGCCAGGACTAGACCCACAGCCCAGGCCTCTTGCCACTGCTCCAAGCTTTGCCAAGGAAGGAGGCAGGGGCCCCCCGTGCACTGGGCACCTGCTGCAGGCCGGCCTCTGCTCTAAGCCCTTTATGCACGTTCCTGCACTCAGTTCTCAAACATCAGGCAGCATCCTTAACCAACCCCCCCCCTTTTTTTAAGCAATACAGAGGCACAGAGAGGTGGAGGAACTTGCCTCAGGTCACACTGCTAGGAGAGAGAGCAAGATTAGAACCTAGCTAGGTGCTTTGGCTGAAAGCCCAGGGCCTTCACTCCTCTGTTAAAGTACCTGCTTACCATCCCCAGTCAGTAGAATGGGTGTAAGGGAGCTTGGGAAGGGGGAGAGGTGCCCATTAGCAGTAGCCTGTGTCCCAACCTGAGGGGTCTCCCAGCCCACACGCTCACCCACTCCACCTCTCTGGATCCCAAGGGGGCTCAGGCTGTCTAGGAAGGTCTCCAGCAGAACCCAAGGCTCTTCCCATGACTGGCTCCCAGCCCCCACCCCGCTGCCACCTGCCCTCACCTGATGTCATCCTCATTGGCAAAGATGATGACCGCCCTGGCATTCGAGGTCTCCAGGAGGCGCCGGATGATCTTGTCAAACTCCCCAGGCTTGGGCTCCCGAGGTATCTTCACCGACTGAGCGATGCACACGCCCCCTGTGGGAAGGGCACCAGTCAGCCTTGGGTGGGGCTGGGGAGGGGTGTGGGTTGGGCAAAGAGGCACAGGTCTCTCCCTGCCTCACCCCGCCCCCTAGGACACACTCTCACTCCAGGAGATGGAGGCCAGGGGCTGCCCATGGTCCCTGAAAGGGACTCCTAGCTCCCAGGTCCTGATTTCTAGGCAAAGCCACAGTACAGGGGCGCCTGGGTGGCTCAGTTGGTTAAGCATCCAACTTTGACTCAGGTCACCATCTCCTGGTTCATGGGTTCAAGCCCCACATCGGGCTCTATGCTGACAGCTTGGAGCCTGGAACCTGCTTCAGATTCTGTGTCTCCCTCTCTCTGTGTCTCTGCCCCTCCCCGACTAGTGCTCTGCCTCTGTCTTTCAAAAAGTAAATAAAATGTTAAAAAAAAGAATTGAGGACAGCCACACTACAAATTTTGGTTCCACCACTCACCAACTGGATGACCCTGGACATGTCACTTAAGTTCTCTGTGCCTCAGATCCCACATATATAAACAGGCTGCTAGCAAGAGACAATATAGCAGTGTTTAGGAGCTGGACTGCCTAGGTTTATTTTTATTTTACTTTTATTTTTTTAATGTTTATTTATTTTTGAGAGAGAGAGAGAGACAGAGTGTGAGTGGGGGAGGAGCAAAGAGAAAGGGAGGAAGACACAGAATCTGAAGCAGACTCCAGGCTCTGAACTGTCAGCACAGAGCCCGATACAGCACTCAAACCCGTGAACTGTGAGATCATGACCTGAGCCGAAGTCGGACCCTCAACAGACTGAGCCACCCAGGTGCCCCTGGACTGCCTAGGTTTAAACCTCAGCTCTGCTACTTTCTACTATGTGACCTCAGGGTGGTTACTGAACCTCTCTGTGCCTCAAATACATCATCTACAAAGAGAAGATAATACTTCTACTCACTTTACAGGGTCGTCACCAAGCTGGGTGAGTTATTGCACATAAATGCAGTAATATCTGGCACGTAGAGAGAGTGCTTAGTAAACACTGGTTATTTTCGTTGAGACCACCTCACAAGGTGCTGTGGAGGAGTAAGTCACAGAAGACAGCAAATTGCCCACCTGGGGCCATTAGCCCCACACATCCACACCCACATGCACCTCCCAGGGCCCTTACCCCAGGCCATGTGCTCATCACAGGCCCCTTGGCAAGAGCGCTGTCTGGCTGCTGGCTCGTGCCCGCACATCCGGGGCCTGTGCATCCAGCTCTTCCCCAGCTCCTGTCTGGGCACTCACAGGCTCCCCAGCTGTGGCTCTACTCCCTGGCCCCGCAGGGTACCTTGACACCTCTCCCCCCATCTTATTCGTGAACAAATTCCCAGCTGGGTGTTCAAGACCCGTTTTAACAGAGCACTCTGGAAGGAGCTCTGATGGGGTCAGGGGGTCTTTGGAAGCCCTCCTGCCTCTCCTTCTTCTCTGGCCCATGCCCGCCTGGCTGGGTCCTGGAGGAGGGCCCAGAGGCCAGGACTGGGCTATCTCTTGAGCTCATTCCCCTACAAAGCCCAGCCCCCATGCCTGCGGGAGCACCCGGGATGCAGAGTCAATAGTCTGAAGGCCAGACTCACACCCAGGCTGGGCAGCTCACAGACACCCTGGGAGCACCTTGAACTTTACCCGGCCAGTTCCCAGCCTTAGACAGGTCCCTCCAGTGCTGGTGGCAGACAGGTGTGACTCATGCATCTAAATCCCACCTGATTTAGTACAGAAAAATGGTACAAAAGCACCTGACAGGCGAGGAAACGAAGGCTCAGAGAAAAGAACACTTGCCCAGAGCCACACAGTTCCCTGCCTTACTGGGATACAGAGCAGGGAGCCCCAGGGGGTTAAGAACCCCAGGGCCCCAGGAGGCAGAGTCAGGGCTCAGTGGATAGAAAAGTATGGGGGATTATTCTTAATGAGGCAGATCCTTTATCTAAGCCCTGCTCAACCCCAAGCAGGATCCCTTGGGGACCCAGCAGTGCCTCAAACCATCTACCTCAGTTGGGCACCTCGCTGCTGCTACCCCTGGGCTTCCAAATGGCCTCTCTGACCATGCCGGGGCCACTTGACACTTCTGCACAGACTGCACGCACCTCTGTGTGGGGGGCACGTGCTGCAAGGGGCTCACAGTCCTGGGAGACACAACTGACCCCACCAGGAAAAGTATCAAAACCCAAGCCCCACCCAAGAAAGGCCTCTGCCCTTGGGCAGGGAAGTGGCAACCAGGGAGGGCTGCCCAAAGACAGTGACCCTGAGCTGAGTCTGAGGGAGGAGGCATAAGAAGCCAGATGTGGGGCACTCGGGGAAAAACAAGGCACACTCACTAAAAGAGGGGTTGTTCTAGGCCAGGCACCTGCCTGGGGCCACATGACACACAGACACTCTCACATCCCTGTCCCCAGGACGTAGACCCACCCCCCGCCCAGTTCTCCACAGCGGGCACAGCAGTGCTCTGCCCCTATCCCATGACCAGAACGCACCTCCCTTACTTTCTGCCTCTTTCAGGACGGCCGAGCTCCTTAGGTATCTCCTTAGGCACCAAACAAATCCTAAGCACTAGAGAAGACCATGGTCATCAGGAGCTCATGGGGAAGAGAGAGGAGCAGAGAAGGAGGGAGGGTCCCTGGGTCGGACTGGTCCCTCCAGTCCCCGGTCCCGCAGAGAGAGCCAAGGGGAGCCAATCTGCTGCCCAGGGAGCTGGCCCTGCACTAATGGTGGCCGGGCAGACACTCCGCTCCCACTTAAACCCTCCATATGGTTCCTTTCCAGTTAGAAAATGGGCCAATTGTGACATTTCCCCCCATCTGGAGAGACAGATGGACAAGGGGAGGCGGCTGGATGGGGGGGTGAGGAGGAGCCACCTGGCTCCAGGAGGGAGGAGGGCGACCAGGGCAGAAGGGAGGGAAGTAAGGAATGGAAGTGAATTGTTCTCAGACAGGGAGGAGCTCACAGATGAAGCGGTCTTTCTGGGCCATGCCCCCCGCCACCTGACACCCCAGGGCATATCCTGCACACTTCATTTTGCTGGAGAGAGAAGAATTAAGTGACCACAGCTCCGTCAGCCAGAATGTGAGCCACAAGGTGCCTGAGGTGGGAGTACAGTCCGAGCAGGATACACTTACAACCACAAGAGAGGGAGAGGAGTGGAGGGGAGTTTGGGGGGCTATGCAGAGCTCAAAAATACTCATGAACATTTATGAAGGGCCTAATGTGCGTTGAATATTATTCTGCAAATTTCACATGGATTCGTTCATCCGGGGTGTCAACGGCACAGCACCGACTTCTAGATGGAGAAACTGAGGCACAGAGAGGTTAAGTGGCTTCCCAAGGTCACACAGATAATCAGCAGTAAGGTAGGGGTTGAAACGCAAGCCATCTGGCTCCCATAACCACCCCTTCTGCCAGTCCGATGTGTCATGGCTTGGGCCATGTGGAGAATGGGTTGGGGCACAAGGTCAAGGGCACGCCCGCAGGCCGTAGACATGGGCACATCTGAGCATACTGCCTGCTTGCTCTGGAGTAAGTGCCCACTGGTGTCCCTGTCCCTAGATGAGAAACCAAGTACCCACAGGGTCCCTCTGCATTGCTACCCAATTGTCAGCACAGTTGCTCCAGGGACCCCCGAAAGGGGACTTAAGTGGCTGGCCACTGGGGGCTCTGCCGGCATGACGCAAGCTCCCAGTAGTGAGGGGCACAGAGGACCGGAGTAGCTTCAGACGGACCAGCGTTTACTGAAACACACACTTGCAGTGCGTTCTCACACACCCTGGGGCAGGTGCTAACAGCCCATCTTACAGAGGGGACCGAGGCTCAGAGGTGCCAGGTAGCCTGATGGATCTGACACAGTGGGACTGTAACCCGAACTGTAACCCAAACCCTCTCTCAGGCAGAGAAAGAAAAGGCCTGGGCCACTGGGTCTCTGTTGACCCCAACCTCCTGCAACCCCTCCCCACCCCCGGAAAGCCCCCAAGTCACACCCTAAGCCTGCCTGTGCGCTGTCCCTGAAGCCACAGCTCCATCACCATCACCGTGGGGACCATGGCCGACGCTCCCCTGGGACGCCTTCTTCAAACCTTTCTTCTGCACCCCTGCTCCTTTCCCCGTGGCCTCGCTCATTGGATAAAGTAATAATCCGAGAGTCCGTACAGAGAGCAAATATAATTGAATTAAACCTAAGTGGCAAGGAACACGCCCACTCCCTCTCTCTGGTCAGAGGCTGGAACCTTCTACCTCTCCCAGACTCCAGGCACAGGCTCATAAGAAGGCAGGGTACACGCAGGAGTCTGGGGTTCCCCATGGCCCCTAAGCTTCCCTCGGCAAGCCCGTCTCTCCACACCCCAGTCTCCCCTCCCCCAACAAGCACCCGGATGCCAGCTACGGGCTCCGCTGCCACCAAGTCAGTGCCTCCGCTCGCAGGGCCAGGGGCAGGAAGCCACAACCACTTGCCAAGAACATCTGAGCACACGAGTGCGCGGGGACCTCAGAGACCTCCTGGCCCAAGCTGGACAGGGAGCAAGGAGAATGAGGCCAGAGAGGAGCAGCGCTCTGCCGGAGGGCACACAGCAGCCGGGGCAGAGCCCGCTTCACATGAGGCTCTCACCACTGCACCAGGAGGGGGTTAAAACCCAGGCCAGCACTCTCATTGCTTCCTGCCTGCTTGGTCACAGCGTCACAGCCCAAACTAAACCCACAGTGAAGGCTGGGGCATCCCCTCAGCTCCCTCACCCCTCCCAGGTCCCTCCTACAGTGAGTGCCCAGCCCACCCCGCGCTGCGGTAGCACAGCGCCTGCCCTGTCTCCACAGCTTCCCGTCCTCCTGGGCCGGTCCCCTGTCAAAACGGACTCGACCTTGGTCCCATCCCTCCAGGCCCTGCCTCTACTCTGAGAAAGCTGGACAGTCCCATGAGGGAGTGTCCACGGAACACTTTGGAGACCACCTGGCCACATCTGGTAAAGTGGAGCATGCCGATTGCCTACAAGCCGGCACGCCCCCTTCTGCGCTCCTCCCCAGGGAAACTCACCCATGGGCCTGAGGAGCCGCACGCGGACATGCGCAGTGGCGCTGTTCGCAGCGGCAAACAAACGGAAATGACCTAAATGTTTTACAACAGAAGATCAGAGAAACGGGTGTGTGCACAATGGAAAGAAAACAGTTCTGGTGTGTCGACACAGCAAAATCCTAGGAGAACACAAAGTTGATCGAAAAGGCAAATTGCAAAGCGATCTGTCCCACTTATGAAGAATTTAGAGACCGCATGTAAGAAGAAGTAGTCTGTGGGAGACGCACATACATAGGAGCAAAAGCTGCGTGAAGGCAGGAGCCTCTGTCTCTTAGATTCATCCCAATCTCCCCAGTGCCTGGCACATAGTAGGTGCTCAGGAAATGTTTGCTGAATGTCTGATCAAGAGCAAGAAGGGAACCCACTGCCTTCAGAGTCATGGTACCTCAAGGGAGGGAGGGAAAGGAATGAGATTGAGGAGGGCTCCACGGAGGGAAGCGGGTTCCAGACAATCCACGTTTTAGTTCTTTAAATAATAATCAGAGGCAAATATGGCAAAATGTAAATGCATGGTAAATGTGGACCCCAGGACCCAAACCAGACAAACCTCACAAACACAGGTGGCATTGAAGGTGTTCTAGTCCTCACGTGGGCAGCCTGATGGAGAACACACCAGGGCACACCCCAGCCTCCTTTTTTCATCTGTGAAATGGAGCTGCTCAGCACTCCCAGCCCAGTGGCAACCATAGTTCACTGGAGGGGAGGGGTGTGGGGTGCCCGCCTGGGACTGCCCTTCTCCCGCCAGCCTTCTGGCTCCTGAAATCCGATCCTCCCCTGAGAACAGGCCATTAGCTGGCCAGCCGTCCCCTGTGACTCCCCCAGGCTCCAGGCACCTGTCCTGACTTGAATGTGACATAGAGACTCCACTAGCAAAACTTGATATTGGCTTCCTGTTGTATTTTGCGGTCTCTGAGCCCTTTCCATCTGCTGTCTAGTGACCTTTCCCGGTGTTCTCCAGGTCCAGCCAATGTATCTGTGTCAGTGTCTGCCTCCAACTGCACTCCCCAAGGGCAAGGTAGGGTCTGTGCATTTGTTCGTTTGTTCATTCATTCATCCATCCATCCATTCATGCATGCATGCTTTCACTAGAGAACTGCCCTGCTTAGTTCCTGGCATAATCAGATGTTGAGAATCCATAATAAGTAAGATCCCTACTTTGGAGCTCACAGTCTAGCTGGGAAAGCAAGACCAGAAAAGAGAGCAATATGCCGGAGGAGACATGCGAGGGTATGGCCCTCCTGGCCACCAGGAGCACACAGTGTCTGGGGAAGGGCCACCCGGTGCCAGGCCCGCTGCCTGCCTCTCCTCGCTTCACCCTGCGTTCAACAACACACTGCGCCTACACGCCATCACTCTTTTCCTTTCACTGAGTCTATTGATGTTTACCCAGCTTGTTAGGTACCCGGCAAGTTTTAGAGGCCAGAATACAGCCGTGAGGAGGACAGAGCCCCCCACCCTCATACAACCCACTCACAGTGGCAGAAAACGTCTCGGAGGCAGGGCAGAGGCGGAAGCGAGTAGGGTGATGGGAGGGCGGGAAGGGAGGGCACACCCCCTCATGCCACCCGGTTTTGTCCGAGAGGACGTAGAAGTTCAGGCCAGGCCACGCAGCTTCAGAGGCACATGAGGATTTGGACTCCGCTCTGACGTTTCCCTGGGAGCTGCTGTCTTGCCTGAGAGCCAGGAGCTGAAAACACTTGGACTTGGAGCTCCCACCCTCAAGTGAGAGCTCGCTGCTGAAGTGACCTCGTTTTTCTGTCCTCCACTGCCTGGGATTGTCCGCACTTGTTTGAGGCTGGGCGCTAGGGGTCACCTGAGGGGAGTCAGCCAGCCAGATTTCCTGCCTGGAGGGGTCTCCCAAATGCCCCCCAGGGACTCAGGTTCACACGCACTGCACCTGTGCCCACTTCCTCCTCCCCACACTTCCCTGCCCCCCACCACATGGCTCTTCCCCACTCCACTTGTCTGAATAAGCCCCCCCATATCCTGCCACCCCCTCAGCACCCCCCAGATCCCCTGCCTCCACAGCACCCCCACTTATGGGCTGGGCCCACCCTGGAAGCCAGGGCAGGCCGAGAGCAAAGGCCCTCCTACCAAGGCAGCCTGCTTGCAATGCCCAGGTCCCCGGTTCCTCCCCAGAGGTCCCCCACCCTCCTGCCTTGGGCATCTGTCTCCCCCTCCTGTTCTCCTTCTCTCCCTCACCAGGCCCCGAGGAAGGAGTTAAGCGGCCAGCACACAGGCAGAGGGGTGGGCAGAGGGGCCGGGATGGAGCAGAGCTCCCCAGAGGACTCCACATCGACCCCGTCTTTCTCCAGCGCCCAGAGCCCTGGGATCATACTCTGCAACCCAGGATGCCCGCTCGGCCCAAACAGCCCTGGGGTGCTGGGCTCCCGATTAGAGAGGAGAAATTTCCCAGCGGCTGAACCCGCCCTTCCTCTCACGGTGCAAGCTGGCGGCTGCAGGAGGCCAGCACCGACATGGACTCCTCTCCTCTTTCTCCTTCTCTTTTCCTTGCTTCCCCCCCCCTTTTACATTTAAAAAGAGAGAAAAACAATGGAAAGACAAATCCTGGGAAATCAAGTGGAAAAATCTACATTATGGCAAAATGTGAAGGCAGCAAATTGCAACATGGAGAGAAAGGTGGGGTGAGTTGCACAACCCAAGGGGACTCCCAGGTTCCTGTAGGTTCTCGGCAGATGGGGGGGTGGGGGGAGGCATGAGGGAGGCTGGGAGTGACCCTGAACCGCACGCACACACACACGCACGCACAGGGTCCTGCTTTCCTTTCGTCCCACTCCAAGAGCCAGGCCCTCTCCCCAAATCTGCTTTCTGCTTTCAGGAAAGGAAGCGACTCAGAGGGGTCAGTGACCAATCCAGAGCTACTTTTGTTTTCAGGCAGCAGAGCTGTGGCAGGAGGCTGTTTTGGGATCAGGAAGATGCCCAGGCCCTGAGAGAATGCCCCCGACCCGTGGCTGTTCCAGGGTGAGTGGGGCTGTGAGAGACCGAGAGGGCTGAGCCCTCCCTGGGCCCAAACTCTGACCAGCTCAGGCTCCAGCTGGATCTGGGCTCCACACGGGGCTCAAGGCCGGGGGGGGGGGGGGGGGGGGGGGGGGGGGGGGCGGGGGGGGGGGGGGGGGGGGGGGGGGGGGGGGGGGGGGGCGGCAGCACAGGCCTGGTTCACGGCCACTGTCTCTTTCTGCTCCTGTTCCCAGACCTACTCCGCAGCATCTAGCCTCCACTCCAGCCTCCATCTGACACATGACTCCCTGCCTACAACCCTCGGTGGCTCCGTGTGTGTGTGCGTGTGTGTGTGTGTATGAGACAGAGACTTGAGCTCTACACCTCCTCCTCAGGTCTATGACACCCAGCCTTACGGATCTCTGCCTCTGCTCCCTCAACTGGCACCCCCCCCGCAAACCGGGGGCTGCAGTGATTCCCCTGCAGCCCTCCCCTCCCTGGGCCTTGGTTATCTCCTCAGTGTCTGCATCTCCACACAGAACCCCAAGGGGCCCAGCACTCGTGCTGCACCTGCTCGAGACACAAGCTCCGATTCACGCTCCCTGGATGAACGAGCCGCTGAGTGCCTGATTGACGGGGATGGAAGGTACAGAGGGGCAGGAGGCAGCAGCACGGGTGTAGGGGCAGAGGCTCTGCGGAATCCAAGGTGAGCACCTGCACCTGCGCAAACCCTTCCAGCTCCCCTGGGAGCTCCCGACCCCTGTCACCCAGTGTGACCTCCCCTCCGAGCCACCACTGGGTCACACTGAGCACCCAGACACCTGTGGGCACAGGCCGGGGGCGCCCACTCTGCGCCTGGAACCTATTTCTTGCCAGGCTACAAAGATAAGCCCCACACGGCATCTGCCCCTGTAGGGTTCACTCCGGAGCTCCATGCACGCACGTGGGTGGGGCATCACACCCGCCTGGACATCTCTCTCGGTCCCACCTTGCCTTGAGGTTTTATTTCTCCACCTAAATGCAAATTCCTTGCTATGAGCGCTCAGGAAATACACATGCAAAAGAACAAGTGAAGGGGCACCTGGCTGGGTCAGTTGGTGGAGCATGTGACTCTTGATCTTGGGGTTGTGAGTTCAAGTCCCACATTGGGGGTAGAGTTGGAAGGAGGAGGAGGAGGAAGAGGAGGAGGAGAAAGGAGGAGGAAGAAGAAAAGTATGAGACAGCCATGCACACTGGCAGGTCCTCAGAGTCTGAAGACAGGAGGGCCAGTGGAGAAGGGCATGAAATAGAATATTTACCCTCCCCGCCGTGGCCAGGATGGCTCCAGCCCGAGGGAGGTAGTGAGCCCACTGCGAGAGATTTGGCTGGAGCCAGGAAGACCCAGGTACCAAGGGACAATGAGGGTAAGACAGTCACCCAGTACCCTGCCTGGAAGTGCCTCCCTAACGAACCCCCGAAGTTTGTGCAAAGCACAAATACTGCATCTGCATTCAGCTGCCCCCGCCCCTCCAGCTCGAGGCGAAGGAGGCTGGATCCAAGGCTTACTCACTGTGTGACCTTGGACAAGTTACTTAGCCTTTCTGAGCATCAGGCTTTCCATCTGCAAAATGGGAAAGGATTTAAACTACTACACCTGGTGGAGTTGGAGGAAGGCTCAAATGCAACAGAGTTTGGGAAGGCTTGGGTCTGCCTCCTGGAGCCAACGCCCCTGGGGAGTAGGTGAGGCCAGTGGGGGTAGGGGCCGCTCAAGCAGGAGGACAGGAGCAGGGAAGGCAGGGACCTTATCACCCAGCTTGGGTCAGGTCCCAGGGCTGGGGAGCGGAGCCCTGGGGATCAAGGTGCCGTGATAAACCAAGCTCTGTCCCCGGAGACAGGGTGCTGGGCAGAACCCAGGACCAAAGCTTGGAGGCCTAGGGACTGTCCAGGGCAGGACATACATGTTCCTTTCCTGAACAGTCTCAGCCCCTGCCACCCCTCCCAGCCACCCCCCTACACATGCACATGCATTCATGGCAACACACACGGTCACAAATCACATGCTACAACCCCACAGCCACGAGCCCTCACATGGACACACACAGCCCCGTCCCCCCACAGGCATGAACTTGACCTCAGCCCTGTGCAGGCTCACAGCCACAAGGATGTGCACATGGTCACACAGTGGCACCGACACACAGTCCCAAACACACGACCCCACAGCCACACAAGCTCACACAGTGATCACACAGCCTCACACAACCACTCGCCACACCCAGCCTCCCACAGCCACATTCTACACACGGTCACACGGCCACAAAGCCGCCCACACCGGCACCCAAGTCCTGTATCCACACCTCCTCGAAGCTGCCAGGCAAGCTAGACTGACAAACACCTTGGCACCTTGAACACCTTCCCTTTGCTACTGGTCAGAGGTGGGCCTGGCTAGGGAGTGAGTTGGGGGGTGAGCTGGTGACTGAGGGCCGGGCACAGCACCTGTCATCAACAACTATTCGCCAAGGAGCTCTGGGGGCGCCTCCATTGAGGCAAATCCTGTCTTTCTTCTGAGACCCTCTCCCTCTGCCTCCACTCTCATCCAGTGAGGACCGGGCTGGCTCACTGGATGGCGCAGTGGGGCCAGTGGGGCACAGTGGCCCCGGGGGAGCATGGGGACACAGGGGACACAGGCATCAGAGAGCTGGCCTGGTATGATAAGGAGGCTGAGTGTGGGCACAGCAGGGCCCATGTCCCATTTCAACCAGCGACTTGCTTCGTGATAAAAGCTACTTTGCCCAGCCTCTCAGGACATCAATTTCTGCATCCGTAAAACAGGACGGCATCACCCCAGCCCCAGACACACAGGGTTGTTGTGAGGATTGAAGGGATCACCCGTGGACAGGCTGGGCCTCTGGGGGGACATGGGGACGGATGGGGAGGGGCAGGTTTGGGGGGACTTGTCCAGGCGGCTGTGGGGCTCAGTGCCTCTGAGCTGAGCGTGGCTGTCCCCTCCCCAGGAGGCTGCTGGGCAGTGGCGACGTTGTTGAGAGCTGCATTATTCATGGTGCTCAGCTCTGAGCAGAGGGAAATTTGCTGAGTGATCGACCTAATATCTTAACACAAACCCATTTAGGCAAAACACCTTTGAAGCGAGAAAGGCAGAAAAAAAAAGTAGAAAAGGCAGCAAAGAGGTTTGGAGGCAGGTGGTGGCGACGGGGTGCAAGGCACAGAGAGATGGCTGGTTCTGACCTGCCGCCACCCACAACCCCCCCAGGAGACCCCTGCCCCAACCCAGCCCCCCAGGCTCCACCTTCCCCCCACTCTCAGTGGCCATGCCGGCATCCTTTGATTGAGGGAATCCCACCTATTTCTCAGATTCGGCTTAGAGTGGGGAAAAGTCCGCCCAAGGCTCACACAGCAAGTCAGGGGGCAGGCGGACCCAGGATTGCTGAGCGTGAGCTCCGAGTCCTCTGCCATGGAGCCCCTCACACAAGACCCGTCTCCCTTGACACCCATTTCCTCAGCCTCAAACTCCACACTCTACCACAGCAGGACCTCGTTCTCCAACTCAGCTCAGACTTTCCTACCCTCAGCCTCTGCAGGTCCCTTTGCCAGAAATACCCTTCCTGCTCTTGATCTGCCCAGCACCCCAAAGGGGCTCGTTTTCTCCTCCTCTTCCCCGTGGAAACACCCCAGATCTCTGCCCCAAACAGGACTCATCACTGTCTACTTGGGCTCTCATTACACCTTCTCCCTGGCACGTGCCATCCTCTGCCTGTGCCATGACCCACTTTGTAACTCTTGAGCTTTGGGGCGTGAGGGCTCCCAGCTCTGCCACTTCTTAGCTGCGTGACTACGGACAAGTTACTTACCTCTCTGGGCCTTAAGTTAATATACGTAAGATGCTTTGAACATTGCCTGGTACAGAAGTACTCAGTAAGTGTTTGCTATTATAATATTACTGTTAGCCTCCTCCATTGGTCCCTAAGTCCATTTAGGCAAAGACTGTGTCTTTCTCGTTGCTAACTCTCTGGTTTCCAGCAGAGTGCCAGGCACACAGTAGGTACTGACCACCATCGCTTGAATTGAGCTTAATTTCCAGCACTGTTGTCTGTCTGGCCTCTTCACTCCAGCCCCCTTGAGAAGAGGAGCCAATGACGGGCTGGTGGCAGGGACCCTATATGGGGCAGGGGCTTGAAAAAGGTGACTTCTGGCCAGCTCTTCCCCATAGCAGGAACTGACAAAGCTCAGGGGCTAGGGGCCGGCTGCTGGGCCTGCAGTTTGGTCAGGGAGGAATGGGCGGCTGCAGGCTGGGATGAAATATTTAGGAGCCCACATCTCCAGGAAGTGGAAACTGACAAGCAAAATGAAATGTTGAGATGTAATTACCCAGGCAGGCCAAGCATGTCTCCCCGCCGGCGGCGGGCTCAGCACCCTCCCCCCAACCTGCGACAAGCAGGCACTGGGTAATGAAGTCCTCCTGGACCCTTTCTCACGCCAGTCCTTGCCCCCTCCTCTTCAGGCCAGGCCAGGGGGAGGGGTGGCAGCACCGCAGAACATGCAGCGAATGGGGGACCTGGGTGCAGCCCTGGCCCCGGATCTATGCAGCCAATCCCCTCACCCCCCTGGGCCTCAGCTACCTCGGCCAGAAAATGGGGCTGCCGACCCACGCCAGGGAGGGAGGACCCAGACGGCGAATGTGCGCGTGCTTCATTAACTGGCATTGGCAGAGGACGGTGGCAAGGACAGCAGTGAGTACAGCGGCGGACACCAGCCTGACCCAGCATGCCATGAGAGGCTTTCTTTAAGGCACTGGGCTGCCTAGAACTCAGGTGAGTGGGAACTGATGGACAAAGGTCTGGGGCTGAGCCCCAGATGCGGGCCCTGAGCTGCAGAGTGCTCTCCCACCACTGTTAGGCCACATCTAGGAGCACAGAGACAGAGACCCGGACAGGGGCTATAGGCCTAAACTCTGGGAACAGCCTGGAGAGGATCCCAGGAGGGCATCCTGGAGCAGGGGAGCTGGGAAAGCATACTCGGCCAGAACTGGGAGAGGGATTGCTCCTTTCTGACTGAAACCAGGGCACAGAGAGGGGCCGTGATTGGCCCAAGGCAGCCCAGCATGTGCTGCTCACACACATGCTGCCCCTGCCCCTCTCCACGCTGGCTCAGCGCTCCTGGGGCAAGTCCAGCCTCTCCTGGTAGCAGCCAGCTGACCCTTCAGCCCTAACCCACTGTGCGCCCCCACTCCTGTCAACACCTTCTTACCAAATCAGAGCCCCACGCCTACACACAGACCTCAGCCTGCCCAGCCTGGCCCCCTAACTCTCCACCAAACCTCCAATCCCACTCCACCACTGCCCTCCCTTAGTGGCTCTCACCTCCCTCAGAGCAAAGTCCAAACTCCTCAGCCCAGTCCTGAGGCCCTGCCTCCTCGTCACCACTCTCCTTACCTCCGATGGCACCTACAGTTTCCAACACACACCAAGGTGTCCCTCTCTTCCTGCCTTTGCTCTGACTGTCCTCTCTGCCTTTGTGCCCAACTCCCCTCCCCAGACTCCTTCAAGTCAGTACCTGTCCACTCTTAAGGATGCAGCGTATGACCCACTCCTCCAGGAAGCCTCCGTGGGTATCCCCAGGCTCCTTCTTCCTTGGGTGCCCTTAACGATCCCAACACCTCAATCACCGCACTTGACACGGTGAATGAAAACTATGGGAGATGGCCACTGCCCGGCTCAGAGCATTCACTGATTCAGCACCAACTTACGAAGCACCCCACGCCCCTGTACCAGGCACTATCCTTGATGCTGTGGGTACAGTAATTTATAGGACAAAAAAGAATCTTGCCCTCATGGTGCTGATAGCCATCTATGAAGTAGACAGTAGATGTGGAGGAATGAAAGAATGAACTAATTAATTAAGAGTTGGCTCAGGGGCGCCTGCGTGGTTCATTCAGTTAAGCGTCTGACTCTTGGTTTTGGCTCAGATCTCACAGTTAGTGAGAACCAGCCCAGAATCAGGCTCTCCCTCTCTCTCTGCCCTTCCTCCACTTGCATGAGTGCACTCGTGCTCTCTCTCACTCAAAATAAATAAACATTTAAGAAAAAAAAAAAAAGAGTTGGCCTATTGTCCAGAAGATCTCTTGGCCCCATTTCCAGCTCCTGCCCCTCTGCTTTCCTGTTCCCGTCCTCCCCCACCCCAACCTCCATCTCTTCTCTCTCTCTCTCCCTCTTCTCTCTCACAGGCACACACACACTCGCCCATTATTCCACAGCCCTCATGTTCATGTAGTGCTCCCACGTTCTCTCATGAATTCTTCCCAATCAACCCATGGCTTAGGTGACCATTCACAGATAAGGAACCCAAGTCCCACAAGCCAGAGCCTCGGTCTGGCTGCCTCCACATTTCCTTTCTCCAGCTTATCTTCCCCCTCTCCTTTGCCTCTCTCTCTCTCCTCCCACCTTCTAGGGTGACTGGCAAGTTGCCTCCTCTCTCTAAGCCCATTTCCCTATCTGTAAAATGGGGCAGGCAAGGCACCCCGTCCCTTCCCCCCTCAGCAACCCCAACTGTGTCCCTCTCCATCTTCATTCTCCTCCCTCCCCTCTCCTCTCGCTTGTCACTTTGTCCTGCTTCCTCCCCCCATCCCAAAGCCTCCCTTGGGTCCCAAGATGTCTGTAAAATGGTCGTTAGCTTTCCTTCTGGCTCATTAAAAATGAGAATTTGCATAGAATATCCATATGATCATTCTGTCTACAGCAAAATGGGACACGGATATAAGGCACCATGCAAGTCAGGGAGAATGGGGAGGACAGTCGCAGTGCAAGGGGGAGAACCCCAACCAGGAAGAGACCAAGTGCTCACCACTGGGGGCTCAGGCCTCAAAGCCAGCCCCCCTCATGCCCTTCAGCCCTTTCTTGGCCTCTCTGATGGCTAATTCACCTGTTTTTATCATTCCTACAATAACCAGCAAAGTAGGGACTGCAATTATCTCCATTTTACAGATGGAGAAACTGAGAGCCAAAGAGGAACAGTGGCCTGTCCAAAGATACACAACAAGTCTGTGGCATTCCTGGGGGGCAGCGCTCTCTGCCATGGGCCAGACACCCCCAAACCCACATAGGCCTGCTGCTCTCCCAGGAATGCTGTCCCTCCTCACTCTCAGAAGGAAGATATCATCAAATACTGTAGTTCTTCTATGCAGAATACCCTCCTGCTCCTCTGGGACAGGCCCACCCACTCTTTAAGGCTCTCATCTCATCACCCCCTCCTCAAGGAAGCTCCCCCTCCCCAAAACTGTTTGGGGAGATGCAGAGATTTTTGGAGACAAATGCTTCCAAACGTCTTCTCCCAGCTGTGTACAGTTGACCCTTGAACAACACAGGTTTGAACTGTGCAGGTCCACTTATATGTGGATTTTTCTCAATACAGTACAGTCCTGTAAATGTATTTTCTCTCCCTTATCAATAACATTTCCTTTTTCTTAGCTTACTTTATTATAACAGTATATAATACATGTAACATACAAAATATATGTTAATCAACTATGTGATCAGCAAAGTTTCTAGTCAACCTGACTATTCGTAGTTAACTTCTGAGGGAGTCAACTTATATGCAGATTTTCAACCGTACAGGGCTTGGCATCCCCCCTCCCACCCCAGTCCACCCCCCACCCCCCACCCCCCGGGGCTGTTCAAAGATCAATTGTAATTGCATTTAGACCTGCCTCATCCCAAAAAGAATTTGCAGCACGGCCCAGAAATATATTTGGCTAAAAAGAAATTAATGGCAGAATTGGGGGGACGGGACCTGTACTCTACAGACGAGGCTTTGCTCAGCAGCCAAAGACACAGAGATCTGGCAGTTTGTTTGTTGGAACCAAAGCCAACGGGGATTTCCCCAAATGTCTGGCCCGGGGTGGCTGCCGCTATCCATGGTGCTGAACCCAGTAGTGCATGGGCGGCCTCCTGTCCGCATGCAATGTAGGAGCAAGTCCTGCAGGCTTCAGCTTCAAAACACACCCTCAGGGCGCCTGGGTGCCTCAGTCGGTTGAACATCTGACTCTTGATTTCGGCTCCAGTCATGATTCCAGGGCTGTGGGATCAAGCCCTGCATCAGGCTTCCCACTTAAGATTCTCTCTCTCCAGAGCCCTGTGTCCTTCTCCTTGCTCCTGTTCTCTCTCGGTCTAAAACTTAAAAAAAAATTTTTTTTTAATTTTTTCATGTTTATTTACTTTTGCGATAGAGAGAGAGAGAGAGAGAGAGAGAGAGAGAGAGAGACTGAACATGAGCAGGGGAGGGGTAGAGAGAGGGAGACACGGAACCCAAAGCAGGCTCCAGGCTCTGAGCTGTCAGTACAGTCTGACATGGAGCTTGAACACACGAGCTGTGAGATCATGACCTGAGCCGAAGTTGGAAGCCCAACCGACTGAGCCACCCAGGTGCCCCTAAAAAATTTTTTTTAAATACACTAAACCCGTTCATTCTCATCATCCCCACCCCCAGTCTAAGCCATCATCACTTTTCACCTGGGTGATGGCAGTGGCCTCCTCAGTGGTGTTCCTTCCTCAGTCACCTCAGCCCTTGCAGTCTGTTCCCTACACAACAGCCAGAAAGATCCTATTAAACCCAAGTCTGTTAACGTCCCTTCTCTGCTCAAACCCTCCAATAATTCCCATCTCATTTAGAACAAAAGCTAAAGTCCTCCTAGTGGCCAACAAAGCCCCCACATGGCAGCCCGTCCTCTTCTGCGTCCCTCCACCTGATTCATCCTGCTCCTGCCTCTTGGCTATTCTCCAAGAAACATCAGGCAGGCTCCCACCTCAGGGCCTTTGCACTTGCTGGTTCCTCTGCCCGGGGCACCCCTCCCAGAGATCACAAACCTCACTCCCTTACTGCATTCAGGGCCCTCCCCGAATGCCACCTCTGCAGAACGGCCTTCCCTGACCACCTTATATGAGCTAATCTCCCCTACCTGGCCCTCTCTGCCCGCTTAAGCTGCTTTATTCTTCTCCATAGCATGACATCAGCTCCTACCTGAAATTGTAGGAGGGAGCTACCTGGAATTGTATTATATTGTGATGCATTTACTTGTTTACTGTAAGCTGCTTCTGGCCTTCTCCCCAAACATGAGCTCACAGGGCCAAAGATCTTCACCTGTTTGGTCCACTGCATTATCCCCAGTGTCCTGGCTCAATACCTGGCACACAGTAGGTGCTCAATAAATATTCAGCAAATGAATGACTTACCATGCAGAGGCGATGGATAAAGGGGCTAAAGAGGAAAAGAAATGCCCCACTCTCCTCACCAGCTGCATTCCATGGAGCAGGCTCTGTGTGATTTAGAGGCCTGGACTCCATCTTTCTGAGTCCCTGAAAACCCCAGGAGCACGAGGGGAGCCAGCAATGAAGAAGTGACCACCAAGGAATATGACCCTCCCTACCTCTGGGACAGGGCCTGTCACAGGCTTAATACACAGCCACCGTGACTTGCTGACTCCTGACCAGCACTCCACCCCATCCCCCTCACATGCACACACACTCCTCATCAGAACACCCCTCCACCTCCTCCCCTGGCCCTGAACAGAACCTCTGGCCTTTGTTGGGGGCAGTCCTCCCAGGCCCCTCCATCCGAATGACCCACCAGTGTTTCCCTGGAGAAGCCCAGGTGGAAGAAAACAAACACTTCGTGGAAAGAAGGCTCCACCTTCCTTCCCTCGAGCTCCAGAGTCCCACAGAACTAAGTGCCAACCCCAACTCTGCCACTGACAAGCATCTTTTAATGAGATGTTCCCAAAAAATATATGTATTAAACCAAAAGGAGACACAGGGGTCTTTCCACAGGCCAGGCCAGGCCAGCTGAGGGACCAGTGCAGGATGCAGAGCCTGCTGGGGCTCACAGACCCTGGGCAGAGGGCTGGTGGACACAGAATAACAAGGCAAAAATGGCTCCGAGCATCCCTCAGCTGTGTCCACATGCACGAGCCCATCAAAGAAGGTACCCAGCCCCTTGCTGGTCTTACCAATGAAGAACTGGAGGCTCAGGGAGGAAAAGTGACTTGCCTAAGGTCACACAGGAGTACAGGATGAGGCTGAGACCCCACCCAGGACACTCAGCAGCCCCATACAGGCCTGAAGCAGGAAGCTCAGGGTAGAAAGGAAAGAAAATGGTGAGCTCACAGGATCTTTCCAGAGCTTCAGAGAAAAGGCAGTATAGGGCTTGCTTTAGCTAGCTACATCTCCAAGGGCCTCAGAGTGGGGGTACTGGGGACCCTACCTCCGATAGGAAAACAGGCTGAAGTCCAATAGTCAGCAAACAGGTATAGAGGGTTCCTGGAGATCAAGTCCCAAATCTGAGCAGGGGAAGGCCACTGGCCTTCACCACTTGCTCTTTAACAAAGGGGAAGAAATCAGAAACCACAGGTTGCTGTGTGCATGGCTACTCTGTGGGCTTAGATCTGGGTCCGAGGATGACAGACACACCAGAAGCTGGAGCCAAACCTATGGTACCTGGACTTCCATGCGGTGAGGACAGATAGAAAAACCAAGAGAGGTGGGTGAGGCATGCAAAGATGCACATTGGGGGGGCCTCAGAGGTCCCCTAATCTATCACGTTCATATTGGTCATCAAGCTGACACTCAGAGAGGGAAAGTGACCAGCCCAGCATTACACAGTCACCCAGAGGCTGAAGCAGAACTAGAACTGGGCCCCAACTCCCCCACTCTAATTAGTAATGGTGACGACGGACCCCATTGACAGCCTGTTGTTTAGTGCAGGGCCCAGGCTGTGCCGAGTGCTTTATACATATTAACTCACTTATTGTTCACAGCAACCTAAAAGGGAGTGGTGAGGGGGAGGCTACTATTAATATCCTCCTTTCACAAGGTGGAAACTGAGGCCCAGAGACCATAAGGGACTGCTCAACATGGTGTGCCTCATGGTGACAGAGCCAGCCTCTGGATTCTTAACCACTCCACTCTACCGCGGCATCCAGAAGACAGGGTTCAGAAGGTCAAAGCCACAAAGGGGCTGCAGCCAACAAAGGGAAGTTTTTTTAAACCCCAAAGAAATCTTCAAACATGTTCCACAAAGGAGACCAGTGAAAGAAAATGCTGCTTCCTGTCCAAGAGGCAAGGGATGCAAATTCAGAGCAAGAAGGGCTTGGTGTCTAATATCTTCTTCCTCCTGTCATTCCCATCAAGCTTAGAGGCAAACCCAGAATGGAGCACGTCCCTGCTGTGATAGGTCAGGGGAAGCACATCAGAGACGGATTGGAGAGAGTAGGAAAAGTGACCTGATGACACCCAGCCCAGGGGACTCACAAAATCAAGAGGTGTCAGCGCCCTGCCAAAGGCCAGAGTGGCAGAGAAATCAGAGTGGACAGGCGAAGTCCCCAAGGCGGACCGGGCAAGCTCGGGGTTCATCTTCACAGCTGTACGAAGATTGACCTGGCAATCACCAAGCAGTCACATTGATGCCAACACCTTGCCAATCTCCAGGCGCCATCCAGGAGACCCAGCTGGCGCGTGGTAGGCCTCGTGGCTCCGCACAGGGGTGCCCATGCCAGGTCCACTTAATCTCCACCTTCGGTGGAATGATGGGCAGCAGACCAAAGGAGCAGAAGACGTGATGGGTCTCAAGTTCACGGCGGCCTGGCTTTGAAGCTAGAATGGTAGGGACCAGCCTCGAGGTGGGGCCCACTTCCCCCTCTGCGTCCTTGGAGAAGGTGTGGCCAGCGGGCGGGGCATACTAGGCCTGTGTGTGACTCCAGGAAGCAGCGGTGGGGGGAGGGGAGTCCAGAGGTCTCCCTCGAAGAAGAGGCTACAAACTGCCTCACTCTCACAAACACCAAGCTAAATCCAGCAACAGGACCCCTTCCTGCTTCCAGTTCCCCAGCTCCTTGGCTAATTTCAGCCACAGTTCATCTGATCAGGGGTGAGAAGATTTGCATGCTCCAGGCTCTGTCCCCGTGCAATTGGTCCCAATCATCCCTGAACCGAAACACCAAACTCTGAAGTGTCACCATTTGACATCCACGCCTTTGGGTCTTGAGGGGTGCCTCCTCTGCCAGCACTCCTCCTAAAGCCTTTGCTTCTGCAGAAAAATGTGTGGAGCCAGGGGCCATGGACTATGAGGACACAGCCTGTAGGGGGCGGAGCTAGACACGGGAGATGAGCTGATGCTCCTGCACCTTTTACGGATGAGAAAGAAAGAGGCCCCGGAAGGGCAGTGACGGACCCAAGGACACAGGGCTGGTCATCTGTTTGCTCACGTGTTCATTCTATAAACATCCACTGAGGTCCTGCTGTGTGCGAGGGAGGGTGAAGAGCACAGAGCCAAGGGAGCCCTGTCCCTCCTCAGCCCCAAGGAGCCCAGAGTCAGATGGCAGAGGCCCAGGGAAAGTTCAATAGGCACTGGGGCAGGTGTGCTTGAGGCTTCCCAGGTGGGGAGCCCTGGGGAAGATCTTCCTCCCTCCCTCCAAGTGAGCATCTCCACCTGAAAGGAGAGCAGTTGAGGAAGGAAAGCCCAGAAAGGCAGAAAGAAACCCCCACCACCCACCCAGGGCTCTGAGCAAGCAGGGACACAGCAAGTGGAGCTGGTGTGTGCTAATGCACCCCCTTGGGTAAGCAGACATGACTCCAACTGCCAGAAAATTTCAAAACACAGGATTGGCTCTAAAACACTCTGCTCAGCTCCATCTTGCATCGGTCCGCATCCCACGGCCAAGCCCCTCGGCGGGGTGCCCTCTGCCTGACTCACTCCTACCTCCAGCCTCCCGTTCATGCTGTTCCCCCACCTGGCTTGCCCTTCCCTTCCTCTTCACGTGTCTGAGCCCGTCTGGCTGGGCCGAGTCCCCTGCAGGCTATCTCCTTAACAGATGCATCACTCCAGCCCTTGTTTCTTGCATTCAGGCAAACTTGCATTCAGACTAAGCACCTACAGCACGCAGGGCAGGGTGCCGGGTCTGGTGGCGAGCGCCAAGAGCCGGCAGGGCCCGCTGCTCCTTCCTCTCCTCAGGAAGAAGTATCCTGAGACAGGCACTAGAGCAAAGAACGAGAGAAGGCTGAGCCCCACATCTCAGCCTAGAGCAGCCGAGAGCAGCCCTGAGTCCTCATATCCCAGCCTCTGCCTCCGGGAAAGGACGCTGTCCTCAGCGAGTCACGAGAGGTTCAGGGCCAACCCACGAGCTCAGTACGGGGAGGAAGCTGGGGTCCCGGGGCAGCCCAACCTAGCCCCTGGTGCCTCAGTCTGCCCTTCTGCAGGCCAGGAGAGCAGCCTCAGGCCCCTGGGTGGGAGAAAGGCTAAAGAACTGAGTCTCTGGGGGTTGGATTTTGTGATCGGTTACCCATTCCACAAACATTTACTGAGCAGATACTATGTGCCAGGGATATAGCTGAGAACAAAATGGGCAAAAAAAAAAAAAAAATCCTCTGTCCTCGTGGACCACAAACAAATATACATTTACTTGTCAAGGGCTGTAAGAAAAACAGAGCCGGGAACAGGGAACGGAGAATGATGGCCCAGGGGAGGGTCTATTTTAGATACCATAGTCAGAAAGGCCACTCTGAAGAGGGGGCAGCTGGGAAGTCACCCAAATGAGCTGAGGATGTGGACCACATGGATGGTCAGAAAAAGACAGCTCCAGGCCGAGGGACCCACCAGTGCAAAGGCCCTGGGGTGGGCTCATGCCTGGAGTGTTAGAGCAACAGTGAGGAGGCTGGTGTGGCTGCCGCAGAGAAATGGAGAGGAGACTGGAAGGAGAAAAGGCCCGGGGGGCAGCAGGAAGGGAAGCGGGCACTCTCTTAGGGGGGGTCTCTGGATCCCAGGGGTGCCCTGGGGCAAACCTCTCTGGTTTCCCAGATGTATGAGGAGCGCCAGCACCCCCACCCCCACCCTAATGGCACAAATCTTCCCGGTGGACAAGCTCTGCCCCCTCCCCAATCCCCTCGGAGCCTCCAGAGCAAGTGTTCCCTTCACAGCAAAAGCAGCTGAGTCCAAAGATGTCACAGAAGCTGTGGGACGAGGAGGCGCCCCCGCCTTGAGCCCCGGCCTCCGGTCACCACCCGTGCTGCTGCGCCAACAGAGGCCATCGAAATGCAAGTCTGACGCTCAGCCCAGGGAGCTGGAGCTAGAGGTCAGACCAGCAACAGCTTGACTCACTGGTGTCTCCGGAATATCAATAGGGGACACGGGGACACAGCGGGGAGATGAGGCTTTGGAACTTCTCGCTGTGCGAGGGACAGGACATCCTTCAAGGAGCAGGCCTCACCCACCGCCCCCACCCCTTCTTGTCACAACCAGAGAGGCCCTGGTATTCCCACCCTGCAGGCACAGGCCTGGATGTGCCCAGGATGCCGGAAGCACCCACCAGAGGAGACCAGAACCGAATTCCCCAGGTGACCCCATGGAGAGGACCCATCCAGGAGCCGACCTGTGTCCTTCCTGCCACATTCACCGGAAGTGGGGGGACCTTCTGCTGCATTCCAATTCCACTCCTGCTATGTTCCAGCTGTGTGGCCTCAGGGGAGTCACTTAACCTCTCTGAGCCTCCGTTTTGCCATCCATATAATGGAGCTGTCTTGAGGGCTCAATGAGTTCACATGAATCAAGTATATAAAACAAGATCTGGCCCACAGGAGGACTCCATAAATACTACCTACTAATATTCATTCTCCTGTCGCCCACACAGGAAGCCGGGATGCTACTTGATGCATCCATTTGACCTTAAGTGGGTCCCTTAACTCCCCTGAGCCTTCCTTTTCCCCATCCATGAAATGGAGCACGCCTACAAGTAAATGGAGGCCGACGTGGGGCCTCAGGGGCAGAGAAAAGCTGTGAGGGTATAAAAGCTTATGCCCCAGACCCCCACCCTGAGAGGGCCGGGGACGGTGGTGGGAGGCAGTGAGGGGCAGGGCCATGTCTGTACCGCCCCCTCAGGCCTGTCTCTCCCTCCCCAGGTGACTCACTCGCATCATCTCCGGAGCTCAGGTGGGGCCTGCTTTGCATGCCTAATGCCAGGAACTGTGGTTGCCAGCGCCGCAGCCTGGCAAGGAGGAGGGAGTCCAGGCATTCACGAGGGGGAAGTGCACCAGATGCCTCACACGAGCGTGCACACACATGCCAGCCTGTCCACGGACACCCCTAGGGAGGCAGGCCAGCCGGTCACGTGCCCGGAAAATCACACACGCGCGCCCCTCGCTCCCACATGTGCCCTCTCCTAGCTGCCTTTGGAGCTCACTCACCTCACTGTTCTGTCACCACGAGCCCGCTGTCCTGTAAGAACCGGGCTGGCCTGGGCTAATCTGGCTTCGTCACTAGCCCTGTCCCGGAACATGGTGGGTGGCTGCAGTCAGGGGCCCCTCAGACCTTCCAGCTCTCCCCAGGCCCCCCCTAGGAACGGTCAGGGAGCAGGGAGGGGGTGGCCCAGGCAGCCGGGTCCCTGGTAATAACCCTCTGCTGTGTGTTCCTGAGCTCCCTCATCAGCGGGCCAGAAGCCCCTCCCGTGCTGGTAACAACCAGGTTTACCTCCCATTTCACAGATGAGAAAACCAACACTGAGCAGCTGAGTGACTTTCCAGGGCTCTCAGGGCCAATAAGTGGCCAAGCCAGAGCCTGGGTCCGTTGCCCAGAGCTGGCCCGTTAACCACACCTCTGTGATCCAGGCTGGGAGAGCCAGATGGACAGCATGGGGTTGAAGGGCCTGGGTCTGACCACCTGGCCCCAAGTGCTGCTCCAACACCTCACTGTGTGAGCCCGGGCAAGCCACCTCACTCCTTTGGGCCTCAGTTCCCCCATCTGAAAAATGGGAATAAAAACACCAGGCCCACAGGGCCATCACCAGGATTCATGATTGTGGAAGGAGGGTGCCTGGCATAGGGCAGCGCTCCGTCAAGGGTCTCAGGATGGCCCAGTGCACGATGGAGAGCACGGTGTTAATGGGGCTGCAAAATTCAGGTCCAGGGCTTCCTTTATTGCCCAGTGAGGGCTCTTGGGTGCTACCCAAGAGGTTCCCACGCAGAGGACAGAGCTGGGCTTCAGTCCCTGGTCCTCCACATCCTGGTTATACGGCCTGGGGAAAATGACCTCCTCTCTCTGGCCTCAGTTTCTTCATCTATAAATTGCACCCAGTTAGGCTCCCCTACAGGACCCCAAGCCCGTACAGCAGGCACCCAGGACCTGCTAGCCAAGCTCTCCCCTCGGCTCTGATGGGCATCCTCAGCCTGGCAAGCACGCCGCCCCCCCACCGCTCTCTGACACTCCTCTGAGCAACTCACAGATGATTTATACTTCAGAGGATGAATCAATACAATATACGGCCAAAGACATCTTTAATCTTTCACAGGGATTAGGCTACAAGGTACAGCAGTCTCTTTCTACAGGCCGCTCAATTCTGATTTCAATTTGGCCAGCTGGAGCACGGCTTTCTCCTTTTCTTTTCCCCCCGCCTAAAGACGTTCCTCCAAATCAAATTTCATTTAGCAGGTGGGGTGGGGAGACCGAGCCGCCCGAACACGAGGGCAGGCTCAGCCGGGGCCCTGGGGCCGCAAGGGGAGACAGCAGGAAGGACTGAGGACATGGGAGGTCGGGCCAGGCAGGAGGCCGGGCCCTCGGCGACCGCACAGGGCGCTGGGAGGGGCATCTATGCCGGGGGGTGGGGGGGCCCCGAGCTGCAGGCCGTAGCAAAACAGCTCATTCTCTTACTTTTCTAGAATTCCTTTTTGAAAATCTTGAGCAGGCTTCGTACTGATTCAATGCTTGTGGAAAATTCAAACGCTAGTCTGAGTTTCAGCCAGAACGCAATACCTAGACTTCACCCCAATGGGATCTCCCGCGCTTAACATCTCAACACGTCAGCACGTGTCCCCCCCCCCACCCAGGCTGTGTGTGTGCGCACACGCGCGCACCCATGTGTGACTGTCATGCCCCATCCGAGCGGGCAGAAGATGGAGTGATGAATACAAACACAGTTACGCCATCTAGTCCTGGAGCCAGACAGCCTGGGCTCAGATCCCTTGTCCACCTCTCACTTGTATGGCCTGGTGCCAACTAGCACGGAGCCTCTCCATGCCTCAGCTTCCTCCCCAGTAAAATGGGGGTGCCTACCTCATGGGGTAGGGAGGATTACCCAGAACAACAGGTGTAAAACAGGTGCTCAGTGTGCCAGGCACATAGGGAGAACTTTGGGAGTACCAGGACTGGCTTCTAATACCTTACGGCAGGGACTGAACGTGACTGAACACGAAAATTCTAGACCTTCCGTCCCTGCCCGCACCTAGCACTTCTGTCCCCAAATCCTGGAGAAGTTGCACCTTAAAGAGAAAGGCAGTGGGCTTGTGTGGGAACAGATTCAAGCCACTGAGGACGGGCACCGCCAGGGCAGGGTGGGTGGGGCCAGCCCGGAGACAGGCACCGGTGTCTGAGCAAAGCAGGGGAGGACACGTGGGCAGCCGGAGAGAGGGGGCTGTGGCACCAGGGCCTGAGGCTACCAGGGGGACCCCAGGGAGCTGCTGCCTACCTGCCTGGAGGTGAGAGCGGGGCTCATCTACCTCATGCTCCTCCCCTCTGCCTGGCCAGCAGCCGGGGTGGGGAGTGGCCTGGAGCCGCAGCCATCGGTCACTGCCACCCAATTTCCGTCCTCTCCACCAGGTTACAGGCACCGAGCTGCTCTGGCTGTACAATTAAAGGGGCTTATCTGAGATTTATAGCAGGATTATGCCTGCAGGGTGTTACCAACGCCAGCCTCTGGATACTCTGTGGTCCTTAGGAAAAGCAATTAGAGTCCCGGGGTTATACGGGTATAAATATACAGATGCCATCCTCCAAGGTCGAGGGCGCCACAGTGAGCTATTTTGAGAAAGAGCCTTGGGAGAGGCCATGGGCCCCTCTGCCGGGAGCTGGGTCTGTCAGGAGGGGGAAGAGCCTCTCTGCTTCCCCCACACCCCATCCTCTCTGAACTGTCCCTCCTATCAAGGCTCACCCAATCCAGGCGGAGCCCTCAGCCCAGGGGCCTGACCGCTGACCCGGACCCCTCCCACCACAGCCCCATGCAGCTGTGCGCCCCCCTCAGCCGGGCCACCCATCGCCATTGGAACTAAGTGGCTCAGGCTTCCAACTTGCCAGAGTGTTAACCCTTGCTGTGCCTGCCTCGTACTGCTTGCTGATACCTAAAAGCTTTATCCCTGGAGCTCCTGAGGACAATTAAGGGAATGCAGCAAGCTTAATGGGGGGAGGGGTGCCCGACAGTGAGTGGGGGAGACCTCCAGGACAGCACATCACCTCCCCAGGTCCCCACATCCCACCCAGGGGCACCTCCTTCCCTGAAGCCACAAGCAGCCAGCACAGCATCGCCAACTCCATGTAAGACATGGCCCCTTCTCTCACCCCACCCCACCCCCCTCCACACACAGCTCAATTCCTCAAACAAGCCTGGCTCCAAGATCCTGGCTGATCTCCCAGCCCCTGGGTCCCTGAGACCCGCCCCTAAACAAGACCACCTCCATCCCCACCCCCTTCCCCTTCTCTCCCCACCTGAGAACAGCAGCGGTCCCACTGGATCCCACACCTGAATACTGGCGGTCCCTCTGTCTGCCTGGCCACGTCTGCCAAAGTTATTCCAGCCACCCCCTGCCCCTGGGAGTTACCCAGCTGGTCCGGCGAGGCCACAGGCTGCTCCCCAGTGCTCAGGGGAGAGACTGAGGCTCATGAGGGGAATGGCCTGGGGCAGGACCGTTGTGCCCTGACATCCCCCTGCCCCCGAGCATGACTCACCGTCCTCCCGGGACTTCTGGATGAAGGCCTCTACGCCGCTCTCGCCGTAGCTGCCCTCCGAGGCCAGCGTGGACACGTAGTTCCACTTGAGGGCGCGGACGATGTCCACCATGGCCTGGGCCTGGTACGTGTCCGAGGGCACCACTCGGGAGAAGAAGTCGTAGCGGCTGTTGTCACTCAGGTCGGGGGCTGTGGAGGCGTAGCTGATCTGGGGGATCTGGGGGCGAGAGGGGCCGCTGATGGGGGGCTGCTGGCACCCCCACCACACCCAGCCAGCACCACACCACTACATGCCAACCTCCTTCCCGTCCCCACCGCCTTGGGAAGGGCCAGGGCACTGGCTCCTCGTGTCCTGGGGGAGACCCTATGATATAGGCTGGATGGGTTCTAGCCCACTTGACAAAGGAGGAAACTGAGGCCCAGAGGCGGCGAGCAACTAGGTGGTCGGCTCTCCTCTGGCTCCAGCCCGGAGTCCCAGTGCCTCCCCATGTCCTCTCCATTCCCAGCAGGAGTGAAGCTGGCATCAGGGTGAGAAGTGACTGGCACGTCAGCCTCCAGCCCTCCTCTTCTAGAGAAGTGTCCCAACCGGCCTCCCCTGGGTCCTGTGGCTGGTAGCCCCCCACCCCCCACCCGCTGCCACACACCATGAAGTCATACAGGATTACATACATAAACACACAGCAGAGCCTCTGCGTGCCTCCATTTACATAAAGAGCTGAGAGTCATTTGGCCCATCATCTCCCCCTTGGCAGCCGCTCATGTCACCACCCAGCAGACCCCGTCCCCACAGCTCCTTTGTCCTACCCAGCTCAGAGGACACAGAGCCCGGGTCCCAGCTCCCACTCACCCCACAGATGGAATTGCAGGAGGACAGAGTGGACGGGGACGCCCCCACACCCCAGGAAGTCCCTCTCTCCACAGCCCGGGACACAGAGCACCAGACAGGCATCAACAGCAGACTCCTGCCCCAGTTCTCCACAGAGCACCTTCCCACACCCACAGACCCCACCCGGGGCCCTCCCCAGGCAGAAGCGAGATGCAGAGCCCTTTAAGCTGTCCTTCTTCCTGTAGGTGACATCCAACCATCCCCAAAGCACAAAAACCTCACGGCCAGTCTGTGGCAACTGAGAGAGGGAAATGTTCTGGGGGCAACAGGACTCGGGGTACACCCTGGACTAGAGGCTGCCCACCCAGACTATGCCTTGGGTTCCCCATGCCCAGGGACAGTGGAGGTCTGCCTTCCACTGAGGATGCCCATTAGGAAAAGGACATGGCCCAGCCCAGCCCCCGTGATGCCCCTCCACCCCCCACAGACGGGCCTCCGCAGTCCCCTCATTGCCCTGCTCACTCAACTCACTCATGAGAAAGGTAAGGACGGGGTGGGGAAAACAGATGTTTGGTTTTCTGGACTTGCTGAGCAACTTAGCCCCCAACCCTCTCGTTGTAGTTCTTACGATCTTCGTAAGATGGTACGTTGACCCCTGTGGCACTGTTTGTAATAGCAAATCACTGGAGGAGCACAAGGAATACTATTTGGTCATGAAAAAGAACCAGGCAGCTTTCCATGCACTGCTCCAGACAGCTCTCCATGACCCGAAACAGCAGCAGCAAAGAAGGGAGGCACAACTCCGCGTGGGAGAGCAGCACCCCAATTGTCACGTGGGGGGGCAGGGCAGACTCCCACCGCCCTGAAACGGAACAGCCAAGTTGCCTCCGGAGACAGAACCAGGTGGCCAGGGGACAGGACTGGGAGGACACCTTCCCCTTAGACCCCGTGTGTGTGTTGCATGTAGAATCATGCAAACGTACCACCCGCTTAGAATCTTCCCGAGTCCAAGCATCCGCCCCCTTTCCTACTGTGTCAACAGCCCCTGAAAACTAACCCAAGTTCTCCTTGCCTTGGAGCGCACAGAGCATGAAAACAACACCCCCAAGAGTGTGGATGGTTAATTTCAAACGTCTGTTATTTTTTTAAGGCCCGCTAAGGGTATTACGGTCGCAGGGGTGGGCTGGTGTTTAAGAGTCTGTCATTCAGAGCAGTCTCCCCAGTGCTTTGGGGGTATAAGCCTTTGTTGGGGGGCTGTTCTGTGCACTGAAGGATATTTAGCAACAACCCCCACCCCTACCCACGAGATCCCAGGAACACCCCTTCCCCAGTTGTAACAACCAAAAATGTCTCTAGATGCAGCTAAATGCCTCCGGGGGGCACAAGTGTCCCCAGTTGAGACCTGCGGTTTTGGAGAAGCGTCCTGAAATACTGAGGGGTGCAGCGGGAGGAGGTCCGGCGTTTGCTTCAAAAGAACTACCGCGGGAGCACATGCAGGAAGAAAGGACAGCGGCCGAGCACGGGCACCTCTGAGCCACGTGTACAGAGGGGCTCACAGCCCTATTTGTTTCATCTGCGTCCGAAATGTCCGTATTTAACACATTTTTAACAATGCAACAAAACAAAATAGGCAGCACCCCTGGGTCATCTGCCTGAACAGAAGTGCCCTGAATGTGGAGCCGGAGCCGGAGCAGGTGGGGGGGAACGGGGGGCCGGGGCCTGCCCCACCCGCCTGCCGTCCCAGCAGGCCCTCCAGAGAAGACGGGTTGCTTGTCAGCTTCCCTCTGTGCCTGGTCCTCAGCAAGGAGTGAGGACCACACACCCAGGAACCCACTTTCTTCCTCATTAGAAGACCCCTGTCTCCTCCTTCTGATGTTTCCTCCCAACAAAGTGCTCGAGTCAAAAGGGACTGCGCACAGCAGAGGAAGCCCAGGGGGGTCCCAGGGCCCCTCACACGGGCAACTTCTCACTCATCCCTCATGCCTCCTGCCTCCTCTCCGGTTCAGGCATTCAGCATGGGCAGGGACAGCAGACGGACAGACGGATGTCCGGGGATCAGGACCCAGGCCCCCAGGCCCATGGCAAAGGGTGGGAGGGCCAAGCATGGGGTTGGGCACGCTTAGCCTGCAGGGGTGCCCTGGTCTCAGATTTCAGGAGCCCAGGAGGGGGCCCTGATCTGCCCCCCCAACCATTCCTGACACCGTGGAACGAGGATCCAGCCCTGAGATGGTTGGGAGGGAGGGGACAGCTTCCTGAGTAGGGTCAGGGGATGATAATCCCTGGCCAGCTCCTCCTCCCCGTCCAAAGGCTCCTCAGCTCCAGGCCCTCTGAGTTTCTGACTCCAGGCCCTCTGAGTTTCTGAGTGGGGTGGTTTCAGCAGAGATTTGGAAGCTACAGTGCTCAGGTTCAAATCCCAGCTCAGCCACCCAGCAAGTTACTTCACCTCTCAGGCCTCAGTTTTCTCAGCTGCAAAATGGGAATAATTATAATACCCTGTCTCATAAGGGCGTGAGGGTCACATTTTCGTGGACTGCTGGCAGGCAGTAAGCACTTAGAAGGTTAGCTCTTAAGTAGGCTATTACCCCTCCTGCTATACTGCCCTTAGCCCTCTATCCCCACCCCACCCCCGCCCCCCTCCAGGTCCCGCCCCCAGGGCTCTCCCAAGGCAGTGACTGCTGTGCTCCTGGCGTGGGGCGCCCCCTCCTGGAATGCTGACCCTCCAAGGCCCTCCGCCCCTCTGTCCCCACCCAGGCCAGCAGTGCATGGGCAGCTGCAGGGACCCCCTGGAGGGGGTGACTGGGACAACCTGGCCCAATGGGGCTCTGACTGATGTCTCCTCAGCGCTGTCTCAGCAGCACAACTGGAGCCCGAGACGAGGGGTTTAACATCCTCCTCAGAGAAGTCCCCTCCTCTCACAACAGCGGCATGACCAGGGTGGGGGCAGCCACACCCCCGCCAAGGCCAGCACAAGTGTCAGCCACAACCTGGATTCCAGGAGCACCCGACCCACCACAGCTGGCCTACTCTCAATCCGTCTGCCTGGCTTCCTCGCACACAGGGCCCCTGTCGCTGCCTCCAGGCAGCCCTCCCTGCGCTCCAGAGAGCCTACTCCCACAGCACCCAGTAGGGCTGCTCCAGGGGCACCAGGCACGCCCTCCTGGTATGAGAATGCCTAGTCTGTGTATCAACTCAGCAGGCATTTTAAGGCACCCCCATCGTGCTGGGCAAGGGTACTCGTGGAAACACAGAGGAAAGTGGACAGCCTCACCTGAAAGGGGCAGGTGGGGGCACCCCAGAGTGACACACAGTGTGGTACTGGAGTTGGCACCCCGCAGAACCTCCGCTTCCAGAAGGGATGAGTGACTGAGGGGAGGGAGGGAGGGAGGTAATGAAAAAATCCCTCCCTCCCTCCCTCCCTCCCTCTCTCTCTCTCTCTCAGGCTTCTGGAGTGACAAGGAGGTCCGTGCCACGTGGGGAAAGACAAAAGCTGCTTCCGGGTGTGAGCAACAATGAAGATGAATGCCAAGTGCATCTGTCTGTGTGTGTGTGTGCGCGCGCGCATGTGCGCCCACGTGTGCATGCACGTGCTCCGGCATGTGCCCCGAGCACAGGAGCGTACTGTACCTCCATTCATTCCTCCTCGCAATCATCACTAAGCACCGCCAGCCCGCTAGGCATAGTTCTCAGTGCTGGCGATAGACAGGGGGGACACCGTCCCCATGGGGCTCCCAATCGAAACACAGGCAGGCAAGGAAAAGGTGATACCACGCTGTTAGATGGGATTAAGAGTCCATGAGAAAGAACAGGGCAGGGGACCGTTAGAGGGGCCAGAGGAAGTCTCTCTAATGAAGTGACGTCTGAGTCAAGACCTCAAGGAGGAGAAGGAAGGAGCCATGCGGGTATTTGAGGGAGGGCATTTCAGGCAGAGGAAAGAGCCAATGCGAAGGCCCAGGCGCATATGTGTGCGTGTGTGTGCACACGCATGTGTGTCCAGGCACACACACATGTATGGAGAGCCTGAATCTGTTCTCAGGCTGCCCCAGGCCCGTCAGCAGTGCCACATACCTACCTACATGTGGCAAAACCAGCAGACACACAGGCAGTGCCCCAGGGCGCCCACAGCGCAGTCTCTGGTTCACTGGCTCCCGGACTAGCAGAATCTAGGGACTCTCCTAGAGCAGCTAGTCCCCGTCCCACACCATCCAGAGGAGGAGAAGGGGGCTGGGAGGTGGGACACCCCCAGCATGTGACGGCCAACCACAGCACAGTCCCCCGAAAGCCGATACTTCATTCAAGGCTGTTTAAAACAGTCAGGGATGAAGCCTCCACCTTGACCTCTGCAAGGCCTGCAGCACCCTGAGGTAGCCACATAGCTGGGTGCCCATGGCCATCGCCATGGATACCCCAGGGCCACCCCACAATAACCCCAACCCCCTTCCTGTGATCGCTAGTGTTTAAAAGCACCTCCCCTTCCAGCCTCCTCCCTAATGCTTTGCACTGCACAGAAGCTTCCAGCACATTCTGGCACCAGCCTGCTCTGGGCTGTGCTATGACCCAGCCTTGTCATCCAGCTTTGAGACCTTAGGCAAGCGAACAGCCTCTCTGGGCCTCAGTTCCCTCCCCTATAATGAAGTCACAATAACAACAGAAAGGACTGCAAGAGCGAGTGCAGGCAAAGGGCTTCCAACACGTGGGCCCTCGGCAAATGATGCCCATTAGCCTTGGAGAAGGAGACCAGGCTAGGACCCACTGTGCCCATTTTGCAGATGAGAAAACTGAGACTCAGGGAGATGCAAGCACCCTCTGAATAGCACAGCCAGGAGAGATCAGAAACCAGGCACAGACAGCTGTTCTGCCTCCCGTCCCCTCTCCTCGAGTCCTGGCCTCAGGCCCCATGCACCCTCCCAGCTGACTCTGCTCTTTCTGCTCCACCCACAAGCCAGGCCAGGCAGCCACAGATTGAAGCTGGGACCCTAGGGCCACCACTGGCCGCCAGCCCAGGCCAGGGCCCAGGCAGACCTCAGGACCCCCACCTGGCTGGCTGCAGCCCCTCAACAGGGAAGCAGGGAGACCCTGCACTGGGCCAGGCAGACCCCAGATCGGCGGCCTGGCCCCTGCCCTTCTGATCCTGGCTGCTTGAGGCCTCGACAGCCCGGCTCTCAGCATCAGCTATTTTCTTAACAGATGAAAGGCAGCTAGGCTTTTAGAGACATGAAAGCTGCATGGACAGGAATGTGTAGTTCAGAGAGCCCGTGAGAGGAGAGAATGCCAGCTTCCAAAGGCCTGGCCTGCATGGTCAGGGCTGTGGGACCCTGTCCACCCCCCTCCTGACCCCTCTCAGCCACCTGAGCCCTGCACGGTCCCCAGGGGGTTCCTGCTGCAGACACAGGGCCCAGAGGAGCAGGAGACACTGCTGGCCACCCCTGCCTCCCTCGACGGGGCCTCAAGAGGGGGGAAGGGCATGTCTCACTCAGAGCTGGGCACACAGTAGGCATTTCACACTCTCGTGGGGCGCCAAGCACCTCCTCTCAGCCAGGTGCTGAGGGCACATTTAAATAACCCACCTTCCCAGACAGAGCCTGGTGGGGGCTGGAAAAGGCGGTCCGCAGGGTGACATGCCCCCAGGCTGCTGTGCCAGGCTTGGGGCGACAAGAGGTTCACGGGGGGTCTCGCAGGGGGGCTGCGGGGAGAGCAAAGGCTGGCAGTGTGGGGCGTGGGCTTGGACAGATGGAAGATGTACAAAGAGATGGATACAGGGTAAAGGGGCGGTCAAAGCCGCTGGGCAGAGCCATCTCAGCGAGAGAGCAGGGGTGCGGCAGAGAGGTGCAGGGACACATGAGGGGGCAGTAGGGGGACCCAGCACATGGAGGGGGCACGAGGGCCCCTGACCAGGCCCACCTGGGACAAGGACCTTGGGGTTTCACAGCGGAAGACAAGAGTGACCCTACAGCTTAGGACAGCTGCAAGGAGGCCACACCCATTCCCCATGGAGATGCCCCCCCCACCCCCCCCAATCACCAAGAAGCAGAGAAGCAGACTTCCGAGGCCTGGGAAGTCGGGGGAGGGCAGACACTTCTGGGCAAGGGGCCGACCTGGCATCCGGTGGTCTTTGGAAAGACCAGGGTAGACCCCGGGTAGGAAGACTGTCTGCCGCCCGCCCCAGGGCCTCCTCTCGGCCCCCACAAGCTGGGGGCCTCCCCCCACACTCCGTAGGTCATTTGGGGGCCGCTGGCCACTGCCCTACAGATCCGCAGTCTCCTAGCTCCGTCTCGGTGTCCAGAGCACTCAGCCTCTCTGCCTGCCCCCCACCCCCCGCCCCAGCCTGGAGACTGGGTGGCCCTGGCCCTCCTCTGCCTTCACACAGGCCCCTCCTCTTCCCATACCATGGCCCACCGCGTCTGATCACGGGGACCGAGAAGGGACATCAGACTCTCCCAGGAGGCAAATGCTATCTTAAGAGACAGCAAAATTTGCCCACGAGGCCCCCATGCTCCCTTTGCCTTGGCCCCTCCCAAGGCCACCAGCCCTCCCCTCCCACATTCTCCCGCCCCCCCCCCCGCCCCGGTCCCCACGCCGCAGAGACTGATGATTCACTTGTTCATTCTCCCACTGGATTACGGGTCACAGAGTGCTTGCTTCCTATGTGCCGTGCACACTCTTCGGCACTGGGGTGAACACACAGACAAATCTCTGTCTTCATGGAACAGACAGTCTAGTGAGACAGATAATAACAAAGGAAGGCACACACAGTGGATGCTGTCCTTAGAGTCCCTGGGGACACTCCCAGCTCCCTGCCTTCCCAGCACGTGGTAAAATTCAACCCCCTGCCCCTGTGGTTGGCTGGGGCCTCCTGACACATTCGCATTTGGGCCAAGGAGGCGGGAGCAGAAAATGCCATTCCTTCGGGGCCAGAGCAATTCATCACAATTGTGAGGCCCTACAGGACACGTGTTCCCTCTGCCACTGTGGCCAGCGACGTCCCAGGCCAACCTGGGTGTCTGAGAGGAGACAGGGCACTCAGCCCACCCACGCAGACATGCGAGGTAGTGAGTGTTTAGTTTATGTACTTTAGACCACGGAGGTCGGTTTCTTCTTACAACACAACCCCGCCAGCGCTGAGTGCAGGACGCGTGAGCATTGTGCTCCAGCCCCAGGACGGCCAGGATCGAGCCTCCTTTATCTCCACCTCGCGAGCCTGGAGGTGTCGGGTTCACATTCAGCACAGGCTGCTTTGGGCTGAGCTGAATCTCGTGCGCGCGCGTACACACACACACACACACACACACACACTCATCATCATCATCATGATGACAACTAGCATTTACTGAGTGCTTACTACGTACCGAGAACAGCCCTACATGGTTACAAATGCCTTACGCCTTCGATCTTATGATAACCATAGGAAGCAGACCCTCTTATTCTTCCCACTTTTCCCAAAACGGAGGTAAGTCAGGAAACTGAGAAGTTAAGAAACTTGTCCAAGGTCACACAGCTAAGTCAGTGGCCGAGGTAGGATTTGAACCCATGGGGACAGGCTCCAGAGCCCATGCTACTGACTGTCCCATAAAACCCCAGCCTCCCCCTTACACAAGAGGGCTACACATATGCGTGCGGGCGCACATGCCTACACACACAGTCTCCCTTGGGGCAGCATTCTCTGGGCAGCAGCAGAGGAAGTCAGCCTTACTCCACCCCCCCACCCCACCCCCGAGAGCTCATTCCCCCACTCCACTCCTGGCTGTCACGCTCTGGGGTAAAGTGGCCCATCTGTCTCCAACACAAAGGATCAGGCAGGGGTGGGGGCCAGAGGCCCCAGAGGGTTGTGTAAATGGCTCTGCTTTGAGCAACAGCTAATTTCTAAACATAATTATTAATTTCATGCTTATCATATGCAAACCTCTATCTCCCCGACGAGATGAAATTGATTTAATTAGAAATTCCATCATCAAGCCTTTTGGATCCAAGCTTTTAATTAGGATCACCAACCCCACCCAAGGCTGCCAGAAAGTGGGCTCCTGGCCCCTGCTTCTCTTCCCAAGGCCCCAGCCTGAGCCAGGATGTGTGGGCACCTGCCACTGTCACCAGTACCCACTGGCCAGGCCAGGGCCCCTTGCTGTGACCACTACTCATGTCCCACCCCACACATGGGACGCGGCCCCACAGCCACAAGTGGCCTCCTTCTCCAGGCACCATAATAGGGAGAGAGCTTGGCGACAACTCACACCCTCTCACAGCAGGAAGGACCAGTGTGTTTAAGGTGGGCAGGAGCCTGAGTAACAGACCTCCCCTCTTCATGCAAAATTCACACACCAGCCTCCCTCTGGGAGCCCCCTGCCAGGTGCTAATAAAATGCCTTTTACAGCTCGGCTCAGGGCAGTCTGTCAAAATTACCAACAGCGCTGCCATTTTAACAGAGCATCTCGTACACATTACCTCTGACCTCATCCCCAGCCCCTCCCAGCTTGGCTTTGCCCACGGTCACCCCGAGTTCACGTCTCCAGTTGACTGAGTTCACGTCTCCAGTCACGCCAATCTCCTTGCTGAACCCTAAACCTTCTAGGCTCTCTGCCTCAGGGGCCCCGCACTAGCTGTTCCCCTGCCTGAATGCTCTTCCCCCCAGATCTGTACGTGGTCCACTCCCTCACAGACAGACTGCCCAGAAAGGCCTTCCCCATCCTGCTTCCCTACCCTGCACCCCATCTCCACTTTCCTTGCTTTAATTTTTGCCCAGAACAATGATCGCTTTCTCACGCGCTCAACACTTTCTTACTTTTCCACTTCATATCCACCTCCTTCCTCCTAAAACGTCAGCTCCACAAATCCAGGGACCTTCCTTCATTCCCCACAGGACGCCTGGCCCAGCACCTGGCACAGGGCATGTGCTCGATAAGCAAAGGGGCCACTTTGTTCCCGCCACACAGGCAGCCTGAGGACACACTCCACGGGGTAGTAAGCACCTTAGACAGGGCGAGGAGACCAAAGCTCAGAGCCCTGGGGCTTCACCAAGGTCACAGAGCTGGTCAGTGGCCGAGTTCCCCTTCTCGTGTGGCCCGACGCTTTGCCTGGGGAAGCTGGCCACTTGGCGGCAGCTCTGAGGTCTCCTCCCTCGTCCCCAGGGCTCAGCGGGCTGTCCCTCACCTCCTGGGGCCTGCTGTGCCTGCCCACCCCACTCCCACCCCGATTGCACAGCAACACCCTAGAAGGCAATCACTGTGGGGCTGTCCCACACCCACCTCGGTCTCCCCTTCCTCGGGGCCCACCCGGCCTCTTATCAGGAGAGCAAGCGGACACTTGGATTAATTTCCAGGACTGTTCCAAATTATGTCTTCCAGGAGAGAACCAGACAGATGCAGGCAACAGGCCTTTGAACAAATATTTCCCCAGAAAGTGTTTTCTTCAGTCCCTTGTCTCACTCTTTTAAACATTAGATGTTTTCTTAGGAGCCCAGGAAAAAAATGGGGCCCGATAAGGCACGAAGGCTGGAGAAGAACAGAGCGCGCAGAGTGGAGGCCCTCGGCAGGCTGACAAAGGAGCCCTGGGGATGTAGACTGCGAGGGATTACCGCAGATAAGAGCACAGGCGGGGGAGCGCGGTGCAAGGGCGAAAGCAAACAAGATCCTCAATCAGCACTTGTCCTATTTCATAAGCAAAATGTAGATCAATCAATTACACTCACTTTTGCAGGTTTTACATGCTGACTCCGTAACCTTGTCAAGAGTGATACATATGGGGGGTGATTAGGGGACGGAGGCGCCCAGGGGCCTAGAGAGGAAGGGCCGGAGACCTGGTGGGGGCCCTGCAGCCACAAGGCCTGCACCCCTTTTCCCAAGAGGGGCCCAAAGCACAAGTTCCAGGAGGTGAGAAGCACACACACCCTCGGCCCCCCGTCTCGCCATGTGTGCGTGGGCAAGTCATCGCCCCAGTAAGCCTCCATCTCCTCATCTGTAAAATGGGCACGGTGTAAACCTTACTTTGAGGCTCCTATGGGAGGATGGATGTTAAACCTTAGGAAGAGAGCAGCAGACATCCAAGACGCTAGGAGTCAGGACGATACCTCTGGCACACACCCCAGGCGCGGCAGTTAGCTGACCCGGGCTCTCCCTTTAATTCTCTCCACAGCCCAAGACCGGAAACCGCAGCCCTATTTTAACGAGCTGTGGCTCAGGGGGCTGAGGAGCCCGGGGTCATCCAGGCCCATCTGATGGCAAAGCTGGGCTTTCTCGGGGCCACAGTGTTGCCCGTGAACCAGGGACCCGGCAGCACTGGGCACTAGGCCGCACCCAAGTGTCCAAGGAGGTGGGAGGGCTCTGGACCCGCCTGGAAAGCCAACCTACAGGGGGTGAGGGTTGGGCAGGTCTAATGGGCTTGGCGGGGGCTAGGCATGCCGGGGGGCAGGGGGTGCAGGCAAGAGGCTGCTTGGGCATTAGCGGTCCTCATAACAGGCGTGGCAGTTGTGACTTAATGAGCACCTAGCCCATGATGGGTGGATTATCTCATTTAATCCCCACACAGTAACCCCACGAAGTGAATGCTCTTTAGTACCTCCGTTTCTCAGAAGAGTAAACAGAGGCCCAAGAACATACGGAAATAAAATCACAGAAAGTGGCAAAGTGGGACTTGAACCCAGGTCTGTCTGGCTCCAGCACCTGAGCACCGGCTCCCTGATGCCGCCCCTGGCACACACTTCACATTCACTCCTGGCTCCTGCCCTTTGTCCACACCATCCCCCCACCCGGAAGCAGCCAGGATGGGGAGTCAAGAGCCCCTGCTCCAGGTCTCTCCCCTCCACATCCTGTGAGCCTCAGTTTCCACATCTGTTCAAGGGGGGTTCATGACCCCTGCCTACTGGACTCACAAGGTAAGGACAGAGGGAGAGGCCTTTGCAGCACAGGAGTGACATCAGCCTCCAAGCTGCCAGAAGTGGAGGCAAGGCTGGGAAACCTCAGTGAGTGGGGCGCCCCCCAGGGGCCGGGAACCACACCTGCTGACCTGCTCGTGCACACTGAGCGCAGAGGGAAAATTAACCACAGCAGCTGCCCAAGTGTTCTCCCAAGTTAACACGCTGCGCCATGTGTAATATACGGCTCTGTATTACTATAATATGATATAATGGGATGTATTAACATTATTGAACACATAGGCCAATAAAAGTCACATCACCATCACTCCATGTAATTTATATCACCACCTGGGCCACAGCCAGGCTGGCGGGGGAGGCCCCACTGGGGCTCCGGGGCTCCCGCTGGGGAAAGGGAGCCTGAGCCCTGAAGGGGGTGGGGGGGCGTGGAGGGAGGGGGGCCCAGACCAGAGCAAAAGGAATGTCCCACCAGCCACCAAGTCAGCAAAGCCAGGTGATCCTTGAGCCAGGGTGCCAAGCTGTGGTTTGGGGACTCTCAGCCCAAGCCCTCCAGTCAGTTCTCATGGCACCTGAGGCCACAGTGACATCTGACTATGCAGTGCCCCCACTTGGCTGCCAGACTCCTTGCCCCCTGCCCCAGGTGCCCTCCTCCGTCCAAGACGGCACCTCTTCAGCCTCCTTGCCTGGCCCTGAACACTGGCAACCCTGGACTCGGTCCCCTATCCCTCTCTCTCTACTCACTCCCAGCCACCGACAGCCTAATGACACACCCCCAAACTCCAGGCTTCCACCTGCTACCTGCCCTCCGTGGCCATCTACTGGGACCCGCAGATGCTCCTAAAAGTCGTTCCTAGCCAGGTAATTACTGCTCAGTCCACAGTATCAGATACGTCCTTGATTCCTCTTTCTCTCACACCCTAAACCTGATTTATCAGCATTTTTGCTGCTGGCTCTACCTTGAAAATAAATCCAGAATCCAACCACGGCTCAACTCCGTTGCCACTACCACCCCGGGTGTGTCGGCTCAGGCATCGCTGGCCGGGACTATCCCAGCAGCCTCCTCGCCGGTCCCCCACCTCCCACACCCCCGCATCACATCACAGAGTCCATTCTCTACCCGGAAGCCCAAGGGACTCCTTTAAAACCCAAGTTAGATCACATCCCTCCTCTCTTCAGGAGGCCCCCATCTCAGCCAGATGAAGCCAACATCTCTCAGTGGCTCACTAGGCCCTACACAATCGGTCCCCTTAGCGTCCTGACCTCACCGCCCACTACCCTCCCCCTCCCTTGCTCTGCTCCAGCCGCTTGGGCCTCATGCTCTTCTTTAAATTTTTTTTTAATGTTTTTTTATTTATTTCTGGGAGAGAGAGAGAGACAGCATGAGCAGGGGTGGGTCAGAGAGAGAGGGAGTCACAGACTGAAACAGGCTCCAGGCTCTGAGCTGGCAGTCAGCACAGAGCCCGACGCGGGGCTCGAACCCACGAACCGCGAGATCATGACCTAAGTGAAAGTCAGACGCTTAACCGACTAAGCCACCCAGGCGCCCCTGGCCTCATGCTCTTCTTGCCCACTCACCAGGCAGGAGCCCGCCTCAGGACCTTTGCACTGGCTGTCTACTCATCACTGCCTGTGATACTATACATTTCATCCATGTGTCCTCCTGATCATCTGCCTCCCCACTGGGGTGTCAGCCCCCCAGCGACAGGGGTCCTTGTCTGCCTTGCTCACTGAGAGCCCCAGGACATAGGACCGGGCCTGGCACCAAAGCTCTTATTTTCCAGGCTCTGCAGATAAATATGAATGATCCACGAACGAACAGATGAGCTAAAGCAGCAGTGTGCTTCTACTTCAGTCTCACAAATGAGTTTCTCTACAGGATTCTGTTGGTGAAATGTATCGTTTCTAAAGAGTTTGAAAAACACTGGCCTGGTTGGTCCAGGTGCGGAAACCGAGGAATAGATAGGCCAAGCGGCAATGATTTGCCGGTGGCTGGCCGCTGACAGGGGTCATCCCTCCCCTGCCCACCCCACTGACCCGGCACTGCCTCCAGGGGGCCCTGGGGTGGGCAGGCTACTGAGCACCCCACCTGGGGAGGGTGTCATCACCCTCACACAGCTTCTCCGATCCCTGGGTGCCCCCACTGCCACCCTCAGGCACCAGCAGCCCCTCACTCTGAACCATCACCTTCTGTCAGCACCTTCAGGAAGGGGCTCACAGGCGGGTATACCCTGGGTGTTCCACCCCAGGGGGCCCTCCTGGGCGATGTGTGTTGTGGAAGCCCCAAATCAGTCTGCACAATGAAGGCTTCTGGCCCCTGGCAAAAGCGGAGTATCTGATAGGAGCCTCCCACCCCATCATGCATTCATTCAAAATATGTTTACTGAGCACTCACGATGTGTCCAGCACCATGACAAACACCAGAGATGCCACAGTGGGCAAAAGCAGACAAATATCTGTCCTCTGGAGCGGAGTCCAACAGGAGAAATGGTGTCTAACCACAACATCAGGAAGTGTTGGAAAGAAGAGGCAAGGGGCCCGTGACAGCCTGGAATAGGGGCCTGGATCTGGTCAGGGCACCCGAGGAGGCTTCCTGGAGAGGCAGTAAACTGACACCTGAAGGGTGGATGGGCAATACCCAGGTGAAGAGGGAAAAGGCAAGAGCATCCTGGACAGAAGGGAGCAGCAAGTGCAAAGGCCCTGTGGCCAACAGCCCACAGCAGTTTCAAGGAAAGGTGAAAATCACAAAAAAGATGGGAGAATAGAACATAAGACGCACCGGTACAGAAAACAGACCTGAGGGCACGATGAGGCCCCAGGAGAGCAGGGAGAAGGCCATTCCACTCGTCCAGGTGAGAGGTGAGGGCGGCTGGGCCAGGGGCTTCCTGGGGAAGTATGACCTCCCCACAAGGCCTCCTGCTCCCAAGTATCTCCTTCCTTGTGAAGCTAGTGAGCCCTTCACTGAACTCCACGCTCTCCAAAAACCAAAGGAGCCAGAAGACAGGCAAACAAGGTCTCCAGGTGCCTGCTTCCCCTGCCACCCCAGCCCATCCCTTCAAGATAAGCAGGCTCCCAGGGGGTTCTCCAGCTGTCCCAGTGACACAGGCAGGGGGAGGGGTGGCAGGGACTAGGCCCAGAGCAGGAGAGGGCCACCACTGCGTCTCCCCTCCATTGCCGTCACCCTCTGCAGCTCTGTGAGCTTGCCACAGTGGAAAAAACCTGAATTCTGCTCTGTCACCAACTCACCAGGCGGCCTCAAACTAGACGCTCTTCCATCCTGCGCTCCTGACTGCGGTAATAGTTCATATCTCTTGAGCCCTTACTACGTGCCAGCCTCTGTTCTTAGCATTAATTTATTCAGTCCTCACCAGAATCCGGTCATAGAGATACCAGCGTTTCGCCCATTTTACAGATGAGGGAACTGAGGCCCAGGGAAGTAAAATTACTTGCCCAAAGATAGGCATCTGGGAGGTGGCCAAGCAGGGATTTGAGCTCTTACAGCTGGACTGTACTCCCTGCCCTCGCCCCCCCGCGCCCTCCCCCCCCTCCCCCCCCAGAAATAAGGACTGGACCGAATTGCCTCAGAGACACTCCAAGTGCTGCTGGGGCTTCCTCCTGCCGTTCTCAGCCCGGAGAATCAGCCTCCAGCCTGGAAGCCCCAGTGTCTCCAGGAAGATGGTGGGTATGACTCGGGCTGGGTCTCCCCCCAGACCCTTCTATTTCTCTCCAGATGTTCCGTTCAGTCCCGCGACCACATTCCTCCTGCCCACAACGTGCCAGATATTAGGACGCGGTGGGGACAGCACAGTCCCTGCTGGTACCGAGGGCCTGCTCCAGGCTGTGTCCCAGCAGTCCCCAGTGGCATGGGCCCTGGCCACCCACTTAAACCTGCTCCTTAAGATACCCGTACTGGCTCCTTCCCTTTTCATTCCTCCTCCAGCAATGGTGTGTCCTGAGGTCACTTCCAGGAAACCGACCGCAGGCAGTGCTCTCTACCATTACCTCCCCCAATTTACCCCAACAAAACCCCTCCAAGGAGACATTACTATCTGAATTTTGTAGGCAAAACTCAGAGACCAGGAGAGAAGTCATCCTCCCTCAATCGCTCTGCTTACTGATTGAAACCCAGGCCCCCCAATGCTAGAGACAGAGCCGACGGCAGGAACCAGCGGCACGTCTGGGTCCTGTCCAGACAATGAGGGGACAGGCAGAAGATGCCCACAGGCCCTCCCTGTCCCAGCCCGATGCGTCCAGTCTCCAGCAGCTGCTAATCTGAGCTGACACCGCTCTCTGGAAGGGAAGCCCTGTGTGGATCTTGGCCCCTTCCACCCTGTCTCACCCACTCAGGCCCCTGCCCCGGAATGCCCAGGCTTGACAAAGCTCTGGCCATGAACCCAGGCTTCAGTGGGTCCCACTGGGTGAGCCTCGGGTAGCAGAGCCTGGAGGAGGCTCCTGCCACCAGCACGGCGGGGAACACCGGGTCCCCCCTCAGTGCCAGCAGACAGTGGGCATCCACAGGGTAAAGCTCAGCCCAAGTGCCCCAAGCATCTCTCAACCCCTGCTACAGGGACCAGAGTCCCCTAGGACAGACAGCTCACCACTTCACAAGGCAGCCCGTCCCAGCTCCAGTATCTGCCAGGCTTCTGGAGACTCTGAATTGAAACCCGCCTCTCTGTCCTTTCTCCCTGTTCTTCTGTGTGGTTCCGGGGACCACAGAGACCCGGCCTGTGGCCCCAGATGGATGGCCCCCAGGGCTCCTTGACTGTATTACATTTGCACCACTACCCTCAGCCCTGCTTGGCCATCTGGCCTGGTCTCCTTCATTTGGTGGTCTGGTGCACACGCTGGCACACACGGACACACAGGGGGCGCAGTGGGGCACACCCAGGCAGGACCGCCACTTAAAACGGGAGTCAGGCCACACCACTCTCTGTCCCAACACCCTTCCCCAGCCCCCTGCCTCCCACTTGGGAGGAAAGCCCAAGCCCTGTGTGGGCCCTGCTGCCCCGCTAACCTCTGCTCTGCCCCCCCACCCCCCTCCCAGTGCCCTCCTCAAACAGTCCGGGAGCGTCCAAGCACAGCCCAGCCTCTCAGCCACTGTACCTGCAGTGACACTGCCCCGCTGGCTTCAGCCCACAGAGCCACGGAGCATACTCTCACTCCATCCACGTCTCTGACACTATCATGAACAGCTCGCCTAAAGCAGCCCCACCCCAGGCCCTGTCCCCTCACCCATGGCCCCTATCACCCCAACTCTATATAATGTGTCTCTCTGTGACTCAGTCTTTTGGCAGCGTTCACAGGGTTGGCAGCCCCGACAGCCTGTGAGCCAGAGGCCACGGCCCCCAGGGCTGGAGACAGTGGTGGTGCCCCTCCCCTGGCCCGTTCCCCCAGCTCCCCCCTGGAGATGGGAGAGAGAGCAGGGCGGCCTGCCAGGGTGGGCTGGGGGTGTGGGGAGTCGGGAGCCCACGGGAAATGGCCCCTCTCCAGGGGAGCCCTGTGCCCCACAAGCTGCAAGGAGCCAGAGACAGGTGTCTCCTCGGTCACCCTTGGGGCTGCCACGGCCAGGTGGACAGCTCCGGACAGTCCAGTCTCATGCTCCAGAGTATCAGCTGGCGGTGGCAGGGGCCAGGAAGGGGGAAACACACATACAGACGGACAGACACACAAGAACTCGGCCCTGACAGGGCCCAGCGGGCTCAGAGTCAGCCCACCCAAATTGAAGGACCTGCGCACACGTGTGTGCTATAGGGATATCCCAGAAAGGCTCACTCACTCACGTGCATGCACACCCAGGTGCTCACCCACACCTCCTCCACGTACACCCAGGCACACACACACACACACACACACACAGATACAGTCAAAACTGGCAGAGTCAGCATTCACCGTACATTTGAGGAAACACAAAAGAGTGTTCATAAGCCCCCCCCCCCCACCATCACTGCCCTGCCCAGGTGCCCACCAAGCAGCTGGAACTCTTAACTGCCCACGAGTGAGTAGGAAAAGTGCGGACCCGCTCTCCCCCATTAACACGTAGCGGCTGGCAGTTTTTCTGCAGGGCTGGATGCAGCCAGCGGGAGATTCGGCCTGGCAGGGGCAGAGCTCAAGGTGGGCAAGAGCTGATGGGCCTGGAAAGGGTGTGAACAGGCAGTGGCCGGGGGGCCGTGGGCGTGGAGCAGGACGGAGAGACTGGGCACCAGCTTGGGGCAGCCCCGAAGCTGTGTGCCCGCCTACTACACTTGCACGCTGGGCCTGCTCCCTTGGATACGAGGGGTGGGAACTGGGGCTGTCAGGCCCGTCCCCTGCCCCAGGCACCGCCCTGCCCCGGTCATTGGCTCTGCTGCAGGGAGGGTGTCCTGGCCAGCACTCCCATGCCGCTTTTCCTCGTTGTCCACATCTTCCATGAGGCTGTGGGGATGTGAAAACCCCCAAAAGAAATAGGGGGGCCTTACCCAGAGACCCTGCAGTGGGGAGGCCTCCTCCCTCACCCCAAGTTGCACCTGTATAACTGTAGTGGAAAGTGGGGGATAGGGGGGCAGGATCACTGCCTGCAAGCCAAGCCCCACCCCAGCCTAGGGAGGAGAGAGCAGTGTCTGTAATTTGTTTTAATAATCCTGCTGAACTAGGAGAAAATTAACAAACGAGAAACCAGCTCGAAATTAATCAAACTTCTCCGTCCATCCCCCCACCCTCCATCTTAATGAAGGTTATTTATCCAACGAGCAATAAAACACGGAATTAAATTAAACAGGCCTTTTCTTTCGTCCTCTCCCCCTCCCCAGGGAGGCGGTGTCTCCTTCTTACAGCTCTATAAGCCATGCCGCTGGGAGGACCGGGGAGAGGATCGCGGCAGATCCATGATTCCCGGATGCCAATCACAGGGGTTTCCCCAGGAGGAGCCCCTCAATTAGCGCACTCCCAGTTTGGGTCTCACTGCCAGCCCTCCGCCAAAAATGTGAACGGCAGTTCACTCAACCACCCTCCAGGGACGGGATGGAGGGAGGTTCCTGTGGTTGGGCGAGGGACTCACCAGTTCGCCTGAGAGGGGGAGAAGGGCCTGGTGTGGAAGGTGGGGAGCGTGAGCATCCCCGCACCCAAGTGGGGATACCTTGATACCCAGATTTCCAGCTGGAAACACCATCCTGGCCGCAACGCCTTGGAAGGAAGGAGCTGGGGCGAGGCGGGCCACACGCACAGGACAGAGCTCAGTCTTCCCAGCTCAAGGCGGGAGCACCACAGGTAACTGCACTGCGCTCGGGCCAAGAACCCCCACACACACCCTGGACTTCCTCTGGCAGTTTGTTCGGCAGCTGCCTCCCCCAATTTTTCTTCCTTGCAGCTTTTTAATCTATGTTTGCTTGTGCCAGGCCACCTTTAAAGAACTACTCTGGGGGAGCCCTCTTGTCCACTCTCTTTGGCCTTTCCCCTTGGCTTTTAAAATCGTAAGAATAATTGCCTTCCCTTTACAGCTTCCACATACTTTCTCCCATTTAAACCTCGCACCAACCGGGTGAGGGAGGTATTTGTCACTGATGCTCACTTTACAGGGGACACAAGCAGAGGCTCAGAGAGGACCCTGGGCAAGGTGTGTCTAGCTGTGACTGAGGGTCCCAGCCCCTGTGGGTCGGGGTTTGGGGCCTAGGGGTGCAGAGCAGGGTGCAGGGCAGGGCTCTTGGGAACTGCCAGGTCCTGAGAAGCCTCCTCAGGGCTTTCTGTGGAGGAGCACTGGGGGTTGTCTCCCTGGGAGGAGGGAAGAGAGGGAAGAGGGGGGAGAATGATGGAGGAGAGAGGGACGGAAGAGGAAGGAGGGTTCTTACAAACAAACTCCTCCATGCCTGCCTGCCACTGACAATGCTGCAAATCCAGTCTACACAGGGCAGCCAGGGAGCACCTTTTAAACCTGCTTGTTGCTCCTTGGAGGAGCCGAGAGTGCTCCCGCTTCAGGCTTTGCACTGGTTGTACCCTCCACCCAAACACCATTTAGCCACCTGGCTCCCTTCCTCACGTTCCTGGCTCTGTATCCAAACACGCTCTCCCTGACCACCTGTTTAAAAAAGCCCTTCTTGGGGGGTCTGAGTGGCTCAGCAGGTTAAGCATCTGACTCTTGATTTTGGCTCAGGTCGTGATCTCATAGTTCATGGGATCAAGCCCTGCATCGGACTTCCACACTGGCAGCGCGGAGCCTGCTTGGGATTCTGTGTCTCACTCTCGCTGCCACTCCACTCCTTGTGCTCTCTCTCTCAAAATAAATAAACTTTAAAAAAGAGAGAGAGAAAGCCCTTCCTCCCTTCCATCACTCTCAAAACCCCGACCCTATGCAATTTTCTTCCACTTGAATTATTGCTTTTCTTGTTTATTATCTTTCTCCCCCCATAGTAAGTCAGCCCCATGTGGGCAAGGACTGTATGCGTTTTCCTGCACTGCTGTATTCCAACCTAGCCCAACATCTGACTCGCTCTTTGATTGGTGAATGAATGAATGAATGAGTGAATGAATGACACTATCCCCAAGGCCATCATTCGAGCCACCATCCCCTCTAATCTCAACTGTTCCATTGGTCTCCCAGTCACTCTGTCAGACTAAGTCCTCAGCCTACAACCAACCCTCTACTCCACACCCAAAGGAATATTTCTAATCCCCAAAACCAGCCAGGGCACTCTTCTACAGGATCAAGTCCGTACACTTGGCCTAAGCCCCAAGTTCATCCCAGCCCCCTCTCCACTTATCCACCACCCAACCTTCCCCCCAACCCATGCCACAAGGCCTACTGCTTCCATACCAGACATACCTGATGCTCCAGCTATGCCTGCCCTTTCCACTTAGAGCATTATCATGGCTCCTTTTCTGCCTGCAGGACACTGACCACCTCCTCCAGGCAGCCATCCCATGCATGCCCTGTGAGAAGCGAGTTCTCCCTTCTCTGAGGCCCCACAGACCCTCACCTGCACCCCCACCATAGCCCTCCTACACCCCAACTTGAGCTGTAACAAATCACATGTATGTTACACCTCCCCATCCAGGAAGGACCCAGATTAATTCACTCTGGCAATCTCTCCCATCCCTACCACCTGCTCCAGTATCTTGCACAAACTTGGAGCTCCATAAATATTTGCTGAATCAAATGGAACCAGTTCAGACACAGCCCAGGGAGAGTGCCCATTAAGAGTGGCCTTTCCTCCAGTTTGCTGGCATTTCAGGCCAGTCTGAGGACAAACGGACCTTTAAGTGCCACTTAATCGTAGCACACAGGAGAAGTTGGCCCCACATTCCACTAACCTCTCCTTGGGGGTGCCTGGGAGGAAACCAATTCACCAGGGTTGAGAGGTGGCCAGGGCCCTGTTAAAATGGCAATGCCCTGCCTCCGGTCCAGCCCATAATAGCAGCTCCTGGCCCAGCCCGGCAGCCTGCATGTATAAGCATGAGTGTGGCCACCCCCATGGGTGAGGACAGCAGGCACAACACAACCACTGCTGAATTATTTATTCCGTACATTGTTAGCGCAGTAGAGAGAGCAACCGTGTCTCCAGGCTTCAATTAAAATATCAAGGCACCCGCACCGTCTGCCCAGCCACATGCCCAGCTCCCACCAAAACTGGCAGGATAGCACCTCCTGGGAAGCCATAAGCGCCCCTAAGGCCAACACTGCTGCCCTCCGTCGCCTCCCCACCAGTCCTGTTTCAGGACCACGGACAGTGCCCCCTCCTCTAGGGCTCAGCTGTGACCTTTAACCTGAGGCTGCCCTGAGACACTTGGCAAAGCTTCCAGGGCTCTAAAATACCATTTAGTAAATCGATGACCTAAAAGAGCCTTTCTAGCTTCCCAAAGCAGCCCTGGAATAAGCCTGGCAGGGTTTTGAGGCGAACTCCCATTCTCTATCAGCTCCCAGCACACTCTGCTACACTTTACAGCACATGGCCGGGAGCTCAAGGCTCCCCCCGGCTCTTCTCCAAGCAACACGATGAACCCTGGGCACCTCACACCACCTCCCTGGGCTCTGTGCTTCTCAGGCAGAAAATGCAAACGACAGGGGCGCCTGGGTGGCTCAGACGGTTAAGCGTCCGACTTTGGCTCAGGTCATGATCTCACGGTTCATGGGTTCGAACCCTGTATCAGGCTCTGTGCTGACAGCTAGCTCAGAGCCTGGAGCCTGTTTCAGATTCTGTATCTCCCTCTCTCTCTGACCCTCCCCTGCTCATGCTGTCTCTCTCATTCTTTCTCAGAAATAAGTAAAACATTTTTTTAAAAAAATGCAAACAACAATGCCCATGTTGCGATCTCCAGGGAGTGTCACAATCCACGGAGAGGGGCTTTGAAAAGGTAAAAATAAGATTCGAACACTGGCCCTACTAGGAGAGGGCTTTAATTTCATTTGAGTGGGTTTCTGCAGCCGAGCCACCCATACCCCAACCTGAAAATCCCTGATTCTGGGGCACAGACTTGGAATGAAGAAAGAAAGAGCTGACGGATCTTCCGAGAACTGGCTGGGTCACAAGCTAACTAGGTCACCCACGAGATTTACTTCAACAACCCCCGGACTAGAATATGAGGCCGAGTGAAATCAAAGTGGGCGAGCTGAAAAAGAGCAAGAAATTGCAAACACATGCCGCCAAGAACTATGGAGCCAGCGCAGGCTTCGGGGAAAGGCAGTGCTGCCTCGCAGACAAGCCTGTGTCCTCACCTGTAGAATTTCCCAGCTGGTCACTTACCTTAGCTAATCTAGGTGAGGCTCTGACAATGCCAGGCACCTAAATTCAACCACGGGTGTCATTAAGCATCTACTATGCTCCTGGCCAGGAGGCAGAGCAGAGAAGAAGTGAGACACAACCCTGCCTTGAAGAGCTGACACCTGAATGACCAGCCTTGTTACCCATCGAGATGGTGGGCGAGGTAGCATTTGAGATGGGCCCAGAAGCCCAGGTGGAGTTTCCAAAGCAAAAAAACATGGTGAGAAGGTATACTCCTTTTGGGAAAATGTTTGGCAGGTGCCTCCTTTTTTTTTTAATGTTTATTTATTTTTGAGAGCGAGAGAGCGAGAGGGAGGGAGACAGAGTGTTAGCAGGGCAGGGGCAGAGAGAGAAGGAAACACAGAATCCGAAACAGGCTCCAAGCTCTAAGTTGTCGGCACAGAGCCCGATGCGGGGCTTGAACTCACAGACTGCGAGATCATAACCTAAGCTGAAGTCAGACGCTTAACGACTGAATCACCTAGGCTCAAGTGCCTCCTTAAGCTAATCATTCATGTAGCTGACAAGCCAGCAATTTGTGTGTGTGTGTGTGTGTGTGTGTGTGTGTGTGCGCGCGTGTTCACATATACACAAAATGAGTGTTTGTGTCCACTAAAAGACATGTATACAAATATCCAGAGTAGTTTTATTCATAATAGCCAATCACCAGCCTCGGCCCAGACGTCCAACAGAAGTGGAATGGATACATCAATTAGGCACTAAGCGCACAATCACACAATGGAGTAGTACAGAGCAATGGAAAAGGGCAAGAGCGATATACTCAACCACATGGATGAATCTCACAGATAACGTGAAAGATGCCAGACACGAAAGACTTACTGTATGCTTCTGTTTATACAAAGCTCAAAGCCAGATGCAAATAATCTATGCTGTTGGAAGCTGGGCTAGTGATTAGCGTTGGGGAAGCAAGGATATTGACTAAGGGAGGCTCGAGGGAACGCTGTAAGGTGCTGTAAATGTTCTCTGTCTCAATGTTCATACATACACACGCACTTATAAATGCTCGTCAAGTAGTACACCTGAAGTCTGTGCACTGTACTATATATGTGTTATACTTTCATTTTTTTTTTTAATGTAGAGGAAAGAAAGGTGGACGAAGGAAGACCAGAAACAGAAACCAGAAGACTGGACCTTGGCAGGCTGAAGGAGGGGAACTGGAGCAGACGTGGCAGCAGCCAGAGGAAGGACTGGGGTGCAGGCAGCCTTGGGGAGTCAGGGGCTTCCACCTCATTCTCCAGGCACCCCCGCCATGCATCCCACCTGTCCACAGCAAATGGAATAGGTGAGGTCATTTCCCCTCCCTGCCAAGCCCGGCCCCCTGCTCAGCCACCACCCTGGATTGCAATCCCTGAGTTTAATTTCGGGAGCACTGGGGGGCTTTCACCCAGGGCAAGAATAAAGTGAAGCCACGGTCTCTCAGCCCCACGCCTATAGTTCAGCTGAGCGTGGCTCTCCAGGGCCTCGGGTCCCACGCCCACGGCAGCACTGAGGACACCTGGCTCTGCCTCCCACGCCCCACCTGTTATGTCCACCTTCCCGTCCGCCCTCTCGGGGAGCTCACCTGAGCACCTGTCTCTCCCAAGATAACCTAGTCCAATTAGGCAGGACCCTCCCACCTCCCGCTTCCCACCACCCAGCACCCAAGCCTTCACTGTCACATCTCCCCACCGAGAGAGTCCGCCGGAAACGCACAGACACGGCGAGGAAGCAGCCCAGAAACCTCACACCCCACCAGCCACCAGAGGGACGTGACATGTAAAAGATGGGGGGTTGCGTAGCCAGTACACACCACGCGTCAGAGACTATTTAAGGATAGTGGAAAATGCTCCCAACCGCAGCCTGGTGGGCAAAAGCTGGCTACGGAACCACATAGATGTTATGGTCGCAACTTCATAAATTATACACAAGAAAGGCTAGAAGGAAATACACAGACGTTTCAAGTTTGTCACTCTGGATGGTGGGATGAGTGGGCAATTTTCATTTGCTTCTTTATGCTCTTCTGTTTTCCTCCAGATCTGCAATGAACACGTTGGCTTTTATAACAACACCAACAGGAAGGAGTGTGGGCCCATAAGCCGCGCTCACACACAGGGGCCCAGGGCTGACGCTCCTGCGCTCCAGGGGCGGGGGGGGCGGGGGAAGAGGGAAGACTGACAAGCTTCCAGCCTGCAAACCGCCTTCACCACCATCCATGGACTCGTACTAAGAGCTGGTGGTCTCAAAGGCCCTGCCCGTGACATCCAGGTGTGTGTAGGGGACGAGCACTGGGCTGGAAGTCTGGGACCCCTTGTTCTAAGCCCAGCTCTGATTCTGACCAGTTAGGTGGCCGCCCACACATTCACTTCTCTGGGCCTCAGTTTCCTCATGTAAAGTCAGGGCATCTGTCCTGACCACTCTGTAGGACTGTCGTGTGGAATGACCAAGAATAACCACGAAAGCTTGTACACTGTCGATGGTTGTGAGTGACCCCTGCCTCCCCATTCCCATTTTTCTCTGGGCCCTAAGGCCGTACCGTGGTTTCCAAGAAATGCTCAGAAGCTGCCTAAGCAAGTGCCTGCAGTCCCCAAAATTACGGGCCATACTTCTACACTGACTCTTAAGCTGTATGTAAAACACACGTATTTCTAATTAAACTGGAAAACCAAACAAAAGCTAAGGAAAAAGCCACTTCCTCCTTCAATGTTACCAAGGACCACTGTGCAAATTGGAGTAAAACCCACTTATTGGATCTCTCACGAAATAGGGGAAAGTTCATTGTCAAATCAAGTACCTGCTGCTGAATTTCCAGGAGGCTCTGTGCCGGATTTCTTTTAGGGACAGAAATTTTTGTTTTCACATTGACATCTCTCTGTTAAAAATACTGTTTGATTCATCCCTCCAGATCCTGTGGGGACCCACAAAAGAAATAGGTGACATAGTCCCTAACCTGAGGGTCTCCTGGTGGGGAGACCAGAGGGAATGAAAGCTCAAGGGCCAGCACTGACTGAGGGGAGTTGGTCCAGGCGGGACTGGTTTGGGCGGGAAGGATCTCAGGGCAGGAGGACATTTGAAGCTGGACATGAAGAACGGGAAAGAAGAGAGTTTTCAATAAGGGAAGCCATATCTCTTTCAAAGAGGGTTTGGTGAATTATGCAAAATTAATATAATAAATATGTACAACGCGCTCCGGGTGACAAGGCTTTTCTCTCATCTCAGTGCGTACCTTGGGGTAGGAGAAAGGAGGCAGCAGATTCCGTGATACTTCAGAGGAAGTATTACATGGAAAATTTACATGGAAAACAAGAACAGTTTCAAGTCTCCCCGCCCCCCCAACCAAAGAAGAGTTTTGAGGCCTCAGGGGAGAAGTGGGGAATCTCCTGCCTCACTGCCCTCAGAAAGTATTCAGCAAAACTGGATCTGGATGCCTTGTGCAGACGGGAAAAATGGGGAGGCAGACAGTCTAAGTGATTTTGCCAAGGGCCTTAGGCTGGTTAGAACAGAAGGGGGGCCCTCCTGGCAGTGGGCAGTGAGAAGTGTTTAAACCAAGATGCGGACGGACAGATGAGCATTACCTGTGGACATGGGACAGAAGAACTCGTTGAGGAGTCAGGAGGGCAAAGGACCAGCCAAATTCCAACCCTGAGCCACCATAGGACCCTCGGAGTCACCACCCCTCAGGGCTGCATCTGTTAAATGGACCCACAAGGCAGTATGGGGCCTAAGACAGCCAACCCCCCTCCCCCGGCTGGCGGGAGGGCAAGGGATTACAAACACACGGGTCCTTAGACCCGGCACTCTGTGGGAATCGCCAGAGACACGCAAGGTGGTCAGTGCACGGAGTGGGCCACTGCAGCTGTGCTCTCAAAGACACAAGGCTGGGTACCACCTAGTGACTGTCACAAGGAGGCTCCAAGCAGGGAGCACTGTGAGCCATACAAAGGATGAGCCCCCAGGGCGCCTGGGTGGCTCAGTCAGTTAAGCGTCTGACTTCGGCTCAGGTCACCGTCTCGCAGTTTATGAATTTGAGCCCGGCACCAGGCTCTGTGCTGACAGCTCAGAACCTGGAACCTGCTTCGGATTCTGTGTCTCCCTCTCTCTCTGCCCCTCCCCTGCTCACTATCTCTCTGTCTCTCTAAAAAAATAAACATTTTAAAAAAACAAAAAACTAAAGACAAGGCCCTTACTGGCTGACGGACAATCCCCAAGGTCACCAAGCAGGCATGTGAAAACCATGGAGAATGTGTGTGTGTACGTACCCCCTCCCCCCGCCCCCCAGATACAGTGATGGTGAATGGTGCCCCTGGGGTTTGTACCTCGACAGCCCCGAGTCCAGGCCAGAGCCCTCTTTGGAAGGTCACACGGGGCACAGTGGCTGCCTCCACGGTAGGGCTGGGGTGTGTCCTTTAGTGTGTTTGAAGGCCCACAGGAATGTACTATGCACTTAAAAAATAATGCTGTAAATAGAAATAATCGTGATAATACTACTAACACTGTAGGCCTAGGGGCTCCAGGTCCCCTGGATAAAAGGCACATTCAGAAGAGAGAAGCATCTTTATTTTTTTTTTAATGTTTGTTTTTTTTTTAATTTCTAGGAGAGAGAGAGAGAGACAGTGTAAGCAGGGGAGGGTCAGAGAGAGAGGGAGTCACAGACTCTGAAACAGGCTCCAGGCTCTGAGCTGGCAGTCAGCACAGAGCCCGACGTGGGGCTCGAACCCACGAACTGTGAGATCATGACCTAAACGAAAGTCGATGCTTAACCGACTAAGCCACCCAGGCGCCCCGAGAGAAGCATCTTTAAAGAAGACCCTCTCAGGCACTTCCACACACAACCCCTTCCCCTCCCGCTCCACCCCCCAAAACACTTGAGTGTGAAGGCGGGACTCAAGGCCAGGAGGGCTCAGCGCAGAGGCTGGGGGCTCCGAGGCCTGATGCTGGAGGAGAGAGAAGGGGTCCTGGTGACTGGCCAAGGCCAGGCCTAGGTGGCCATGGGGGAGGGGGCTACTCTCCCCTCATTAGGTTTGTTGTACTTTCCTGATTGATTTTGTGTCTGTGTCCCCGTGATACTTAGGACCATCTTAGAAACCACTTAAGCAATTTAAAATAATCAAAGTACTTATAAGGCACTTAACATTTCCTCACACTTCAGGCTTCCCATAAACCCCCTTCCAGCTGCAACCTGAGGCCTCAGTCAGGAGCAGCCGCCAGGAGGTAGACTCCTGTGTCACCCCAGGCCTCAGCAGTCCTGAAGCCAGACAGCCACCCCACATGAGCACCAGGCTCGCTTGCTCTCTCTCTCTCTCTCTCTCAACACCATGCCTTTGGCCTCCTGAGTCCCCCCCCCGGAATACCCTCCCCCACTGGCCAGCACAGCCCTCCACCAAACTGTATCCTGGCTGTTGAGTCTCAGCTAGTTGTCCTCCTACAGGAAGCCTTCCCTGACACTCTCCCCCAATCTGGGTCTCGTCTCACTGTCATGGATTTACTGACCGCTTGACTTCCGACAGCAGCACCCTTGGCCCATACACCGGAGAGCTAAAGCATGGCACGGTCTGCACGGAGCAGAGGTCTGTCCTATTTGTTGAGCAGCACGGCGAATCCAAAACTGACATCATAGACAGAGTCGAGGAGGCTCATCACTCCTCTGGAGGACACAAGGGCCCAGTAAGTGCAACCCTGCGCAATCACAGGCGTCTAAAGCACCGAGCCAACCCTGACCGAGTCCTCACCATTACCATCATCCCCATTTTACCGAGGAGGACACCCAGGCTCAGAGAGATCCAGCAGCTCACTCAAAGTTGCACAGCAAGTGAGTGGCAGATCCTGGCAAGGCGCCTCCAAATGCCGGTCCATGAAGCCCCCAGGAGCTCGATGAAACAAGACTTTGCACGCGTAGAGTCCCCTTCGCAGGGCAGCTGGGGAACACTTGTGTTTTGACAAGCCTCAGGGGGCTCCAATGGGGAGGCGGGTTTGGAAAGCAGTGCCCTGCATAACATGTGGAGAGCAACATGGTAGCCTCTGGGAAAGTTCAGGGGGCGTGTTCCCCGCGAGTCTGCAATTCCGCTCCTGAGTGTGACCCACAAGAAAACTCCCCCAAGAACACAAGGAGACACTGGCAAGGATGGTTGGGCAGCACCTGGGCTGAACCAGGAAGACCTTCAGGGAACCTGCCTCTGTGACCCCAACAAATGAACGAGTCGATGCACAGGGTGCCGTTCCAGTGGGGAGCGACGCGGCCAAGAGAAGGAACGGGACAAGCTGAGCAAACACAGCCAGCCGCAGGACACACGATACCATCCAATTTGTAGCAGGCTTAAAGCACACAGTTGCACACAGAACTGTTTTTAAGTGCACGGTAATGAAAAGAACTAAAAACAATCCACACAGGACAGGGTCAGGGCGGGCTCTGAGGAGGAAGGGGAGGGACGCAAGGAGGCTCACACGGGGCCTCTGATTGCATTTGCAATGTTTTCTTCCTTAGCATGAAAACAAATGTTGATACTATTAGGGCAAAAATATCAATATTTGACCAAGCCAGGTGATGGAGTCCAAGACAGTTTATTAGTCTCTATAATCCTCTGGGTGCTTGAAGTTTGGAGGGTAATAAAGTACATGATGCCTTGTGAGAGAGAGAGAATGAGAGAGAGAGACCCTTTCCATCAACCCCACCTAGAAGATGCCACTCATCTTTGATAAAAGGCTTCTTTGTGAAAGCACCTCATACCCCCCATCTCCCCTCAGAACAGACCTGATCCTGGAAGCCACGCCCCTCACACACCTGGCCCCCCCAATCCTAAGCCTCAATGTCCCCCCTGATGGGGGTGGGGGGTCTCCACCCAAATTCATTCCTAAGGGTCCAACTTCACCCTCTTCCTGCTGCTCTGGCGCAGCTCTCAGAGCCTGAACTTGGAGGCAGGCAGGGAGGCAGCCGGCCCTGAACACACACACCCCTGCCCACGGCCCTGAAGGAGGTTAGTGCTGCAGCCTCTCCCCGCCCAAACCACAGCCCCGGGGGATGGATAATGAGCTGAGTGTTGCCTCTCTGCTCCTCAGCCCTGGCCAGAGATGCCCAGACACCCAAGGGCCCTCAGGGCCCCTCTAGGCTCCTGCCCAGCATGCAGGTGGTGCTCAGAGGCTCTCTCCCTCCAGCATATTTCAGCCATAATGAGTTTTAAATTCCCCCTGGGCCCCCCAGATGGCTGGAGAGTGTGCCTCATGCCTCCTGGGTCCTCCCAGGGCGCTTCAGAGTGGCCCCAGGAAAAACGGAAGCCTGGGGAGGGCTCAGGTCCAGGAATGAAGGAAGGAAAGAAAGAGACATGAGAAGAATCCAGCCTCCCCTTCCCACGAGCACAATTTACAACAGCTACTGTTCCTTGAACTGGGCCACGGGCCAGTCACTTTTCATTGTCCCATTTAATACAACGCCCCTACCCATCTTACAGATCTGGAAACTGGGCTCAAAGAGGTTACAGGAACTGCCCAAGGTCACACAGGCAAGAGTGGCAGAGCCAGGACTGGCCCCTTCTGAAGCAGCTTCACACCACTGAGACTGACCTGGCCTCCCCACCTCCTGGGGACGCATGCAGAGCCGGCCCACAGTCATCCCACAGGCCAGGAAAACAGCCGCAAGCAGCACCTGCCCACAGCCAGGCCACTCTTTCAATCAAGGGGAAATTTCTGAAGTTCTGTTGGGGTGGGGAGGGCAATCTGAGAACGGAAAGGGGACCTGGAGTGGTTGGGTGCCCACCACAGAGTGCTCAGCACTGAGACACCAATGGCCCTAATAAAGGTGGGAGGCAAGCAGGTGGCCAGAGTGGCCATGAGGGGTGGGGGGCACACCTGTCCAGAAACACGTGAGCTTGTGGGCCATTCCTACCTCTTGGCCTTGACCATGGATGAGGCCACCCCACATTACCCAGAGAGAGGCCAGGCATAGCCAGAGAGGGTGTAAAAGGGAGCAGCAAGGAGAGAGATGGAGGAGAGAACAGAAGGAGGCAGAGAAAGCCACAGAGTCCCACAGAACAAGGCAGGGGTTGGGGTCTAAGGGTGGCCCTGATTCGCTGCTTCCCTGCCCCCAAAACACGGCTCCAGGGGACCACTCTCCATGGCAGCCCAGGAGCCTGGAGGTGGACCTGCAGCTCATCGCCTCACCCCAGCCCAGGCCCCCAAGTAAGTGGCAAGCGTAAAGGTCAATTGGAATATAAAGCAGAATTTGCCGCCTTTTCATTTCCAACATGTCTGGGTCATAAAAATGTGAGCTTAATAAACTGGGAGGAAATGGAAAAGCACACAGCTCATTTAGGACTAGGCAGGGGGAGGGACCATGAGCTTAACCCTCCACAGAGACAGGGACAGAGACAGGCAGGCGGAGGCCTAGGCCACACCCCTGCCCCAGGCACAGCTCCCTAAGGGTTCAGCAGTTTTCCCATGGCTGACAGGCTCCCTGATGCTGACAGACAGGGCAGGGGGCACAAGGGGGGGGGGGGGGGGGGGGCAAGACCCAGGGGCCCAGCCCAGTTCTGCCTTCAACAAGCCTGTGAACTTCAGGGAGACCCACAAGAGTCACACAAAGGACCCCACGTGCCCCAGGATCACCTCAGCCCCTGACAGGTCAGGAAAGTCTTGGATTTTGAGTCAGAGTTTGAAGGAAGTCTGACTCTGCCCGTCTGGCATCAAGAGGGGGCATTCCAGGAGGAGCCCACGGCCAGGAAAATCCCCCCGAGGCAGCACAGCACAGACTCCGAGAATATGCAGGGTGGAGGCAGACGGCACTACACCAGAGACACCACCAGAAAGGCCACTGGGGCCACGGAAGTACCGCGATGACCTGACCACGGGGAGTAGGCTCAGTGCTCCTTCTGCGGGAGAGGCCATCGGGTAGAGGAGTGAGGCTGGCCCACCTGATCCTATGCCCTCATCTCACCCAAGGTCACAGTGAGCTGCCAGCAGAGCCAAACCTTCGAGGGTCAGGGACCCGCAGCCCTCCCCTGAGTGGAGAGCCAGGGATCACGCAGCGCCACCCACACCTCACCATGAGCGTCTGGAGAGCCCCAGGACCCTCACACCCGGGGGAACTCAGCTACACTCACCAATGGTCCCTCTGCCAGGAGGCAGTGATCTGGCCCTGCACGTGGCCCAGCTGCAGGGCTCAGACCACTCCGCCTCCCCCTGGAGTCCCCCCCCCACCGTGAATGCTCTGCCCCCAGCAATGAGAACTACGGTTTCTGAGCCCTACTGTGCGCACACACCCCAGCTCCTCACTACATCCTCACCCTGAGCGTACACATGATTCTGCCCATTTCACAGATGAGATGAGCAAGGTCCAGCCAGGGTGAGTGATCTGGGGCCAAGATCTGAGCCACCTACCACGTGGCTGCCTCCAAATCCAGTGAGTGCTCTGGGCGGCCCGCCACAACCAGGCACTGCATCCTAGGTGCTGCCCTGAGCACTTTCCATGATTCATTTCTTCTCTACTGTGCCCTATGAGGTGAGTGTCCAGCACTTTACAGACAAGGAAACTGAGGCACAGAGAGGTGCCCCCACCTAATAAATGGCAGAGCAGGGGTTTGAGGACAGGCCATCTGGCCCCGGAGCCCCTGCCTTAACCATCGCATGCTACTGCCTCTTGGGGTTCCCCATCTGGCTGGCCCTGCCTCGCTCCTGTCTCCAGCTCTCCTTCCCCAGGCCGGGGGGCGCTGGGTGGAAGAGGCACAGGGGCCCTGGGTGGAAGGCCAGCAGGGGGAAAGCCGAGGGCAAGAGTGAGCCTCTCCCACAGCCTTCACCATTACACTCCGCCCCCACCCACCCATCACTTCTATGGTTTCACAAGGACTGCTCAGGGACCGTTTGCATATTTAACAAGTGAGGAAACTGAGGTCCTGAGAGGCCCGGTAATTGCCCAAGGTCACCAGACTCCTGCTGACCAGCCGCACACACAACACTCTTTGCAGCAATAAGGGTCAGGATACAGGGTTTGGAACCCCCTTCGTCCCCCTCTCCCATCCCCAGAGCTGTCTTGGTCCTCCCCCTTGAGTTCCTAGGTCAATAAAGAGCAAAGTCCTGCCCCAGGGCCTTTGTACTTGCTGTTCTCTCTACCTAGAACACTCTTTCTCCAGCTATTCATTGGGCAACTCCCTTTGCTCTATGTGAGCTTATGCACAAATATCCCCTCTTCAGTAGAGCCACCCCCAACCACCCTGTCTAAAGCGGCCCCCCTACCCCCACTGGAGAGTATACACTTTACCTGTTCACTGACTGCTTTCCTGCTGTAACGGGGAAGCCCACCAGGGCAAGGCCTTACTCCCTTTTGTTTCCTGCTTTAGAAAGTTGCTCAGAGCGGTCGTTCTCCACCTGGGCTGCACATAGGCATCACCTGGGGAACCCAAGCCCCATCTCAGACCAATTAATCTGAATTCCTGGGGTGGGGCTCAGGTACTAGGAGTCTTTAAAACTCCCTAGGTGCTGGGCACCGAGATGTTCGATGGGGAGTCCGTGAGTGATGAGTGAATTACTTTCTACAGATGGATGAGCTGAGGTCCAGACAGGAGAGTCAGATGTCAGCAGTCGTGAACTTGAGACTCCCCAGGCTCAGCCCCACCTTAGCCCCTCAGCAAAGTTACACACCTTGCCCAGGGGCCCTGTCCGCTCCTACCTGGGCTCCAGGAGCCACCAGGCCTCCCTCCAGGGCATTCTGGGAAGCGGCCCCAGAGGCCCCACTGCCTCCTTTTAATTGAACAATAATGAGGGGTGCCTGGGTGGCTCAGTCGGTTAAGCGGCCAACTTTGGCTCAGGTCATGATCACGGTTCGTGGGTTCGAGCCCCGCGTCGGGCTCTGTGCTGACAGCTCAGAGCCTGGAGCCTGCTTCGGATCCTGTGTCTCCCTCTCTCTCTCTGCCCCTCCCCTGCTCCTGCTCTGTCTCTCTCTGTCTCTCAAAAATAAATAAATATTTAAAAAAATAAAAAATAAAACACAATCATGAGCCCGTTCGCCAATCCCAGTCACCAGAGCCGAACCCGGGCTTCCACCCCCAAACCTCCCCTATTCAGAAACAGGTGTGCAACCCCAGGGTGCACTGGGGCGGCAGCTGGCTTGAGAGGGCTGCACAGTGAGCAGGGGGCTCCCTGGAGAGCCACGTGGGATGGGAATACCAGGCCGATGCAGACCACGCGGTCTGGGGGCCACCCAAGCCTCCCGGCAGGTGTCCTGAGCCTCATCGGCCGGCTGGAGCTCAAGGAATCCGAGGCTCTAGAAAACTCCCTGGGTGACTGCGATGAGCTGCCAGGCCTGAGAACCACTGGAGCAACGTGACCTCTCCCCCAGCAGCCCTGCCCACACCGCCTTTGCATCCCCAGTATGTGTATCGTTGGGGGCACCCCTCCACCGCGGCCAGTAACCAGGAGGTTGGGACAAAGCACAGAGAGCACAGAGGAAGCAGGCAGAGTGGTTGGGAAGGGGGGCTCTGAGCCCCTCCTTGGGGCTGCTGCTGCCTCCCAGTGCCATATCCCCCCCATCTCCCTCCCCTCTCTCGGCAGGCTGCGGCCTGACCCTTCTGTCTTGAGGTCCCCCTTCCCAGACTCTCACCACAGAGGGACCCCTGTGCTTGGGGGAAAGAGGGACGCTGTAAAAGCAAGGGCTGTGTTCTCCTCCCCTGAGAACAGCCCCTGAGAGTCACCCTCAGCAAGACCTACTTCCCACACCTCTTCCCCTCCTTCCCCACCCCTTAGGCAGCCCAGCGCCTCACAAACACTATCAAAACTATTCTACCAAAATCAAAACTGTTCTGGTAACACCCATGTCCCCAAAGCACCTACGAAGTGTTTTGTGCACATCCTCACCTCCGCCAGGGGAGTACCATTGTCCCCATGTTGCAGATAAGTAAACTGAGTCTCAGAAAAGCTGCACAGTGAGCATTAGGCCAGATCTCAAACCAAGTCTATGTGATGGCCAAGAGCTAGGAGAGCAGCGTGGTAAAACGGGCAGGGCCACAGAGTTTGTCTGCTGGCCCCACCACACTAGCTGAGACCTTGAGCAAATGCTTGGCTTCTCGGGACCTCAGCTCTCCACTTGTACAAGGCGGATAAAAATTGTATGCCTCTTTGGGAGGGTCCCTCATTCACCTCCAAATATTTGTTGAGGAAGCTCTGTTGGGACAAATCTCTAGTAATAGCCTAAAATGGTGCATGGGGATACCCTCTAACAGGGAAAAAGGTTTAGGTGAAGGGAATTCCATAAGTCAGAGAAGAGCTGGGGGTGTGTGGGGGGGGTGGAAACACAGCCAGGTGGTCCTGGAGTCACCAAAGTGGGGGACACTGGTGGGCACTGGTTTGACCCAATGGTTAGATGGGCCCAGTGACACTCGACCCCACAGCCACAGGCTTCTGCGGAGCTCTGCAGACGATGGTAACCCTGCTGGTATCATTGGGTTTGGGGACATGGGGACAGCATACTTCACTCTCCATGAGCCCATTTGGCCAAGATTCCTGAGAGCCTACTGTGGGCCTGGCTGGGGGTCCTACAGGTGCGGCTAGCAATCAGCTGGGATCCTGTCTCATCTGCTCAGTCCCCAGGCTGTAGCTCAAGTGTAGCCCTGCACCTGGCTGGCTCGCTCAGTAGAGTGTGCAACTCGATCTCAGGGCTGTGAGTTCGAGCTCCATGTTGGGCATAGAGATTGCTTAAAAAATAAAGTCTTTCTGGGGCGCCTGGGTGGCTCAGTTGGTTAAGCGTCCGACTTAGGCTCGGGTCATGATCTCACAGTTTGTGGGTTTGAGCCCCACGTTGGGCTCTGTGCTGACAGCTAGCTCAGAGCCTGGAGACTGTCTTTGGAGTCTATGTCTCCCTCTCTCTGACCCTCCCCTGCTCATGCTGTCTCTATCTCTCTCTCAAAAATAAACAAAACATTAAAAAATATATAAAGTCTATATATAAAGTCTTTCTTTTAAAAAAAAGTAGTCCTATGGGGCACCTGGATGGCTCAGTCGGTTAAGCATCTGACTTTGGCTCAGATCATGATCTCACAGTTCATGAGTTCAAGCCCCGCGTCAGATGAATCCTGTTTCTCTCTCCCTCTCCCTCTCTCTCTCTGTCTCTCTCTCTGCCCCTTGCTCACTTGTACCCTCTCTCTATCAAAAAATAAAGTAATAAAAATTTTAAAAATAACCCTAGACAATACACAAATGTGGGCCTTGTGTATACCCACAAAACTTCATTTACGGGCACTGAAATTTGAATTTCATACGAGTTTCCTGTGTTGTGATATATTACTCTTTTGACTTGTTTTTCTTCAACCACTTAAAATATCAAGACCATTCTTAGCTCATGGGTCATACAAAAGCAGGTGGTGGGCCAGATTTGGCTCACGGACTGTAGCTTGCTATCTTCTGGTCTAGAGGGGGAAGCCAACGGCAAACAGGAAAACAAGCAAATATTGGCATAAGTACAAACTGTGATGAGTGCCATAAAGGGAAAGATGAGGAAACAATGAGGGAACAAGGCAGAATAACTGCGGGGGGCGGGGGGGAGGCGAGAGCACTTCTCTGAAGGGAGTCCCTTTAAGCTTAAGGTTGAATGAGAAGGATCTAGCCTCACAGAGTCAGGAGAGAGCATTCCATATAGCTCGGACAGCAGGTGCAAAGGCCCTGTGGTGGGGAAAATAGCACAGTGTCATGAAGGACCATAAGGAAAACAGAATGACTGTGTGGAATGCACCCAGGAGAGACAACAAATGTGGTGGGATGCCAAGTAGCACAGAGCTTCTCAGACAGACAAGGGTCTGGAAGTTTGCATTTTAATCTAAAAGCAATAAAAGGTTTAACAAAGGTGAGTGGATTCAATTTGGCTTTTAGAAAGATAGCTCTGGCCACTGAGCAAAAGTCTGGCTGCGGTAGGTCCATTTAGAAGCAGAGCGAAGAAGGGAAGTTTTCTGCAATGGTCTGGGTGAGAGGCCCCAGAGGGCACATTCTGAAAGGAAAGCCCGTAGGGTTTGCTGACAGCAGAAAATGGGTGGTCAAGACTGCTGCCAGGGTTTTGGCCTGGGTGCTGGAAGGATGGAGCGGTCTTCAAGGGAGATGGGCAAGCTGTGGGGGGTGGGAGGGGGGATGGACTCACTTGAAAGCTCCTCCTGGTTGTGCAGTGAAAGCGCTTTGAAGACACAAAGCCACATCCTCAACAGAACATCTTGTGTTATCTAAGCCACAAAGTCTCCCCAGAGGTCCTGGGCCAGGCGCTAAGACGCGGACCAGCCAAGCACCAGGCAGGCAGCCTTCTCCAGAAACAAGCCACAAACGTGTACAGCACTTACGGCCCCACGTGGGTCAAGAGCATCACACAGCCAGCCTGGGGGTGGTGCCCAGAAGGGCTAATATGGCTCTGGCCCAGCCTCTCTTAGGAACCTGGGGCACCTGCCCACCTCCACCCTCTCCCCTGCTGGCCAGTGTCCCCTCCGCCCCCCTTCCTGCCCTCCCCCTTCTGCCCTCCCTCCGCTCCACCCAGCGCCTTCCTCCCGTGGGCCACAGTTGTGACAGTGAAACGCAGCTCGTTATCGGGAAGTTAAGCTGGCTGCTCAGTGTGCAGGAAGGCACACGAGGCCCAGCAGATGGTGGGGCCCCTCCAGGATCGGCCTCAAAGGTCACCGTCTGTCGCTGCCCACCCGCTCCAGCCTCTTCCACACCAATGGAGTCTCTCCTGCTGCTTTCAGGTCCAGCCACAAGCTGTGCAGTGACATTTCCTGTGGGCTGACTGTGTGCCAGGCACCGTGCTAGGCCTTCTCTGGACATTAACTCTTAATTCTCTCACCTGGCCTATGAGACCGTTATCATCCCCATTTGACAAATGAGGAAACACAGAGGCACAAACAAGCTAAACAATCCCCCAAGATGGCAAGGACTGGCCCAGCATCCAAGTTCTCAGTCACCATGCTGGAGAGCCTCCCCTTCTTCAAGCCTCAGCCTTTTTGCCTGCTTTAAATGATGAGGGACTCAAGGCAATGATTTCTAGATCCTTCTAGCTCTTATGAGCCTGGGATGTGAAAACTGCTTTCTTCCAAGGGCACTTAATATGTTCCTTCTCCCCTCAACAATGGCTGCTCTCAAGAAAATATCTTATTGGCTTATTCACGCTATGGTGTAAATGGCCTATATGGTGAGCTAACTCTGGTGGAATGAAGTTTCAAACCGAGGCCTGACTGTCTCCCGAACCTGGGCTGCCCCAACATAGCACTACACAAGCCACATCTCAGGCTTTAGGATGTCTTCCAAAAGGTATTCTTTACACCTATCAATATTCCCTGTCCCAGGAAAAGAGCCAAAATGAGGATAAAGGAAGGGGGTGGGAACAGGAAGTAAGGGATATAAGTTGTCAAGTCAGATACAAGATTTTTCAGAGTCAGGACTTCTGGTCCCCAATGAAGGCCTGGGTCCCACCTCCAACCCAGTTTACTCAGACAGGCGGTCTGGAAGGAGTCAGGCCTGGGAGCTGGGGACCTGCCTTCTGGCTCTGCCCTGTCACTTAACAGGGCTCAGATTCCACATCTAGACGAAGGGGACTTGGCCCTTCTAGCTCCAGTAGCTTGTTTTGCTCACACCCTGGCCCTGACTGCACCCCATTAGCTTTCACCAGGCAGCAAATCATCTCTAGTGTCCCCAAGCCCAGAGCTCTGAACCGTGCACAGGAAATTCACCTCTTAAAGGAAGGGGAGTTATAATCACACACTTTGGTGGAAGCTCCCAGCAGGCCCCACTTACTGGCCTTGGCAGACGGGGGTGCAGTGGTGCCCTTTGAAATAGACACCTGACACAGCAGCTCTCCCCGCCTGGGTGCCCCTCCCTCGTGCTCGCCAGCCTGGGGCCTCTGCTCCCGACCTCCTCCCACCAAAGTTCAACATTTTTGCCTCTGTAAATGGTTTTTAAGTTTCTCACCCAGCCTCTCGTTTCTATCAGTTTAATTATTGAGGAGCCCTCTTGTCGCCGGCCTGGAACATTAACGCCGTTAAAAGGAACCCAGGGAACGCAGACCACAGATGACCGACTTCTCCTGGCTCAGTCCCCATCTCCCTGCCCTGCCCCTCCCTTCCCTTTCCCAACATGCCCCCTCTGTCCCCCATTCCTTCTCTCCTCCCAGGTCTCTACCCACCCCCAGTCCTATCTCTTTCTGAGCAGCCAGGGAGACTCCTGAGCCCCTGCCCCAACCCACTCATCTCTCTGTAATCTGAGGAGGCACAGATAAAACTGAGGCCTCGGCCATGTCCACAGGTGACCAGATGGGCAGACACCAGGGAACATTTGTGAGCCCCTGGCTGGCGATCCACCCTCACCCCACGAGAGACCTTTCCCCAACCTCCCCAACCAGACAGAGAGGGGTTAGCACAGAGATCACAGCACACTCCCGTGTGGGGTAACGGGACCCCAAATATCCATGTTTCCAAGAACATGTTTACCGTTCTTGGAGCCTCTTACCCCGTACCACGTGACACCTCTCCGCTCCTTGGCTCCTCTCTACTTCCCAATAAAGTGGGCACTGGCTCACCCTGGGAGATGGCAGGGAGGCATTCACTGAGGGCATAGCCCCCAGGGCCCGCCCCATCAGGCTGTTTTCTAAAACATCCAGAGTAGGGGTGGCTGGATGGCTCAGTCGGTTGAGCATCTGACTTCAGTTCAGGTCATGATCTCGTGGTCCGCGGGTTCAAACCCCCCAGTCAGGGTCTGTGCTGACAGCTCAGAGCCTGGAGCCTGCTTCGGATTCTGTGTCTCCCTCTCTCTCTGCCCCTCCCCTGCTCATGCTCTGTCTCCCTGTCTCTCAAAAGTAAATAAACATTTTAAAAAGATTAAAACATCCAGGGTCACCAGAAGTGTTTAATAAAGAGCTCCAATCAGGAAACTGCAGCAGCCCCATCTGTGGTCTGGGCTTCCCCAAGGCTGGGAGTCTAGACCCCACCCAGACAGACTGACAACGTGCGTCCGTCCCCTCTGCTGATGGCCAAAGTAGCCTCACCTCTCAGGCCTGGGGCAGGCAGGCTGAAGTGATGACTCAGCTAGCCCGAGCCATCACCATCCATCGTCAGGCCCTGGCCTGAGCAGCTGAGCCCTGCTTCCTTCTCCCCTCTGGGTCTCCACTCCTCAATGCAAAACAGGGCAGGTGGAAGGACTGGACCAGGCTCCCCATCCCCACATCATCTACCAGGAATGACCTCTGGCAGCACAGCCCCCAGGGGTTGTTCTGATTGTCTACTGCAAACTTTCCTTCATCTTAATTTTGCATTCTTCATGTTGCATCCATATGTTTGAAAATTAAGGCGCGCGTGGGTGGCTCAGTCGGTTAAGCATCCGACTTCGGCTCAGGTCATGATCTCCCAGTTCATGGGTTCGAGCCCCACATCGGGCTCTGTGCTGACAGTTAGCTCAGAGCCTGGAGCCTGTTTCAGATTCTATGTCTCCCTCTCTCTCTGACCCTCCTCTGCTCATGCTCTCTCTTGCTCTCTCTCTCTCTCTCTCTGTCTCTCAGAAATAAATACAACATTTTTTAAAAATTAAAAAAAAAAAGAAAAGAAAATTAATATAGTGTTTCCGGATGTGTTTCCATCCAGAGACACTTTCATAAAAACCAATAAGGAAAACCATCAGGTAAAACCAACACTCCAGGAAGAAGGCCCACAGGTGAGGACAGCATAGCACATGGCCCGGCAAAGTTCCAACCCCCACTCCACACCGTGGCGGGACAGCTCCAGCTTCCTTTCTTTACCACCCACCCCACCCCCATTCCCAACATGGTGGCCTTGCACACCATTCACCCCCACTTCTACCCACACTCCCAGAAATGCCCCCAAGTACTGGTGCATCATGGGACTGGGCAAATGAGCACCAGAAAAGGGTCTGGGTGAGAGAGCTCCAGCCTCAGATTTCCCACTCTGCATGGGCTCAGACAGCCTCTCAGCCCACTGTGCCCAACTCTGAGGAGGGAAGGGCCATCTCCAGAGGCTGAGAGCCTAACGCCAGGGAAAAGGAGGGACCCGGCAGCTTCCTCTGGGCTTTCCTTCCTCCTCCTTCCTCACATTTTCTTTCTCTTTCTCTCTCTCTCTGTCTCCCTCTCCCCCCCCCCCACCCCTTACACATACACACAGAGCAAACAAGGCAGGCTCCGAGAGCAGAGCGGCTCATAATTATTGGTAAAATGCTTGTAATGTTTTTCTCTCTACCCGGTAGCTTTCAGTTGTTTTAGCAGCTTAGCGAAGCACTTGGCTCCAATTGAATTGCAAATCAGCAGCTCTTGCCCCAGGAAGAGAGGAAGGGAGGTAGCAAGGAGGGGGCAGGGAAAGATTCCAGAAGGAAAGGGAGAAAGGTGTGCAAGGAAGAAGGGCAGAAGGAAGGAAACCAGCAAGGGAAGCCTAGTTCGGGGCCAAGAGCAACAGAAAGAGAGACCGCCGGCTCCTTCCAGGCCCTCTCTCCATCCCCATCCCTTCTCTGTGGGTTCCATAGCCCAGTGCCCCATCCAAAACATCAAGACACATTTTCTAACCATAATCTTGGGGTGGAGTGGGAGGGCCACACAGGGCTTCCTCAGCTACCAAAAGAAAAACGTATCTTTCTTGGGAATTGCAATTATTTGAAAACAATGTCAAAACAAAAGTCTTGCTTTTTCTCCCTGGCAATCTCCAACATTCGTATTTCCATTCTATCTATCTTTTTTTTTTACTCTATTTACCTTTCTATCGACCTATGTTTCTATGTGTCCATCTGTCTTGTCTTTGTATATATCTGTCCACCTAGCTCCTCCTCCTTTCTGTTGTTCTCTGGCACTTCCTTTTCTCCTCTTGCTTCAGCATTCCCCACGGAGGGGGGCAGTTGATCAAGGCGGCGGGTGCTGTTTCAGCACCATGGTCAGCACCACGGCGCTGGGTCCCTCCCTGACACCTCCGCTCTGACCATAGGACTGCCCCCAGATTCTCATATACTGCTCCCAGGGAAACATACTCTCTTCCCCAGAGTCTAGAAGGGAACAGAAGACAGAAGCTGGCCAGGCCTGGCACCCTGGGTGTGGAGGGTTGGGGCTGTTGGTGGAAGTACACTTCCGGGGCCAATCAGCCGGGCACTAACCTTGAAGAGGCGGAGGATGTTGGCCACCATGATGGAGACCGAGCTCCCTGAAGCACCGATGACACCCACCACACGTTCAGGTTTGGTGATGATGGGTGGGCCGCCACTGCCACAGCGGACCTCCGTGCCATCCTTCTCGATGAGCGCCTGCACAAAGGTCAGCGACTGCTCGAGGGCATGGGTGTCCCTCGAGCAGGTGTCCAGAATGCGGGCGCCCAGCGTGACGTTGGGCAGCAAGTCCGGGTCATTGTTGATGCGGTCCAGGGCAAAAAGCATGGCCTCCAGCCGGTGGATGCCCTTTTCCTTCTTAAGTTCTCCACAGGCCTTGCCCTCTGCGCCCCGGCCGTGCACGGGGAACAGGCCTCCCAGTGTGATGTCCCCATCTATGCGGATGGAATTCATGTGGGGGTGGCTCTTGGGCTTCCCCAGGGAGGAAGGCACCCAGGGGCCATAAAGGCTAAGGAGCAGGCAAAGAGGCAGCCGGGCCCACCACCAGCCCCAGCCTGTCTTCCCAGGCATCTCAGAAATCCCTAGAGACCCATGAATGGCGGGCCCCACTCCTAGCCTTGGCAGGCCCCTGGCCCCACAGCCTGGGTGAGCATGGGCAAGGCAGCCCCCACAAGTCTCTCTGGGGCAGCTTCAGCAGCAGGGTGGCCAAGGGCGGCCAACAGGGTAACCCATGCTGGTGCTCCTCGCCACTCAGGCGGTGCTCAGTTGCCGACACAGGCCATGCCCACGGGTGGCAGGGAGTGGCCGGGGAGCAGCAGAGCTCTAGTCTTGGTCCCCACGTCCTGCAGGCCTGTTCTTGACGGATGAATGTGAAAAGAGGAGAGTGCTCCTAGCTTGACGTATCTTGGCATCAAGGAGAAAGCAGCTCCAATGCTCTCCTCCTACCAACCTTAGAAGGGAGAGAGAAAGAGAGAGAGAGAGAATCAAACAGAAGCCCAATGAAGACATTAGCTATTCTGATCGCTCATCAGGAGCTTGAGAGAAGGAGATGCTGGAGGTTATCAGCACAGGCTCTACAAATCTGAACTTGGTTTTCTTGGAGCTGCTGCTCAACTTTGATTCAAGTGGGAGAGCCTGGGGCAGAAATTAAGTCACGTTTGAAGATTTCTTAAGGCCTGTACCCACTGCCATCAGAAACCCAGGCATCAGAGAGCGCGCTCCCCAGGAACAGCCTGGAACTGGCTTGGGAGGAAGAAAGGTCTTGCTCAACATTCACCCACATGAAGGAGTAGCAAGAAATCAGTTCCACAGGGCCCAACCCCACTTTAGAGATGAGGAAATTGAGGCCCAGAGCAAGAGAGCATGCATTTTGCCCAAGTCACACAGGTAGTGAGAAGCAAAACGCAGGGCAGAAGCCCAGCTTCCCAGCTGCCGGCTCCAGAACCAGAGACACTCAGGCTCCTTGGGGGACTCAGCGACCCAGAAAGCAGGTTCCGGTTCTAGCTTTGGTTCTGGATTCTCCTCCTGATTCAGGCAATGCAAATTTCACATTGCCACCCCAGGCAGAGGGCAACTCCAGGGGCTCCAGACCTCAAGATACAAGCCTCTTTTTCATGTGCTTGGCCTCCCCCCCACACACCCTCTTTCTGATGGTCTTTATCTCTCTCATTTCTCTGCTGCTCCTTCTCTCTCCCCCACTTCCTCCCTCTGAGAGTGGGGCTCAGGTTACAGCCTGAGCTACAGCACATTATTATGATCATTGTCATTATTATTGTTGTTGTGATTAAATATTTATCTGCAAGGGTAGAAGAGAGAACACCAGCTCTTCCTCATTCTCACTGCTAATTTGGGCTAATTTCCCCTGGGGTTCCTTCCTTGGCCCCAGCCTCCCGCTCAAAGCCTCCCTCCCCTCAACTTAGAAGGCCACATGGAGAAGAGCTGGAAGCTGACTCAGGGGTTGGCTGGGGGGCTGACTCCAAGGCCCCCGTCCCAATGGGTTTGTCAAATGAAGACCAGCAAGCCACGTCTATGCCTCAGTTTCCCCAGCCAGTTGAAAGAAGGGCTTGTGTTTGAATCAGGAGGTTTTCCTAGAGATGTGGTCCCTGCATCAAGGCCAAGAGGGGTCTCAGAGCCACCTGTCCCTGCTTGTAATGCCCTCCACAGGGAAATGACCGACTGCTCCAGTTCTGGGGAAAGGAGAGGGGAGAGGAGGGTACAGCACCTAAGAGTCCAGCCTCAACCCCTGGGCTTCTCTGGAAAGTGCCCTCTGGATCCTCACCTCACATCTGACCCCTCATCAAAATGCTCCCTCACCCATTAGCTCCTCCGAGGCCAAGAATACAACTATTAATTCTCATTCTGCAGGTGAACTGATAGTCCAGAGGCATCACATAACTGTCCCAGTCACACAGCAAGACGGGTCAGGACTCAAAGTCAGCACCAGTCATACTGAGAGACCTGGGGAAGCCTGAAAGAAATCTTCCTAACAACCACCCTCACCCATGAAGCTAGGATCCAGTGACCGAGCTCTGGGGGTCCATGCTTTGGAGGAAGGCTTAAGACTAAAAGCTGTTGAAGGGGGCTACACCTGTATGGAACTGTCACCCTCACCTACCCCTTCACGGGAGTAGGTTTATCAGCTCTCCTTCCTGGATGGCTATGTGGCACGAGGGGCTGTGGGGTACTAGCTGCGGACACCAGGACGAGGCAATTCAGAAAAGAGAAACTGGAGAACCCTTCAACAGCTCCCACGGCCCTGCCATCCCCTGGAAAGTTCTCAATGTCAAAACCTCTAAAATGGAAGGGGTGGAGCAGGATGCAGTCTGGTGGCCATGCTGCCCCTGCAGGCCGTCTTCAGCCGTGCCAGTGATGGGAAGGAGTCCTCTCCGGGCCTGCACCCCGCGCGCGGGACAGCCTGCTGTCGCATCCACGTGCTGTAATGCCCACGGAGAAATGACTACCAATGACAACACACTGCCAAGTGCCAGGCACTATACTAAGGGCTTTGCTGACGCTTAGCTGGGTGGTCTTCCAATCCCCACCACACAGACCAGGTAGCCAAGGCTCCGAGCCCCAGGCTGTGACCTACGGCCCAGGCCCAGGGCGGCGTGCAGGCCCATGACCCGACACCCCACCGCGCCAGCCCCAGGGTCTCTCGGGCCCTGCCCGGTCTCACGCCCTGCACGTTCAGGCCTGGTTTGCCTGAGTTAAAAGCGGAAGGACTTGTGGCGCCAGGACAGGCTGCGCGCCGAGGCCCCAGCAGGGCAGCTTCAGGCTGGAGAACTGATGAACGGCAGCTTCTGACAGTCAGGCTCTGCTCAGGCTTCCGATTCTTCGTGAGGGCTCAACACCGGCTTCTCCTTGAAGCCTCAGCACCTCTAGACTGAGTGATGTGCACACATGGGCAGGTGTCACACACGAACACATCACACACCACATACACACAACACATCATACAGAAACACACCCCCCACCTACATATGCCACACAGACACAAACATACCACGTACCCCACACACACACACACAACGGGGAAGGGCAAAGGCTGCATGGAGGAAGGAGGCCTCGGCAAGGAGAAAAGCAAATACTTGCAGGGGCCAGACTGCCCACAGGCTTCCGTCCAGCAGGACTGGGCCCAGCCCCCGCCCAGCGGGCCCCCCTCCATCCCTCAGTGCTGCCGGGTCTGCCTTTTCTGAACACCTCCAAAGAGCTGGGCAAACCACCGCCTCTTTTAGCCTCCCCTCCTTCCTTTGATCCTGTAACAGGAACAAGGGAAAAGTAAAAATACTGAGAGTGAAAGGGGCCACTGAGAGCGGAGGCTGGGGGCAGGGCAGGAGGGTAGCGAGGGGTCCTTCCATGCCCCACAGGGCGGCTCCGTTTTAGGGGAGGGGAGCTTGGAGTCCTCAGACCACCCCCCTAATTCTAAAATAGCCAGGGAAGATCATACCTCGGACCCTCTGGGGGGAGGGGATATATCACGGCCCAGATGAAGTCATCAGGAAGGCGGCAGGTCTACGCCAGCATGTGCACCCGTTCCCAGCGGGGCCTCTTATTCTATCCTCCCCTCTCCTTCCCCGCCTCTCTCCTCCAACCCCTGTATTCCCTTCCCCTCTGCCCCCTGCCAGATCTCTGGCTCCGGGCAGGCAGGGAGTGAGGAGGAGCAGAGGCAAGAACACGCAGTCATCTCCACACACAACAGATCACTGGCCAACCGCATTTTTCAGAGCAGTCTCTTCAGTGAGAGGGGAGGTGAGGACAGCAGTGGGCCCCTCCCCTCCCCCAGCGCAGCCAGCCCACCATCTGAGGGCCTCTCTGCTACCCGGGCCCTGCAGGAAGAAGAAACTCTGTCAACCTGCCTCGGGGACCCCTCCCAAGTCCTAACAAGCAGGACCCCATGCTTCCCCGCGGCTACCCTAAATCCTTCCTCCCACAACCAGGGCCTGAGCCAGGAAGAACCACAAACCACCGAACAACAACCAGATCCAAAGAGACGGACCGTGATTTACTCTGAGGTGCTTCTCACTGAGCTGCTTTTTATTCTCCCCAAACTAAGGAAATAGAATTCTCCCAAACACCAAAGTAAAGGGCAGAGTTGGAGGGACCACCCTGCGCTTTGCTGGGGTGGGGGGTGTGGAGGGGGGGCACACCTAGAGCAGTTCACTCTGCTTCCAACCCTTGAGGGGACCCTCAAGCTCTGGCTCTTCCACCCCTCCAGGCTCAGCCAGGAGACCCAGGCCCCCTGTCCTCTGCCTTCCTTTGAGCCTTGTTTCCAGAGCCGCTGGCGGCCCCTTCCCCTCAGCCTTTCCACAGTCCCTCCACTCTTTTCGTCTCTATTCACCTTTGCCTGAGCGGGGCCCAGCCCAGCCCAGGTGCTCAGAAAAGCTGGGGCTCTGTGAATGGATGAGTAGAGTCGGTTTTGAATCCCCAGAGCTGTTTAGATGCCTCACCGCCCACATCTCATATTTCCACGGGAGGGGCCTGGCAGCTCTGCTCCCAGGGGAAGAGGTGAGGGGGAACTGGAGGCCTCCCCGCTCCTTCCTCCCGCCCCAGGCCCACAGGAGCCCATGAGGACCCGAGACGCTGGACGGCAGGCCACCTCTGTGGCCACCTCTCTCCTATCCCCCCTTGGGACTCTGCACCAGCCAGGGAGAGGTGTGCTTTGCCGGACAAGCAAATGGACAAGGCTCAGACCCAGGGAGCAGATGACAGGAAGCCGCACCCCCTCCCCGCTGCACCAGCAACACCCCTGTGACAACCAGCCTGTGGGGAAAGGTGATGGCCAGCTAGCGCCCTCAAACCCCAGCAGCCCAACCGTCTCCCCGCAGGGGCCACAACTTGAGGGGATCGCGTTGAACCCATCTTGGCATCTCTGTACCCCAGCCTGGCACAGTGGAAGTTGGTGAAAGTGAATGAATGATGTGATGTGAGTGAATGGTTCTGGGCTGTTGCCACCCCCTCTCCCAGGTCATCAAGTTCAACATTAATAGAAAGAGCAGCCCTTCTCCCAGATACTCCTGGAGCCAGGCCTCGGTCTAAGAGCGAGGAAGAGGGCACAGCGGGCGGTCTGGGCCCCCTGTCCCCTTCCTTCCATGTCCCCCAGCAGCTCCAGCTCACCAGCCTGCATCAGGAGCCCTCCCAAGGGCAGAAACCCCAGATCTCACACCACAAACCATCCCTTCCCTGTTCCACTGAAACAGCAAGGACCAGATTCAGAAGTGACTGGTTCTGTGCTGGACACTAGAGAAATATACGTGGAAGGAAAGAAGAAAAGGAAGGAAGACAGGAGGGATGAGGAAGCAATTCCTTAGCTGAATGCCGAGAGAAACTGAGGAGGAGAAAACTTCAAATCCATTGCCCGTGCTTCCCTCACTCTGATTCCCAGCCTCCTCCCTGTGACTCCCACCCTTCAGGTATCAATGGAGACCCTTCCTCCTCCAGGAAGCCTGCCCTGATTATCCAAGTTCCTGTTTCCTCCTTCTTCCATGTTAACACCTCTCTTTCTCTCTGCTGTTATTTGGCAATGATGAGCCTGGAAGATATTAAGGGCCTGGGTGGAACACCCTCATCTCTGTATTCCCAGTGTCTAGCCCAAGGCTCAGAACACAGGAAATTCTCAATAAACAAGACACAGCTGGGTCCCTGCCTAGAGCCAGCAGGCAGCCCAGGGGCAGAGGATCTGCATCAGATCTCCCCACAGAGTAGGACTCAGACCTTGCACTGAATATCTTACAACCCCCTTGTGTGCTCAGGCATAGAATACAATCCCTTGTGTCGTGATCACTCAGCTATTCAACGTGACATTCAAATATATGCTAAGCACCTACTATGTGCAGGCTCTGCTCTGGGCACTGGGGAAACTGCTGGGAGTGACAGACACCAGCACCTGCCCTGGGGAGCCAACAACTCCCCCAGTCGGGGGGGGGGGGGGGGGGGGGGGGGGATTGGCGCAGGAGAGATATGTGCACTACACAAAGATGTGTGGCTCTTCAGGAAATCAAGGGGTTATGAAGAAAACTAAGGCAGGTAAGGAGAGAGGTTAAGACCCAGGGGCTTTCTCAAAAAAGATAGTCAGGGAAGGCTTCTCTGAGGAGGTGGCGTGTGAGCAGAAACTAAACACAGTAAAGGCGTCAGCCGTTTCCGGGAGAAAGCTGTCCCAGGCAGAGAGAAGCAAGTGCGAAGGTCCTGAGCCTGTGCTTAGCCTTCGTTGTTCAAAGAACAGCAAGGAAGCTGGCATACCTGGAGGGCGGTGTGAAGGGGCAGAGGTAGGAGAGGAGGTCAGAGAGGGCACTGAGTACAGGATCAAGCAAAACCTACGGGGATAGAGAAATGGGGGCCCCCTGACGGGCTTTGAGCCCAGTGATAGGCAAGGATTCGTGACAAGAGAAACATGAGCTCAAAGGCAGCCGCCTGCTAAGGCCTCAGCAGCTCACATCAGTTGGAGGGCAGAGCCAGTATATCCCATCAGCCCTTGGTCTCACCAGTTCGGCCCCGTCAATGCCCAACCCTGACCTCCCGCCTCTCCCAGAGCCAGAGCCCAAATCTCCTCCACCTACCAGCTCCCACTTCCGTGCAGCCCCCCCAGGCCTCTCCTTCCTGCCCCAACTTGCCCCTCCCCCACCTACCGCCACCCTCCACCCCCGGCAGGCTTCTGGCACAATCCAAGTGGGCAAGTGCCTTTGTTTGCAGCTGTTGCTATTGTGGGCTTCCCAGCTAATGCGGTTTCTTCCTCTCTCCTCCTTCTTCCTGTCCCCCCTCCTTAAATCAGAGCCCTCCCCACCCCCCGCCCCTCCTTCCACCTCCAGCGCTGCCCTGGAAGGCTGGGTCCCACTGGCTTAGCAAGTCAAGGCCCAAACTCTACTGTCTCGCACAGCCATGAACGGAACCACGGCTGTAGGTGAGCCTTCCATCCCTGGGCCACACTGAGGCTGGGCACAGAGAAGGGACAGTGACACCTGTGAAGTGATCCCTCACTGGAAACAAGAAACCAAGTTTCCAGTCTTTATTCCTATATTCAAATCTAAAACTCACCCTGTAACAATGACGGTGTTTTTACTCAAAGTCACAGACCCAACCAGAAAACAGGTCCAGGGGCTAGTTTCTGTCACCCGAGGAGCAGAGGGGCTGGAGAGCTAAGTGTAGGGAATGGCGCAGGACTCAACCTCCTGGCTCCCATTCGGGTGGCCCAGCCTGGGACCAGCAGGTGCCTGAGGTCTCCTGGGACGCCCAGCAGCCCAGCCAACGGGTGGCCAGTGCTTTCTCCAGAACATGGAGGCTTAACTAGACACCACAGCCAGCTTGTCAGCGTGGCTCAGCCCAGAATGTCATGGGCTGGCATTATGGGCTGGCATTTCCCAATTACCGCAGATAATATCTACCTTAATTGAATGGGGTCCAGATAATGTCATTATGTGCTGCATTCCCCAATTTATTTAATATACGTGTGTACACATATATTTATGCCTCACTGCTGCCCCGAGATTGCTAAACGGTGAGGTTAATAATAAAACATTTCGACGGGAATCATCAGCTTTAATTTAGGGGGGTGATTGTTACTATCCTTGTGGTGCTCGTTTTTCCAAGGAGCCAAGAGAAACATGCACAGGATGCAAGGGGCTCTCAGCGTTGCAGGCTAGGAGGGGGGTGGGCAGGGCTGTGGGGCAGGCGGGTCTTTTTCCAGGCAAATTCAGCTCCTACCCCTCCCTCTAGGAAACAGGCTCAGGCAGGAGCAGCAGGGAGTGCGGGGGGGGGGGGGGGGGGGGGGGGGGGGGGGGGGGGGGGGGCAAGGCAGAAGTCCCCAAGCTTGACTCCAGGACTGGAGGGGAGAAGGAAGGAAGCTTGTCTAGGATGCAGAGTTACGAGCCTAGGGTTGGGCGGCGAGGCAGCAGGGGGGACGGTGGGAGAGAGGCAGGGCAAGGGGATAGAGGGAGGCCAGAGAAGGTACACAGCCAAGAACAAAACTGAGTTCCCAGGAGCCCCGGGGAAAAGCAGCCCGTACTCTGCAAGGGCCAAAGGCAATGAAATCTCTAAATTAATTTTTGATAGTCCCCTGCTAACTAGGGCAGAGTTGACGTGAAAACAAGCCCTCCTTGCTCTTTCCAGGAGCCGGCACCGGGCTGGGTGGGAGCAAGAGAAGGCTGGTGTCCTTGTCCCCGAGGGAAGCCCCTCGGCTTCCTCCTCCCTCGGGACGGCCTGGACAGCCAGCAGCTCTTCTGCCAGCCCCTGCGAGCGGCGCCAGGGCCCTGACGCCAGCTCCCCCCACGCCCTCCCCGGGCAGCAAAGGCAGCTTCCACTCTGCAGAAGTGAGATAACCTTCCAGCCGGCAGCCAGCGGGCCCAGCTGCCCAGGCTGCCAGGGGGGCCCGCCCGCCGCAAAGTTAGGTTCTCGGCCACGCAGGGGAGGACAGCGGGGTGGCCAGATGTCTTGGGGTGGGTGGTAATTAGGGGCTGCCGGCGCCACACTTGTCTAGGGGAGAGGAGGCATCTATGGGCTGTAATTATAAAGCTCAGAGGCCCGTGGGTCCTGGTCCCGTCCTTTCCTGCCAGCTGTCGCCATACAACACGGTGGGTTGGGGGGTGGCCAAGCGTCCTGGAAGCTGGGCTGGGGACCCCTCAGAGCTCTTCTGGCCTAGGCCCGTCCCCAGCCCTGCCCGCCAGCACACTGCTTGCTCGCTCGCTCTCCGTGCTCTCACCTACCTCGGCTGCCTGCCGCTGTGTGAGGCGCTCCTCCTGGGGACGTCACGCCTCCAACAGAGCCTCCAACAGAACGAAGCCCAGACGCAGGGTGGGGGAGGAGGGAGGAGGGAGGAAGACAGGAGCGGCCTACGCTAGGCCACTGAGGCCGAGAAAGCAGCTCAACTCCTGACGTGCTCCCGCCTCCCCTCCTCCCCCTCAGCCCGCTCAGGAGCTCAGGACCTGTTCTCAGGGCCAGGCTGTATGCCCCACCCCCCACCAACCCATACATCTCTCTCCCAAGATTCACCACCAGTAGAGCATTCTTTGAGGTTAGGCATAAGCCTCCCTCTCTGGGCCTCTCTTAACCGCCTCAGGGAGGGGTCTCAGGGAGGGGTAGCCCTTGGCAGTGACTGCGATCTCATAACTTTCTGATATTTTTGGCTCTGAGAGGTGGAAGGTGTTGACAGGTGAGGGAAAGTTTATGGCTAAAAGACAAAAAGTTGGAGGAAGGTGAAGACAGTGGTCACTTAATTCATCAGGGGGCAGGCATGCCCATCCAAGGCTAGGTCAAGGCCCAGGGGCACCAACCCATAGAGCCCCCCCCCATGCCAAAGACAGGACTCTGACTCAAGGCTAGAGAGACCCTCCAAGAAGGGCCTCTGGGGGTGGGGGGCAGGGAGGGAGACCAGGACTCTGACCCCCACTCTCCACTGCAAACAGGCCCTCTTCAGGGTCCCTCACCACTGGCCCCCAGAGCCTGCCCAGGAGAGGTGACCACACCCAGGAGCCTCCAGACTTCTCTGCGAATTCTCTCTGCTACCTCAGGAAAGGTCACCAGGAAAGACTTCCCACCAGTCCTCACCTCTGCCTCCTCGTCCTCACCTCTACCTCCTAGTTGAAGTTCTCTCACCCAGGCCCTGATTTCCATGTGGATCTCAGAGGAGGAAGTGGGGCCGACCCAGTACACACCCTGGGGGAGTGCAGAGATGGGAATTAGAAGATCCTTCACTTCCACCATGAGCTGGCCCCTCCGTCGTGAGGCTGAGTAGCAGGCCGTGGAAAGGGGATGTCCAGAATGGAGACTTAGAGCACTGGCCGCCCTGCCTGCCCTGAGCCCCCACCATCACCCCAGAATAGGGGACTATGATGGGAACACACATACACATACACAGTACCCCCCCCCCCAACACCGAGAGCTTTCTGACAGATGACAGAGGGTCAGAAGACTAACCTCTGTTCTAACAGACACGTGGATTCGGACACCCCTCTAGGCAAGCCCGGCCCGGCCCGGCCCCGCAAAGCAGCTTTTCCCGCACCTTGGGGCAGGGATGGTGATGAGAGGGGGTAAGGAGGCAAGGAGCCTCCTCTAGAAGGGACCTTAAGTCTGAAGGCGGGGGTGTCACTCGTGGCCTGGGGGCAGGGGGCGCTCGTACGTTCCGGCCTCAGGACTCCCTGCCGCTGCTACCGCCGCCCCATTTCAGCACAAACAGCCTCAGACCGCCCCTGTGCGGGGGCGCCACTCTCAGTCCTGGCCTCCACCTCCCAGCCCCGCCCCCGCCCGCGCGGGGAGGGGGCGCTTCTCGTTCCTGGGCGCCAGGGAAGCCCGACCTGGGAGGGGACCACCACACACACACACACACACACACACACGCACGCACACACACGGCCTGGCCACCCGCCCGGCGACCCCGTAGAGCCACGGTTTCACCCGGGTCTCGGAGAGGGTCGGTGCCGAGTACCCGAGGAGCACCTGACCCTGAGGTCCCGGGGCCGCGGGGAGACCCCAGACCCTGAAGCGCCGTCCCAACCCGCCGCGGCCGCGAGCAAGCGCGTGTCGGGCTCGGCCGGTGGCGAAGGTGGCTCCGGGGCGGCCAGGGGAGCGGGACGCGGTGCACAGGAAAGGAGCCGAGGCGCGCGAGGCTGGCGCTGCCCTCCCACCGGGAGGCGGCGGGGAAAGGGTGCAAATAACGCCCCGCGCCACCGCCTGCCCTGCCCCTCCGCAGAGGGGGCGCGCTAATGCCGCCGCCCCCACCTGAGAGCTGGCACGACCCCCCATCCGGCATAACCTGACATAACACCCCTACACGGAAACACTTTCCCCCAGGCCCGCAAGAAAAAAAAAAAAAGCCGCTGCCCCATTCCCTCCCTCGGGGGCCCTCGGAGAACCAGCCCCAGCCCCGAAGGGAGACCCTCCAGCCCCGGTCCCGCGCCTTCCAGCCCCGAGGGCTCGGGTCTGCCGGCCCTCCTCCGGGCAGCCCTGAGCGCGGGAGCTCGTCAGAGGCCACCTCCCCGAGCCCCGATGTCCTCGCCGCAGCCCGCGCCCCAGAGGCCGGAGGTCACGTCCCCTCCGCCGGTTTCCCGCGGGCCACAACTCACCGCGCGCCGGCGAGGTCTGTTCCGCGGTGAGGGGTCGGTTGCGCTCCCGCCTGCCCCGGGGGCGCAGAGAGGCGACGGCGGCGGCGGCTTGCTGCTCGCGCTGCCCGGAGCCCGGGCCGCGGCGGACGGCGCTGACGCTGCGGACCGAGCCGGGCGCGGAGGCTCCCGGAGTCCCGGACGCAGCGGGGATGAGCTGGCGGCTGCCCGGCCGGAGCCGCCTCCAAGCGCGCGGCGTTCTTCTGCTGCTGCTCCGGCGAGAGCGAGCGAGCGAGCGAGCTAGGGAGCGGCGGCCAGCCCTGCGCCGGCTCCGCGGAGCCCGGCGTCCGAGCCGAGGGGAGCGGGCGAGGCGGCTCCGGGGAGCCGGGTCCAGCCGGGGGCTCCGGGAGGGGAGAGGAGCGGAGCGGGAGCCGACTGATGAGCGCAGCCAGCCGAGATGCGGACGCCCGGCGGCGCCGCGGCAGCGGCGGCAGCAGCAGCAGCAGCAGCAGGAAAAAATGAGAGCGAGCGAGAGAGCGTGCTGGAGAGCGAGCGAGAGACAGGGGGAGCGAGGAAGACGCTGAGAGGGGAGGCTGCGGGAGGGGGCGGGAGCGCCCGGGAGCACGAGGGGGCGAGGGGACCGCAGCCGCTCAGCCCCCGCGCCCACTGCCGCTGCCGCACTCGAGAAGGCGCGAGCCCAGCATGGCAAGTTTGCGCTGCAAGTGCGGGCCAAGCGCGCGGCGCTTCCGCCGGCCTTTTAAAGAGAGAGCACCTGGGCACCCACCCCGGACCCTGCGCCTTCGCCGCCGGAAGGCCGGGGCTCTCCAAACACCCCTCCACCCCGCCACACCCGCCCCACAGTCTTCCCCCACCCCTCCCGCCACGCCCCACCGGCGCCCTCTCCTGGAAGCCCCCTTCCTTGCCCCCTCCCCCCACCCTGCGGGTGCCAGCTCAGCCACCCTAGGACGTGGCGGGGACCCTCCTAACTCCAAAGGTCGAGGGGCAGGAAACACAGCCTCGGACACACACCCTGAGAAGTACAGCAAAGCACTGCGATGCAAAGGGGTTGCGCTCCTCCCCACCCCTGTGCGTCACTAGAACCCCCACCCGCAGGGCCTCCTCTCACACATCCGCATGCACGTGGCGTGTGCCCCCATGTGGCATGTTCATTTGCACGCCCCACCGCTCCTGGTTCGAGCATACCACACGGGGGGAGGGGGGGAACTGAGGCTCACTGAGGCAATTCCACTTGCCCCCAGTCTCACAGCCTGTCAGGGATGCCCCTTTCCGCTGAGGCCCCTCCTCCCCAGAGCCTCACCAGGCTAGGGGAACCCCCAGCCCAGGGCCCACAGCCTGCTGGTCTCTCCCCAGCACTGGTTTGCAAGTGTAACAGGTGGCCAGGCGGGCAGGCTACCACAAGCCCAGGAGAGAATCCCTCAGCCGGGGGGAGAAGCTGGAGCCCCAGCTCTCCTCCTTCTGGGGCCGGGGGTGGGGGGGTTGTGAGAAAGCTCCCAGGGGAGGGCTGGCCTGAGAGGCAGGCGAGAAAGAAGAGAGGGAGGGAGCCATGCAGCCCTCTTAGGATTACAAGCGCATCTCGTCCCAGACTGCAGAAGCGGCTTCAATTAGATCTGTGACGTGTGACTGTCCTTGTCCCGGGGAGGGTGCTCTGCACAGTGCCAGGGAGCTGGGGTGAGAGTGGCTGGCAGTGGCCTCCCTCCTCATCAGGACCTCGGTCCTCCTGACTGATTTGCAGAGTGCCACTCTGTGCTCCAATGTGCAGGGCCAGGGGGTACTCACAGGGTACTCTTACAGCCCAACCCTAATTTCCACAGACAGCGCCCTTATAGGTCAAGGGAATGTCCGGGGATAGCAGCAATGACCCTCCCCTACTGGTCTGCCCTTACTCCCTCCATGCCCCTTATCCAATACCCCTGCCCCTTCCCAGAGACCCCCTCAGCTGCCCCCTCCTCCAGAATCGCGGACTATGCCAGGCCAGAACCACAACTTGTTCACTGTGGCTCATACCCGTGCCTGGCACTATGCCTGGCTCCTAGTGTGAGCTCGATGAATGTTTGGTGAATGAATAAATGTTGGCAAAGCCTGAACTCCCTTTGCTGACATATGTAATGGCCCCAAATACATGTCTCATTTACCCAGTCAGACTGAAGCCTCTGATGGAAAGGCTTGGATCATGCATTCATTCATGCCTTATTTTTTTTTTTTTTAACACAGCCAGCACTGGCCAAGATCCTGTTCCGTTCCCAGCGCTGGGAATACACAAATGACTGCACAGCACCTTGCCCTTGAGGAGTGCAGCCCGCGGCCACCCACACCTCTGCACGGCGCATCTTACAGAGATGTAAGCTAAGGCTGTGAAAGTTCCTGCCGTCCGGTGGCCCTGCCCACCCAAATACGCACGGCTCTGGGCTTGCGGGACACTCAAGTGACTCCTGGAGAGGCCTCGTCCCTGGGACCAGCCTGCCTGGGTCCTCCTGCCCAGCGTTCCTCATTTTCGTGCCCATAGAACAAGGACCGAGATCCTGACCTCAGAGCAGGGACGGGGTGCAAGAATAGGGAGCGGGAGGCTCAAGTTCAGCCCGCTTCGGGATTGGCAAGCAACACATCTGGAGGCTGCGTCTGCCTAAAAGGGGGTCCTCTGTCTAATTCATGGAATGAATTCATGGAAAGTTACCTACTGGCCGGGCCGGCATAAAAAGCAAATGAAAGAATGTATGCACGGCACCCTGTCCTGTGTTTACACGCCAGCGCCTGGGAACCCCTACAGTTTTTAACACCAGATATTGTCCTCAATTTCTCTTATTGAATGAATGAATTAATTAATTCAACTGAAAGTAAATGGGGCCATGGTTTATGGAGAACCCAAGCCGACCCAGCCATTCTCCCCACTCCCTGCCCCTGAGTGTTGCCTTCACTTCGGCCATAATTATCCTGCCCCCCCGCCCCCCACCAGCTGTGTCGCAGAAGGCTGGGCAGGCTATATTTTTCAGGGGTTAAAAAAAGAAACGCTGTTGGCTGGCAGATGGCTGGGTGTGTGGACTCTCCAGTTTGAAGGTACTCAGCCCGAAGCCTGGTTCTTCCGGGCAGCCATTCTGGGCCCCTCCAGGCCTCCCCACCTCGGAGCGGTCAGCTGCCCCCCGCTCACCCCTGAGCGCTAGCTTGATCCAGCTTCTCCTGCTGACTTCTCCCACCTGCTGACTTTGGCTGATCTGACTTGTCCCAGAAACTGACACAGAAAGATACAGACATGTACACAGACACACACTCAGATACACACACACAGAGGCACTCACGGAGACCCTCAGACACAGATAAACACACACACATACAGCTACACACCCCACCTCGAGGAACTTGGGTTGATGGCCCCTGCCCGGGGGTTGCTGGGGGCATCATGTGGAAACATGGGAGCTACAGTGCAACCATCTCTGTAGGTGAGTGATCAGAGGTGACCTCAAGGGGTCAGGTCACAAGAGCCCTGGCCCAGGCCAGGTGGTACAAGGGCCCAAATTCCCAAATGCCCTGTTCATCAAGCTGTACCTTGAGCTGAGGTGGGGGGGAGGGGGCGCAGGGCTGGAAGCAAGAGGCTAGGTCCTTGGTACTAATACTGTGTGGCCTCAGGCAATCACCTGCCTCTCTGAGCATTGGTTACCCCATCAGGGAGATGAGGGGCTGGCTGCAGGTTCCTCTAAGGATGCGGGATTCAGGGGTGGGTCTCATTTTGAAGCCCTTAAAGAGGATGACCTGATTGACACTAGTGGGGTAAGCACGCTGGTCATTCTAATCCACCAATCCCATGTGCACAGGTTTACCCAGAGATTAGGAGACCCCATCATAGCCCTGGGGGAGAGGGGCTTGGGGGAGAGGAAAGAGGTGGTTAGTCCTAGAGAAAATAATAATACAAAAGATAGTAATACAAATAAAAATAACCTGTGCTTCAAACCTTTTTTTAAAAAGCTTATTTATTTTGAAAGAGAGAGACAGAGAGTGAGCAGGGGGTGGCAGACAGAGGGGGAGACGGAATCCCAAGCAGGCTCCACGCTGCCTGCGTGGAGCCCAATGCAGGGCTCAAACCCGCCAACCGTGAGATCATGACCTGAGCCAAGCTCGAGGGTCAGACGTTTAACCAACTGAGCCACCCAGGCAGCCCTGTGCTTCATAGCTTTTTGACCTGGCAGTTCTTCCTGAAGTCTGACCTCACTCCCTTATGCTGTGGCAGATGCTTCTTTCCAGCTCTATTCTGACCTCCCTGGGAAGGGAAACAGCTTCCCCGCCCCTGCCCACCCACTGTGTTTGGCAACTCGAACCCACTAAGCTGCTCCTATGCCGTCTCATTCCAAAAGAATCCTAATAGGAGAGGGCAATTGCCCTTGAAAACCCTGAAGTTTAGAATCTGTTGAAATAAATCAAAGTGAACTTGAAGGTGCAGGGGTCAGGGGAGAGCCTGGCGGGCCTGGAATACCTAATAAATGGTCCCCATGTTGCAATGACCCAGCCTCAGGTCTGATGGGTTTCAATTAGGGTTTCCCCTAAGCCCAGGCCATTAGAGGAAACACCTGTGATGGGGGAGTTTGTTTAACAATAACTGTCCACCCCACCCCCACCCCAGCAGGCCATTTCCTGGATGTAAGGGCTCCTCGCTGCTCTCTATAGTCACAAGCCACTCTGCAGGCATGTAGGAGTTGCAATGAGCTGGGGTCAGTGGCTGGGACCTGGGGTTAAGGATCCTGGGGGTCAGTCATTCCTACTCTGACTCCCACGGTCACATCAGCCCCTCTCCTTTGGCCCACGGACATATTGAGTGCCAAGGGCCCGGGTACCCTGAAATAACACCGGCCCGGGTTCTGGGACAGGCCAAGACAAGGAGCAAGGGACCCCCTCTCCTGAGGGGGTTAGCAGAAGGGAATCTGCTCTTCCCTTAGGCCAGTGTGGGTCCAACCTCCAGGACCCCTCCTTTGAGCTCTGGGACTTTCCGAGGAATCATGAGCTGGCTAAAGCTGCCATCCCCTTTCCGTGATTCCGAAGTCCAGGATGCTCTGAAAACCCCAAGCTTGTCCATAAGTTTTCAACAAACTCACTTGGCTGCAAAACGTGACGTGAGAGCGAGTCATTGCCACTGTCTGGCTCCCTTGGCGGGAGACACTCCGTTTCACTGCAGGAATAGGTGCCAGCATATTCGTTTTGGGGACACTGTTCCAAGCCCTCCTGGAGAAGTATACAATGTATAATATTTGGGCCCTGTTATCTTTCTAAATTCCAAAAAGCTCTAGCCCCAGGGGTTTCTGATAAGGGTCTATGCTCCTAGAATCATTCCATTTGGACCAAGGACTTTCCAGGTCACACAGCACGGTCTTACCTACACCCTCCCACCTCCCCCTGTAAAAGGAAGAGGGGACTGGACAGAGAACAAAAAAGAGCAGATTCTGAACACGGCTCTGCTAAAGCCAAGTGCACGGGACCAGAGGCGGAAGCCAGATGAGGTATGTGAGGCTTTAGGGGATGCTCAGCACCAACTTGCTATCGAGGCCTTAATTAACACATGCTGCAGGAGCACCCCACAAAGATGGGGGTGCGGGACAGAAGGTTAAACGCTGGGCTTGGAGTCTGTCTCTTACCGCATGTGTGGAGGTCAAGGCAGCTGGGAAGGAGGGGAAGGAAGTTCACCAGGTAGGTGGGCTGGGGAAGAGCTGTGGGTGGGGCAGGTGAGGGGGAACAATTGGTCCAAGGTCAATTTTAGCTACTTCTGTCTGCCCTGGAGCTCCCTGGCCTGAAGGATGATGCTTCCCCTTCCCTTCCTCAGCCTCATTTCCCCCACTTATAGGGCTGAAGAGGGAGGGGAATAGGAGAAAAGGAAAGCCAGGGAGGCGTTGGTGCTACCTAAGTTCAAGGGGGGCAGGGAGGGGAGGGCAGGGAGGAGTGTTACTTAGACCCTGAGAGAGGAGCAGGAATTACAAGCGCTGAGAGCCAGGCGGGGGAGTAGGGAGCACAGCCAGACGGGGCTTTTGACACACACCCCCCCGCCCCCCGCAGCTGAAACTGTGCCGGAGCAAGCAGTAGGTGCCCCACAAATGTCCGCTTGTTAAACAAATGAATGGCTGACCCCCCCCCACCCCCGAGAGAAGGAGGCTTCCTCCTCCTCCTTGATTTCCACTTTCACCTCCTCCTTCTCTCTCCAGCTCCTGGCCCTCTCTCTTTTTTCTTAAGACTCAGGATTTTCCAGCGTCTTTGCCACATTGCAATTTAAAACTACTTATCATCCCTCTCCCTCCACGTGTCCGGGCGCTGTCAGCTGCGAGCCAAATGTCATTAGGATGGCTGTCACAAGCCGGGATGTCAAAATACAATTAACATTTAAAAGCCCCTCCCGCCTGCCCGCCCTCGCCTCGCCTCGTGGCCAGCCTGCTCCTTTGGCTGAGTGGCAGGGCTCTGGGCACCAGGGGGAGCGGCCAGGTGACAGGCGCAGGAGGGGACGTGGTCCAGCTGGCCATGGTGGCAGGGAATGTGTTTGCTCTGCTGTGCCTTCCCCACACTTGTCCCCAATCTCAATCACACACTCCGCGGACCACCCGGCAGCAGGCAGACCCAGCACCACTGTGCTGATGGCGCCACGTGCCACGCCCCTGCTTTGAGCCTCCGTGCCCTTCCTCAACGGTCAAGTGTGGGTCAAGTGTGGATCGTGATGCTGCTGGTGATCGGACCACTTTGAGGGTGAGAGGAAAGAATGGGAGGGGAAAGGCTTTTCAAGCATAAAGGACTCTGTGGTTGGAGCCTTAGATTGTCTTCCAAATGGGCCTGGGGCTTGGGAGGAGGCAAAGGCCACACAACCTGGACGGATCCGCAGCAGGGCTGGAAACTGCAAGTGAGCCCCTTTGTCAATCCCACGCCGATATATTCCCCCCTACTTAGGAGGCCCCTGGAAAGTGCTGGAAGGAAGCCCCAGCATTTGCTCCCTCCTAAGGGGACCCAGACAGCTGACGGGACAGAAAGCTGGAAATGACCCCTGGACCTCTGGCTATCGGAGCATCGATCCCGCTCTCGCTGTCTCCAAGGTCCTCGTCCTCACTGCTGAGGTATCTCCAGCCCAGCCCCGGGAAAGCCGGGGAAGTGAAGCTGACCCGGAAAGCCTCCCACATCCCCCGAGGGGCAGGGGGCAGTCGTGGTCACAGCCGCACCGCCCCTCCCCACCCCACATCTCCAGTTTCCCTGAACCCTGAGCCACACTCGGGACCCAATTCCCTTTGCAGATACCCTTTGCCCTCCTCCGCCCCCGTTTTCTCTTGCCTCTTGTACTTGCCTCACAAAGACCAGCCCATCACACACACACCCCAAAGAGGACAAAGCAGTGCTGGGAAAGAAAAGCCCACACCCACCCACTCCTCCCCTCGTGGGCTGCATTTCAGTGGCATTTGATTGGATCGGATTCGCTTTTAATTCCCTCCTGGGACATCAGAAGGAGGGTAGAAAGAATCTTTAATTCATCAAACTGAAATATTAATAGAACTCCAACCAGCTGGAGTGGGGTATTGAGGCCCCCCACAACTGAAGACCCGGGGGACCAGCAGCAAGGCAGGGAGTGGCTAGGTAGGGAGTGGGGGCCTCTCAGCAGCGCTGGGCATGGGAATGGGTGGAGGACCCAGGGCTCCCCAGCCACCCACCCCATGCACCCAGCCCCACCCCAATATCCCCACACCCAGGCCTCTCCTAGCCCTCACCACCTCAATGGGCTGTACGGCCCCTTTGGGCTACAGATGAGCAACTGAGGCCCAGAACGGAGGAGCCACTGGGCCAGCACCACACACCAGTTTCACTGCAGAGTTCAGACTGACCTCTGTCCCTGGCCCAACTCTGCCCAGCGCCAGCTGTGAGCCCCTATCCTCTGCACCCATGGCTCTGGCCCCAGCCCCCGAGGGTCACAAGGGGAGTGGGCACCCTCAAGCATTGGCTTGGTCCCACCAAGAGTCCCCACCTGCTGGCAGAGCCTAAATAGCCCCCCCACCCCCCGGGATGAAGGCTTTTCCCACACACGGCAGAGGCGGTGGCTGATGGCAGACCCTCTCCCAAGCACAGAGCGTGAGTAGGGAGGAGAAACAGCAGGAGGAAATTCAGGGGCTCAAAAAGAGAACCCGGGGCCACGAGAGATCCCGCATGTTTGTGGCAGGCCAGCATCAGGATGTCCAGGACCATGAGCTGACGTGGGCTGACTCTGGCCCGGCACTGCCGGTTAGGGCATTCTGTGGTTCAATGCCAGGTTCTTTCTCCACCTGAGTCTAATACACCTGCATTCGGCCCCAGCCGTGACACTGTGTCACTGTGGGGCCACAGCAGCGCACTTGATCTCTCCAGCCTCAGCTTCCTCACTGATAAGAAGGGCTGGTATAGCTCCCTTCCCCTCCCCAAGTGGGACCCTGGGCCCTCCTCCGTCTCACTTGTGCAGCTGAATCACCTTCTCTTCTCCATCCAGAACCCCCCCCCCTTCGAGGCCCAGCTTACCCACCACCCCCGGGGGGAGAATTCCCAAGCTTCCAGTTCAGGGGTCTGCTCCCCGCACGGGGAGAAATAATCTCTTACTCTTCTATTTCCTGTGTGCCGCGGCTTTACAGCCTGTGGGCAACCCATGGTCCCGGAGTAGATGGGTGTATGGACACACGGACGAATGGTTAGATGGATAGATGGTCCTGACCTCCCTCCGTCCCAAAGTTCAGAACTCAGGAAGCAGGTGGGAAACGTGGGACAAAACGAAGAACCAGGAGAGCAGCTGGGACGGTGGCCCCACTTCTCTCTGCTGGCTCCTGCAGAAGGGTGTACGCCCTGGCCTGGGCACACTCTCCGCCCCAGCCTCCTCAGGAAGGGCCCATTCAGTTCCACTTGATCCCCAGATTTCAGGGAGATGACATCAGAGGGCGCTTCAGGCCGGGAAGGGGCGCGCAGAACCTCCCTTCAGGAGCGCGGCCGCGCTGGCCACCCCCTTCTCACCCGCCGCACGCGGGGCCCCAGCGCGGACCGCCAGCGCCACCCAGTGGCCGAGTTCCCTCACTGCAGCGCTGGTCTTGCCCGGGGAGGGTCTGCGCGGATCTGAGCTGGATTCGCGCCCGGATCTACGTGGCGGGTAGGGCTCGGCGCCTCCTCCCTCCGACGCCCGGTGAGACACCCGGATTGAGAGGCCTGTTTTTCACCTGAGCAGATTCCAGGAGGAGGCCGCGGGGGCGGCGAGGGGTCTATTTCAGGGCTGCTTCCCAGCTGGGCCGCCGCCCCCTCGGTTTCGTGTGCAGCCCTGCTCACCTGCTCTGACGGCAGGGAGGGAGGGGCGCCTCTTCTGATGCCCCGCCAAGTCCAGAGGGGCGCGCGGGCTGACCCGGGGCAGGAGGCGGCAGGTGGGAGATGTCCTGGATTCCTAGGTGGGCAGAAGGCAGAGTAAAGGGGGGGGGGGGGTTGCAATGAAGAGGCCTGTAAAGGGAGTGAGAGGGGCGCCAGCCCCAGGAAGTTGCTCACTCCAGCCTTCCAAACTAGCTTTGCCTCTCTTCCTGCAAAGTCTTTTTTCTTTTTTCTTTTCTTTCTTTCTTTGTTTTTTTTTTTTTTATTATTTTTTTTATTTTAGAGACAGAGAGGGTGCAAGTGAGCGAGGGGCAGAGAGAGAAAGAAGTGGGAATCACCCTGGGGGGTCTCATGTTTTACCCAAAGCGGGGCTTGTGCTCACCAGACGCAGCTCACCAGACGCAGGGCTCGAGCTCACCTGAACCTGCAAAGTCAACATTTACTGCCCCCCTGCTATGTGCCAGGCCTGTGGTTGGCTGACCCCAGTGGAGCACTTCAGAGTCATCTGGGGAGCTGTTAAAATTCCTGCTTTCGGGGCGCATCCCAAACCTATTAAGTCAGACCCTGTGGGAGGTCCGGGGCGTGGTCATCCGGGCGATGAGAAGTGCGGGCGTGTCCAAGACGTCCGCGGCGGGGGTCTCGGATCTCGGGCACAGCCATGACGAGCAAGTTCTGCCGTGGGGTAGCCCCTGGCATCCTCACCAGGTCCTGAGAGGCACATGGTGGGGGGGTCCCCATCCTGAAGAGCTTAACGGGGAGCTGGGATCGAGCCCTCTGTGCCATGCCCCTGCACTCTACCACTCCACACAACTGAAAGAGGCTGTCACTCATATGCAGGGTTTTTTTTTTAAGTTTATTTATTTTGAGAGAGAGCAAGCACAAGCAGGAGAGGGGCTGAGACAGAGGGAGAGAGAATTCCAAGCAGGCTCCACGCTGCTGCCCCCATCTCGGGATCAAACTTAGGAACCCGGAGATCACGACCTGAGCCAAAACCAGGAGTCACGCTTAACTGACCGAGCCCCCCAGGCGCCCTTTAACACGCACTGTTATTTGTATAATATTTTTAGTAATGGTCCAGCCATGTCCCCCCGGGGCCCGAGGACTGCCTTCCAAGGGGACAGCATGGAGAGTGGGGCAGGCGCTCCAGGAAAAGAGCTGTACCCAAATCTGAAAGTGCAAATGGCAAGGGGATGTGTGGGTGGAGAGGGGGGTGTGTGTCACCCTGGAGCCCACCCGAGTTCAAGGGCTGTCAGTCACAGCCATGCTCCTTAGATAAAGGGAGTGGTTCCACGGGCACTGGATGGATGCCCAAAATAGATCCCAAATCTACTCAACAGCGTGGGTGAAACCCACAGTCATAATATTGAGCAAAAAGAAGCCAGACCCAAGTATACATAGTGTGTGAGGCTGGTGATTCTATTCAAAGTGTAAACACAGGACCAATAACTTATAGTGAGAGAAGTCAGAGTATGGGTTACCTTTGAGCGGGGTAGTGACCAATAGGGACATGAGGGGACCTCTGAGGACCTGGATGTTTGGTCCTAGATGTTCCCAGAAATACCTCATCTCGTGGCCTCAAGCAGGCTTAAAATCGGAGCCCCCCTACCTCTCTCCAGCTCCTGTCTGCCTCTCCCTGCAACCCAGCTCCATCCAGGTGACCGGAAACAGGATGTTACAGCTTGGATTCGTTGGTTGCAAGCAAGAGAGTAGCTCTGGGCCACGTAAACAAAAATAAAATAATAGGAACTGACTTGGTAACTCATGTGTAACTGGCCAGCGGCCCCTGCCAGATCACTAAGAGGACCTGAGCTGGGTTTTGGGTTCGTTTAGGATAATGACAGCAGCCAAAATCCAGACCTCTGCACGCGTCTCTTTGCCACGCGGAAGAACAAGGAGAGCGATGAAGGCCCCCAGCCCCCACCGTCCTCCCCACCGGCAGCACAACGAGGAAACTGCTGTGAACGTCAGTCTGCAGCTAAGTAGAGAAAGAAGCCTCTGAACACGACAGAACAAGGTCTGGACCTCAGAGAGTAGAGAAGGTCCGGTGAAGACTCCGTGCAAAGGAAGAGAGGGCAGCAAGAACCTGGATGGGGACACAAATAAAATGACCCTGACGGGGAGAGAGAGAGAGAGAGAGAGAGAGAGTCGTGCCCTGGTGGGAAAATACCACGAATAGAAGGGAGTGCGCTTATGGAAACAAGAATTACCAAATCAACAAACACCTCAATCCTCCCCGCCAAAAACAGGTACTTCAGCGTGAACAGGAAACAGGCAGAACAGACAACATCTGAAAAGTTCCACTATAAGAAAAAAACGGGCCCCTGGGTGGCTCAGAGAGTTGAGCGTCTGACTTCCCCTCAGGTCATGATCTTGCGGTTCGTGGGTTGGAGCCCGGCGTTGTGCTCTGTGCTGACAGCTCAGAGCCTGGAGCCTGCTTCAGATCCTGTGTCTCCCTCTCTCTCCACCCCTCCCCTGCTTGTGCTGTCTCTCTCTCTTTCTCAGAAATAAATAAACATGAAAAAAAAGAAAGACAAAAGAAAACCACAGAAAACGAGAATCAAAACATTTCATCTGAAACTTCTAGCTATAAAATAGACAAGTCATGGAGATGAAAAGTACAGCATAGGGAATATAGCCAATAAAATTGTAGTAACGTTTCATGGTGACAGATGGTGAGTACACTTAACCATGGCGAGCACTGAGTAACGTACAGAATTATCAGATCTCTGTGTTGTACACCCGACACTGATGCAACATTGCGGGTCAACTATACTTTCATAATTTGTTTTATGAACAAAAGTTTAAAAGTTTTTTTTTACTTATGTACTTTAGTAATCTCTATACCCAATGTGGGGCTCAAACTCATCACTGACCCTGAGATCAAGAGTCACATGCTCTGCTGACGGAGCCAGCCAAGTGCCTGGACTAAACATTCTTTTTTTTTTTTTTTTAAGAGAGAGAGAGAGAGCACAAGAGCGTGAGTGGGGGAGGGGCAAAGGGGGAGAGAGAGTGCGAGAGGGAATCCTAAGCAGGCTCTACACTCATCGCAGGTGTAGTACACGAGGCTCCAGCCCATGACCCTGGGATCATGACCTGATGATAGACATCAAGGTGCATAACTGAAGTTGGATGCTTAACCCACTGAGTCACCCAGGCAAATCTGAGCTAACTATTCTTAAACAATCATTTGCAGAGATGAAAAACACTTTAATATTTTGTTTTGTTTTGAGAGAGAGTGAGAGGGGGTGGGGCAGAGAGAGGGAGACACAGGCTCTGAAGCAGGCTCTAGGCTCTGAGCTGTCAGCACAGAGACTGATGTGGGGCTTGAACTCATGAACCATGTGATCATGACCTGAGCTGAAGTCAGATGCAAAACCGAGTGACCCACCCAGGTGCCCCTGAAAAAAACTTTATATCAGACATTTGGGAACATCAAACAGAAATGGTCCCCAAAGTTAGCAGCAGACATAAGAGTTAACAAAAATCAGGTAAGAAATTGGAGACAAAAAAAAGTCAGTCTTCTCACAAGTGAAAAGTAAATTGCAAGGTACTCAAGAGAAATTAAATTCAACTGAAAGTATAATAAGAGGCAATTTATATCATACAAGGAATGAAAAGAACCAGGAAAACAAAAGTAAAATCAGTAACGAAGTAAAAAAAAAAAAAGGGTCAGAAGAAGAGCTCGTTAAAGAAGATAGGCAAAGAGAATACAACATACACCTCACTGGAGTGCCGGAAGAAGAGAAACGACTGAAAAGAACTAATATCAAACAAAATAGAAATTCCCCACCCCCAAAAGAAAGAACTTTCTAGAAATACACAACATAGTCTATATATCAAAGGGGCATATCAAGTACTTAGAAAAGATGTGGAATGGCCATCCCTGGGGTAAATCTTAATAAGACCTGAAAAAGAGGAGCAGTGCCTTTACCTGGGAGAAAATGGTGGGCCTCACATCAACCTGGCGAGGTAGCTTGGCATTCCCAGGGAAGAAGGTACAAACTGACATTATGAGCCCCAGGTGTGCTGCAGGAAGGGCACAATACCATCGAGGGGGTATTCTTGCCAGAAAACTTGAACCTGAATCTGCTCACGAGGCGACCACCAGATAAATATGGATTGTAGGGTATTCTACAAGACAGCTGGACTTTTCAAAAATGGCGATGTCGTGAAACACAAAATCCTTTGGGAATGTTCTAGAACTAAAAAGTCCTGACAACTAAATGCACTACATAACCTTGACTGGTTTATGGGTTTTTAAAAGAGTTAAGGGGGCACCTGGCTGGCTCAGTCAGAAGAGCATGCAACTCTTGATCTCAGGGTCCTGAGTTTGAGCCCCACGTTGAGTGGAGAGATTACTAAAAATAAATAAATAAACTTTTTTTTAAAAAAGAGTTACAAAGGGCATTATTGGGACAAACTCAAGTAGAGACTGTGTTTTAGGTAATGTTATTGTGTCGACATTAAATTTATGAAGTTATTGTGGTAGTTTTAAGACATAGCCCCCAAGGGGTGCCTGGTTGGCTCAGTCAGTTAAGGGTCCGACTTTGGCTTAGGACATAATCTCATGGCTCGTGAGTTTGAGCCCCGAATCAGGCTCAGAGCCTGGACCTTGCTTCAGATTCTGTCTCTCCCTCTCTCTCTGCTCCTGCCCCACTCGTGCTCTGTCTCTCTCTCTGTGGTTTTGGGGTTTTGTTTGTTTTTTAAGTAGACCCCACATCCAACATGGAACCCAGTGTGGGGCTTCAACTCACAACCTTGAGATCAAGACCTGAGCTGAGATCGCCAGTCAGATGTTTAACCAACCGAGCCACCCAGGTGCCCTGAGCAAGGAGATTCTGAGCAGACATGTCCACCGTGCAGGGTGAACTCAGTATCCCTTGGGAACCCAGAGGAAAAGCACCGGCTTGGGCCCAGGGTGAAGTCAGGGAAGGTGGCTTTAGAGGGTGAGTGGGAGCTGTCCAGGCAGACGAGGGAGGCTTCCAGACCCCGGAGAAGCCCGTTGTGGTGAGCTCTCTGGGGCTGTCTCCCCTGCCCTCCCCACAACACACACACATAGCGGTGTGCTCCCACCCAGCCCGGTGTTTCCTTCCTGGAACTTGGACGAGAGAAAAAGAGAGATTGCCTCGCGCGGTGTGCCTGGACCTGTAATCCATGAACTGGGATCTTTCCTGCATGTCATAGAGAAGGAGGAGGAAGAAATGAGCTCCCTTCCTGAGGTCTGGCCGTGTCTGTCCCTCCCTTCCCTTAACTACACTTCCTTGTGCACCACCTGAAGGGGGCTTCTGTTCCTTCCAGCCCACGCCTTCACATTTGCAAAGCCAAGAGGGCCAAAGGCAAAGGGAGCAGCTGGGGGAAGTACTCGCCAGGGCAAGGCCAAGTTCAGGATGGGCAGTGGTGGTGGGTGGTGGGCAGAGGGGAGCTCTCCATGAGAGGCAGCATAAAGAACACAGGCCTCGGAGTCTGGGCCCTGGATCCCAGACAACCACAAAACTTGGCCAAGTCACTTAACTGCTGTGGAAAAAAAAGCTGTCAGGCGGCAGTGAACATCTCTCTGTCGCTGGGCTGCCGTGGATGGAGTAGGAGGCTGTAGTAAACCACAGTAATCTCGAAGGTGCCGGCGGGGGGGATCCAAGACAGTCTGGAGAGGGGAAGCCATGACCTGAGACCAGGTGCCTGGCACTCCGGGCCCACGCGGAGCCTCCTCCCTCACCTCGCGCCCCGCCTTCCTCCACCCACATCTGCAGCAGGTGTTGGCAGCCAGGAGACCCTCACAGTGCAAGTGTCAGGTTTATGGGGCTGGGTGTCCCTGCCATTGCAAATGTGCACGGGTGACTCCTGATACCTGTCTCTCCAGGGACAGAAGCTGCCCCCCACCATGAGGGGTCTCAGGACAGTGGGTGGGACAGCCCTGTCCTCAGCTGGCCCCCATGCTGGGCCCTGGAAGTCTTGGAACAGCTTTGTCTAGCAGCCGGTGCAGCCCCTTCGCCACCTTCCACTATTGACCAGCAGAGGGCGCTCCCACGCTCCCTTGGGTCATTTCAAGCCTGTCCTTTCTCCTTTCTGCCTCTTCCCTCCTTATAAACGCAGCAGGTGTGAAGGGAGGGGATAGAATAAAAACCTACCATTTGCTGGGCACCTACAGTGTCCCAGGCACGGTGCACCACTTCATCATCCCTCACCACTCATTCCTCCCGATTACAAGTGAGGAAACCGAGGCTCCGGAAAGTTGTCTTCAGGACCATTCCCTACCAGGTGTGCCCGCCCCTGGAAAAGATCGGCCTTTATTCCCTCCGCAGACTGGGGGCTTGAGTTAAAAGGCCTTACAAAAGCAGTATGGGAAAGCCCCCACCATATGCCCTCCTGACCATGTGCCCTCAGCCAGGTCTCCGCCCTGGCCGGGACCTCCCACCTCCGCACAACACTTCCCGGCTGGGGTGCCAACCTAGGGGAGCTCCCTGATGACAATAGCAGTTACCACTTGGTACCTTGCGAGGACAGAGGCTCAGCCTCACTCCCGGGGCCACTCACCCCTTCGATCCTGTGTCGCCCGTCCCTGAGGGCCCCTGCAGAGCCAGGCTCTTGGGGCGGGAATGGGGGCCCTCAGGGAGGCTGCTCTGGTCACTGCTTCTGAAGGTGCCCAGCTCAGCAGTGGCGGGGGGGGGGAGTAACAATTTCCCCCCAAATCCAGCCTTCAGCCTCCTCTTCCCATCCCTTCCCACCATCTTGACAAGCCCTGTGGCTTTCTGGTGACTTTCAGATACAAAAAGACCCAGTTCCATCTAAGTGACAAGTCAAACAGCTCACAGCCAATCAAACGCTCCCTCCTTCCTCATGGGGAGAGGGGGGAGGTTGCGTGGGAACAGAGGGAAAGGAGAGATGAGGGACTGTGTGTCTCACTGACCCCTGGCATAGTCACTTCCTTGGGGTGTCGGCGTCTCCTTTCGGTGTGGCTGGTGTCCAGAGCTGGGCCTCCCATGGGGTGCTGGTTCAGCGACTGCACCGTCCCTGCTGGTGACTGGTAACTGGCAGAGTGGCAGAGAGGTTGGGAAGAGGCAGGACAGGATCAGCCGCTTTCCAACAGCCCCTGGCGGTGACTCTGCTGCCCAGTGGGGTCTTCTTTCTCTAGAATGTGGATCCAAATGCTTCCTTCTTCCTTCACCCCAACTTGGGCTCCTAAGTGCAGCAGGAAAAGTGTCTTTGGGCATCTTCGTTCCCATCCTGAGGTTGTCACCACCTGCCATCGAATCTTTCCTTCTCCCCCGTCAACACAGGTCATTGCCTGTTGGCTCTGTATGCTGTTGAATCCTTACAACCCTGCAGAAGACCAAGCATGAAGCCCATTTTGCAGAAGACACTGAGGCTTCCTCAAGACCACATAGCTTGTTGGTATCAGAACCAGTCAAAAATGGTTAGGGACGCCTGACTGAGAATCTGAGGTCTGGCTTAAGTCACTTAATCAAAACATCTCTCCTGGGGGCACCTGGGTGGCTCAGCTGGTGAAGCCGCGTCGGGCTCTGTGCTGACAGCTCAGAGCCTGGAGCCTGCTTTGGATTCTGTGTCTCCCTCTCTCTGCCTCTCATCTGCTGGCTCACTCTCTCTCTCCCCCCTGCCTCAAAAATAAAAATAAAAAACATTTCTCGGGTAGCTGGATGGGGAAGAAATTCTTGCCAGTTTAGTGTTGGGTGCTGAGGACACCAGCTGACTGAGGTGGCCCCCCAAATGTTACACTCCAGTGAGGCAGAGGCAGGGGGTGGCACCCGGGATGGGGAGCCCCAGAGCCACTGCCCCGTCATCAGGGCCACCACAGGCAGTTGGCATAACCAAGACCAGGCTGCTTTTCCTGGGGAAGGTATGTGTCTCACTCACCATAGGATGGACACGGGACTCCCCGCCCACTTGACGGTCCGTGCTTTAGCCAAATCTAACATGTAAGATTTCATTTCACGAAAACCAATTAGGGTGAGGTAATTTGCCTCACCAAAAAAGTGAATGCAAGGATTTTTAAAGTAATACATTTGTCTAGGGGGCACCTGGGTGGCTCAGTTGACTAACTCTTGGTCTCAGCTCAGGTCTTGATCTCACTGTCATGAATTCAAGCCCCACACTGGGCTGCATGCTGGGTGTGCATGCAGGTATGCAGTAGGTATGAAGCTTACTTAAAATTAAAAAATAAAATAATAATAATACATGTTTTATTTTTTTTTAAATATCCCGCTGGTAAAACATTTTTAAAATACAGGAAGGCAGAAAACAAAGTAATAACCATCTATCATCTCACCATGCAAGAGGCTAGAATGTAAAAGGCAGAAAACCTGAGCCGCACTGGAGGATGTGCGGGCTCACATGGTCAGGGCATAGACAGCTCGGGGCGCAACACAATTCCCACCCTCTCTTGCATCTTCTTTCGTCTCTCAGAGTCCCTGCAGTCTCCGTCCCCATGTGTGTGGGATGCAGGACTTACCGGAAGCAGTCTTACTGGGCTCACACCCTTACGATGACCTCAAGGGGAAGAAGCTTCTCTCCCACTCAAATTCAGAAACCCTCAGGGAAGGACTCTAACTGGCCGTCTTGGGTCACGTGGCCCAGGCGGTACTCTGGGGGACAGAGTTTTGTAATTAACGGTCATGCGATTGGGCTGGGAGAGAAACCAGGAGTTCCCCAAAAGAAGGGGATGCTCTTCTCTGGACAAAAGGATAGCTGACCACTTTACACCCCCAAGGCAAAACTGTTTCTAATATTTGGCCTTTTGCAGGCAACAGAACCCAGGTCGGGTGGTTTACAATGAAAGGAAATTATTAGAGACTATAAGGAGTCCTCTGCTTCTGGCATTATAGCATCATGGCTAAGGAGAACAGCTGAACTCTGAAAAACATATTTATTTGAAATGTAACTGATCTGACAAGAGGTAGGGGATGCCCCCAAGCGCACCCCCTCCCGGACAAGGGATCGGGGGCTGGCCAGGGATGGGGCAGCAGGCAGCCAGATAAATTTCCTTCTGTTACTGGGAAACTGAGGCTGGGGCCAAGCCCAAAACAGGGAAGTGGGGTGTTGGAGTCCCTCATTCAAGGGGAGAGGAAGTAACCCCAGATCATGGCGCTTCCTGGTACCTGCAGAAGAGGAAAAGCACATGCTGTCTGTGGGGCTGCTTCCCCAGTTCTCCACCGGGACCTACAGGACTCCTACCAATTTGAAACCAACAATGAGATCACAATCAAAGATGGCAGGCACATGGGGAGGCAAGTTACTATGTGAGTCAGCAGAAACAATGAACTGCAGGCTTATATCCCTAAGGACTGAAGATTGAAGGATTTTCAGATACAAAATACAAAACATACGTTTATGAAATAAAGAAAACATGCAGTCACAAGGAAGCCACTCAACAAAAACAGGAAAGAACAGATGGATTTTAAGATGGAGCTTCAAGAAATTAACACTAGGGGGCGCCTTAGTGATTCAGTCGGTTAAGCATCCGACTTTGGCTCAGGTCACGATCTCATGATTTGTGAGTTCGAGCCCCATGTCAGGCTCTGTGCTGACAGCTCAGAGCCTGGAGCCTGCTTCAGATTCTGTCTCCCTCTCTCTCCACCCCTCCCCTGACTCCCACTCTGTCTCTCAAAATAAAATAAAGACACAGACACAAAATTTTTAAACAAAAGGGTAATTACTGAGGCATGATTTAAAAAAGAACCATATTGGAGGAGCTAGTGTTCATTTTACAATTATTCTATCTTTGTCTTATGCACCTTTGTGTACATGTATTATATTTTATAATTGTTCAGAAGTTCCAAACAAAACAAAACCGGAGTACATACCACTATAAGACCTACACTAAGGGATTTTCTTCAGGAGAAAGGAAAATGATCTCAGAAGAGGAGGCTGAAATGCACGAGGAAACAGTGAGCAAATCAAACGATGAACATGTGGAGGAAAACTCAAACAAATCCTATCATATAAAATAACAATAAGGTAGAGTTTGACGGTGCCAACCAAAAAGGACAGTCCTAAAATGCAGAACAAAAATAGGTCAGGCAGGAGAAGATAACCAGCCTCAAAGGGTTCTGAGGTCTTTCCTGCATTATTCAATAAGGACTTTAATGTATTGCTCAACTATACATTCTGTTAATCTACAGATGGATTTTTTGAAATCCTGCTCATATTGTTCACAAAAGACACCTACAAGGCATAAGACAAAGAAAGTTCGAAAGTGAAAGGATAGAAAAGATATAACATCCACCCACAAAAAAACTTAGTATACTTTTATTAATATCAGACAAGATAAGTTTTAAGATAAAATACCTTATTAGAGATAAAGTCATTACATAATGATACAAGTCAAATGGGTTCAAAGATATAAGAACTCTAAACACCTAATTAGCTTTCAAATATATGAAGCAAAAAAAAAATGGACAGAACCATGAGAGAAATCAAAGACTCCACTATCATGACAGAACATTTCATAGACCTTTTCCAATCATTAACAAATCAAGAAGACAAATAAAACCCAGCAAAGGCGTGGAAGATTTGAATGACAGGATTAACAAACTTGATCTAATGGACATGCATAGAAGCCCGCACAATGAAGTAGGTACACTCAAGAATACATAGACTATTCACAAAAAATGATCACATGCTAATCACAAGTCTCAAGAAACATTAGTAGTTCAGTATCATGAAGACAGTAGTCTCTGACCACAATGTAATTACATCATCACTCATTAACAAAAAAGATAAATAAAAATGTTCCAGACATTTAAAACACACTCTCAAAATAAACGAGGTTTGGGTTGGGAGAGCACATGGGAATATGGATGAAAATAGAATGGCCATATGTTCACAATTGGACCTGGCTGTAGGTACCTAGGGGTTCATTATATATTCTCTTCTCTTTTATAGATTTGTTTTCCACGATAAAAGTTCTGAAAAAAAAAATAACATATGTGTCAAATAATTAACAGTAATTTTTAAATATTTTCCAATAAACAATAATGAAAATTCATCAAAACTTAGGGGATATGGTGAAAACAATGAATAGAGGAAAACAACCCATTGAAAGCTTGAAAAAAGAAGAAAGGCTGAAAATAACACATTAACTGTCCAAGTTAGAAAGAACAGCCACATAAATTCAAAAACAGCAGCAGTCAGGAAATGACAAAAATAAGAGCAGAAATTAATAGACAGGAAACAATGCAAGAGAGAGAAAATCAACGAGGTCAAAATTGGTTCTATGAAAAGGCCAATTAAATTGACAAACCTCTGGTGAGATCGACCAGAGAGAGAGAGAGAAGTCACAAATAAACAGTGAGGAATATGCCAAACAGCTCCCCTGGCCAAGAGTAGAAATGAAAGGCTGAAGGAAGTGTGGACAGCTGTGGCACATAGGGGTGGGACACTGACAGAGAGTCCAGATCAGCTCTGGTAAGGTGCCTAAGGTCACTCCACTGACCCTGGGGCTGGGCACCAGAACCTCAGCCACTTACAATGGCATCCCTGAGAGCCAGGGCCCAGCTCACCACTGTCCTCACCAAAGAAAAGGACTTCCCGGGGGCTCCTAGGTGGCGCAGTCGGTTAAGCGTCTGACTCTTGATTTCAGCTCCGGTCATGATGTTGAGGTTCATGAGTTTGAGGCCTACATCAGGCTCTGTGCTGACAGGATGGAGCCTGCTTGGGGTTCTCTCTCTTTCCTTCTCTCTGCCCCTCCCCTGCTCTCCCTCTCTCTCTCAAAATAAATGAATAAATATTAAAAAGAAGAGAAAGGTGCTTACCCCCCTCCTGCCCACCTACCACCCTTTTGCCATTCACAGCCCCTCGCAAGTGTCTGATTGGTGGAGCCTGTGCTCTAATTGGGAGAAAGACTCATGGTTCTGCCTTCTTCCTTGAGCATGCAGACGTCTCCAGATTTAGGGAGTGTGGTCAAAAGATGCTGGAAAGGTTAAGATGGTGATTTTATGTTATATGGATTTCTCTTCCCATAATTAAAACATGTTTAAATGCTGCAGCAGCCAAAAGGCATGTCACGCGGCCACTACAGGTAGTACTTACTAGGACCCTGGGACAGGCTGTGAAAAGTCTGAGGCTTTGTCCTACCTGCAAGCCAACAAGCTAGGCTGCCACGGTTTCATGGAGAGTGGCAGAAGACAGGAGATCCGTGGGTCAGAGACAAAGGACTGTATTGCTTAAGGCAGAGCGGGCATCATGAGTTTCCCGTGTGCACTGCTCCTCTTGCCCCACAAGACCCATGGGGCGACGTGGAGCAGCCCAGGCGGGTGCCAGCACACAGCGGGCCTGCATCGCAGCTGAGGAGCCCCAGGCTTAGCGAACTCAAGTCTTTTATAAGGAACTACAAGGAAATCTGCCAACCTTAGCCCTGGAAGGAGACAATATGGGACAGTAAACAAACCTGCCCTCTGCTCTGAAGACAGACAATATCTCCATCCTCCAAGACTGTTCAACATACAAACATACTTTGTCCAGAACAAAGGCGTGTGTGTCGTGGAGGTCAGGGGCAGGACAGGACAGGGCATTGCAAGCAGCAGCCACAGGCTCTCGGAGCAGCAGCGTCTGACGCGGTCAGGAGCGAGGCCCCACGGCAGCAGGGACAAGCACAAGGGCCAGTAAAACCCCAGATTCTCACATGAGCCCATGTAATGGGGATAGAGACTCAACAATAGCCCCTTCCCGTTGTCCTGCCGGCCAGCTAGGGAGTGGCTCCAAGCCAGTTTTAAGTTTATTTTGAAAAATACAGAAATGTGACACCGCTCAGGCCAAGGAGTTTTGGAAACAGCTCCCACTGCTGCCTAAATGGCCTGTCTCCTCCCTCTCTGGGGCCATTCAGCGGCTCACTCATTGCCTAGTCTCAGCTCCAGCCCCATTCCAAGCCCCTGGCCTCGTTCTACCCCAAGATAGTACAGCAGTAGCAGAGTGAGGGGGAGGGGGGTATTTTTACCCCATCTCCTCTCAAAAGGAGTCTAACTAACAACAACAACAAAAAAATATGCAAAATAAGATTTGTTACATCAAATAAGAGGCAAAATTGGGGTAAAATGGCCTTAACTGTGTACCCTATTACTCCATGTGTTTCTGGATTGGGCTGTGAGTTTCCTGGTGGTCATAGCAAAAAGGGAAGTAATAACATCATCGGATCCAAAACATAAATACAACACAGTTATTCCAAAGAAAGCTGACCATTCCTTTACTAATATGGGAGAGAGATTTCTTCCCTGATTCTCTTTGAGGGAGCATCATGTGATATAACAAAAATATCCTCAACAAATACAGAAAAATATCTATTGTGATGCTTCCCCACGGTCTCCCTTAGTGAAGGGTACATGTATCCAATTCAATTCAGTGAGAGAAGTTCTAAGGGGCTAGAGAAATTCTAGCCACGGGCTTCTCGGAGGTCTCTCAGAAAGATTTAGAGGTTTGACTTGGTGACCCGGGCCTCACCTGCTGGCTTCACTTGCCTAGACTTGCTCTGGCCTCATTACTGAGCCTCCTGCCTGTGATGGGGTTTCCTCGATGGCCCTTCTGTAATAACCTGGCCTCTACACTGTAGCCTTAACCCAAAGCCCTTCTGGCTTCCCCTCCCACACCCGTGACAGACATCACAAATCCATCCCAGCACTGGTTCTCAGTTCCTGTCCGGGATCAGATGACAGTAGGGCTGTAACGATGTCTGCAATCAGCGTGACCAACAAAAGCTACCCAGGGCACCTACACCCCAGTAAGACAAAGATAAATAGCCTAAAAGAAAAATAGGCAAAAGATCAAAACGGGCCTTTCAAAGAAAGGAAGTGCCAGTGGCCAATCCACATGAAAAAGTGTTCAGTCTGACTAGTAATTAAGAAAACGCAAATAGTGGGGCGCCTGAGTGACTCAGTCGGTGAAGTGTTAGACTTCGGCTCAGGTCATGGTCTCTCGGTTTGTGAGTTCAAGCCCCATGTCAGGCTCTGTGCTGACAGCTCGGAGCCTGGAACCTGCTTCGAATTCCATGTCTCCCACTCTCTCCACCCCTTCCCTGCTCATGCTGTCTCTCTCTATATCAAAAAATTTTTTTTATTTTTTTAATTAAAAAAAAGAACATGTAAATTAAAACAAGAATAAAATACCATTTTCACCCAACAGGCTGGCAAAGACGAATACACCTTATAGAGCACGCAAAGAAACAGAAATTGTAGTTGGTTGTGGGAGTGTAAATCAGTGCCACCGCTTTGGAAAACAGTTTGATAATTCTTAGTAAACGCATAAACATTATGACCCAAAATTTCTACTTCCAGATAACAACTGCAGAGAAACTCGGCCTTGCGTGTCCAGGGAGTCATGTTCAAAAGGGTTCTCTGCGGCGTAGATTATAATCAGGAAATAGTATAATTATTCTTAGCGGGAAGGTAGATAAGCTGTGGTCATCGTAAGATGAAGGAGACGCGGAGATTTCAATGAGTGGGTTCAGGTTACGTACATCAGCGCTGATAGATCTCAGAAGCATCATGTGGAGATAAAGCAATTGGCAAAATGATATGTAATGCTATGATATCATTCATGCAGAATTTTCTAACACAAAGCAATATTGTTTATGGAAATACACCCATTTGGTAAGTTGTCAAGCATGTTTGGGAATGAAAGACCACTTCAGAGAAGGGAGAAAGAGGGAGGTCAAGGGTGGGCTTCAGTTTTTTTCCATGACATTAAAAAAAAATTTTAATGCTTTTATTTATTTTTGAGAGAGAGAGAGAGTGACAGAGCACAAGTGGGGAAGGGGCAGAGAGAGGAAGACACAGAATCCGAAGCAGGCTCCAGGCTCTGAGCTGTCAGCACAGAGCCCGATGCGGGGCTCAAACCACAAACCATGAGATGATGACCTGAGCTGAAGTCAGGGCTTAACCAACTAAGCCACCCAGGTGCCCCTATGTTTTAATTTTTTTTCAGTTTATTTATTTATTTGTTTTGAGAGAGAGAGAGAGAGAGAGAGAGAGAGAGAGAGAGTGAGACCGAACACAAGGAGGGGAGGGGAGGAGAGAAGGAGAGGAAGAATTCCAAGCAGGCTTTGCATCATCAGTTCAGAGTCTGATGCAGAGCTTGAACTCACAAACTGTGAGATCATGACCTGAGCCGAGATCAAGATCAAACACTTAACCAACTGTGCCACACAGGTGCCCCTATATATATTTTATAAAAATGTCATGGAGGGGCGCGTGGGTGGCTTAGTGGGTTAAACAGCCAACTTTGGCTTGGGTCATGATCTCACATTTTCTGAGTTCGAGCCCTGCATCCGTGCTGACAGCTCAGAGACTGGAGCCTGCTTCAGATTCTGTCTCCCTCTCTCTTTGCCCCTCCCCCATTTGTGCTCTGTATGTATGTCTCTCTCTCAACAATAAATATTTAAAAAAATTTTTAGTTAAAATATATACAGATATTTGATCATATATATATTCTGAACAAAATAAGCCAAAATATTTCAAACAAATAACTTTGTTAGAGGATTATAGGTATTTGTTACATCATTTTCTGTATTTTTCCGTATGTTTCCAATATTTCAAGACTTGTAATTAAAAAGCAAAACAAAGAGTCGCACGATCCTGTAGGGATGCTAGTCAGAGCGGGGTAGTGGCAGCGAGAGATCACTATTTCCATCCCCACCTGGAGTCCCAGTTTCTCTGACTACCACCCCCCCCACTCCCCCCCACACACACTATGGTAGTCCCCAGTGTCCCCACACTGTCCCCAGGACTCAGCCATTGCTCACCTGATCACAGGCCTTGCTGGCACCGCCTGGATCCCTGACGGTCACCTGCTGGAAACCCCCCCACCACCAAATGCATGTCCCAGATGGCCGCCCATCACTCGTCACAAAAGGTTGAGCAGGGACCACGGGATTTTTTTTTGAACCTTTATTTATTTTTGAGAGAGAGAGACAGAGCACGAACAGGGGAGGAACAGAGAGAGAGGGAGATACAGAATCTGAAGCAGGCTCCAGGCTCTGAGCTGGCAGTCAGCACAGAGTCTGACGCGGGGCTCGAACCCACGAACCGTGAGATCATGACCTGAGCCGAAATCGGATGCATCACTGACTGAGCCACCCAGGCGGCCCGAGACCACGGGATTTAAAGCCAGAAGATGTGGGTTCAAACAGTAGTTCTGCCACCTCTTGGCTGTGTGACCCTGAGCGAGTCACTTTACTTCATGGTAAGGATGGTAAAACGACGGAGAGAAGGAACCTGGGTCCCTCACGTGTGTGCAGCGAGCCTACCAGCCCTGAAAAGCTCACCTTGGTCTTACGGACATTGAAGAGAAGGAAATTCTGCCTTGTTTAAGCCACTGCAATGTTAGGGATTGAGGGGATACGGCTCTTCCCAGAACGCCCCACCCCTCCCTTCAACATTATCTAAAGCTTTGCTTCTCAAAGTGTGGCCCCCAGACCAGCGGGCACAGGCCTCAGCTGGGAACTTTGAGATGCAGAATCTCCAGCAAGATCCAGAGACCTGTGTGCTCCCCGGAGCCCTGCTGCAGGCCTACGATACGAGAAGGACTTTCCTGTGGCCTTGGATTTGCTAAAACTGCAAAACCAGGAAACCCAGGTACGGCGTACTCTACTCCTTTGTTCCTGAGTGGCTCTGTCGGTTTAGTGTACACTTTTGGTTCAGGTCGTGATCTCACAGTTCGTGAGTTCAAGCCCCACAGGGGGCTCTATGCGGACAGCTCAGAGCCCGGAGCCTGTTTTGGAATCTGTGTCTCCCTCTCTGTCCTTCCCCCACTCACGCTCTGTCTCTCTGTCTCTCAAAAATGAATAAACATTAAAAAAAAAATTAAAGTCGCTCCCAGGGCAGGGGCGCTTGATGGCGCATGACTCAGGCATGATCTCACAGTTGTGAGTTCAAGTCCCGCGTTGGACTCTGTGCGGATGGTGCAGAGCCTGCTTGGGATTCTCTGCCTCTCTCTCTTCCTCTCAAAAATGAATAAATAAACATTTAATAAAATAATAAAGATAAAAAAAATAAAGCTGCTTACAGGGCAAACAGCCCCCCAGGGTCCTCGGTGAGAGGACTGTGAGCAGCCCCCCTGCCAGCAAAGTGAGTGATGTGGCTTCTCCCTTTGTGGCAGCCCCCACCCGCCACCACTGTGCCCAACCGCAGACCCATCGAGGAAAGGGCTCCAAGGTGATCTGGGAGGGACGCCCACAAGAAGGGGAAGCAAGCAAGCGTCTCCTTCCCCAGAAGGGCTGGAGGGGCAGCCCAGTGGTCAGCAAGTGACCACCACCAAACTTGAACAGGACATCAGGGAAGCAGAGGTGAGGGAAAAGGGACAGTCTTTCTCCCAAAGGGGTGCAGTTACGGTACATCAAGACCGTGATGTCCCGGGGACACAGCTCTGTCCGTGCAGGCGAACTTTCCTGAAGAAAGGGGGCCCGGTGCCTGCAGAGGGGACCCTTTCTCCATTGGCTCCTTCCAGCCCCAGGTCCCCGTGCTTGCAGACACCCCTTAGCTGTGGAGGCCTCGGCGAGCCTCCTGCGTCCGCTCATGGTAAACACACACGTTTGCCAAGTGGTGGAGGGCAGGCTGCCCCTTCTCTCTGCCCACCGTCTCCCTGCAACGTCTATCTCGCCCTGCTCAAACGCAAGACCCATTCAGGAAAGTCGGCACCCGAACTGCAGGAAGTGCAGAGGAGAGAACAGAGAAAAAAAAAAAACAACCCAGAAAACAGAAGGATGGAAATTATTCAATCATAAAGCCCAAATGTGGAAGCAACTCAAATGGCCATCAGCTGATGAATGGGGAAATAAAAGGTGGCATAGCCATAGAACGGAATATTATTCAGCCATAAAAGGAAATGAAATATCAGCATGAACCTTGAAACCCTGCCAGACACAAAGAGCATATATCATATGGCCCCATTTACATGTAAATGTCCAGAATAAGCAAATCTATCAAAATGGAAGGTATGGGCGCCTAGCTGGCTCAGTCGGTGGAGCACACGACTCTTGATCTCAGGGATAGAAGTTCGAGCCCCATGTTGGGGGGATAGATGACTTAAAAACTCAAGTCTCTTTTTTAAAAAAATGAAAGAAATGGGCACCTGGGTGGCTTAGTCGGTTAAGCGTCCAACGTCAACTCAGGTCATGATCTCGTGGTTTGTGAGTTCAAGCCTGGCATCGGGCTCTGTGCTGACAGCTCCAAGCCTGGGGTCTGCTTCAGATTCTCTCTCTCTGTCTCTATTAAAAAATTAATAAATTTTTAAATAATAAAAATGAAAGAAACAGAAAGTACATGAGTGGTGGCCCAGGTCTGAGGAGGTGAGGGAATGAGGGAGGGGTAGGCTATCTTTTCTGAAGTAATGAAAATATTCTAATCAATTGCGGTAGTGGGTGCAGAGCTCTGTGAACATACTAAAAGCCAGTGAGGTGTACACTTTGAACAGGCGAATTCTTTGATATGTGAATTATATCCCAATAAAGCTGTTTCTAAAATTTAAAAAAGAGAGACAGAGAAGCATTCAAGAACATTTTTCTGAAGTGAGGGATATGAGTTTCCCGACGAAAATGGCCTGTCAGGTGCCGATGCAATGGACAAAAATAGACCCTCACCAGCGCCCGTCATCATGGAATTTCAGACAGGGACATGCTACGAGCTTTCAAAGAGGAAAAATAGGTCACTTTCCTAAAAAAGGTCAGGAATGAGAAGGGCTTCCGGCCGCTCCACAGCCACCTTAGAAACAAGAAACCAGTGCCTCATCACCTTCGACATCTATGATTTCCTGCCCAGAAAGATGGAGCCAGTCTAAGCAGCAATCAAATGTGAGAGTAAACTAAAGACATTGAGGCACCTACCCTGTCTTGAAAGGTCCCCTCCCACCAGCCCTTCCCAGAAAGTTATACGATGGTTTCCACCCAGAGAGAGGAGGGGGTGAACCACGGACGATGTGGGGCCCAGAAGGGGATCACTGGGATGGACCTCGGGAAGGGTGGTGAAGGCAGGGCTCAGGGTCCCGGCCAAGCACCCGGCAGAGAGAGAGCAGCCAGATAGCATGAGACGCCTCTGCCGTCTTTTACAATAAATTATGGTGTTTAGGCCCCTAGATAAAATAACGAGTGTTGACGACAGAAAATACGATGCACAGAACCCGGCTCCCACACGCTCTCGTTCACTTGCTGATAAGGTTCTTCTTGCTACGCCAGGCACAGCCACCTGTCAGCTGGGAGCCCTCAGGCTTTGACCTCATGGTTTACAAGTGGCAACAGAGCAGCAGAAATTCAGGGGAGCCCGTGCCCCCCCTCATCTACATGCCTGCTGGGTCCCCAAGCACATGCCTCCCCACCCACTGGAAGGGAGCTCCAAGCTTTCAGGACTCATTCGTCACATCACAGACTTCTCCAGAAGGCGCTCTGGTCCCCTCTCAGGAGACCTGAAGGCCGACTGTGACCAGAGGCTCTGCGCAGCTCACCCTCCCTGGCAAAAATAGACAGCCCTTCCCGGGCTTCTAACTACTTCGTATACCCACTGCCATTTTCATTCCCGTACGTGCAAATCCTGCTTGATAAAATTTTCTAGGATTTTCTTTTGATTGAGGCAGAAAATGAGTGGAGGGGAGAGCGTGCCCAGAAGTCATGAAGTCACAGAAGCCGGTGTGCAGAGGAATCCAAGTGCGTGCGCCCAAAATGGAAAGTTTTGAGGCAGGAGTTTGCAAGAAGTCAAGCCGGCCAGGTGAGCTGGAGGGCGGACAGTGGGGGCCTTGAAGGCAGGGCGGCCGATTGATGGCCACACCCTCTCCCAAGGGGCAGTCCCGGACTTCCCTGAGCTCCAGAGCAGCCGTGGGCACTGCTGGCCAGGGTCCGGGGCACTGTGAGGAGTCTCCCACCCTGCTGGCCTGCCGCCCTTGGCTGCCTGGCCTGGAGGGGTCTGAGGGCAGTGGACGGACACAGCCACTACGACAGGGGAGCTGCCTCGGAGCCGGACGCCCGGGAGGTGAGCAGGCCTGGCCCAGGGAACCTGTCTCTGTTCAGCGGCCACACCCTGAGTTCTGGTCCCAGACAAGAGTTGGGGCCCAGGCTGGGGCCCCAGCTCTCCGCGTCTGCGGTCAGTGATCGGGAGAGAGTGGACAACGCCCTCTCCATCCCAGGTTATCTCACCTAGGCCACACATGAACATCTAGAAAGGTTATGGGATTAGACTTGTGGTCAAGAGAGCCATCGTGCAGGTGGTGAGGCATCATCATTCCCCTCCTGAGCTGGACCCTCAGCGCTACCTTCCCCACCCTTCCGCTCGCCACAGCCCTCAGGGCCCTCGGAGCCTTGTTTTTTCCTCTAAAGGACAGGAACAGAGGCAGGGGGTCGTCGCACAGTCGCAGCCCAGGAGCACAAACTGGCCCTACCCCAGCCAGACATCCCGCGCCTGAAGCCCCTTCAGAGCAGGCGCGGCAACGCCGGCCACAGCCACTAGGTGGCGCCAGGAAACCGCTGGAGACGCCCAAACCCAAACCCAGCCCCAGCTCGCTTCACAGCTCTTCCCCTCTTCGCACGCCGGCCGGTCCCCTCTGCCGCGTCTGCACCCGGGCCTCGACTCACCGCGGAGCCAGGCCCGCGGAGGCGGGGCAGCTGCCGGGACATCCTCGTGGAAGGAGCCTAGAGACCGCTTCGGTCCAGGGCGACCTGGAGGCTGGACTTGCGCACCCCAGTATCTGGGGTTATAAAGGTGCCCCCATCGGGTGGGCAGCCCACCCTCCCTACAGGACCTATTGGGGTGAGCCGGTTCCTCCTGGATTGTAAAAGGGAGAGCGAGGAAATTAAAATGTGGAGGAGGAAGAGAAGACTTTGTTAGCAGAGCACCTGCTGTGCCCAGCTCTGCCCGCCGGCTCTGGGCCAGATTTAGTATTTCTCACCTTTACAGGGATGCGCCTATCACCAACGGTTCCCCACCCTCCCTTCCCAGGCTGCACGGCTCTGGGTGCTGGGAGCTCACTGACAATGGAGCTCACGTCTGACACCAGCCCCAAACCCTCAGCCAGGGCCACCCCATCTGTGCGGGACCACCTCAACCCCAAGGAAGGGCAGAGGTGCTCCCCACTGAGCTGGGCCAGGAGTCATGCCAGAGACCTGGCCCACACCTAACCTGAAGCCTGAGGAAGCTGGGTCCCCAGGACAGGCTCCCCACTCCCACCCTGTCCACCCCTGAACTGCAGCCGCTTCCCTCCCAGCCCACACACCCTGTTGTGAACATAACCAGGAGGCCTGAAAAGAACAGGGGGTTATTAGAGCCCACGCAGACCCGGAATAAAGCTGGCTCTGCACTTCCCAGCTGTGTGATCTTGGGCAAGTCATCTAACCTCTCGGGGTCTCACTGTCTTATCTGTAAAGTGAAGGCACTTGTACCCACCCTGGGGAGTTGCAGCTGCTGGAAACCATCCCCATGAAAGAACAGTCCTGGTATGTAGCAGATCCTCAGTAAACTGCTTATTGGATACTTATCGGCTCTTATTTTTGTACCAGGCCCTCCGCTGATGTTCAAGGGATCCCAGAGATGAATGAGATGTGGCTGCTGGCCTCCAGGAATGACGTTTGGAGAAGATAAGATTCAGGCTTCAAAATTCAGGCGGCATCTTCCTGATGTAAACCGTGGTGGCATTCAAATATTGATTGTTTCAGGCTATAAAGATGCTGCAAAAAACAATGAATGTAGCTACCCTTTGTTGAGCATATACTCTGCACCAGGTTCTTCACCTACGTTTGTTCGACAGCTGTGTACTGAGGTCCTGGTGGGTGCCAAGTACTCTGCGGGGACCAGGGACTCGGTGAGCAGGATGGTGACTGCCCGCATGGAGCAGACACGCCAGTGAGGAACAGATGACAAAGTCATGACACAGATGCACATGTAATTAAGGCAAGTGCCTCTTCAAGGCACATGGAAGGAGTCAGTACCGAGGTGGGCACCCGAGGGGGGTGGGGAGCATCCGCCCAGATGCAGGCAGCGAGACGGGGTGTCGTCAGTACCAAATTTTAAAACAATAAGAACCCACTAAAAGTCCGTCTGCTTTTTATTATCACTGCATACCAGCAATTCTGAACAGTGTCCCCCCCCCCCCGATTCTTTTGTTACTTTAAGACCTCAACAATTGTTTCCATTACTGTTAATTTTTAGTAATATACATGTAAGTTTCAAATTAGTACATTTTCATTACTTATCCCTTAGAAAACATTGTATTCTGCTTGGAAATTAATTGGGAGGATTCCCAGTCAGTGAGCCACTCCCGGGACCAGCTACCCGCGGTCATGTGGATGCAGAATTGTTCACGCTCACTTCAGAGGAATGTTGTGCCTTGAATCCCTATTGCACTGTCCTTCATTTAAACAGTCGGTTTGGAATAAACACTGGTAGCATAGTCCCATGGGACCATTTGGAGTTCCTATTTTTAAAAAAATTCAACTGGGAAGATATCTGAAAGCTCCTAGAATCGATCCTGGAGAGCTAGATGTGGACAGTACCGCAATTTCTGGAATTTCTTGTGAAATGGACTTTTTCCCGGTTTCCACCAAACGTATCCTTATGTTTAAGGCTTTCCCTAATTATTTGTGTATCTATTGCTTCAGGTGAGAAAGAACATTTCCAAATAAAAATTAATGAAAAATAGTCTTTGGTTAATTGTGATCAAAGATAAATTGACACATCTGTTAAATCTAAGCTACTTTTTGAACATAAAAATATGCAAAGATGAGGGGCGCATGGGTGGCTCAGTCAGCTTAGTGTCTGACTTTGGTTCAGGGCATGATCTCACAGTTTGTGAGTTCAAGCCCCACATCCGGCTCTGGGCTGTCAGCACAAGCCTGCTTCAGATCCTGTCTCCCTCTCTCTCTCTCTGTCCCTCCTCTGTCTCTCTTTCAAAAATAAGTAAACATTTGGGGCGCCTGGGTGGCTTAGTCGGTTAAGCGTCTGACTTTCGCTTGGGTCATGATCTCGCGGTTCGTGGGTTCGAGCCCCGTGTCGAGCTCTGTGCTGACTGCCAGCTCAGAGCCTGAAGCTTATTTCAGAGTCTGTGACTCCCTCTCTCTGACCCTCCCCTGCTCACGCTGTCTCTTTCTCCTAGAAATAAATAAAACATTAAAAAAAATAAGTAAACATTTTTAAAAGTATGCAAAGATCAGGGTTTTTAAAATGTTTTTTATTTATTTTTGAGAGAGAGCACAAGCAGGGTAGGGGCAGGCAGGAGAAGGGGATAGACGATCCCCTGACAGCAGTGAGCCCGTGTGGGGCTCCAACTCCTGTACCGCGAGGTCATGACCCATCAAGCCGAAGTCGGCCGCTTAGCCAATTGAGCCACCCAGGCGTCCCGCAAAGATCAGTTTTGACAGAGTCTGACATATCTGTGGAAGGCTGGAAAACAGAAAACGCAATGTTATTATCCATTCCCACAGTAGATGCAAACAGACATTGTTCCCTTTTCTCAAAAAATACATGAATGTAGGGACGCCTGGGTGGCTTAGTCGGTTAAGCGTCCGACTTTCGCTTAGGTCATGATCTCGCGGTTCGTGGGTTCGAGCCCCGCGTCGTGCTCTGTGCTGACTGCTAGCTCAGAGCCTGTAGCTTTTTTCAGTTTTTGTTTCTCTCTCTCTCTGACCCTCCCCTGCTCACGCTGTCTCTCTCTCTCTCTCCTAGAAATAAATAAAAATATTTAAAAAAAAAAAACAGGGATTCCGAGGCCGCCTGGGTGGCTCAGTCAGTTGGATGGCCGACTTTCGCTTAGGTCATGATCTCACAGCTCGCGAGTTCGAGCCCCCGTCAGGCTCTGTGCTGACAGCTCAGAGCCTGGAGCCTATTTCAGAGTCTGTGACTCCCTCTCTCTCTGACCCTCCCCTGCTCACACTGTCTCTCTCTCTCCTAGAAATAAATAAAAAATATTTTTAAAAAAATACATGAATGTAATTAAAAAGTATTAATCCATTACTTAAAACATTTTATTGCACTATAATATTTGTTTTACTTTATTTTTTACCATGATGATTATGTATATGAAATTCCATAAAAGAAATTTTGTGCTGCATTTTTCATTGGTCACTGTTACTATTCATGTCGTGATTATTATTGAAAATCACGCATAGAAGAGGGATTTTTTTTTTTTAAATCTCTCCATATCACATACTCTAAGTATGCCCCTGCCATCAGGAAAGGCTTCCCTTGAGTAAGTAAAACCCCAGCTAAGGCTCGAAGGGTGAGTGGAGATGGCCAGGGAAAGAGGGGTGCTCGGGGCAGAGAGAACATGTGCAAAGGCCCTGCGCCAAGGCAGAGGAAAAAACTCAAAACTGGCACTATGGCAAGAGCAGAGTGGGCAAAAGGGAAAGGCCGCAAGCTGAGACCCCGGAGGGCAGCAGGGGCTATATGATTGTTATGGGATTTGGTTGGACTCTGAGAAAAAACAAATAAGTGACTTGAATTAGATCACATTTTTTTTCTGTTTCCCCTAAGAAAAGCCCAAAGGTTGGCAGGTGTGTGCATAGCAGTGTTAGGGACCAGGTGCCTTTTTTCTTTTTGCTCCACCTAGCCCCAGTATTAGCTTCCTCCTCATGGTCTAAAATGGCTGCTTGAGCGTCAGCCATCACGTGTGCATTCTAGTCAGCAGGACACAGGAAGGGGCAAAGGAAGCCCCAACCCAAACACACATTAGAACCCAACATCTGCCTGCATCCAGTCAGTCCCGATTTAATCATTTGGCCCATCCCAGCCACAAGGGAGTCTGAGAAATGGAGTCTATTTAAATGGCCTTGTGCCTGGCTATAGGCAAGGGTGCTCTTTCTAAAGAAGAAAGAATGGGGGCACCTGGCTGTTTCAGTTGGTGGAATGTGAGACTCTTGATCTCAGAGTTGTGACTTCGAGCCCCACATCTGTGTAGAGATTACTTAAAAATAAAAATTTTAGGGCAGCTGGGTGCCTCAGTCAGTTAAGCATCTGACTTGACTCAGGTCATGATCTCACAGTTTGTGAGTTCGAGTTCTGAAACCGATAAGCTTGAGCCCCACTTCAGGTGAGCCCTGCTTCTCTCTCCTTCTCCCTCTCTCTCTCTCTTTCTCTCTCTGCCCCTTGTGGGATTCTCTCTCTCTCTCTGTCCCTCATTCATTGCGCCCTCTCTCTTTCAAAAAAAAAATTTTAATAAAGTAAAATAATATCTTTAAAAAATAAAATAAAGAAGGGAAGTCAAAACCACAATGAGATACCACCTCACACTGGTCAAAGTGGCTAACATTTGTTTTAATGTTTTTAATTTATTTCTGAGAGACAGAGAGATACAGCATGAGCAGGGGAGGGTCAGAGAGAGAGGGAGACACTGAATCCGAAACAGGCTCCAGGCTCTAAGCTGTCATCACAGAGCGTGACGCGGGGCTCGAACCCACGAACCGTGAGATCATGACCTGAGCCGAAGTCGGACGCTTAACCGACTGAGCCACCCAGGTGCCCCGGTAGGACACTATTGTTATTCTTAAAACCTTCAGGGGCACCTGGGTGGCTCAGTCGGTTGAGCGTCCGACTTCGGCTCAGGTCATGATCTCACTGTTCGTGGGTTCGAGCCCCGCGTCGGGCTCTGTGCTGGCAGCCAGCTCAGAGCCTGGAGCCTGTGTTCGGATTCTGTGTCTCCCGCTCTCTCTGACCGTCCCCCCCTGTTCACACTATCTCTCTCTCTCAGAAATAAATAAAACATTAAATAATTTATTTAAAAAAAAAAAGAATAGTGTCCTACCTTCATTTTAAGATGGTGAGGAATGGCTGGCCAATCGGGGTGGCCTCAGGGAGGCAGGAGGAAGCTCTGGCAGTGGTCCAGCCACAGTGGCATGGAGGTGAAGTGGAGGCAGAAGAAGAGGGTAAGGGAGATATCAAAGATGCCAAGACTGCTCGCTGGAAGGTAGAACAGTTACTGAGGCCAGAGTGAAAGAGAAGCAAGTGCGTGTGTCAGCAAGTGAGTTCAGTTTGGACTTGTGATGTCCGAGGCACCCACAAGACATCCAAGTGGGCGTGTTGGCGAGCAGCTGGACACACAAGTCCAGAGCACAAAGCGCGGTCCACGAGGCAGACAGGAGGGAGGGGTTATGGTGACGAGATGCTATTTAATGCCACGGGCGAGAGGAACACCACGCAGATGCAAGGGCGGAGGCGGAGCCTGGGAATTCCAGGCTGGGAAGAGAAGGCAGAGAAGGAAACAGAAAGACTGAGGATCGGATGAACAGAAGAGCGAGCTCTTGTGGAAGCCAAGGGGATGGAGTGTTTGGGGGAGAAAGAGAAGGCCTTCCCTGACCTGCACTGCTGCAGAGGCAGGAACATGATGAGAAAACTTGAAGTCGGGAGTCAGCACCTCCCTTTACTGGAACTCAATTCCTCATCTGTAAAATGGGGCCAAGGCACCAACCCTGCTGTGTCGCCACTCTTGTTGCCTCCGCCACACCATTCCTCCCAACTCCGTCTTGGAACCACGGGTTTATTGGAGTAACTACGGCAGGCACCACCAATTGCCCCAATACCCATTCTCCCTTCTTCCATAGAAATGGACATTTCAGCTGGCTAAAGACTACATTTCCCAGCCTCCTTTGCAGTAAGGGGTGGTCATATGACTGCAGTGAGTTAGTTGTGTTACAGGAGAGGAACCTGAGTTTAGGGAACCTGAATCTTTTAAAATCTGGGGCACCTGGGTAGCTCCATCAGTTGAGTACCTGACTTCAGCTCAGGTCATGATCTCACAGTTCGTGGGTTCAAGCCCCGTGTCAGGCTCTGTGCTGACAGCTCAGAGCCTAGAGCCTGTTTCAGATTCTGTGTCTCCCTCTCTCTGCCCCTCCCCTGCTTGTGCTCTGTCTCTCTCTCTCAAGAATAAATAAACATTAACAAATTTTTATTTGTTTACTTAGTATTTTAGAGAGTTCACGAGAGAGCGTGTGAGCAGGGGAGAGGGGCAGAGGGAGAGAGAGAGAATCTCAAGCAGGCTCCAGCTCAGCGTGGAGCACCAGGCGGGACTGAATCCCATGATCCTGGGATCATGACCTGAACCAAAATCAAGAGTTGGACCCTCAACCAACTGGGCTGCCCGGGTGCCCTGGGAGCCTGAATCTTTTAAAATGAGATCTGAACAAACTTGGCCTTTGACCTAGACGGAAACACTGTCTTCTAAGGCTGTTTGCTATACAAACCTCTTTGAAGGATGTGCAGAAACACGAGAGACCCACAGATAATTAACTATCTCCCAGCATTGCAGCGATACTGGATTTTGAATGAGCAGTGGTGTAATTATGGCCACCGAGACACAAAGATGAATTGTTAGCAGCTTCCAGGAAAGCTCTCTTTCACCGGATGACGTCATATCTTGACATGATACTTGCTGACGGGCAGCCATCTTGCGCCGTAAAGAAAAACATGGCTGACCCCTTGGCAATAGTGGAGACAAAGGTTGAAAATAGCCTTAGTACTTGATGATGCTGAGCCGCTCAACCACTACTGGAGTCACTTCCCTTCGCGCCACCTTGTTACAAGAAAGCAGGAATTTCCTCATCACTGAAGCCAGTTGAGTCAAGCGTCAGCCTGATACACCTTGAATCTTGCTCTGGTACGTGTGCCTTCCTCCTAGAAGTGCCGTGAGGCCATCCAGTGCAAAAGCCCAGGTGAGAAGTACTTCTCCATGAGAGACAGGGCTGGACTCATCCAGGGAAATGCCTAAGACCAGCTCTGTGAAGGGTTTTCCTCGGCCCAAACCACAGATAACAGTACCTTGCCGGCATAACGGAAGAGAACTAAACCAGTTGGCTTCTTGGGGCCCCTTCCAGCCCTGGGCTCTATGGTATGATGCCACCTCTCTCCACACCAGCACGCGCTCCAACATCCCATGAAGAAACTCCAGGGAGGGTCCCCTGCATTTCCACTGGGGTAGTGCCTGCGGAGCGAGGTGTGGGCAGGGGCCGTTCCCCCTCCAGGCTCCGGGGGCGCTTATTCTGTCCACACGTGTCACCACTGGAAACCCCAGCAAGGCCCTGAGGATGGCCCTCAGCGGGGAGGCTGCGTGACCTTGGCGGTAGGGTTACTCAGAGGGGAGCCTGGATCACCATGGGGGCACATGGCGGGGGGACCCAGAGGAGGAGCGGAGCCGGGTGCCACACTCGGTGATTTCAGGGTGGCTTCGGGCTGTGGGTGACAGATGGTTTATCAGATCAGTTCATCAGGACTAATGGGCTGCTCTGATACCGCCCACGGAACATGCTGGGTGTGGATCTGAACAGTTGAAAGGGAGCTTTCTGGAGACACCAGGTTTTAAGCTAAACATGCATCCAATGCGGGAGATTTCAAGCACCTTGAACAAGCTGCTGGGGCATATTTGGGGGAAACGCAGGGATTTTATCACTCTTCAAATCCTCAACTGACCCTCCTCTCAATTAAATTCAAAAGCAATTATTGAGCACCTGGACTGTGCAGATGAAAAAGACACAAGTACTACCCACTGCTGGCTTGACATCTGGAGGTGGCCGGGATTATCATTTACTTCTCAGCTCCAGCTCCCTTCCTGTGGGGGGCGTTCCAGAGCCGCACCCTCCTCACTCCCAACATCGCTGCTCACCATCTCATCTGGGTTACCCTCCTGCTCCCCCCCCCGCCCGAGGCCCTCCAACTCAGCTGAGTTAGCCACCCCCTCCTCGCAGAAACTGTCCCCACGTGCATCTTCCCACTCCCCCCACCAGGCCCTGCGCAGCACGATGCCCGGCCCAGGAAACAGGCAGGGCGCATGCGCTGAGAGGAACCGAGGAAGGTGAGCCTCTTCGGGGAGATCCCACCAAAAAGGGACTCCAGGAAGAGATGAACAGAGAGACAGGGCGTCGGGATGGCTTGTCAGGTGGAGGGGAGAGGCATGCAGGAAGACAGGGGCCAGGAGCTGAGCAAGGGCGGTGTTAGATGGCAAGGTCACATGGGAGAAGCTTTGGATGTCCTTGGTGCTACAGCGAGGGGTGGCCCCTGGGGATTTCAAGCAGCGAAATTAACCTCATACAGTCTGTGCCTCAGAGATATTGGGGGGTCCGCTCCAGACCACCACAGTAAAGCCAGTCAAATGAATCTGGTTTCCCAGGGATATAAAAGTTATGTTTACACTATACTGCAGTCTGTTAAGTGTGCAATAGCATTATGCCTGAAACAACAATGTACATACTTAATTTTAAAAAATTTTTAACGTTTATTCGTTTTAGAGAGACAGAGCATGAGTAGGGGAGGGGCAGAGAGAGGAGACACAGACTCTGAGGTAGGCTCTAGGCTCCAAGCTGTCAACACAGAGCCTGACATGGGGCTCGAACTCATGAACTGTGAGGTCATGGCCTGAGCAGAAGTCGGAAGCGTAACCAAATGAGCATTCCAGGTGCTCCACGTACCTAGTTAATTTAAAAAATACTTTATTGCAGGGGTGTCTGGCTGAAACGGCGATGCTTGGTCCCAGGGTCATGAGTTCAAACCTCACCTGGTACGTAGAGATTACTTAAAACATATTGCTAAAAAATGCTAACCGTCTTCTGAGCTTTCAGCAAGTTGAGATCACTGATCACAGGCATAATAATAATGACTATAATACTAATGAAATATAATACTAATGAAAACTTTTGAAATATTATGAGAATGACCAAAACATTACAGAGAATCATGAAGTGAGCAAGTGCTGCTAGAAAAATGATGCCAAAAGACTGGCTTGAGGTGGACCTGCTTGCACCTTTAGTTTGTATAAAACTGCAATATCTTTGAAGCGCAGTAAAGCAAAACACAATAAAACAAAGTATGCCGGTAAAGCTTTATTTGGGCAATTGTAACATGCCAGGCACCAGCTTAGATGTTCTACATGTATTTCCTTTTCTATTCTTTTAAAGCAATCTCTGGGCGCCTGGGTGGCTCAGTCGGTTAAGCATCCAACTTCGGCTCAGGTCATGATTTCACAGTTCGTGGGTTTGAGCCCCGCGTTGGGCTCTGTGGCTGACAGTTCAGAGCCTGGAGCCTGTTTCAGATTCTGTGTCTCCCTCTCTTTGCCCCTCTTCAGCTCACGTTCTGTCTCTCTCTCAAAAATAAACATTAAAAACTTTTTTTAAATAAATAAATAATATCTACACCCAATGTGGGGCTTGAACTCACAACCCTGAGATCAAGAGTCATATGCTTACTGACGGAGCCAGCCAGGTGCCCCATGTATTTCCTTCTTTAATCCTCACGCCACCCCCATGAGATAGATATTAGCATCCCATTTGGCTGAGAAACTGAAGCACCACAACCACAAGTGGCAAAGCTGGGACTTGAACGTTGAGTCCCAGCTCCGGCAGGAGCTCGTGTTTAATGAGCACTCACTGTAGGCCACAGGCCTCATAGACAGCATTCCCCTTACCCACCCCAGCTGCCCTTGCTGGGACACGTCAGAGACCACCTCTATGCTACATGGTCTCTCCCCTGCACTCCTGAAAGTGGCATCAATCTTTACTCAGGTAAAACTTTTCAACACATGGCAGGCCCTCAGTACAGGGGGGAGTGGGGAGGGGGGCAGCAGCCATGTGAATGAGTCATTCTGGAAATGGCTCCTTCCAGCCTTCAGGTGACTGCAGCCCTGGCCAACATCTTAACTGCACGCCAAGCTAGAACCACCCAGGTAAGGAGCTTCCAGACCCCCGACTTTTGGAGTGATTTCTTACTCATCAATAGGTAACTAAGACGCACCTCATTCAGGGGCCGGCCCCTCCCGGCTGTGGGACTCTGGGCAACGTTACTACTCTGAGCATCTGGTTTCCTTGGTTCAGACCTTTCTGCTGAACTCCAGATCACAGCACTCGGCAGTCCCCATGAGGGTCCCTCCAGCATGGGCACTTAGCGTGTCTCAAATATCTCTTAAATCTGCTTGACCTGACTATGGCTCAGGCCCTCATCAATTCTCCCTTCAATTACTGAAACAGCGCCCTCACTGATTCTCCTGCCTTGTACAAGGCTGCAAATAACAAAATCCCCACATACCATATAAAGAACGTTAAAACTCAACACCCCAAAGAAGAAAAATCCAACTCAGAGGGGCAGAAGACATGAATAAACATTTGTCCAAAGAAGACATCCAGATGCCCAACAGACACATGAAAAGATGCTCAACATCACTCATCATCAAGGAAGCGCAAGTCAAAACCACAATGAGACACCACCTCACACCTGTCAGAATGGCTAAAATCAACAACACAAGAAAAAACAGGTGTTGGCGAGGATGCGGAGAAAGAAACCTCCTCGCACCGTTGGTGGGAATGCAAACTGGTGCAGTCACTCTGGAAAACAGTATGAAGGTTCCTCAAAGAGTTAAAAATAGAACTGCCCTGAAATCCAACAGTCACACTACTAGGGTTTACCCACAGGATACAAAACTATGAAGGGATACATGCACCCCTATGTTTATACCAGTAGTATCTACAATAGCCAATTTATTTTATTTTTTTAAATTTTATTTGAGAGAGAGAGCAAGTGGGGGAGAGAGATGGAGGGAGAGAGAGGATCTCAGGCAGGTTCCATGCTCAGCCCAGAGCCCCACGCAGAGCTCAGTCTCACGACCATGAGATCACAACCTGAGCCAGAATCAAGAGTCAGACACTCAACTGACTGAGCCACCCAGGCACCCCTCCCCCTAATAGCCAAATTAATGAAACAGCTCCAGTGTCCATCGATTAATGGATGGATAAAGAAGACATGGTGTCAGGGCAGCTGGATGGCTTAGTTGGTTAAGCATCCGAATCTTTTTTTTTTTTAATGTTTGTTTATTTTTGAGAGAGAGAGCACAAGCAGGGGAGGGACAGAGAGAGGGGGACAGAGAATCTAAAGCGGGCTCTGCACTGACAGCAGGGAGCCCAATGCAGGGCTCGAATTCATGAACTCAAGATCATGACCTGAGCCAAAGTCAGATGTTCAACGGACTGAGCCACCCAGATGCCCCAAGCATCCTACTCTTGATTTTGGCTCAGGTCATGATCCCAGGGTCATGAGGTCTGGCCCCACATCAGCCTCTGCATTGAGCATGGAGCCTGCTTGAGATTCTCTCTCCCCCTCTGCCTCTCCCACCCCACCCCCTGCTCATATACTCTCTATGTAAAATAAAAAACAATAAAATTTTAAGAACTAAAAAGAAAAGATGTAGTCTACATATACAACAGAATATTACCTACCCATAAAAAAAGAATGAAATCTTGCCATTTGCAACAACATGGATGGAGCTAGAGTAATACGCTAAATTATGTAAAATAAGCCTGTCAGCGAGAGACAAATACTGTATCATTTTACTCATGTGTGGAATTTAAGAAACAACAAATGAGCAAAGGGAAAAAAAGAGAGAGAAAGAGAGAGACAAACCAAGAAACAGACTCTTAACTATAGAGACCAAACTGATGGTTGCCGGGGGGGGGGGGGGGGGGGGGGGGAGGGGGGAGGGAGAGACAGGTCACACAGGTGAAGGGGATTAAGGCATGTACTTGCTGTGCTGAATTGAATCACTATATTGTACACCTGAAACTAATATTACACTGTATGCCAACTGGAATTTAAAATTTTCAAAAGAAATCCCAAAATATCAGCAGATTACACTTGATGGAGGTGGATTTCTCTCTCACCTTCCAGAAGTCCAGGGGCGCCTGGTTAAGCATCTGACTTTGGCTCAAGTCATGATCTCATGAACTCCTGGTTCATGAGTTCGAGCCCTGCTTCAGGCTCTGTGCTGACAGCTCAGAGCCTGAAGCCTGCTTCAGAATCTATCTCCCTCTCTCTCTCTGCCCCTCCCCCGCTCATGCTCTAACTCTGTCTCTCAAAAGAATAAATAAATGTTTAAAAAAAAAAGTCCAGAGGCAGGTAGTCCAGGGTTAGTGTGATATATACACCACAGTGCAAGGAACCCAGGCTCTATCTGGTTGCTCTGCGGTGTGTGGTTTTCATTCCCAGTTTCCTCATGGTCTAAAACAGGTGCTGTGCTCCAGCCATCATGCCCACATTCCAGCCATTAGAAAGGAGTAACTGGAGAAAAGTAAAACATCCCTTCCCTTTAAAAACATTTTGTTTCTCTTCCACTGACCACATCTAGCAAGGGAGGCAAGGGAACAGTCTATTTTGTGGGTCAATTACGTGCTCAACTAAAAATATAGGAACGTTGTACTGGGAGAATGGCATGTAGGACAACCAGTGGTCTTTGCAGTGCCCTCCACGCTGTTGCCCAGTAGACGGTTTTATTATTACTCTTCACTTTTGTTCTTCATTATAAAAATAATATAGTCTAGGAAGGGGCAGCCGAGCGGAGGGTCACAGAGTTGGTGGCTGTTCCAGAAGTAGACTCCGGAAACACAGCCCCTCTCCACCGTGGCCTCGGTTTTCTCAGCAGGTATCATTTTATAATTGGGGCAATGAAACACATAAACATACAACAAAAGAGCATTCTAGTTTTGACCTAAGTTACAAAAGAAGAATTGAAAGGAAATATTTATAGTTATATCTTTTAAAATAACCAAGAACGCCGGCCCCGTGTTTTAAGGAAGCAAACTCTTTCCTGGCTCCGTTCTTGGAATCAGGGAAAATTATCACACCTCCTTTGCACCTCAGGCTCTCTGCCTTGACCCTGTAGAAAAGAGCCTGTTTTCTTCCTTGTAAATAGAAAGCTTTTATTGTCAGGTGATAGTAATAGGAAACTAAAATGGAATATGTTTGAGCTGCTTCGTTTTTAAACGGTGACATAACATGAAAGAAATGCACTGCACCTGAATTTAAGATTTATTCTTTAAGTTACACACAGAATGTTAACAGTGTTAGGCCTGAGTACAAGGGACTTTTCCTATGGGGTTGCCTATTTTTGTACCATTTGATTGCACATATACATGAAGGAAAAAAGACTTAAAATCAAATATAGCCTATGGGGCTCAGTCGGGTGAGTAGTCTGACTCTGGATCTTGGTTTAGGTCGTGATCTCACGGTTCATGTGATCAAACCCCACGTGGGGCTCAGTGCCGACAGCGTGAAGCCTGCTTGGGATTCTCTCTCCCCCTTTCTTTGTTCCTCCCCAATTTGCTCACTCTCATTCTCTCTCTCAAAATAAATAAATAAACATTTTTAAAAAATCAGACATATTGGGTGCCTCAGTCGGTTAACGACTGAGTCTTGGTTTCAGCTCAGGTCATGATCTCACGATTCGTGAGTTCAAGCCCCACACATCAGGCTCTGCACTGACAGTGCGGAGCCTGCTTGGGATTCTCTCTCTTTCTCCTTCTCTCTCTGTTCCTCCTGGGTGCTCCTTCTCTCTCTTAAAAATAAATAAACTATTGGGGTGCCTGGGTGGCTTAGTCGGTTAAGCGTCCGACTTTCGCTCAGGTCATGATCTTGCGGTTCGTGGGTTCAAGCCCCGCGTCGGGCTCTTTGCTGACTGCCAGCTCAGAGCCTGGAGCCTGTTTCAGTCTGTGACTCCCTCTCTCTCTGACCCTCCCCTGCTCACGCTCTCTCTCTCTCTCTCTCCTAGAAATAAAAAAGAAAAAAATTTAATAAAAATAAATAAAGTATTAAAAATGCTGAATCAGGGAGAGATATTTAAAAATATTTTAAAAAATGAAATACAGCCTATACTCTCTCTTAATAAAATAGGTGCTCATTATAGAAAACACAGAAATATATAAAAAGATAATTTTAACTACCCACAATTTCACCCTTCAGAAGAGAATCCCACTGGTAATAGGTGTGATGCCTTCAAACTTATAACTCAGAATCATTCTGCATGTAGTGTTTCCAACATTTGTTACGAGGATTTTCAAGCAGACAGCAAAGCAAAGAGAATTGCTCAGTGACCACACGTTCCCCCTAGATTCTCCCATTAACACTGTACTATAGTTGTGTTATTGCACAGTTATCCAGCTGGACATAGATGGTTTTTTAAATTATCATCCAGGAATAGTGACCACTTTTGGTGTGCAGTTTCACAATTTTTACACATATACACATCTGTAATCGCCACCATCAGGATTCAGAACAGTTCCATCATCCCCAAATAATTCCGTCACCCCCTTGTAGGCATGCTTTCCCCCACCCCTAAGCGCTGGGACCCACTGATCTGTTCTCATCACCATTATCCTAGAATGTCACGTAAATTGAACCATACAGCGTGGGTCCTTGGAGACTGGCTTCTTGCGATCACGGTATGTGGAACAGGAGAGTGCTCCTTAGGAGCACTTAAATGTATAAAGCAGATCTTTACAGGCGTAAAGGAGGGATTGACAGTAATACAATAATTGTTAGAGGACTTTAACACTCCACTTACATTAATGGATAGATCATCCGGACAGAAAATCAATAAGGAAATATTGGCCTTAAATGATATATTAGACCAGATGAACTTGGTAGATTTATACAGAACTTCCAAACCAAAAGCAGCAGAGTACACATTCTTCTCAAGAGTACATGGAACATTCTCCAGGACCGTATGAGGCCACAAACAAGTCTCAATAAATGCAAGAAGACTGAAATTATATCAAGCATCTTTTCCAAGCACAAGGGTACAAAGCTAGAAATCAATTACAAGAAGAAAACTGAAAAAAACGCAAGCACATTAAGAATAAACAACATGCTACTAAACAACCAATGGGCCAAAAAAAAAGAAATCAAAGAAGTTTAAAAAGTGTCTGGAAACAAATGAAAATGGAAACACGACTCTCCAAAATCTATGGGCTGCAGCGAAAGCAGTTTTAAGAGGGAAGGTCATAGCAACGTAGGACTACGTCAAAAAATAAGATTCTTACATAATCTCACTTTATACCTAAAGGGACTAGAAAAAGAAGAGCAAACAAAGCCCAAAGTTAGCAGAAGAAAGGAAATAATAAAGACCAAAGCAGAAATGAATGAAATAGAGACAAAAACAAAAATAAGCAACAAAACAAAAACAGCACACACACAACAGAAAAGATTAATGAAACTAAAAGACGGTTTTTTGAAAACGTAAACAAAATCAATAAACTTCTAATCAGACTCATTAAGGAAAAAAAGACAGAGAGAGAGGAGGGGCGCCTGGCTGGCTCAGTCAGTGGAGCATGCAACTCTTGATCTCTGAGTTGTGAGTTCAGGCCCCATGATGGGTGTAGAGATTGCTTACAAATAAAATCTATTAAAAAACAATTAGGGGCACCTGGGTGGCTCAGTCAGTTAAGTGTTTGACTTTGGCTCAGGTCATGATCTCACGGTTGGTGGGTTCGAGCCCCGCGTCGGGCTCTGTGCTGACAGCTAGCTCAGAGCCTGGAGCCTGCTTTGGATTCTGTGTCTCCCTCTCTCTCTCTACCTCTCCCCTGCTCATGCTCATGCTCATGCTCTGTCTCTCTCTCTCTCTCTCAAAAATAAATAAAACATTAAAATTTTTTGAAAAAATAAGAAAAACGAGAAAAGACCCAGTAAATAAAATCAGAATTAACAGAGAAGTTACAACTGATACCACAGTGATACAAAGGATCATAAGAGACTACTATGAACAATATAAGCCAACAAATAGAAATACCTAGAAGAAATGAATAAAAAGGGGCAAGAGAGAAACACTCCAAAGCAGATACCCCTAAGTCCAGGACAGATACTCTGTCTCCCTCTCTCTCTGCCCCTTCCTCACTTGTGTTCTGTCTCTCTCTCTCTTTCTCTCTCAAAAATAAATAAAGATTTTAAAAAAATTTTAATACCACCAATGGCATTTTTCATATAGCTAGAACAAAGGATCCTAGAATGGAACCACAAAAGACCCCTAACAGCCAAAGCTATTTCTCAAATCTTTAGAAAGAGAACAAAGCTGGAGGTATCAAAATATACTACAAAATATACTACAAAGTTATGCTAATCAAAACTTTACGGCACTGACATGAAAACAGACACATAGATCAATGGAATAGAATAGAAAGCCCACATACACGGTCAATTATGTGGCCTCCTATGATAAAGAAGGCAAGACGTACCATGGGTGAAAGACAGTCTCTTCTACAAACGATGTTGGAAAAATCGGACAGCCTCATGCAAAAGAAACTGAACCCCTTTCTTACACCGTACACACAAATGAACTCAAAATGGATTAAAGACTTGATGAGACCTGAAACCTTAAAACTCCTAGAAGAGAACATGGGCAGTAAGCAATTTGACATTGGTCTTAACAATATTTTTTTGGACCAGTCTCCCCAGGCCAGGACAACTAACACTAAAATAAACAAATGGGACTACATCAAACTAAAAGGCTTTTTCACAGTGAAGGAAATCATCAACAAAACGAAAAGGCAACCTATGGAATGGGAGAAGATGTTTGCAAATCATACAACCAATAAGGGCTTAATATCTAAAATATATGAAGAGCTTACACAGCTTTAATATTTAAAAAAAATAATAAACCTAATTAAAAATTGAGCAGAGGACTCAAATAGACATTTTTCTAAAGAAGATATCCAGATGGCTAACAGGCACATGAAAAAATGCTCAACATTAATCCTCAGGGAAATGCAAATCAAAACTAAATTGAGATATCGCCTCACACCTGTCAGATTGGCTGTGATCAAAAAGAAAACATTACAAGTGCTGGTGAGGGTGTGGAGAAAGGGGAACCCTCGTGCGCTGTCGGTGGGAATGTAAATTGGTGCAGCCGCTGTGGAAAACAGTATGGAGGTACCTCAAAAAATTAAAATGGGGGGCACCTGGCTGGCTCAGTCAGTGGAGCATGAGACTCTTAATTGCGGGGTTATGAATTCAAGCCCCACGATGGGTATAGGGATTGCTTAAAAATAAAATCTTTTATTTTTTTTTTAAATAAAATCTTTTTAAAAAACGAAAACACCAGTTTGAAGAGATACAGGCACACCTATATTCACTGAAGCATTTTTTACAATGACCAAGATGTGGAAATCACTTCAGTGTCCATCAATACATGAATGGATAAAGATGTGAGACATACATATAGATATGATATATACATATATATATACATATACATGTATATATATGATACATACACACACAATGGAATAACACTCAGCCACTCTTTTTTCTTTTAATTTTTAAAAAAAATTTTTTTAATGTTTTATTTATTTCTGAGAGAGACAGAGACCACGTGAGCAGGGGAGATTCAGAGAGAGAGGGAGACACAGAATCCAAAGCAGGCTCCAGGCTCTGAGCTAGCCGTCAACACAGAGCCTAATGCGGGGCTCGAACCCATGAACTGTGTGATCATGACCTGAGCCGAAGTCGGACGCTTAACCGACTGAGCCACCCAGGCGCCCCTTTACTTTTAATTTTTTAATGTTTGTTTATTTTTGAGAGAGAGACAGAGCATGAGACGGGGAGGGACAGAGAGACAAGGAGACACAGAATCTGAAGCAGGCTCCAGGCTCTGTGCTGACAGCTCAGAGGGCTTGAACCCACGAACCGTGAGATCATGACCTAAGCCAAAGTTGGACGCTCAACCGGCTGAACAATCCAGGTGCCCCTTTGCCACTCTTTGAGGAAGATAGGGTCACGGCTACAGCGGAGTGTCGGAAGCCCCACTCCTGACTCCTGACTCACTGCTGTTCACTCTTGCGGAGGAACAAGTGGGTCAGGCAGCTGGCCACAGCTGTGGCTTTTATTTATTTATTTAAAAAAAATTTTTTTAATGTTTTTTAAAATGTATTTCTGTGCACGTGCGACACAGACAGACAGACAGACAGCATGAGCAGGGGAGGTTCAGAGAGACAGGGAGACACAGAATCTGAAACAGGCTCCAGGCTCTGAGCTAGCTGTCAGCACAGAGTCTGACGTGGGGCTTGAAGCCACGAACCGTGAGATCATAACCTGAGCCCAAGTCAGACGCTCTATTGACTAAGCCACCCAGGCGCCCCGCCGTGGCTTTTAAAGACACCAGGAAGACACCCATGGAACCAGAGTTGGGAATTCACCGAATTAGAATGACTCTAACCAGCCGCAACGTAAAATCTTTGGAGAAGGTATGTGCTGACTTGATCAGAGGCACAAAGGAAAAGAATCTCAAAGTGAAAGGACCAGTTTGGATGCTTACCAAGACTCAGAATCATGACAAGAAAAACTACTTGCGGTGAAGGTTCTAAGACTTGGGTGAGGATTCACAAGCGACTTGCTGATTTACACAGACCTTCGGAGATGGTTAAACAGATTACTTCCATTAGTATTGAGCCAGGGGTTGAGGGTGAAGTCACCATTGCAGATGCTTAAATCAACCTTTTTAATACATTGATTATCAGTTAAAAAAAAGAAGGAATAACAGCCAAAAAATTGAAATTTTGCCATTTGTGACAACATGGGTAGACCTAGAGGGTGTTATGCTAAGTGAACTAGGTCACACAGAGAAAGACGAATATTGTGTGATTTCATTTATATGTGGAATCTAAAAACACAAAACAGGGGCGCCTGGGTGGCTCAGTCGGTTGAACATCCGACTTCGGCTCAGGTCATGATCTCACGGTTCGTGGCTTCGAGCCCCGCGTCAGGCTCTGTGCTGACAGCTAGCTCAGAGCCTGGAGTCTGTTTCAGATTCTGTGTCTCCCTCTCTCTCTGCCCGTCCCCTGATCATGCTGTGTTTCTCTCTGTCTCAATAATAAATAAACATTAAAAAAAATGTTTAAATAAATAAAAATAAAAACACAAAACAAATGAATGGACAAAAATAGAAACAGACTCTTAGGAAGCAAATTGTTGGTTACCAGAGTGGGAGAGGTGGGGGGTAGGTAAAATAGGCAGAGAGGTTTAAGAGGTACAAACTTGTCGTCATAAAGTAAATAAGTCATGGGGATATAAGGGAATATAGTCAATATAGTCAATGGTATTGTAATAACTTTGTACGGTGAGAGACAGCAACTAGACTTATCACGGGGATCGTTTCATAATGTATAAAAATATCACATCACTAGGATGTTCACCGTGATGTATGATGAAAAAAGATATTGTAGGGGCGCCTGGGGGGCTCAGTCACTTATGCGCCTGGCTTCGTCTCAGGTCATGATCTCACAGTCCATGGGTTCGAGCCCTGTGTCAGGCTCTATGTTGACAGCTCAGAGCCTGGAGCGTGCTTCAGATTCTGTATCTCCCTCTCTCTCTGCCCCTCCCCTACTCACTCTCTGTCTCTCTCTGTCAAAATAAAATAAAGACATAAAAAAATTTTTTTTAAAAGATACTGTTTATCAAGTATACAAGGAAGGGAGGGAAGCTAGGAGAGAGGTAACGAGAATAAGAGACATTTTGTTCATTTTTACTGCTGAGTAGTATTCCGTAAATGAACCACAGTTCATTTACCCACCCTTCCAATTCAGGTTCCTTCCAGTTTTGGGGGGGATTCTGAATAGACCTGCTACTACCATTCTTGTACAGCTTTTGTGTGGATGAAAGGTTTCATTTCTCTAAGATAAATACCCAGGAGCGAGACTGCTGGGTCATGGTGGGTTTAGTTTGCATTTGCTCGGTGGTGAAGGATGTTGAACATCTCTGCATGTGCTCATTTGGCATCTGTATTTCCTCTTGGGTGAAGTAAGTGTCTGTTTAATTCTTTTGCCATTTAAAATTGATTGGTCGGGGCGCCTGGGTGGCTTAGTCGGTTAAGCGTCCGACTTTCGCTTGGGTCATGATCTCGCGGTTCGTGGGTTCGAGCCCCGCGTCGGGCTCTGTGCTGACTGCCGGCTCAGAGCCTGGAGCTTGTTTCAGAGTCTGTGACTCCCTCTCTCTCTGACCCTCCCCTGCTCACGCTGTCTCTCTCTCTCTCCTAGAAATAAATAAAACATTAAAAAAATAAATAAATAAATAAAAAATAAAATTGATTGGTCGTTTTCTTACTGTTGAGTTTTACGAATTTTGTACATATTCTGGATAAAGGTCTTTGGTCAATTATATAGCTTGTAAATACTGCCTCTCAGCCTATAACTTGTCTTTTCATTTTGTTTGTGTCTTTCATAGACATCATTAAGAAATTGATAACGTTCAGCTTACCAGTTTTTTTCTTTCCTTGGTCATGGTTTTAGTGTCATATTTAAGAACTCTTTGACTAACCCCAGGCCACGGAGATTTTCTCCTCTGTTTTCTTCCAGACATTTTATGGCTTTAGGTTTTGGATATGGTTCATCTTGAGTTAATGTTAGTATAATGTGTGAGGTTTAGGACGGGGTTCTTTTTTTTTTTGCATATAGGTGTCTACTTGCTCCAGCACTGTTTGTTGGGAAGGTATTAGCATTTTTATGAAAGTCAATTGGACATATTTGTGTGTGTCTATTTCTGGACTCTATTCTATTTCGCTGATCCATTCACTGTGTCCATTCCCCTGAACACTCATTCTTTTTTTTCAATTTTTTAAAATATTTATTCACTTTTGAGAGTGTGAGTGGAGGAGGGGCAAAGAGAGAGGGAGACACAGAATCCGAGGCAAGTTCCAGGCTCCGAATTGTCAGCACAGAACCTGATGTGGGGCTCGAACTCATGAGCTGTGAGATCATGACTTGAGGCAAAGTCAGAGAGAGGCTCAACCTACTGAGCCACCCAGGCACATTCTTTTTTTTTTTTTTAATGTTATTCTAACATTTTTTAAATGTTTATTTATTTATTTATTTTTAATGTTTTATTTATTTCTGAGAGAGAGAGACAACATGAGCAGAGGAGGGTCAGAGAAAGAGGGAGACACAGAATCCGAAGCAGGCTCCAGGCTCTGAGCTAGCTGCCAGCACAGAGCCCAACGCGGGGCTCGAACCCACCAACCGTGAGATCATGACCTGACCCGAAGCTGGACACTTAACCAACTGAGCCACCCAGGCGCCCCAATGTTTATTTATTTTTGAGAGAGAAAAAAAACAGGCTGGGGAAGGGCAGAGAGAGAGGAGGACAGAGGGTCCGAAGTGGGTTCTGTGCTGACAGCTGTAAGCCCAATGTGGAGCTCAAACTCACGAACCATGAGATTGTGACCAGAGACAATATCACTCAACCGACTGAGCCACCCAGGCGGCCCATGACCATTCTTGATCGCTGTTATAGGTTCCGTTGTAGTAAGTCCTAAAATCAGAGAACTCCTTCAATTTTATTCTTCTTTTCCAAAATTGTTTGAGCTTTTCTAGTTTCTCTGCCTTTCCATTTAATTTTACAATCAGCTTGTCCATAGCTACAAAAATTCCTGCTGGGGTTGGATTGGAAGTATGTTAAAAATCTATAGATTGCTTTTCAAGGGAATCAAGAGCAAAAATAAACTGTTGGGACCTCATAAAGATTAAAAGCTTCTGCACAGCCAAGGAAACAACCCAGAAAATTAATAGGCAACCAACGGAATGGGAAAAGATAGTTGCAAATGACATATCAGATAAAGGGTTAATAGCAAGAATCTATAAGGATCTCACCAAACTACACGCCTGAAAAACAAACAACCCAGTGAAGAAATGGGCAGAAGACATGAACAGACACTTCTCCAAAGAGGACATCCAGATGGCCAACAGACACATGAAACGATGCTCAGCATCCCTCCTCATCAGGGAAATACAAATCAAAACCACACTGAGATACCACCTCACGCCAGTCAGAGTGGCTAAAATGAGCAAATCAGATAACTCTAGATGCTGGCGAGGATGTGGAGAAACGGGCACCCTCCTACACTGTTGGTGGGAATGTAAACTGGTACAGCCCCTCTGGAAAACAGTGTGGAGGTTCCTCAGGAAACTAACAATAGAACTCCCTTATGACCCAGCAATAGCACTGCTAGGAATTTACCCAAGGGATACAGAAATGCTGAGGCATAGGAGCACATGTACCCCAATGTTCATAGCAGCACTCTCCACAATAGCTAAAACATGGAAAGAGCCTAAGTGTCCATCAACGGATGAATGGATCAAGAAGATGTGGTTTATCTATACCATGGAATACTACATGGCAATGAGAAACAATGAAATCTGGCCATGTGTAGCAACATGGATGGACCTTGAGGGTGTTATGCTGAGCGAAATAAGTCAGGCAGAGAAGGACAAATATCATATGTTTGCACGTATAGGAGGATTAGGAGGAACTTGACGGAGGAACAAGCGGGAGAAGAAGGGCGGAAATGGTGGGGGAAAGGGAGAGAGGCAAACCATGAGAGACTCTTGAATGCTGACAAAAACTGAGGACTGATGGATGTGGGGGGGAGGGGGGGATGGGCATGGAGGAGGGCACTTTGGGGATGAGCACTGAGTGTTATGTAGAAACTAATTTGACAATAAACTATTTGTAAAAAAAAAAAAAAAATCTATAGATTGCTTTTATGGATTGAATTGTGTTCCCCCCACCTCCCAACAAAAGATATGTTGAAGTCCTAACCCGGCCCAAATACATCACCTCAGAACGTAATTTTAGTTGGAAATAGGACCATTGTAGATGTGGTTAAGATGAGGTCATAGTGTAATAGGGTGAGTCCTTAATCCAATGTGATGGAGGTCCCTGCAGGAGAAGAGACACAGACATACAGAAAGAACGCCATTGCCAAGGGGGGGCAGATGCTAAAGTACTGTAGCTACAGGCCAAGAACACCAAGGATTGTGGGCAAACCAGCAGAAGCTGGAAGAGGCAAGGAAGGATCCTCCCCTAGAGGCTTCAGAGAGAGCAATCGTATCATTGATTTTAGACCTCTAGCCTCCAGAACTGTGAGACAATAAATTTCTATTGTTTTAAGCTACCCAGTTTGTGGTACTTTATCAAGGCGGCCCTAGGAAATGAGCACAATCAATACGGAGAGAACTGACAGCTCTACTCTTTTGGGTTTTTCAATCCATTAACATGGTATATTCCTGTTTGTTTGTTTGTTTTTATTTTAGAGAGAGAGTGAGCAGGAAAAAGGAGCAGAGGAGGGAAGGGAGGGAGAGAGGGAAAGGGAGAGAGAGAGAGAGAAAGAGAGTGAGTCATAAAGAGGCTCCACACTCAGTTCAGAGCCCAATGCGGGGCTTGATCCCATGACCTTCGACCCTGGGATCATAACCTGAGGTGAAATCAAGAGTCGGAGTCTCAGCTAACTGAGCCATCCAGGCATCCCCATTCTTGTTTATTTATATCTTGGTTTCTTCCGTCACTGCTTCATAGTTTTCAGCATAGACACTGTGTATATGTTTTGTTAAATTTATACTCGTCTTTCTTTCTTTCCTTCTTTTTTCCTTCCTTCCTGCCTTCCTTCCTTCCTTCCTTCCTTCCTTCCTCTCTCTTTTTCTTTCTTTCTGGAGCTGTTATAATAGTATTGTCTTTTTGTTTTTAATAAGTTCTTTTTTTTAATTTTTTTAATGTTTTATTTCTGAGAGAGAGAGAGAGACAGCGTGAGCAGGGAAGGGTCAGAGAGAGAGGGAGACACAGAATCCGAAACAGGCTCCAGGCTCTGAGATGTCAGCACAGAGCCCGACAAGGGGCTCAAACCCACAAACTGCAAGATCATGACCTGAGCCGAAGTCGGACACTTAACCGATTGAGTCACCCAGGCGCCCCTAATAAGTTCTTTTTTTAAAGTTTATTTATTTTGAGAGAGAGACAGAGAGAGCACACAGGGGAGGGGCAGGGAGAGAGAAAGAATCCCAAGCAGGCTCCACACAGAGTCCAATGTAGGGCTTGAAACCACAAACCATGAGATCATGACCTAAAACTAAGAGCTGGGTGCTTAACTGACTGAGCCACCCAAGCACCTATAATAGTATTGTCTTTTTGTTTCCCAAGTGCTCATTGCTACCATATAGAAATAAGATTGATTTTTGTGTGTTGATCATGTACTTTGCAGACATGATGAACTCAGTTATTACTTGTAAGAGTTTTAGAAATCTTTTCTTTTTTTTTTTCTTTTTTAAGATTTCATTGGGGCACCTGGGTGGCTCAGTCAGCTGAGGGGCTAATTTCAGCTCCGGTCCTGATCTCACTGTTGGTGAGTTCCAAGCCCCGCATCAGGCTTGCTGCTGTCAGCTCAGAGGCCACCTTGGATCCCTGTCCCCCTCTCTTTGTCCCTCCCTGACTCACACTCGCTCTCTCAAAAATGAATAAACACTTTTTAAAAATAGATAATTATTTGGTGGGGGGCACCTGGGTGGCTCAATCAGACTCTCAGTTTCAACTCAGGTCATGATCTCACAGTTTTGTGAGTTCGAGCCCTGCGACTGGTTCTGTGCTGGCAGCCAGGAACCTGCTTGGGATTCTCTTCCCTGCCCCTCCTTTGCTTGTGCAGTCTCTCCTCAAAAAAAAAAAAAAAAAAGAAAAGAAAAGAAAAAGATTTTATTTTTATCATTTATTTATTTTCCTTTCATAGTTTATTGTCAAGTTGGTTTCCACACAATACCCAGTGCTCATCCCAGTATTTTAATTTTTTTAACATTTATTTTTAAAATATTTTTAATTTACATTTATTTATGTTTGAGAGACGGAGAGAGAGAGAGCACACAAGTAGGGGAGGGACAGAGAGAAGGAGACACAGAATCCAAAGCAGGCTCCACTCAGAATCTGACGCCAGGCTCGAACTCACAAACTGAGATCATGATCTGAGCCGAAGTTGGACACTTAACCGACTGAGTCACCCAGGTGCCCCGTTTTTTTAACACTGAGAGAGAGTATGTGCATGTGCACTAGCAGGGGAGGGGCAGAGAGAGAAAGAGAAAGAGAGAGAGGGGAGAGAGAGAATCCCAAGCAGGCTCTGCACTGTCAGCACAGAGCTGGATGTAGGGCTCGATCTCGCAAACTGTGAGATCATGACCTGAGCCAAACTCAAGAGTCAGACGCTTAACCAACTGAGCCACCCAGGGGCCCCTTAAATATTTTATTTTTAAGTAAACTCTACACTCAACGTGGGGTTCAAACTTATAACCCCAAGATCAAGAGGCACAGGCTTTTCCCACCGAGCCAGCCAGGGGCCCGAAGGTCTAGAAATCTTTAAGCACTTTTGATGGCATTTACACTCTTTGGAAAAAAAGACATTAATTGCTATAACACATTCCATGATACTTCCCTCTTTAGCAATTACCTCCTGCTGGATATTTACATTGTTTCCTTGTATTATTATTACTATTATTAATGATGGAATGAATTTGATTATGAGACATAAATCTCTGACCTCTCTTTTGTGAGGAAAGATTCCTAGAAATGGGATTAGCAGGTCAAAGGGCTGGGCCCTCCTCAAGTACTACACAGGGCTCAGCTGCTTTCCAGAAAGGTCAAATCAACTCATTCCCATCAGCGACATGTGCGAGCACTCAGTGCGCTGAAACGTTGCCAGCCCTGGAAATGATCATTTTAAAGCTCTTTGCCATTTGATAGGAGAAATGCAGTGTTTCCCTTGTGTTTTAAAGTAATCCTTTCTAAAATCCCAACCTCTGCTGCCCCTGCTAGAAACCGTCCATGGCTCCCTATTACTTTCAGAATAAAGCCCATGGCTCCAGCTGTCGGGTGGGCACCCCAATGTCAGCTGCCTTTTACTCTCGTTGTCAAATTCTGTGGCTTCGTTTTCCGACCCTGCACTACAGCATGGCTGGCTATGTCTGAAACGTACCGCAAAAGTGCCTTCCCTCCAAGACTCTGTCCATCCTGTCTGCTCTGCCCAGAATTTGGCCTGTTTACCCCTCCCCTAGGTACCCAAGAGAAGCTGAGTGTTGGATCTGGAGCCAGACTGTGTTCCAGCCCAGCTCTGCTGTGTGGCCCTGGGAAAGCTATTCAACCTCTCTGTGTCTCTGTCACTGCAGTTGTAAAATAGCGGTAAAAATAGCAGCCACTTCAGAGGGTTGCTGTAAGATTAAAGAGTTAAATAACAGTACATCAGAACTCAGTTAAGGGATGCCTCGGTGACTCAGTCAGTTAAGGGTCTGACTTCAGCTTAGGTGATGATCTTGCAGTTTGTGAGTTCGAGCCCCACATCAGGCTCTGTGCTATCAGCATGGAGCCCGCTTGGGTTCTTCTGTCCCCCTCTGTCTCTGCCCTTCCCCGGCTCGTGCTCACACTCAATCTCTCAAAAAATACATAAACTTAAAAAAAGGGAGAGAGAAGAAAAAGATCTGTGTCTGCCAACTGAGAAGTATTTCTTTTATTTATTTATTTTTTAATGTTTAGTCATTTTTGAGAGAGATAGAGTGAGAGTGGGGGAGGGGCAGAGAGAGAGGGAGACACAGAATGTGAAGCAGGCTCCAGGCTCTGAGGTGTCAGCACAGGGCCTGACGCGGGGCTCGAACCCACAAATGGTGAGATCATGACTTGAGCCGAAGACGGACGCTTCACCGACTGAACCACCCAGGCGCCCCGAGAAGTATTTCTTTTAAAGATTTTAAGTAATCCCTACACCCAAACTTTCAACCCCGAGATCAAAAGTCGCACGTTCCACCGGCTGAGCCAGCCAGGGCCCCCCCTTGAGAAGTATGAATATATCTTAGCTAGTACGATTATTACTGTTATTCATAGCTGCCCCCCACCACGCTGGCCGGTCACCCCCAGGAAACAGCCCACATCACTACTCATACTCCGTTGCGTTGCTCCTTAAATGCGTGAGCCTCAAGTTTCCCGTCGAAACGAAGCTAACAACCCCACACTTGTTCAGACTCCCTGACGACGTGAAGATCTAATAGGTATCCAAGCGCTTTGTAATGCTGTGCATCATCTCTGCGCACCCCACTCTTGGAAGGAAAGAGCAGGATGGTGACAGGTGCAATTCACCGCGTGCCGAGCCCTGGGCACATTTAGCGCACGTCCCGCAGTGCAGCGGTCAGGGCCCTAGCAGGAAATGGAACCCAACCTGGAGGCTTCAAGAGGCTTTAATGGCAAGGTGCTGGTGGGGTGAAGAGGATCTGAGGAGGGGTGTGTCCACCGGCCCCAGCAGCGGCGGGGAGTCACTGTGACTGCAGGGCTGGGAAGGCAAGGGGCCGATGGGCGGGGAGCTTGAAAATCAAGGAGAGTCACGGAGGGACACAGCTGCAGCCAGACCAGGGGCCCCAGCAGGGCCCAGGCTTGGGAAGGGGTGCCCCTACTTCTCCTTCCCTCGGATCTCCTTAGAGTGCGTGCGTCCCAACAGAAAGCCAGCTGGCAAGGGGGCCCAGGCACAGAGCCAGTCGGAGCTCGGATGGATGAGGGAGAATAACAAGCACAGGGTAGGATTACTGTCCACCACCACCTTCCATTTTGCAGATGAGAAGACAGAGGCCCAGAGATAGGAAGAAACTTGCCCGCTGTTACAGAGCTGGGAGAGGAGAGCAAGGCTCAGAGACGACGATGGTCCCTGGGCCCAGCCTCCTGGGACAGGCTTGTGGGCCCCTGGCGCCAGCAGCACGCAGGGCGGCAGCACCCAGGCGCTGCCGCCACCCTCCTCTCCTCCCTCCCTCTCACTGGTCACTTGTCCCTTCTCACTTGTCTGCCTTGGCCTCCGTGAAGGCTCCGGGCTCTCTCCTTCCTGGGTCTCTCCGTTTCCGTCTCCACTTTCTCTCTGTTCTCCCAATTTCTTAGCCTTCTTGTCCCCGGCTTTCGGTCCGTCCGCATTTGTCTCCTACATGGCTGGCTTCCGTCCGCCCCGCCTAGAGCTCGGCTGCTCTGCAATTCTCCTCTGGGCTGTCCCCCGTGCCCCACAGTCGCCCATCTCCGCCGCGGGCACCCAGTCCCTGCACGCCCCGCCTCCTGTCGCCGGCCCGTCCCTCCGCCCCTGCGGCTCGGTGGCAGGGCCCGGGGGCGGGGACAGTAGGGCTGGCGCGGCGCCCGGCCTGAGTCACACGCATGAGGCAGCGTGAGTCAGGCGCGGAGGGAAGTCCCTACGGAAGGGGCTTTCGGAGCCGCAATGGAATCACAGGGAAAGAGAAAGTGTTCGGACGTTCCTTTGACACAGTGACCTTGTGTGAGCCCGGGGCGGACACACCCCCAACACCCTACCCGCAGACAACAACACGCACACCCCCAGCCCACCACTCTGGGTGTGCAGTCAGGGTCCAAGGGGGTGGGTGCCGGGGGCGCTGTCTCTTCCCTGCGCCTCCTCCAGGCAGTCCCTCTCCCAGCGTCTGTGCACAAGGCCTGGCCAGTGCCCCCCACCCCCACCCCCGCAACAGTGACAGGACCCCACACCCATCCTCCCCCCCTCCCCTCCCCCACGGCGCAGACATGGTGTCAGGAAGGCCCCCTTGCTGGTCCGACGGGTCACCCTGTGGAGTCCCGTGGGGTGGCAGGGGCTGGGCAACTTGGGGTCCTACGGGGTCAGAACACCCCCTTCCTTCCTCAGGCACTCCTCCTGACCCTCTGAGATTGGCCTAGGATCAAATCGGCTGGATTCAATTAAACACATTTGTACTGGACACCTATAATAAAATCCAGTGCCAGACTCTGAAAACCTGGGATAGGACCAAGAAGACCATGAACAAAATATGTTGATGCCTGCTCTCCCGGAGCAGATATTGGGGAGTGGAGGAGAGACAATAAATGAAAAGCCAAGGATCTAAACCGGCACTGTGCGCCGAGAGAGGATGGGAGGCACGTATGCAATGTTAGCTTTTCCAGCGGCCATATTAAGACGGTCAAAAGAAACACACGAAATGAACTTTAATAATCTGTTTCATCTAAAGCTGCTCAAGTATTACTGTTTCAATGTATAATCAGGATACCAAAAAAATTAGTATTGCTATGGGTTATTTTGCACTAAGCCTTGGAAATCCACAGTACTTGGTACTTCTAGTGCATTTCAGTTCTGACTCCCCATGCTTCAGGTGCTAAGTCGTCACCTGTGCCTGGTGGCAGCAGTAATAGGCAGCACAGTCTAGATGTCAGATAAAGGCTATGGAATTAAAAAAAAAAAAAAAGGTAGAGCAGGGTTACGGGGCGGGGAGAGCAGTGTGGGGGAGGGGTAGGATTCAGAGAACGGAGACCCCTAGATATTCTGAATCCAAGTCACCTGACCTTACTGAACCCCAATGTCCTCATGTACAAAATGGAGGCGTGATGCCTCCCTCCTATCTGGGAGTAAATGAGCACTCATTAAATGCTATTTTTGTCCCCACCCCTCCAGCTGTCCGTACCAGTGGCCGAGGCACAGGCTCCCAGTCTGAGTCACACCCCAACACCCCCAACACTTAATGGCCACAGAAGGCAGACTAGCTCCCGACCGCCCCCTCCCCCCACACTCTCTCCACTTTTATCGGTTTCTACCCCTTGCTACAGCAAGATACTTCATCTCTTTGGACCTCAGTTTCACTGTGGGATGGATGCTTAGAGCTCTTGAGAGAAAAAAGTACTGCAGACTTCTGGGGACCAAGCCACTGCTTAAGCTGGACACAGGCCAATGTCAAGGTAGATGGGGGCACCAGGTGCCAACCTCATGATACTGCAAAGGTGAATTCCCTCTTTGAGAACCAGTAGAAGGATTTCTGTCCACAAAAGGCATCCCGCTCACAAAAACCCCTCCCACCCAGGCCAAGAAGGCCAGGAAAAAGGCATAGGAACCACAGGAGTCACCCAGGAGCCCGAGCCAAGGGGTTGCCGTGGGAGAACTTCTAGATCACCTCTGTACACCCCACCTTCAGGGCAGGTGGGCCAGCGGGCCCACGAGCCCACGGGAAGTTCCAGGTTCAACCATTAGCCTCCTCCTGGGGGGCTCCGGGGCTCTGAGGAGGCCCTGGCAAGGCTGGAAGTGGGGGATGGGCGCAGGCCCAGAAGTGGCCCAGACAAAGGAGGCGGCAGGGTCTGGGCTTGGGATCCAGACGGCCCTCACCCCTCACCCCACCCCCAAGGCCTGGGAATTGGCAGGGCACCCTGGATGGTGACCCAGAAACCTGGCTGTCAGCAGCTCCTGCCTGGCGCTGCCCACACTGAGCCCCACTGCTTCCCGCAAGAGTCCGGCCCCGGGCAGCCGCCAGCAAGGCAAGCCTTTGGATTCTCTCTGCCCACCGGCTCCCTGCGCTACTCCAGAGACCCACCCCAGGCGCTCGCTCCAAGGTGGCGCACACCCTAGTCGCTGTATTTCCTGTCCTCCAGACCTCAAAGTGGGGAATGGGGAGGGGGTGTCCAAGCCCAGGTTCACCATCAGACTGCCACTGTCCACCAGGGCCAGTCAGGGATTCAAGGCCCAGAGGACCACCGACCCCAGGGTGGCTGGATTCCTAGAAAGTAAGAAAGGAAGACTAAGAACGGCGCCATTCAATTCTCAGTAAGAAGGAGGCCCGGGAGGACCTACGACCCCCAGGGCTTCAGGGAGTGGGAGAGAGGCCTGGCCGCTGTGGGTGAGCAGGGAGCAACGAGGTTTAAGCTGGCGGGACGGAGAGGTGAGGCGGGCAGGCCTGTCCCGGCCGCCATCTCCTAGCCAGATTCCAGACCAGCAGGCTTGCCCTGCTCCGCCCGCCTCCCTCCTCCTCCTCCGCCCTCCCGCCAGTGGCTACCTCCCCTCCCCCAGCCTGCTTCTCTCCCCTCCCCCCAGCTACCCACTTCCTCCGCCCCTCCCCCTGTCCCTTTGGCTCTCATTCATCCATCCATTCACCAAACTTGTGCGGAGCGCCAAGGCCCCCTTAGGCCCTGGTGCGAGGCTCGCGGGTGGGGAGAAGAACAAAACAAAGCCCTGGAGGCTTCCGACAAATCCCGGGCCTGGTGTTGGCTCCTCCCCTCACCCCCAGCCCACCTCCTCCTCAACCCAGGCCCCCGCCCTTCGACCTCCACCCTGCTCTCCTTTCTCTCTTCAGACTCCGGCTGGCCTGTGGGGCCGAGAGCCCCGCGCAGGCGTCCCACGTGCTACTGGGTTGGGCAGGCGGCAGTCCTCCCGCCCGGTCCCAGTATGGAGACCCCTGAGTCACCCTCTCAGTGCTAAGGGTCAGGGTGTCGTGGAAGGGACAGAGCACTGTGGGTCCCGGTTAGAGCAGCCGCGGAGGCAGAAGGACCCAGCGGGGACTCACGCGACCCCAGACATCGGGTAGGAGGGAGCCTCCCTGCGGCAAGTTGTGGAGGACGGTCACTCTTGAAGACTTCAGGGGTCCCTATCCCCTTCCCCAGCCCCAGCACTTAGTCTCATGCAGCTTGGAAAGTAGGTAAGGAATAGAGACAAGAGAAACCAGTTAAAGACCACAGGAAATTCTCCGGAACCCTCGGGGCCTGTTTCCAAAAGGGTGTGAGGTGGGTGGGAGCAGGTGACTAAACTACAGGCCCCGAGTCGAGTCCGAGTCTGCAAGTACTAGAGCTGGTTAACAAGAGACATGGACATCCAACCCCAGAGGGCACGTGGCCTGGAGGTAAACCCAGCCTAGGGCCTTAAGCCCGGCTCCAGAACACACCTCAGGCCCCCAAAGGACAGGGCCACAGGCCCGCAGTGGGAACACACCTCGGCCCCCAGGGGACAGGGCCACAGGGCCACAGTCACTGCCCTAACACCTCCTTCCACTGGAAGGGCTTACACGGACCACGCAGCTTGCAAGTGTGTGCGCTCTCAGCCGGTCCTGTGTGGGGCGCTGTACCCACAGAGCCCGTTGCCCTGGCCACTGTCAGGTAGCTCCTCAGACCCAAGGGAAACTCTTTTGTTCCAGGCAAAGCTTAAATCTTACACTCACCCAAAGCACACTCTGGAGAGCTGCCACCCCTGCCCAGCCACTGACAAGCAACCTGGCCGGTCCGCCCCAGCCCAAGGGCCAAGATGGTTGTCAGGTGGCTGCCAGCTCCTGATGACTAAACCTGAGACCAAGGGAAAAAACAATTTCCCCTGATTGCTGGCACGCTGGAAGATCTGAAGGTACGGCCTGCTAGCAATGAGTCTGTGTGCAGATCACGGGACAACGAAGCTACAGTGGTTTTAACTCAGTGAGATGACAAAAAAAAAAAATCCAAACAAAAAAACCCACCACCAAACAGGTGTTTTGTAAGGTGCAGAAGCCGTGTCTCGGGCTGGGCCACCCTGTCACTCCCATCATGATCTGCTGGGTCCCTTGCCCTTTTCTCTGCCTTGAGGTTTGGGGACAGATGTCCTATTCCCAACCTGATGCCCTGTGGCTTGGTGTTTATGATCACAGAAATCACTTTGGCTAATCATTCTTCATTCGATAACCTTTTGGGTTTTTTTAGGTTCGAACACTGCGAGGCCCCAGGGATAGCCCTGTGAACCCAACACCTCAAACTCCTCTGGCCTTCCAGTAGAGAGCGCTGGCCGGGAAACAAATCGGCCACTTGTACTGATAATAGTGAAGTACAAAGTCAGTTATACAGTATGGTAGAAATCGGTAAGTGTTACAGGGGGAGAACAGTGGTAACGTGGATGAATGACTACAGTGGGCAGACGTGCAGTTTTACTAGTGTGGGCAGTAATATTGAACAGAGACCTGAAGGCAGTGAGTGAGCGAGCCCTGAGGATCTTCAGGGGGGTTGGGGGTAGGAAGAACAAGTCAGGCAGCAGCAATGGCAAGTGCAAAGGCCCTGGGGTGAGCTCTTGCCTGACAGGTGGTGGGGGCATGGAGGAGGCTGGTGTGGTTGATGCAGGGCAGCAGGTAGGTGATGAGGTTAGGGGCAGGGCACCCTGCAGGGCCTTGTGGGCCTTTGTGAGGACCTCGGTTTTACTCTGAGATGGGAACCCCTCGAGGATTTTGAGCAGAGGTGGGATGGACCTTATGTTTTAGGTGGAAAGAGATTTAATACCAGGGATGAGGTGCTTCTAAAGCCATTGGAGGAACTGGGGAAGCCGGCTCCAGACTGGGCCTCCTGGGACAACGGAATACCCTCTGCTCTGATGGGGGCAGGAGGGATGGAATCAGAAGACCCCACCTGAGTAGCTGAGCTGTGATCCAGGGACAGGAGGCTGCTCGGCCCCTGTGCCTGCCTCTTGATCCCCATAAAGCTGATGACGGATACTGTGTGTGCTGCAGATATGCTGTGTGGGCCGGAGTCTCCATGGCCCACACAACAACATCTCCTTTCCTTGCTTCCTCCACACCTCACTCTTCTTTTGCTGGGACCTGACTCATATCCAAAACCACGTGGGGAGCGGTGCTGAATCTGCCACAGCCCCGAGCCCATCTCTGTATCAGATGCCCTGCCGCCTCACCTGCCCGCTTCTAGGGCTTCCCGGGATGCTCCACTCACACGCTGGGCCCCTGCCTGGTGCTCCTCATGCCCTCATTCCAGCAGGGACCACACTGGTGAAAGGATATTACCATGTACTCCCCCGCCCAAAGTACACCACCGACAGACGGGGAACGTAGCTACCTAGTTCAAGCCACAGCCCCAGTGCCTATCTGGGCGCCTGGAGGGAATCCATCTGGCCAGGCTGGGAGAAGGCAGCAGGCCCAGCTAGCCTGGGCACACACGCAAGCTGCTGAAACGCCCAGTTGTTTAGCCTCCCTGAGCCTCAGTTTTAACACCTGTATGATGGGGACAGTTGCATTCCTGACCCGGGGAACGTCGAGGGATCTGAGAACGCAGATGCATTTAGTATGTGCTCCTAAACATCCTTTTCCTCAGGTTTTCCTGAGCTTGGAGAGGAGCGGGGCTGTCCTGGGTTTCGGGCTTGAAGAAGGTCGACGACGTCCATGGTGTCCCGCAGCCATACCGCGTGGGTGGCTGGCTCAGGGCACGGGGGTGCCTGCCTCCTGGGCCTTCCAAACCGTTGGAGAGTTTTTCCCTCGAAAGTTGGAAGCCGAAGAGGCTCTCCTCCCTTTCTAGGCTTGCCAGGCCTCCTGGCAGCAGAGCTTGTGGTCAGCAGGGCCTGGAGACCTGATCCTGCCAGAAGACCAGATGTACTAGTAGCTGGGGGACTCTCCGGGAGACTGGTCACACACTCTGCGCCGGGGTGACCTATATGCGACTCCCGTGGGTCAATCCTGGTTGATAGGGTCCTGGGTCAATCCCGGTTAGAGTAGGCCTGGCCAGGTTTATGCCCACTGTCTGGTCGTAACTACCGACAGTGCCCCCCCCCCCAACCCGCCCCTGACTCTGAAGTGTCCCGCCTGTCTGTGACCGTCAGACCTGCATACCCTATGGTCCCAGAATTCCTTTCCTAGGAAGCTGCTTCGCAGAAATCTGCACATCACGTCACCGAAACCTATTCTGGAACACTCACAGCAGCACGCTTCATAATAGCCCCAAACCGGAGCCTAACCAAATGCCCTTCAACAGAACAGATGCATGCGCTGTGGCTCGTTCACACCACATAACCGTGCCGCAAGGATGAACATTCGGCAGCCATGTGCCACACGGATAAAACTCAGACGTGATGCTGAGCAACGGAAACGAACCCAGGAATACATAAGCCGTGACTCCACCCATACGTGGCACAGAAATGGTGAACCTAGGGGATGCTAGTGGGGACAGTGGTTACACGAGGGGAGCTGGAGATGGCTTTTTGATCCGGGTGCTGGCGACACAAGTGTTCTTCCTCTACGAAAACACATTTGAACTGGTAACAGGATTGCCCATTTTCTGGGCAATTTCTGGGTAGTTTCATCCGTAAAACGTTCCCTTTAAAAGGCATCCCGGTTTGGGCCATAGGTTACACAATGCCTGCTGCTCTTCTGGCCACTTCCTCCCATCTACCTTTCACGTTGGGCTGGACATGGAACATGACCAGACTTCATCCCTGTGACTTTCAGAAAACCCCGACTAATCCAAACACTCCATGGAGCCATTCACAATGGTCTTTCCCTCGACTCTTCTACGAGCTGTAGTTGACTCCGAAGCAAGAGATAAGCTGACAAACATGCTGACTGGAGAGATGCAGAGAGACGTGGAGCCCCAGGGGATGCTAAGGGGGCACCCCAGCCTACTACAGCCTCTGCATCGCCAAGCTTGTACTGGGAGACTGCCGGGCTCCCGCTGCGCCACTTAGCAAGGCAGCAGGAAGCAATGGCATCCATCAGGAAGAATCGCAGCAGCTCAGGAGAAAAGGAGCTTGCCCTTCAGCCGTCCTGAAACGTAAAGTTAACCCAAACCCCCCATTCCCTGGACATTCCCGTTGGGGTCCTGAAGTTCACTGGGTTGTCCTTGTGGAAACTGTATAACCCAACTCTGACAATAAGAGCATGCTTCCGGTCAGCTAGACCAGTTCCGCCATGACCGATTCCCCTGGGACTCCCCAGGCTTTGCCCAAGCAGGTTGATTCCCCAGGCCCAGAATAGATCTTTCCTCCTGCATGCTCCCCATGGCCCCTCACTTATCCAGATCCCATCAAGGCCAGCTCAAGGCCTGCTCCAGCGACTTCCCTGACTACCCCGAACTCCCATCCAGTCTCCCTCTGTAGCACCTATGGAGTCTCGGAGACTCCGTTTAAGGGCCTGACCCCCTAGTCTGCAATTTCAAGAGCACAGGGAACCTTACTTTGTTATACGCCAAGGCTTTGGACCAGTTCTTCCTAAACAGTAGGCCTTCAATAAATGCCAAATGAATGAACACACTCTGCCTGGTGGCATCTCCTGGATTGTTCCTCTGCTTTCTCTCAAGGGTTCTTGGTTCCAATTCCTCTAAATATGAAATTCACCAGGGCAAGGACGCTATCTTAACTAACTACTTACTGCAGGAGGAAAGAAAGGAAAGGAAGGGGATTCCGGGCATCTGTAATGCAGAAAGCAGGGAGGTGCGGGTCAGTGGGTAGTTCCGTGGAGTTCAAGGGTGTGGGTAATGCTTAAGAGTCACAAGCTACTTTATCTGTGCACACTTTACTTACACCTGCCTCCTTCCAGAGAGGGCTTGTGAGGCTTACAGAAACACACGTAATACAAGGTAAAAACAAACAAACAAACAAACAAACAAACCCCAAGTCGGTGAGAAAATCAGGACGAGGGGGAAAAGAAGAGTAGGAAAAATAAGATCAAGTCGTTTTGTTAGAAGTGGGCCAAAAAGTTGGCCAAGTTTTCCCACAGCCTCTCGAGGCAGAAGTCCTGTCTCCCTTCCCGGCCTCCCTCCGGGACCGCCACAGGCCAACAAGTCGCTAGCAGAAGGCAGAGGAGCCCCACGCTGGCTGCGTCCAGGGAAGGGGCCTACCCCAGGACCCTTCCCACGCCTCCCGGCCATCGGCCCCAGGCCTAGCGGCGCGGGCGGCCGTGGGGAGGGCCGAGTCTAGGGGCGCCGCGGTTCTGCGAGGGCTACCCCCGGGCCAGGCTTGCTGGCGGGGAACTGTGACCCGAGGGGAGTAGGGGAAGAACCGAAGGGCCATTCTTCCACTCAACGCTGCAAAGGTTCTCGAGCTCACTCGATGCCTCCAGCCAACTCATCTCGCGGCCTACTAAGCGCGCGATCGGCACGCAGGGTACAAAGATGGAGGGAGCAGCGCGCCTTCCACCCCGCTCCACCCCCACCCACCGGCTCTAGACAAAGGGGCAGGTCGCCCCTCCCCCAGCCTCTCCCTGGCTTTCCCCCTCCACCCTCCTCTCCCCTCCGGCCGCCCTTCGGTGACTTCCTCTCCCCTCCAGGGGCAGCCTGGGCACTTCGCAGGAACTGCCTTTCACCTGGGCGCGGGGCGGGGAGCCAGCGCGCGGAGGGAGGCCTCCCGGCCCACCCCCAGCCCCGGCCGGTCCCAGGCCCGCGCCCTCCTCTTTGAGCCCGCTCTAAGGGCCCCCAGCGCCTTCCCGCCCGGCCGTCCCCGCCCCCACCCGGCCGAGCACGTGCTGCCCCCGGCCCGGAGCGCCAGCCCGCCGCCCCGGGTGGGGGCTGGGCCCACTCCCGGCTCTACTCCCCACCCCCACCGGAAACATTCCTGAAACATTCCTGAAAGTAGGAGGCCCGGCCCCTCCGGTTCCCCACCCCGCCTCCACTCCGGACTCAGGGTTTTCCTGGCGTCCCCCCTCCATCGGCGGCTCGCCCCCTGAAGAGGGGGCTGGGCCGGGGCCTTGGCCGACCCGGGAGGAAGAAGGGGAGCAAAGAAAAACATGAGTCACAGCCGTGTGTCACTGGGCCGCATTGCATTTCCCTGCATCACGGGAGGTGTGGAAGGCCGCCTCGGGGACCAGGGGCGGGGAGGTGTGCCCGAGAAGGCCCCGGGCCCGGCCTGCAGGGCGCGCCGCTGACAGCTCCCTTTCTTCTCCCACCGCCCTCCCCGCCATCTTTTCACTTTGGCTTCCTTCTCAAGCGTGCAACAAGTCTTTGTTGCGCCGGGCGGGCCAGGCGTGGCGGGTAAGGCTTGCGTAGACCCAGTCCCTGCCCTCAAAGTGCTTCCAGGCGACCGCGGGCTCACGCTTTCTTATTTTCCTTTAAAGTCACAGCGGGGAGGAGCCAGGGCGCAAAGTGGAAACGCACGGCTCCAAAACCTCGTCCAGGTCACCTAAAGGAACGAAGCCTCCCTCAGGTTTACCTGCAAACGAGCCAATCGTGTGTTTCCTTTGGAGGATGCACCTTGACCACGGCTCACTCGCGGCCATTAATAAACGAAAAGTCGGGATTTCACAAGTTTCACGTTTGAATTTCCCAAGACTTGAATTTCGCCCGGCAGCCACACGCAGGTTGGCACCGAAATGCACATGCTGACACCTGTCCGCCCAGGGGAAATCTATGAGCCGTGTGTCTGGGCGCAGGGGGCGGCGGGTAGGCCGCGGAATCCTCTCACCGGCGCGTTTCTCTCCACCCCCTCCCGCCCGCGCGGACCCCGCAGGCACGAAACGCCCGCCCACGACCAACGCGCCCCGCGGGCGCCAGGCCCACACGCCCGGAAGGCCCCTAGAGGTGACTCTCCCGGGGACCCCCGTTTCTGGCTGTAAGGGAGCCCTCCCTCAGCGAAAATCTTCTTGGTGATCCCTCTGTGCACCTTCCCGTGTCTCCCGGCCCAGGACAGTGAGGAGTGGGCCGTCGCCTCGGATTCCCAACCCAGGCCTCCCGCGCGCCCGCCCCCAGGCACCCGGCACCGCACGCCCCTCCCCGTAGTCAGCACCCACCCGCGCGGCGGCGGCGGCTGGCGGGCGGCCGCCCTTTTAAATCCCCGGGCTCATTTGCATGGCCCCGCCCCCCACAGTGACACGGCTGGCGCGGGCGGGCCCGTCCCCCCTGCCCCTGGGTCGCTCTTTTTAAGCTCCCCTGAGCCGGGGCTGCGCTCCTCTAATTGGGACTCCGAGCCCGGGCTATTTCTGGCGCTGGCGCGGCTCCAAGAAGGCGTGAGTTCGCGGCCCCTCCGGTGGCTTCTTTTTTTTATATCTATCATTTAATTAAATTATTTATTTATTAAGGCCGCGCACGGGCCGTGCCTAGCTTCCTGCCCCTCGCCATCCTTCGGGGGAGGGTGAATATTTTTGTCCCCCCGCCTGGATGTGACAGATAAATACCCCGTGGGGGCCTGGGCGGCGAGCACGCGGCGGCGGCGGTCTCTGAGCGCCTCTGCTCTCTCTCCCGGTTTCAGATCCGCATTTGCTACCAGCGGCGGCGGCGGCGGAGCCAGGCCGGTCCTCAGCGCCCAGCACCGTCGCTCCCGGCAGCCCGGAGCGCGCACCGCAGGCCGGCGGCCGAGCTCGCGGTGAGTCGTCCCCGGGGCCCGCGGCGGCGGCGGCGGAGGGGGGCGCCCGCGCCCCCGCCTGCACGCCGCCCCTCCTGCAAGCCGCCCAGGGCTGCAGCGCGCGCCTCCGGCTTTATTCCCAGGCCGGGGCTGCGCGAGCCGCCGGCGGGGGAGGGCCGCGCGGCGCGGGGGCGGGCGGCGGGGCCCGGCGGCTCGGGGAGGGCGCCCGCACCCCTTCCCCCGCGCCGCGGGCGCCCTGCGGGGGGCGGGGACCCGGGAAAGGCGCGCGGTGGGGGAGGGGGCGCGCGGCTGCGGCGAGCGCGAGTTGTGCACCCGGCGGAGCCCGGTGCACCTCGCGCGGCCGCCGCTCCCGCCGGAGCCAGAGCCTGAGCCGGGGCCCGGGGTGTGGGGGGCGGGGAGAGGAACAGGCTGCGGCGCAGCGGGCGGGCGGGGGGCCGGGTGCCCCCCGCAGCCTGGGGAAGTTCTGGAAGTGAGGGGGATGGGCAGGAACCCCGCAATTCGGCCCCGTTCGGGCTCGGCCTTTCTCCTGGTGCCCCCTCCCCCCCCACGCAGATGAGGCCGAGTCGCCGGCCTGGGTTTGGGGCTTCACCTGGACCCCACCTCTGGCCCGGCCCGCGCCTCTTCAGCCCCCAGGGCCGGGCCTGCCCTCCGCCCCCACAAACAGGTTTCTCTGCTTTGCAGGGCTCTGTTGGAACTAGTCCCTTTGACTCCCCGTTTCAATTTTTTTTTTTTTTCTGGGGCTTTATTTTGCGGGGAGGGCGCGGAGGGAGGTGGCTTTCTTCCTCTACCCCGCGCCCGCGCGCGCCAGGTTTCCTGCCCCAAGGCGGGCTTGGGTGCCCCCTCTGGCAGGAAGTGGGGCCGGGTGCACCCGCGTGGCGGTGCATGCGGTCGGGGTGCACCAGTTTCCCGCGCCTGCAAGAGCAGCCTGTGCCCCTCCCCCCGCGCGCTCTGGCCCCTAGTCCCTCCGGCCGACCTGCAACGGCCCGGCGCAGACACTTGCAGAGTCACCCTGGAGCCCGGGCCGGAGCAGGGGGCGACAGGGACTTAATCGGTCTCCGGGCGGGTAAGGAAAGTGGCGGGCTAGAGGGGTCGCCAGGAACCTACTCCGTCCTGCTCGCCTACTTGCTGTGTGACCTTGGGCAACTCATCAGGCCTCTCTGGGCTACTTTTTTCCCGGAAAACAAGGGAGCGCCGTGAGGATTTCCTAAGGGGCGTTCTTGTAGATTCCCTGAGCATTTGTGGAATACACACTGCGTGCTCTGTGTGTAGGGGGGACAAGCTTGAGGCCCTGAAGGGCTTATTACAGACTGAAGGATTGAGGTCGGGCCCTAAACATGGCTTCGCGTAGCCAGGCCTCTGATTTTCAGAAACAGGTGGAAGAGACAAGCATTTGTTGGTCTCACCAGAGAGGGCCTCAGGCCTTCATTCAGTTCCTGGAGGCCTGGATAGGGGGGGTTAGAGAGTGGATTAAAGGGTCCCCAGTAGCGAGAAGTGGGGGGAAAGCACCAGATGATGCAAGAACTTCCCCAGAGACCCACCAGGATTCCCAGGCCTGCTTGGGCCCGGGCTTCCTGGGATTAGGGGCTGGCTTGGCCCAACTGGAACCCCCTCTGTGAGGGGGCCTTCAGCAGACCTCATGTGAGGTCAGCACTCATTTAGGCTGATTAATTTTGATGTTTAGTTTGAAGGGAAACCTGTGGTGTAATATAAGATTCTAATCACTGCCTGTAATTACAGAGCAGGCCAAGCCACTAATGACGGAGCAGGATAAATCACCAACCACCTTGTTTAAAAGGGTCTTCAAGTCTGAAATATTATAAAATAGAATAATTACCAGACGAAGTCTCGCCGTCTGGAGAATCTTGATGTTTGGGGATGGGGGCCTCCGGCTCTCAAAAGTCCCAAGTTTGCAGGAAAAAAAACTTTTTTTCCCTCTCATCGAGTTAAAATTGGAAATTGTCTGAAAAGGAGGAAGAAAAGTCATTTTCAAATGTTCTAGTTTTTGCTTGGAGCAAGGTTTGATCTTGCATCATCAGTCTCGAGAGGCGGTTGGGGTAGATGTCTTACCGTTACCCCCATGTTACAGAGGGAAGGTCTTTTAGAAATGAGGCAGCTTGGGCCCACCCTTTGTCAAGTGCCACCAAAGACTGGTTACCAGGGAGGTGTAGAGCCATAGGTCTCTCAGGTTGCGCATCTCCATAGCTGGGAAGACAGATGGGGTGGGGCACCCTCACTGCCTTAAGCTTCTGGAAGAGGCTCCCAAATAAAGGGGGCAGATGTTCCTAGCAGTGGAGGTTTTAGGTAAACTCAAAATTGGCGGGGCTGAAGAATCCCAAAATGGCCTATAAGAAGAGGGAAGATGCTAGAAAAGAACGAAGGAGCTTTGGAGGAGTAGCCCTGCCCAGGCTGGGGTGGAGGGCGGTGCGTCGGGGAGGGCACCTAGCATCTGTTGGAAGGATCCATCTCAGTGGAGAATTCCTGCCCCTCCTGAAAGCAGGCATCAAAGGAGAGGATCTCATTTGACTCCAGGTGGACGGGGTAGAAGAGGAGCTCCACGTTTCAGCTTTGGGTTTCTTTTCCTCTCCCATGCAGCTTCCTCCTTTCCAAATTGTACCTGACCTTGAGTCCCCAAGGCTTTACCCAGGGAGAGAGCAGAGAGAACTAACTGGCGGGACGGGCACCATCCCTGGCCTGGCGATTGGTATAGGGTCAAGGTTGGCCCTGGTAGTGCCTGGTCCTGAGGCTTGGGCTGAGCAGTACTCTGCGCCAGGCGGGCTGGGGACTGATGCCCATGGCTGCCAGATGGATGCCCGAGGCTTATTCTCTCTGCTTACCTTTCCTCCCTTGTTGTCTGAGCCACTCAGGCTTAGTTTCCTCTTAAGAAATAGGGCAGCTGGCTAGAGGGGGGACCCCGGGCCGTGTGAGGCTTCTTGCTCTCGCCCCCCACCTCATCCACACCTTTGCCCTGGTGACCTCACCCACATCTTGGGCCTGGGCCCTGTGGGGGTGGCAGAACAACAAAGCGCCCTTCTGAGCAAGAGATAAGGAGCTGATTAGAGCCAACGGCTCGACCCCACCCCTGCGCCGGGGCTGGGCAGACCCTCCACCCCCACCAGCCGAGCAGGGTGGGGATCCTGGGTCCCTGGGAGCAGGCACATCAGCACAGGCCACCTTGAGGGTGGGAGTGGTAAGGGGGGGGTCGGATAGGAGGCGGCCGAAGCAAGGTGTTGTGTTTGAAATGACTTTCCCTACTCCATAGCATCCCAGCCATCGCTCCTCCACCTGCTCCGGAGAGAAGGGAAGATGAGCGAGTCGAGCTCGAAGTCCAGCCAGCCCTTGGCCTCCAAGCAGGAAAAGGACGGCACTGAGAAGCGGGGTCGGGGCAGGCCGCGCAAGCAGCCTCCGGTGAGTCCCGGGACGGCGCTGGTAGGGAGTCAGGTGGGTGTCCGAACCTTTGCCTCGGTTTACCCCCTCTGGGCTAGGGAGGTGCCAGGTGTCTCGGCAAGTGACAACTGGACCGGAGGGGTGCAGGATCCTCTCTTGGGGTGCGTCTCGCACACAAGCACCCAGCGCACGCCCACCGTGGTCCGTTCCTGAGGCCCCAGGAGAGAAGTGGGGGCTGAGGAATCTTGCTGGACGATCCGGCCAGAAGCGACTGTGGTCAGACTCTGGTGGACTACCCACACTTGACTTCCAGTCTGTCATGGACCCGCGCATTTATAAAACACGGAAACGATGAGTTACGTGTGTGTAGAAGTTCCCCATTTCCAGTCCCGAGATTCCTTGCACGTACTAGTCTGTCAGTTAACCGTGAAAGTTTATAAACACCTCCACTGTCGATTTCTGTATGTCCTTGGTGCAGGCCTGTACCAGAAACCTCCTGGGCCACCACCTATCCATGGGCCTCCCTTCGAGTGGCCCTGGGCCAGGCTCGGGCTCTGTAAAAGGGAAACTGAAGCCTGAGAACTTAAAGCTATAGGGGAGGTGGTGAGAGAGTGACCCTCGACCCCAGTGCTGTCCCTTGCTGAGGTCTCCTGGGGTTAGAGAGCCAGCCTGGCCTTGTGGGGGGCACCGTAGGGAGCACGGCCGGTCAGGCTGTGGGGGACCCCTGTCCTGCGAGGGGGGAAGATTTTGGATTCTCTCAGAGGTGTAGTAGCTGGTGAGGCCAGGGAAGAGGAAAGGGATTAGGGGCAACCCCTACCCTGTGCACAGTGGGTCCCGGGTTTCCGCACCTGTAGGTTGGAGAGCGCCATCTATAGGGGACATGACGAGCGTGGGGAGTCGGTGGTGACATTGACCTGCCGCCACAATGTGCGAGAGGGGAAAGGCCAGACTGATTCCTTTGGTCTCCACCTCGATCCTGTTAGCTGGGCTCCACGGGGGGGTATCCAAGAAGGGGTGTTGGGTCACTGGACCGTAGTTCTAAACAGCCTCTGGGCAGCCACCCCGAAACCGTTTTTATTCTGTCAGGCTTACTAAGATGTCAGCGGCAACCGTGGCCGGGATCTCTGGGTTTCTGACATGCGGGCAGTAATTCCTTCTCCTGGAAGTTCCCTCCACTGGGGTGTGGGGGGGGGGCATCCTTTCCCCTCTTGACTCCCCCACAGTCTCCAGCATATATCATCTGAGGGGGTAGTCTTGGCCCACCGCTAGGCGGTTCCACATCCTTCCTTTACTTTCTACAACGCCCTGTGAGGTGAGTCTTGTCACCATTTACTGTCAAGGAATCCGAGGCCCAAGCATTCTGTGTTTTGTTCCGAGAGCTTAGAGCTGTTTCGACGGCAGAGCTGCCTGACCGTATCTTTCTGCCCCGGTGACACCTTTCCCTTTTTGGCTTCTTGTCATTTTGCTGTCACAGGGATGCATGGGAGGGGCTTTGCAAAAGACGGTCAAGGTGAGAACCTGTGTCATGAGGGCTTGCCTGCCCTGGTGCCTGTGGATTTCTGGGTCGGGGTGATGGCTTGCCGATTCAGCCTCGCTGGGGTCAGGGGAGAGAGCTGTGTCTTCGGAAAGGGGTGGGACAGGTGGCATCTGATGACCCCATCTGTCTCTGCAGAAGGAACCCAGCGAAGTGCCAACACCGAAGAGACCTCGGGGCCGACCAAAGGGGAGCAAAAACAAGGGTGCTGCCAAGACCCGGGTGAGGACAAAGGGGGGAAGGGGGAGGCCCCCCTCCCCAGGGCCACAGCTGGGGGGCTCACTGGGGGGGACCAGACCCCGCCCCCTCTTCCCTGGCATATGGGCATCGTTGAGTCTCTGCAAATTGGGGGAAGCAGGGTGATTGGGTCTTCCTTCTGGGGACTTGGTCCTGCCCAGGACAAAGGGGAAGTCAGGTCAGAAGTCCTGCGGCTGCGGCTTCCTTGTCTGTAGAAGGAACAGCTGCACCAGTCCCTGGGCCGAGAGTGGTTCCTTCCATTCCGGGGTTCCCAGGGTCCCAAGGGAGCGGGGATAAGCAGGGAAGGCCGGATTCACAGGGGCATCAGCCTCTTGGGGAAGTTGTTTTGTTTTTTATTTTATTTTTTCTGAGACACGACTCATATCCTCTGAGTCATGGGTGGAGGAGGGAGTGGGGGGCGTGTGTGTGTATTGGGGGGGGGCAGCGTGGCTGGCCAGTCATCACCAGCTGGACTCGGGTGGGCCTGCCGGGGTGACAGTCCTGGCTGCCCTGAGCAGCGGTAGGTAGTTCCGCCCCTCCCAGCTCTCCCTCACCGTCGGGGCCCTGGCCATCGGGGGAGTGCCGTCCAGGACAGTTTTGACTTAGTGGCTCTTTTCTCGGACCATCTAGAAAACCACCACAACTCCAGGGAGGAAACCAAGGGGCAGACCCAAAAAACTGGTAGGCCAAGGGGCGGCGGCAGTGGTTCGGTTTCTCTGGGGAGGGCGGGGAGGGTGGGTGATGCTGCTCCTGGGTGCTCACCGTGGAAAGGTAGTCACCTGAGCCAGGCACGCTAGGGCAGCCTCACTCAGCCAGGCCTAGGGAGGGAAAGGGATTCTGGGTCCTGGCACCCAGCCCAGGGCTGTTAAAGGGCTGTGGCCATAGAAGTAACGGGTCCCAGGTACAAACCAGCCTAGACCCCTGCCTTGCCCTGCCCTGCCCTGCCCTGGTGGGGGGCTGCCTCTCCTACAGACTCAACTGCTAGGGGGAACTTGGAGGCCATCTAGCCCCTCCCCACCCCCCACTAATAGAAATGAGGAAAGGATGCCACCTGGGCATAGGGTGACATTTGTCCTCACGTATCCATTTCGGAGTCCCCCCAAAAAGCTAGAAACGGAGGGAGGTGGGCGGAGTCAGGAGGCTGCCTGTGGGGCCTACGCTGGAGTTTAGGGCCACCCCAGCCTTGTTCCTCCTGGCTGTTTTCTACCCCAAACCTGCTCCCTGAACTCCCCGAGGCCTTCATTCCTCGAGCTGAGCCACCACCAGGGTGAGGAGGGGGGTCGGGGGTGCTGGCTGGGCCCCAGGAGTGAGTAACAGGAAACAAGTTGTTTTGGAGTCTGTGCCTGGCACGGGGGCTGCAGGCCCGTGCGGTGTCCCGACATTCCCGCCCAGTGAGTGAGCCCGGCGGCACACACTTCCCCTTCCTCCCCGCCCTGGCCTGGGGTCAGTCAGCGGCCCAGCTCCACAGCCCAGCAGCTGCCCCTGCGGGCCAAGGCCACCTGGTTCCCCTGCGCTTGCACCCAGCAGGGGGGGCTCGCGCACCCTGCAGCCACCCTTTCCCCGGCCCTCTCCCTGGCCACCTCTCCCTTCCCCTCCCACAGAAAGCCAGCTACTTCCTCACTTCCCGGGTCCGTGCTGCACCGAGCAGTGCGGGCCCCCCCCGCTGCACCCACCCTGGGCCCCAGGTCCAAGGGGGGCCGGCTCCGTGTGAGAGCAGTGCGTGTGTGGGTTTTTTCCCTCCCTTTAAATTCTTCCTTTTTTATGAATGAAACTGGGCCGTGGAGGTTGCTGAGTCACTCACACACTCAGCCCTGACTCATCTCCCTTCTGGAGAGCCAGGGAGCATGGAGAGGGGTGGGGGCAATCTTGGCCTGCACCCCTTCCCCCTGGTCCCCCGGGAGTGGAGGGGGGCAGGCCTGGCACTCCTGCTGACTGGCCTGCCCACCGCGCAGGAGAAGGAGGAAGAAGAGGGCATCTCGCAGGAGTCCTCCGAGGAGGAGCAGTGACCGCGCCGCGCCGCCCGCTCCTGCACCGAGGAGCAGTTTCCTTCTGGGACTGGACAGCTCCGCTCCGCTCCCACCGCCCCCGCCCCTTCCCCCAGGCCCACGCGTCACTGCCACCCACCTGCGCCCTCGCCACCACACTACACAGCACACCAGCCGCTGCGGGGCCCCGAGGCCCAAGTGGGCAATGGTTTCCTTTGGTCTCGGCTGCCAGCGACCCCTCCCCCACGCGCACACTTGCCCCTCCAGACAAAGCCGGTGTCTCACCTCGCCGCACCCTGCCCCTGCTGCGTCCCCATACTCGGCGGTGGGGACGTTGCTGACTGGGCTCTTGGTTTGGGGGTCCCTTATGCTTCCCCACTCCCCCCTCCGGCTTCCCGCCAAGGGGTCTGGGAGGGCTCCCCTGGCCTTAAAAGGGGCCCGGGCCCCGCCTCGTTCTGATCTGCCCCACTCCACTGCACTGGCAGCAGGTATGGCCTGCGGGGAGGGACACTGGGCCCCAGGTGCGGCTCACACCCGCCTTTCTTCCTTCCCACCCTGCCTAGTCCTTGCTCTGGGTCGGACAGCCCCGTCCGGGGCCCTGGAAGGCAGGCAGGAGGGGTCTGAGTCCCCTATCCTCCCCGGCTGGGCTCCAGCCCGCTCACCCCCACCCCGGAATCCATTGCAGTGGGGGCAGTTCGGTCACCCTTTATCCAGGAGGCCCGGGTTCCCTGTGGCAGTCACCTAAGGTGGGCTGGAGCCGCTGCCTGACCCCATCCGCTTCCGCCCTAGGCCTCAGTTTCCCCTTCCCTCACACGGGGCACTAATAACAAGGAGCTAGCCTTGCCCACTCCCACCCTTCTGCTCCTCCCCACCCCCCAAGGTTCTGGTTCCATCTTTCCTCTGTTCACAAACTACCTCTGGACAGTTGTGTTGTTTTTGTTCAATGTTTCCATTCTTAGACATCCGTCATTGCTGCTGCGACCAGCGCCAAATGTTCATCCTCATTGCCTCCTCCTGCTCTGCCCACACCCTCCTCCTCCAAGATGCTCTTAGGGGAAGGGGCCTGGGGCAGAGCAGGCTGGGTTACCGACCACCCCAGTCCCAGGGAAGGTGGGGCCCTGCCCCTAGGATGCTGCAGCAGAGTGAGGAGGGGGGGGGCCTGTATTGACCGGCAAGGGTGTAGGGGCCACCTTCTCCCCCTGTTCTGCCGGGGAGGAGGTAGCCATTATTTGTCCCAGCCTGGGGCCCCCCCATCTGGTTTCCTATTTGCAGTTACTTGAATAAAAAAAATATCCTTTTCTGGACTGGAGTCTTTTCTTTGGTGGTAGGTACCTGGGGTAGGAAGGCTGGAAACCAAACATCTAGTTGGTGGGGGGTGGCTTTCAAGGTGCTCTCCAGGCTGGGGGTGGGGGGAGGGCGGACAAGCCTTAGCTCTGGGGAAGGTAACTCCAGCCTCTCTTGAAGAAACCAGCCACACCCCTAGCCACAAAACATCTTTATTTACAAAATATATATACTGAATACTATACATTAAGCCCTGTCACCATGGAAACCAATCCAAAGCCAAGCTGGGGAGGGCTCGGAGGAGGGTGGTGCCCACGAAACCCTCCCACCACCCTTCCACCCCAGAAGGAAAAACCTGTATTAGCCCCGTGGGTGTGGATGGTAGGCTCAGCCCACAAAGCACTGAAGGCCTGGGGGGAGGTGCTACTGGGGACGGATGGGAGGAAAGGAGCCCTGGTACCCAGCAGGGGGAGCTGGGTGAGTACACGTGGGGAGGGAAGCAACGGGCCCCGGGCACTGCCAAGACCCCATGGTTCTGGAGATCGGGGTGGGGGGCGGGGGTGGGCGGGGGCGGGGCAGGTTAGGTCTTGACATCAAGCAAGGGCATCCGCTTGTGCTGGTAGCCGCTCTGCCAGCCATGTACCACCTGTGAGGGAACAGCACATGCCACCACACAACCTTGGAGCCCCACCCCCACCCCCGGCGGTGGCCCCAAGTCGGGGACAGCTGAGGGCAGAAGCGGGCTCCTGTTTCGGGGGAGCCTGGAGGAGAAGACCGCGGACAGACCGCTGCTGATTCCTCTAGCCCCGAGTGCTCACCTTGGGGTCTCCCACATCGGACAGCAGCTCCTGCTCAGCCTCATGCAGTTCCTCGGCGGGGTCGTAGCTGTACATGGGGAGCAGGTGATGGCGAAGCCGGTCCACTCTGGGGAGCAGGGGAGGGGGCTCAGCCCAGGGGGGTGCCCACTCCCTTCAAACCCCTGACTGTCCAAGGCCGGGGCACTTGCAAGGGGGTACCATTAGGGGCACACAAGGGCTCTAAGGATGCAGGCGCGATGCTACAAGGGGCCCCTCTCCGGTGGGAAAGCCGCATGTGGGCAGGAAAACCTGCCAGTGGGGTGTAGGAGATTTCAGACTTGTATAACCGTTGCCCAGGGGCATCTTAACATGGATGTACAGAACCCAGATCCCAAGGGACAAAACTGACGCAGAAGGCAGGGCAGGTAACACGGGGCAGGGACACTCACCGCTTTTTCTTCTGGACATACATTACCTGTAACAGAGACACAGCACTGTGGAGGCTGCAGAGCGAGCCCAGGATGGCCCACAAGTGAGAGAGACCCACCTCTACCCCTCCACTCCCCAAACGGCTGGACAGCTGAGAAGGTGTGTGCGGGCTGGATTGGGCCCACCCAGTGCGGTGAGTGCATGCGGGGGCTCCTTACCACAGCCACCACCACCCCGACCAGGGTGATGAGGAAGAAAGGCCCCAACACATAGCCCACCATGGAGTCGCTGTTGGCCTGAGGGACATAGGGCACTGTAGTGTTACTCATGACATCGGCAGCCGGAGGGCTGGGTGGTCAGCATGGGCAGTAGTGCCTCGGGAGGGCGCCTCCACTGGGCTCCCTGGGGAGGAGGAAGGGAGGTTATCAATTTCAAGCTCTGGATCCCTTCCCGAGAGCTGTGAGGTATCACAACTTAGGGCAGGCCCTGGGGGACAAAGGATCGTCAGGCCAATGTGCTGGGTTTAACCCTCCAGTGACTCTCGGCAAACCCTGGGTTTGGAGGGCACCCAGGGGAGGTCCAGAGTCCTACTCAGCTCCTACTCCCAGATCAGGGTGTGGCCCAGCTCAGGTGCTGGCCAAACATTTGCACATCTCGACTGGGCAAAGCTTCGACACAGGCTCCCAGCTCCTGCTCGCACCTCCTGGGACGCTGGGCTGCCAGCATCTATCCAGTGGAGCACAAAGGGGAGATCTGGCGAAAATATGAGGGTCCTGCACTGCGGCCCGGGGGTGAGGGAGGAGCATTTGAAGGAGGCAGCCTCAGTCCTGGTCCAATCCCCACCTTTTAGGCTACAGGCCCTCCCCAGGCCCTCCCTGTCCCCGGTGTTTCTGCACACACACAGCCTGGAGAGCCTCTCTCCACACTGGTCTCATGTGCCAGGGTGGACACAAGTGGGCAGGGCTGGATTGTATCTGCGAGGTGATGTCACCTCCCTCTGGTTCCCACCCAGGGCTCCGCCCAGGTCCCTCCCCTCTTAGCGGGGGCTGACAAGCGGGAGGTGACAGGGTCAGCTCCCATCAACAGATGCAAGGAGACTGTCCATGGGCTCCTGCACGCAGACCCCAACGTCCCTAACCCCGCTTCGCCTGGTCTCCATCGGAGGGCAAGGTATGAACTACTTGTCCCGGTGTCCGTCAGGGCACCAAGCTTGCCCAGTCGCAGGCACACCGTCCCACGGTCGAGGGGACATGGCCGAGGTGGGGCGAGTGACAGGCCGCTCCTAGGATGCGGACCAGCATAGGCGAGTGGGAGGTAGTCCCCGCTGCGCTGGGCGGCTCAGGCCGGAGGAGGGAGGGAGGTGTGGGGAGCGGCGCGCAGAGGGGCCCGGGAATCCCAGAATCCCTGCACTCCGAGGCGCGGGCCCGTCCGGGCGCTCTGCAGCCCATCCAACCCGTTCGTGCCTTACCTCCCGCCGCTGTAGCCCGGACAGGAACGCCCTCGGTTGGCTCTCAGGCCCCGGAAGAGCCGGCAGGCGCGTGATCAAAGGACCCGGGGAAATGGGCGGGGCCTCAGTACAGGGGCGCAGCCAATCCAGTGGCCGAAGGCGGACGGCCCGGAGACCGCTGGAGCGGCCAATCCCGAGGTGGGGGGTGCGCGGTGCGAAGGCGGGGACGGCCCAGGTTGCAGAGTCCACCCCACGGCAGCAGGGGGCAGCCGAGCGCTGCGCAGAAGGGGGGAGGAGAGTGAGCGGGGAGGGGCGGGGCCGGGGCTGCTTCCCGGCGTCCCCCGGGGCGGGACACCCGCGGAGCGCCGCGCCGGGGAGCTCAGGTGACTGGGAAAGGTGTGGCGTCCGGCTGGCTCATCCTTCTGGGTGGAGTTCAGGTGTAGGGCCGAGCCACGCCCTAACGTTTGGCCGAGGCGTGCGGCGACTTCTCTTCCCCGCCGGACCCTGCCCCGGGCCCACCGGGACTCCATTAATGTTCATTTCGCCTTCCAAGCCTCCTAGTTCCTAGTGGTCCCCTGGGCCGGGTTCAGAGAATAGATAGAGTGACAGCCCCGGGTTAGGTCCTGCCCGGCCGTGGGACCTGGGCCCACTTACCCATCCACCCGTCTCTGCGCCTCAGTCTTAACGTCCGTAAAACAGGCTGAGGTGCAGATTAAGCGAGGAATTCCGTGCCCTGTTAAAAGCCCCGTTAACCTTTTTGTGGGTTTCAGGGGCACAGGTGGAGCTGGGCGGTGCGGTTCCCCCGGGGCACAAGCAATTTGCGAAACAGGTAAATTTGAAAGCTTTCGTGGTCTGTTAGTTGAAATGCCACACATTGGACAAACGTGAATAAGGTGGATAGATTTTACCAATGTCAGTATCCTGGCTGTGACATTCCACTATCGTTTTGCAAGAGTTTGCATTGGCGGGAGCTTGGCAAAGCTATGAGGGGTCTCAGTTTCTTACAACTGCATGTGAATCTGCAATGACCTCAGGTAGCTGTGTGTAGTTTTGAACCAGACTCCTCAGCCCCAATCACACATGATTCGGAAAACTCGAGACGGGCACGTGATGGAAGCCAGCCAAGAATGCAAGAGTTGTGGGAGCTGAACCAGGAGGAGGCCCTCTAGGGTCCTTGGGTGCTGCTGGAGTTCTACGGATAAACGGAACCGGCTTATTCTTGCCAGAGATGGCCAGTGGCATGGACGTGGTTGAGCCACTTGGTCTGGTCTGGCCTGTTTCCTCCGGCCCTTCCAGAGGAGGTTGGATCAGGGCAGGTCCATGCAGAGATGACCCAACCCAGAACCAGATGACAGTTGAGAACTCTGGCCTCTTGCCTTCAGACAGCATCGTCTGACTGGTGGGAAATCAGAGATGAACGGAAAGGAGTGACAGAAATGCCCAGGTACGGAAGGCTCCGGGCGGACTCCTTGGGGTTTCTCAGGCTTTTGAGTCTGAAGAGGAAGGAGACCACCCATCCCAGGCTTCCACTGGAGCTGAGGGCAGACGGAGGCGGCCACCTCCCCCGGGGCAGGCTTGCCTACTATGGATATATTTTTAATGTTTATTTATTTTAAGAGAGCTGCACCTGCTGCATGCAAGCAGGGGAGGGGCAGAGAGAAAGGGAGAGAGAGGATCCCAAGCAGGCTCCGTGCAGTCAGTGCAGAGCCCGACATGGGGCTCAGTCCCACGAACTGTGAGATCACGACCTGAGCCAAAATCAAGAGTCCGAGGCTTAACCGCCTGAGCCACCCAGGCGCCCGTGGGCTCGCCTCCTCTTGCAAGGTTAGGATCAAGTAATGGGGTTTAGAACCCAGACCCCTTTGGCTGCTCACATACCCAACTTTTGCCCTCATCCTCACAGCTTCTGACTTGAGGGTCTTCCAGGGGTGGGCTTAGCGGTCAGCTGGCTAAGCCAGGATGTAGGGTCTCGGTGTCAGAAGCTCTGCACGCTTCCCTTACTGCCAGGGGACAACACCATTCTGAGCTACACAGGGCAGGTGGAGCGACCCCAATTTACAAACAAGGAAGCTGAAACCCTGTGCAGTGTGGTGACTTCCCAAGGCCCCTGGTGTGATCAGCAAGGGTGAAGCAGCATGGAATGACAGGTGGGCCCCTCTTCCCGGGTAGCTTTGTAACAGCAGCTTCTCCACGTCTGTATTTGAGGCCTGATTTGTTCCAGTGATAAGGCTCTAGATCCCGTGCGGGTACCCCCAAGCCTAGCCAGGGAATACTCCAGGCCTCTCTGCCCTCTTCATGCTGCTGCTACCTCAGGAAGAGGAAAGAGAGGGCAGGGCTGAGGCTGCACTGTGCCACCCTGGTCAGGTTTTGACTGTGCCCTTACCCGTGTCACTACGGTGAGTGCCTGGGCTTATGTATCCATTCCCACGAATGCCTTGCTCATCCTTGTGTCCGCCTACTCTGGACCCACCTCACAAGTCATAAAAGCAACCTTTGAAAAGAGCAAGCTGTTGACAGGTAACATCAATTCATTCCAGAACAAAACTCAAAGAAGATTTATAGGGCTGCAAAACTACCCAGCCCCCAAGAAGGTAACATTCATACTGTGTGGCATCCAGTTAAAAAATGGATCCAGGGGGACATGGGTGGCTCAGTCTGTTAAGCATCCGACTTCAGCTCAGGTCATGATCTCGTAGTTCGTGAGTTCAAGCCCCATGGCGGGCTCTCTGCTGTCAGCACAGAGCCTGCTTCAGATCCTCTGTCCCAATGCTCTCTGCCCCTCCCTGTGCGTGTGCTCTCTCTCTCTCAAAACTAAGTAAATATTTTTTAAAATTGGATTCATAAAGGGGGGCCTGAGTGGCTCAGTTGGTTAAGAGTCCAACTCTTCGTTTTGGCTCAGGTCATGATCTCATGGTTTTGTGGGTTCAAGCCCCGTTTGGGATTCTCTCTCTCCCTCTTTCTCTGCCCCTCCCCCAGTGTCTTTGTCTCTCTCAAAATAAATAAACTTCAATAAATGAATGAATAAAAATGGATCCATAAATACTTAGACATGCAAAGAGGCAGGAAAACACAATTTATAATCAATTGAAACTGACCCAGAACTGACAGATGTTAGACCTAAGGAGGACATTATAACAGTTATAACTGGGGGCGCCTGGGTGGCTCAGTCACTTAAGCATCCGACTTTGGCTCAGGTCACAATCTCATGGTTTGTGAGTTCGAGCCCCACATCGGGGTGTGTGCTGACAGCTCAGAGCCTGGAGCTGCTTCAGATTCTGTGTCTCCTTCTTTCTGTGGCCCTCCTGCACTCACACTTTCCGTCTCTCAAAAGTAAGTAAACATTAAAAATTTAAAAATAAAAATAAAACCGTTGTAATTGTATTCTTTATGCTCAAAAAGTTAAGGACAGGCAAGGAAGATATAAAAAAGAGCCCCAGACTGAGTCTGTAGACATGAGGACTGCAATGTCCAAGACGAAATATACAGTAGATAAGATTAATAGCAGCTTAGATACTGCAGAAGAAAGGGTAAATAACTTGAAGGCATTAGAATAGAAATTATCCAAAATGAAACAGAAGAAGGAATCTAGAAAAAAAATACAAGCGGGGCGCCTGGGTGGCTTAGTCGGTTAAGCATCCGACTTTCGCTTAGGTCATGATCTCGCGGTTCGTGGGTTCAAGCCCCGCGTCGGGCTCTGTGCTGACTGCCGGCTCAGAGTCTGGAGCCTGTTTCAGTCTGTCACTCCCTCTCTCTCTGACCCTCCCCTGCTCACGCTGTCTCTCTCTCTCTCCTAGAAATAAATAAAAACATTAAAAAAAAATACAAGGGCATTAGGGAATTGTGGACAATTTCAAGTGGTCTAATATATGGGTGATTAGAGGCCCAGAAGAAGAGAAAAAGAGGGGACAAAAATATTTGAAGAAAGAATGACTAAATGCTTTTGAAACTTAATGAAGACTATAAACTTACAGACCCAGGAAGCACAGTAAACCCCAAGCACAAGAAACATGAAGGAAACTATACAAAGGCACATTATAATCAAATTGCTCAAAATCAGTAACAGAGATAATCTTTAAAAAAAGTTTTTGTAATGTTTATTTCTGAGAGAGAGAGAGAGAGAGACAGCGTGAGCAGGGGAGGGTCAGAGAGAGAGGGAGACACAGAATCTGAAACAGGCTCCAGGCTCTGAGCTAGCTGCCAGCACAGAGCCCGTTGCGGGGCTCGAACCCATGAACCGTGAGATCATGACCTGAGCTGAAGTTGGACGCTTAACTGACTGAGCCACCCAGGTGCTCCCACAAAGAGATAATCTTAAAAGATACACAGAGAGGAACAAAGAATGGTTAGCTTTTTACCCAAAACAATCCATGGGAGAAGACAGTGAAGCAGTATCTAAAGTATTGAGTGAAAACCTCCCAAGGAGGAACATTAGGCAAAAATATCTTTCAAAAACACAATAGCCAAATTGTGGAAGCAGCCCAGATGCCCACTGATAGATGAATGGATAAAGATGTGGTATAAATATACAATGGAATATTATTTCGCCATAAAAAGGATGAAATCTTGCCATTGGCAACGGCGTGGGTGGAATTACAGAGGATGATGCTAAGCAAAATAAGTCAGAGAAAGACAAATATATGATTTCACTCGTGTGGAATTTAAGAAACAAAACACATGAGTAAAAGAAAAAAGAGAGACAAGCCAAGAAACATACTCATAACTATAGAGAACAGTTTGATGGTTTCCATGGGGGAGGTGGGTGGGGGATGGGGGAAACAGGTGATGGGGGTGAAGGAGGCACCTGCCGTGATGAGCACTGGGTGCTGTATGGAAGTGTTGAATCACTATCTTGTACACCTGGAACTGGTATAGCATTGTATAGTCACCATACAGGAATTGAAATAAAAAATAAAAATCATCTTTCAACAACAAAAGTGAGGGGCGCCTGGCTCAGTCGGTTAAGCACCCAACTCTTGATTTTGGCTAAGGTCATGATCTCATCTTTTGTTGGGCTCTGCACTGACAGCACAGAGCTTGCTTGGAATTCTCTCTCTCTCTCTCTCTCTCTCTCTGCCCCTCCCCACTCTCAAATTAAATAAATAAAGATTAAAAAACAAAGGTGAAATAAAGACATCTTCAGATATATGACCCGAAGTTCTTCAGGCAAAAAGAAAACAGTACCAAACAAAACATGGGCCTACCCAAAGGAATGAAGAGCTCGTGATGATAACTACATGAGTAAGTAAATTTTTTTCATATTACTTACATCTTTTAAAAAGATAATTGTGTTTAAAAATGAAAAAAAAAATGTATTGTGGGGTTTGGGAACCGAGGATATTTACTGAGATAGACCACATTCTGGGCCATAAAACAAGTCTCAACTTTACAAGGATTCAAGTTAACATGTAAAAGTAAAATGTATTGTTAGTAGCATAAAGGCTGGACAAGAAATGGAAATATAGGAAGATTCAGATATATAGTAGGTTGTATAATATCACTTAAAAGTGGACTGTGGAAGGGTGCCTGGGTGGCTTAGTCAGTTAAGTGTCCAGCTTCAGCTCAGGTCATGATCTCATGGTTTGTGAGTTTAAGCCCCACATCAGGCTCTGTGCTGATAGCTCAGAGCCTGGAGCCTGCTTCGGATTCTGTGTCTCCCTCTCTCTCTGCCTCTCTCCTGCTCTCTCTCTCTCAAAAACATTAAAAAAAAAAATTTTTTTTTTAAAGTGGACTGTGGTGAGTTAAAGATGTATAGTATATACCCTAAAGCAACTAATAAAATAACAGTTATAACTAATAATTAGGCAACAAAAGAAATAAGATGAAATAAAAAGTAATCCAAAGAAAGCAGAAAAAGAGGAAAAGGGAAACAAAGAACAGATGAGACATCTAGGAAGCAAACAGGATGATAAACTGAAACCCAAGTACCCTTGGCCCTTGAACAGCATGGGGATTAGGAGCAGTCAAATATCTGTGTACAACTTTTGACTCCCCCCCAAACTGAACTACAAATAGCCTGCTATTGACCAGAAGCCCTACCGATAACATAAACAGTTGATAAAACATATTTTGTATGTCATATGTATTATATATTGTATTCTTATTTATATTTATTTATTCATTTCAATGTTTTTTTTTTATTTTTTGAGAGAGTACAGCGGGGGAGGGGCAGAGAGAGAGGGAGACAGAGGATAGGAAGCAAGCTCTGTGCTGACAGCAGAGAGCAGAACATGGGGCTCGAATCCACAAACTGTGAGATCATGACCTGAGCCAAAGTTGGTGGCTTAACCAACTGAGCCACCCAGGCACCCTTGTGTTCTTTCTTTTAAAGTAACCTCTATGCACAATATGGGGCTCAAACTCACCACCCCAAGATCAAGAGTCTCTACTTACTAAGCCAGCCAGGCACCCCTATACTGTGTTCTTAGAATGAAGTAAATAGAATAAAGAAAATCATAAGGAAGACAAAATACATTTACAGTACTATACTATATATTTACATTTTTAAAATCTGTGTATAAGTGGACCTGCCCAGTTCAAATGTATGCTGTTCAAGAATCAACTGTATATCATTCATCACATTAAATGTAAATTGTCTAAACAACCTAATTAAAAGGCAGAGATTGTCAGAGTGGAAAGAAAGCAAGACCCAATTATATGCTGCCCACAACAAATGTACTTCGAATATAAAGACTCAAATAGGGTAAAAGCAAAAAGGTGGAAAAAATACACAATGTTTATGCAGTCAAAAGAAAGCTGGGAGGGCTATAATAATATACTACAAAGTTGATTTCAAAGTAGAGAATATTATCAGGGATAAAGAAGGTCAGTTCATGATGACAAAGGGGTTAATTAATCGAGAACATAACAATTCTAAATGTTCATGTCCCCAGTAAGAGAGCTTCAAATGATATGAAGCCAAAACTGATAGAACTACAAGAAAAATGATCACAATTAGAGTCAGAGATTTCAATACTACTCTCTTAGTAATTGATAAAGCAAGTAGTCAAATCCTGAGCTAGGGTATAGTAGATTTGAATAGCACTATCAACCAACTCGCCACACAGAACATTAAGGAGGATTCAAGTCATAAGAAGTACGCTCTCTGATCACAGTGGAATTATATTAGAAACCAACAACAGGGAGCCCGGGTGGCTTAGTTGAGTATCCTACTCAGTTTCAGTTCAGGTCATGATCCCAGGGTCGTGGGATCGAGTCCCTCATTGGGATCTGCGCTGAGTGTGGAGCCTGCTTAAGATTCTCCCTCTCGGGGCACATGGTAGGCTCAATTCAGTAGAGTGTCCGACTCTTGATTTCGGCTCAGGTCACAATCTCAGGGTTCGTGGGTTCAAGTCCTAGTGCAGAGCCTGTTTGGGATTCTCTGTCTCCCTCCCTCTCTCTCTGCCCCTCCCCCACCCACACTCTATCTCACTCTCTCCCTCAAAATAAATAAACATTAAAAAAAAGTTTCTGTCTCTCTGCTCCTCCTGCTCCCATGGGCACATGCTCTCTATCATGTGTGCACTCTCTCAATCTCTCTCTCAAAATAAGTAAATAAACAAACATTAAAAAAAAGAATTAGGGTGGCACCTGGATGGCTCAGTTGGCAGAGCGTGTGATTCTTGATCTCAGGATCATAAGTTTGAGCTCCACATTGGGTGTAGACACTACCTAAAAATAAAATTTTTAAAACTATTTTTTAAAATAATAGGAAATATTTTGAACTGAATGAAAATGAAAATGCAATGCAGAATTTGTGGGGCACTTCCCTTACAGAAATTTATGGCACTAAATGCTTTTTTGTTTGTGTATTTATTTTGAGAGAGATAGACACAGTGCGAGTGGGGGAGGGGCAGACAGAGAGGGAGAGAGAGAATTCCAAGCAGGCTCCATGCTGTCAGCACAGAGCCCCACTCAGGGCTCGAACCTATGGGGCTTGAACCCATGAAGCCATGAGATCATGACCTGTGTCAAAACTGAGAGTCAGATGCTTAACTGACTGAGCCACTCAGGCACCCTGACTAAATGCCTTATTTTAAGGAGCATCTGACTCCTTATTTATTTACTTAGAGAGAGACAGACAGAGCACAAGCGGGGGAGGAACAAAGAGAGAGGGAGACATAGAATCCGAAGTAGGCTCCGGGCTCCAAGCTGTCAACACAGAGCCTAATGCAGGGCTCTAACCTATGAGCCATGAGATCATGACCTGAGCTGAAGTCAGATGTTCAACCAACTGAGCCACCTAGGAGCTCCCCTCTTCATTTAAAAAAAGAAAAGGAAGGAAGGAAGGAAGGGAGGGAGGAAGGGAGGGAGGGAAGGAGGGAGGGAAGGAGGGAAGGAGGGAAGGAGGAAGGAGGGAGGGAGGGAGGGAGGAGGAAGAAAAATAGATCTCATGTCAATGACCTCAGCTTCCACCTGAAATCAAAGTATGCAGAAGAAAATAAAGATCAATGCAGAAATCTATGAAATAGAAAACAGAAGCATAGAGAAAAATAAATGGAACTAAAAGCTGCTTAAGATGAACAAAATCCTCTAGCCAGAATGATCAGGAAACAATACAAATCATCACCAATATCAGAATTGAGAGAGTAATATCACAACAGATTTTACAGACAATAAAAGACTAATAAGGGGACATTAGGGACACATTATGCCAATAAATCCAACAACTTCATTGAAATGGAGAACACATGGAAAGACACAAATTACCCAAGTGCATTTAAGAAGAGAGAAATTTATAACAATCTAGATTGATAATACCATCTTAGCTTCAATAGCATACATTAATTCCTCCTATCCAATTCCATACCCCATTTATGTATTGTTACTGTATACATTGTGTACATGTTAACATAGATTTATAATTCTTATTTTATGCATCTGCCTGTAAATCATGTAAGAAACAAAAAAGAGGAGCTACATAGCAAAAATACAATAATACTCTCAGTACTTTATTTTTTTGTTAAGTGTAACTTTCAACATATGGAATGCTTCATGAATTTACATGTTATCCTTGGGCAGGGGTGACCCTAATCACCTCTGTATCCTTCCCGTTTTCATATATGTGCTGCCATAGGGAGCACTGTATTCCTCCTTCCTTCCTTCCTTCCTTCCTCCCTCCCTCCCTCCCTCCCTCCCTCCCTTTTATTTATTTATTTATTTATTTATTTATTTTTAATGTTTTTATTTATTTCTGAGAGAGAGAGAGAGAGAGAGAAACAGCGTGAGCAGGGAAGGGTCAGAGAGGGAGATACAGAATCTGAAGCAGGCTCCAGGATCTGAGCTGTCAGCACAGAGCCCGACACGGGGCTCAAACCCACGAACCGTGAAATCATGACCTGAGCCAAAGTCGGACACTTAACTGACTGAGCCACCCAGGCACCCCACTTTCATTTATTTTTAAGTAGGCTTCATGCCCTGTGCAGAGTCCAGTGTGGGGCTTGAATTCATGGCCCCTGAGATCAAGACCTGAGCTGAGATCAAGAGTCAGATGCTTAACCGACTAAGCTAACCAGGCACCCGCCTATCAGTACTTTAAATATATCATCCTACTGGTTTCAGGCCTTCATGGTGTCTGATGAAAAATTAGCTACTAATCTCAGGGTAGCTGAGTAGGAAATATACAGAAGGAAACAAGTAGGAAATATACAGAAAAGAAAATGAAGAGGAAATCAAAATGGTACTCTAGAAAAAGATCAAACACAAGAGAACACAGTATTGGAAGGACTTGGGAACAAAAGAAGATGACATATAGAAAAGAACACTATTGCAAGAGTAAATCCTTCACTTTATTTTATTATTATTATATACTTTTAAGTAAGCTTTATGCCCAACATGGGACTCAAACTCACGACCTGGAGATTAAGAGTCACAATCTCTACCGGCTGAGCTACCCAGGTACCCCAGTAATCACTTTCAATGTAAATGGATTAAGTTCACCAATTAAAAGACAGAGATTGGTGACGATTATACAACATTAAGAATGTACTTAATGCCCCTGAAGTGTGTACTTAATGCCCCTGAAGTGTATACTTAATGGTGAGTTTTATGTATATTTTACTACACACATAGGAAGACAGATTGGCTGAATGGATTTTTTAACTTTTTTTTTTTTTTTTCCAGAGAGAAAGAGCATGAGTAGGGGAGAGGGGCAGGAGAGAGAGAATCTTAAGCAGGCTTCATGCTCAATGTGGAGCCACACACAGGGCTCAGTCCCATGACCCTCGGATCATGACCTGAGCTGAAAACAAGAGTCAGAGACTCAACTGACTGAGCCACTCAGGCTGAATTTAAAATGATCTAACCAGGGTGCCTGGCTGGCTTAGTCAGTAGAACATGAGACTCTGCTCTCAGAATCATGAGTTCGAGGCCTACAATGGGTGTGGAGCCTACTTTAAAAAAAAAAAAAATTAAAAATAAATAAATAATAAAATAAAATAAAAACTGATCTAACTGAAAATAAATAAATAAATACAAATGATATAACTGAAGTTGAACAGACATCTGTCTAAAGAAGATAACAAATGGCCAATAAGTACATGAAAAGATGCTCAACACCACTGATTAGGGAAATGCAAGTCAAAACTTCACAAACATTAGGATGGCTATTACTTAAAACACAACATAGCAACACAAAACATTCAACACACAAATGTTGGTGAGGAGGTAGAGAAATTGGAACCCTATATACTGATGGTGGGAATATAAAATGCAAAATCACTATAGAAATCAGTATGTATGGCAGTTCCTCAAAAGATTAAGAATAGAATCAGATCAGTGCACTTGGGTGGCTCAGTTGGTTAAGTGTCGACTTTGGCTCAGGTCATGATCTCACGGTTCGTGGGTTCGAGCCCTGCGTCGGGCTCTGTGCTGACAGCCAGCTCAGTCAGAGCCTGGAGCCTGTTTCAGATTCTGTGTCTCCCTCTCTCTCTGACCCTCCCCTGCTCACACTGTCTCTCTCTCTCTCAGAAATAAATAAAACATAAAAAAAAAAAAAGAATAGAATCAGATCGAGCAATCCTACTCGAGCATATGCCTGAAGGAATTGAATGCCAGGTATCTGTACAGTCATGCTCACAGCAGCCTTATTCCCATTAGGCAAAAGCTGGAAGCAACCCAAGGACCCACTGGCAGGTAAACCAATCACCAAAATACGGTATACCTATGTATACAATGGATTACTATTATTCATCCTTAAAAAAGAATGACATTTTGCTACCTCTATAATGTGTCTGAATCTTGATGACATTATGCTAAGTGGGAACAAAAAGAGAGACACAAAAGGACACATGCTTATGATTTCACGTGTATGAGGTACCTTGTACTTTACATACACTTGTAATCAATTCATAGAGACGGAAAGTAGAATGGTGATTGCCAGGGCTAGTGGGGTGGGGGATGGAGAATTATTATTTAACAGGTATGGAGGTTCAGTGTGGAGTGTGAGAAAAGTTCTGGAGATGGATGGTGGTGACGTTTGCCCAGGAATGTACTTATTGCCCCTGAACTGTAGACTTCAAAATGGTCAACAATATTTTTTAAAAATCCAAGTATAGGGGCGCCTGGGTGGCTTAGTCGGTTAAGCGTCCGACTTTCACTTGGGTCATGATCTCGCGGTTCGTGGGTTCGAGCCCCGTGTTGGGTTCTGTGCTGACTGTCAGCTCGGAGCCTGGAGCCTGTTTCGGTCTGTGACTCCCTCTCTCTCTGACCCTCCCCTGCTCACACTGTCTCTCTCTCTCTCTCCTAGAAATAAAACATTAAAAAAAAAAAATCCAAGTATATACTGCTAACAGGAGACTCACATTAAACCCAAAGGCACAAGTAAGATGTGTGCAAAAGGATGGAAGAACATATTCCGTGCAAAGAGTAACCAAAAGACAGCCGGGGGGCTATGCTGATACTAGACAAAGTAGATGCGAAATAAAAACTATTACAAGAGACCAAGGAGGACATTACATATTGATATAAGAATCAATTCATGAAGAAGTTTTAACAATTTATATGTCCCAAACAACAGAATCTCAAAATATATGAAGCAAAGAATGACAGAAGTAAAAGGAGAAACAGACACATCTACAGTAATAGTTGGAGACTTCAGTGCCCTACTTATTTTTTTAAGCCTACTTATTTTGAGAGAGAGAGAGAGTTGGCGAGGGGCAGAGAGACAAGGAGAGAGAGGAAATCCCAAGCAGGCTCTGAGCTGTCAGCACAGAGCCCAGTGGGGGGTGGCTCCAACCCACGAACCGTGAGATCATGACCTGAGCTGAAATCGCGCAACCGACTGAGCCACCCAGGCACCTACTTTCAATAATGACGGGGGCACCAGGGTGGCTTAGTCAGTTGAGCGTCCGACTTCAGCTCAGGTCACGATCTCTCAGTTAGTGGGTTTGAGCCCCGCCTTGGGCTTGCTGCTGTGAGCCCATCAGCGCAGAGCCCGCTTGGAATCTTCTGTCCCCCTCTTTCTGCCCCTCCCTCGCTTGCACTCTCTCATAAATAAATAAACATTAAAACAAATAATGGACAGAATATCCTATACAGAAGATCAGTAAGGAAATAGAGTACTTGAGAAACACTAGAAACCAACTGGACCTAATAGACTATGGAACGCTCCTCCCAAGAACAGAACATACACTGTTCTCAAGTATACACAGAACAGTTTCTGGAACAGACCACAGGCCACTATTGTGCCTTTGAGTCAGTCATTCACCACAATGAAATCTCAGAGTCCCTCACTCCAAAACGTAGTTAATAATACCCATCTCATAAATAAGATTATTGGTTGGTTGGAGGAAATAACATAGAAGTGCTAAACATTAGGTAAATAATTAAACGCTCCTTAAGGGTAAGGGACTCTCTTTCCTTTCTCCCTGCAAAAACAAATTACGAGCAAGAGTTGGAGAATATACAACATAACAAAGAAGAAAAAATGTACTCATACTCCCAGCTCCAGAGGGTGCTTCCTTCCAGGCTTTTTTCTCACACTGGCCCCCTTATTTTTGTTAAATTCCTTGGTGTTCTGCCTGAAGCCCCTCTGTTTTCGCACCTCTGTGCTTTACTACAGCTCTTCCAAGTCGCTCAGAAGCCTGTGGGTCTCCCCCAGGCGGAGGAGCAGGGGGCCAGCTCCAGAAGGAGGGAGGAGTGGAGGAAGAGCTTCTGAGAAGACACTGGCCAGAAGAGCGGGGTCAGCCTCGGCCCCAGCCAGTGGGATTGAGGCAGAAGGTCCCCACAGTCCCAGTTCCTGCCATTGTGATGTCACTGGCGGTCTGAGGAGGTGAGGCATGGGGCCTCGGAGCAAGGCTATCTCTCTTTGTTGTTTTGGGGCTCCTTCCACTTCCGGGTCCTCGCAGAAACTGCTGGAAGTTCCAGGCCCCTCCCTCCCTGGTCTCCTGCCTGGGTCCAGCCCTGAGCTTGCCTCGACTGCCCAGGCTCCTCCCTGATGGTTCCCCCCAGACCCCCAAACTGCAGAGGCCGACTTCCACCCGGGTGATTTGTCTGTAACTATCAGCAAGGATGCTCAGCCTCCTTCCAAAGCCCAGCAGCCAAGGCCAGCAGGTGGAGGCCCATCAGGAGCCCCGGGGCTGGGCTTGCATATCCTGAAAGGATATTACAGGAGGGACTACGTGGGTCTTCAAATGCATCAGAAGGAAGGGGTGGCTGGAGGCCACTTTTTACCGGCCAGCCCCTGACACCACCAGAGGCCTGACCTGCAAGCTCTTTGCTTCCCTCCAGCTTTCCTGCACCTTCTGAACTTGACCTTCACCCAATCTATTTTTCCTCTTGTCTTCACTCTTCCTCCAGGCTCCAGCTCCCTCAACAATGAAGCAGGGATCAAAGCACCCCCTACTCAGGGTGTAGGTGAAGGTCAAGGCCCTGAGCCCCAGCCCTGTGTAGGCAGTAGGTGTTCAAGGAAGTGTTTGAACCGATGGGAGAGTGCTGGGGGTAAGCTGGTCAAGTCATATTAACTGCTACATAATTTGGTCCACTCCACGTTCTCAAGTCAAGTCCCCTACAAGTAACCTAGGTTACCCTTGACTCCACCCCTCAGTCTGCAAATACCCGTAAGTGCCCAGCCCTTCTCAGGTCTCAGTCCCTGCTTGGCTTCCCTTGCTGGGCCAGACACAGGACCCAGCCTTCCATTGGGTCCTGCCGTAGGTTCACAGGATCCTGGGCTGAGAGATACGGGGAATAGCAGGAACTGGGGTATTCCTCCCCCCGAAGAAGCCCCTTCCCCTCTCTCCTTCCAAGCTGCAAACTCAAGGCAGGAAGAAAGAGCCGGGGAAGGGGCCTTGGCGAGTGCTACGCTGGTGGAACATCGTCTTTGTCCCAAAGGGAAGAGACTACTATGGTGCTCCCTCCTGCCCCTGCTCTGAACTTCTCCCTCCCCAGATCCCTGAGGACAGGGCACCATTGGCTTCTTTCCAGGTTTGGGGAAAAGTGAAGGGCACGTGTGTGGCCGATGGTGGTGTCGACTAGGGTACAGGGTGACATTAGGCATATGTTTCCTTCTGTTGTGGACGTTCCCAAAGTACCATTTGGCTCTTTGCTCCCTCCAGCCTACATTACCCAGGTACCTGCTCTGAAGCACTTTACTGGATACCAAGGATACAGAGGTACCGTCCCTGCCTTAGAAGGTCCCTTCAGAAGGAGCGCATATCGAGGAGTTCCACAACCCTACCTACGGGAGAGAATCTGAGAGATCTTTCCTGCAGAGAGCACTGCGGAGGTGGGCAGGGGCCAAATCACAACGGATATTGAGTGCTAATCTAAGGAGTTGGAAAGCTCCATACCCTGAAAGCTATGGGTAGGAGGAGAATCAGAAGTATTGCTGGGGACATCAGTGGGAGATGGAAGGGTCAGTGAAGTCAGATGAGAAGAAAGTGGCCTTTGGACTTGTCACTGTGGCAGTCGCTGGCCACTGGTGGGTGGCGCTGGAGGCTCGGTGGAGGGGAGACATGAGTCCATGGCGACCCCACAGTGTACGGTTTTCCCTGGGCAGGCTCAGCTCGTGCACAGGGACAGATAGGGATGAATGGGTTAATTCAGGGATGGGATTCTATAGGAAGGCTTCAGGGAAGAACATGGGGACCAAAAAGATGGAAATAAATAATGGTTGGATGAGTGAGTGATGAAGTGATGAACAGGGTCAGACCTGGCACCGGCTGAATGGTGTCTGGTGGCCAGAGCAGGGTGACCAGTGGAAAACAAGTTAATTTCAGGGCTCAGTCGGTTAAGTGTTTGACTCTTGATTTCGGCTCTGGTCACGATCTCCCGGTTCATGGGATCGAGCCCTGCATGGGGTCCACACTCTCAACACGGATTGGGATTCTCTCTCTCCTTCTCCCTCCGCCCCTCCCCTGCTCACACACAGTTTCTCTCCCAAAATAAATGAACGTAAAAAAAGATAATTTCATGCCAAGAGAGACAGAGGAGCTAGTTATTTACAGCACATCCAGAGAGCTGTATTCTTTGCTCAGGGTTTCAAGAAGAATACTGGTGCGAAGAGAGAAAAGTCCCCTCTCACAGTGCCTGTCTCCCAATCTGTAAAACAAGAGGCCTGGACAGATGATCTCCCGAATCCTCCCAGCCCTACCATGCAACGATCCCCTGCTATTGGCTTATTTTTATCCTTCTCACACCTACCCACTATCACGACCACCTACGTACCCTCGTTAAACGTTTGCGGACTTTCTGCTGGCGTCTCTCACACGGGCGCCTGGCAGGGGCTTGGCACCTCACCAGTGCCCAATCTGTTGACTGAGTCAGGGGGATATGGTGAGGGTCCCTCCCTCTGCTTCCCCTGTAATCCTTCACATAACGTGCGTGGAACCAGCTGCACATCCAGCCTCCACTCCCCACTCCCCTACCTCCAGCGTCTGCTTGCACTGGTCCGTCTTACGCTCTCCAGGGACCCGGACACAGCACTCCTGGGCGGGCAAGGAGGGTCTGGCACCGGACCCCTTGGGCTTGCCGCCATACAGCTTCTCCATTTATTACCTGGGTGACCCGAGATCTATTACTGAACTTCTATTTTTATCCTAAAATGCATTCATTTTATGCATTTGTGAACTTATTTTCGTGTGTGTTGTGAGGTAAGGAGCTAATTTTATTTTTTTTTCCACTGGGCTGGTCAGTTGTTCCCACACCGTGTACTGAAGGACCCAGCCTTTCCTCACACAGGTGCAGGCTTCCTCCGCTCCTCACAGACTACTGCCTGTGCGTGGGTCTGTTTCTTGGTCCCCTGTTCTGTTCTATTTTCTCATTTATTTCTCGATCACATTGTTTTAGTTACTATATCTCTATATGAAGTCTTCTTTCCTTTAAAGTTTATTTATTTCTTTGGAGACAGACAGAGGGAGCAAGCAGGGGAGAGGCAGGGAGGGAGAGGGAATCCCAAGCAGGCTCCTTGATGTCCGGGGGCTTGATCTCATGAACTATGAGATCATGACCTGAGATAAAATCAAGAGCTGGACACTAACTGACTAAGCCACTCAGGTTGGCCCTGTATGAAATCTTTAAAAAAGTTATTTTAATGCTTATTTATTTTTGGCGGGGGGGAGAGAAAGAAAGGCAAAACGTAAGTGGGGGAGGGGCAGAGAGAGAGGGAGACACAGAATCTGAAGTAGGCTCCAGGCTCTGAGCACAGAGCCTGACTCGGGGCTTGAATTTGTGAACCACGAGATCATGACCTGAGCTGAAGTTGGACGCTCAACCGACTGAGCCACCCAGGCGCCCCTGAAATCTTCTGATTTCCCTTTTTTGAAGGTTTAAGTCATCTTTACCCTCACATGGGGCTCGAACTCACGACCCTGAGATCAAGAGTCACATGCTCTTATTATTGACAGAACACAGGACTTCCGTGTAGTCCTGAGTTCTCCCGTTCCTCACAATTGTCTTTAGACGCCCTTGGCATTTTACCTTGTGATTTTTTGAATTACTTTGCCCAGGTCCTTTCAAAAGCAGCTTGCTTCCCTAAGCCTCCGCTCCCTTCACCATCCAATGGTGATGCTAGGGGGCCCACGCCTCGCAGGAACGCAGGGACGAAACGTAAGGCCAGGAACACACCGCCCGGGGCTACAGGCCGGAACACAAGGGCCACCCGGTAGACGGTAGTGTCATCGTTCTCAAGTGGCCACCCTGATGCAGCCACTGCTCCTTTTTAAATCCTTTGTTGGCTTCCCAGTCACGCGGAGTAAAGTTCGCACGGCCTGCCAAGCCACCTGCCCCCCGCTGACCTCTCCTGCGGCCCCTCCTGCCTCTCCCTCCTCCCTGCTCACTATCGATATCATGTCCCAGCCTCCGCCAACTTGCGGTTACACGCGCGTGGTGCCAGGGCCTCCCCTTGCACGTGCCGTCCCCCCAGCTGAGAGGTCCTTCGGCCCTCTGAACCCCAGATGATGGCTCCTCTGGGAAGAAGTTAGTCACTTCGTCATGATTATGTCTCTCTGCTGTGACTTAGTGACCTTGGCACAGCCCTCGGCGATTCCCAAACAGGTGTCCGCTCACAGAGAGAGACACACACAGACTTGGAAGCAGGCTCCAGGCTGCCAGCCCAGAGCCTGATGCGGGGCTCAAACTTGTGAACCACGAGATCCTGACCTGAGCCGAAGTCGGATGCTTAACTGACTGAGTTCCCGGGCGCCCTGTACACACACGCCTTCACTTACTGAAGGCGCATAACAGCCACAAAAAGGAGACTTCTCTCCCACCAATTAGGAGGGGGCAGGGATAGTAACTTGTCCAAGATCACAGAGCCTGTCAGCCGCTGAGCAGACCTGAACCCTGGTCTAATTGCAACACTCGTTCTATTATAGCAGGCAGCCTTTTGAAGTATGACTTTCTTCCCTTTTCTGACTCCCTTCCCCTTTTTTATTTTTATTTATTTTTTGGATGTTTATTTGTGATTGACAGAAAGACAGAGCACGAGCAGCGGAGGGGCAGAGAGAGAGGGAGACACAGAATCTGCAGCAGGCTCCAGGCTCTGAGCTGTCAGCACCGAGCCCGACGCGGGGCACGGGGCTCGAACCCATGAGACATGAGATCACGACCTGAGCCGAAGTCGGACGCTACACTGAGCCCCCCGGGAGCCCCCCTCCCTTCCTCTTTTCCACCCTGCTCTGGTCTTCCTGCTTGAGCCCTCACCCTCGTCCCCTCTCACCCCACCTCTAATGGCTTACCTCTCCGGGCTGTCACCTCTCCTATTTCATGCCATCTGTCACCCAAGCAGGTGCCTCTGTGAGGACGGTGTGTCCTGGGTTTAGCACGTTGCTGGTATTCAGGACACAGAACATGGAACCACGTGGCTGCCTCCTCAGACGCTGTTAGCTGGGTGGAAGCCTTTCACAGCCCAAATGTGACTGAAAGCGGTAAGCAAACAAGCCCCCGGTCTACAACGCCAGGCTTTCTTGGGCACGATTCTCAGGTCTCCAGAGAGGATGCGAGCCAGCCGGCCCGGGGGAGGAGCGAGAACCGTGCCAGCTGAAGCCCGGCCTGGATGGTCAGCGCTGCCGCCCAGCAGAACAAAGGGCGTGGGGATTGCACCGCAGCCCGTGGTACCGTGTCCCCGGCGCTGGCCCCGGCAGTCAGAGCTGCACTGCTGCCCTCTGAGCGGGTTTCCTCCCCTCACCCATGCCCAGAGTTCTGGGGACTGTGTAGACCTCCCTCTTCCTCTGTCCTCCGTCTTCCTGCAAGTCCCACAGGCAACCGGGAGACTGGGCTGCGGCAAGGGAAGCCTCGTGTGCACTTGCCCTCCGAGGGTGAGGAGCAACCAACGTGTGTGCACGTGATGGCGGCGGGACACCTGCACAACGGCCCGTCATAATCGGACATGGGGGAGCGGAGCGTTCCGGAAGCCCAGATCCCAATGCGAGGTTGCCATCTGGTAGTCTTGTTAAGCACAGCACTTCCCTCGTGTCCGGCCTCATTACGGCCACTAACTCTGGCAGAAGGGGGACTCCTTTGGTAAAGGAGGGGTGATCGTCCCAGGGTGGACAAGGCAGGCCTGCAGAATCGGGAGTTTCGGGGCACAGGGCGCCCTGGCCGACTGATAGGGTGTGTGCCCTTGGTGGGATCAAGTCACCAGGCTGTCATCGTTCAGTAACCAGCATCCTGCCTAGTTTGGGCCCGTCGCTCCCCCCCCGCCCCCCCGCCCCGACAGCCACGGCACTAACCAGGCTCACTTGGTTTGGCATGTGTCATTGTATAGAAGAGCCAACTGCCGTCCAGGCGTATCCCGCTCAGTCTCTTTTGACTGAGGTCTGTGTGAGTCGCATTCTGGTGGCGACCCTCTGGGTACACGGACTACATCAGGTTTGCCGGCTTACAAAACGTGGCCAGGGGTGGCGCCCCCAGAAGCCCAGGAAGCCAGCCTGTCCCCGGGACGGCCGTGTTTGTCTGAGTGTGACATGCTGCACAGTCTCGCTTCCGCAGCCCCTCTTCACGCCCAGCTTCGTCCACTCCCTGAGCCCGGATCACCTCATGGGCTCGGCATCGCACACGAGCTTCCAACCCCCTGCGGCTGCCTGCGCCTCGAATGTGGCGGACATCACAGGACTATCTTGCTCAGGGAACGCTTCCCACGTACGCAGCCAAACTCCTCGGCCTGGCTTTCGTGGTCTTTCGTCACCTGGCATCATCGTGCTCTGTTTTTCATGACGGCTCAAAATGTTCTTCGTTGGCCTCCCAAGGTTACTCCATGCTGCCCTCCCACCAATGACCTCCTGCCTCTCCTCTGCCTGCAAGTCACATGGTCCAAACACGACTCTAGCCCTTCAGCCCACCCCGTCGTCTCCAGCCCCACCAAAGTCCCTGGGGAGGACAGGACACAAGGTCCTTGAAATAAAGGCTTCCTGACCCTACGGCACCCAACTCCTGCTCCCGCACAAGGAAGCACAGGGAAGCAACTTCCTGCCGTACTCTCGTACTTTCTGGGATGTGGCCCGCCTCTCTGGGCCTTAGAGAGAGGCTCGTAAGGTAGGAGAGCCTCGCTGGCCTGGGGGGGGGGCAGGCCCTCTGAGTCTCCCTGGGTGCCTCCCAGCAGGGCGGCCGGAACCAAAGTGCTGAGTCTCACTGCCGGCTGTGGGCTTCTCCCAATTCACTTCTCCTGTGGACAGGACCACCTGTGACCTCTAGGGGGACTCTCAAAACCTCAGCAGAGAGTGGGGGTAAAATCCAAAGGCTGATGTGAAGGACTCAAGGAAAACCTCGAGAAAGAAGAGACCAGACACTGAGCAGGGATGTGTGTGAAATACTGCTTTTTATTGGTTGGCACAAGATTACAACCTACAATTCCAACGCCCTTCCCTCCTACACAGCTCAAATGGAAGGAAACTGACACAGAGAAAGGAACAGCACGCTCACAGGCTTAAGCACTGCTTTTACAAAACGGACTGGGCTGCGGGGACGGTGGAACCCCAGGGCAGGTACCGAAGCTCTATCCGGACTGCAGGGAAGGGCCGGTCTGTCCTCTGTTGCTGGAGCACAGAAGCAGATGCTTTAGTAAAGGCGAACGGTTATATGGGATGGGCCAGCTGTTAAAGGGGGAAGGTGGGATTCCCATCTGCTGTGTACCTGTCTCAGACCCCAGCCTGGGCCGGCTGGGCACAGCTCCCTTTCTTTCCAGCCCTTCCTCCACAACCCGACGGTACCCACAGGAGAGAGAGGTGTGAAGGGAGCCTAAGAACACCCTCCTTGAGAAGAGGAAGCCAGAATATTTGGTATCTGGCACCTTCTCTGGACCAAATTCCACTCCTCTCAGCTCCTCTTCTCCGGGCACTGCATGGGTCTGGCTTACGAGTGCTAGAAAGATACTGGGGGAGGGGCCAGGCCCAGGCCAGGCCAGTGGCCCCAAGTGGGCAGGAAGATTGGACTTTCCACGCAATACCAAGCAAGGCTGTTTTGGAAACAAACAAGAAAAGGAAAGGAAGACCATGCACCCGTGGATTAGAAGCTCCTAAGTCCTGGGGTGCATCTGCAGTGGGGGAGGGGTCACAGGGTTCCAAACCCCAGTGTCACATGCTGCACTGCCAGGTCCCAACCCCTCCTCCCACACCAGTGTTGTTCCTTGGGTTTCCTCAGTTTGGCTGAGCTCGCTGGGGTCACGTCTGCCAGGCTCCCCAAGGCCAGGAGTACTCAGCCCACTGGATGTTCCACCTTGTACCCTTTCTACAAACAGGAGGCATGCCGCCCAGGCAGGTGACACACACTCACTCTCCAGAATGGTCACCGGGGGACTAGGGGACTTAATGATGGGAAGAAGTTGTTTGCTTTTCTGGCTGGCCCTGATGGAAGGGGTCAGTAGCAGACTTGTGGTGGGATCGGAGCAGTGGGGTTTGAGCATGTGGGGTCCCCCAGGGGACTGGTCCCTGGGGCCACGGGTCCCTGGCTCTCGTCTCAGTTCTGGAGATGTTACTAGACTTGACCTTTTAAGATTAAGCTAAAATGTATGAGCACTACGAGGAACAGATAAAGACTGTCCTTTGGGGAAAAAACTCAAAACACCTTGGCTGCTTACCTCAATTTAAGGGGTTCCCTGGAAATACCTGCTGAACTTGGCCGAAGGGGGACTGCATCTGGACAATACACTTGCGAAAGGAAAAAAAGCCCATCTAGTTCACCTGTTTTACAGTCGGAATGGTCCCGGGGATTTTAGCCTTTTGGCCGCTGAAGGTAGATGAATGATGTGGAGGGAATTGTAGTGAGGATGCCTCTTAAACCAACCTCGTACCATTTGGAGGCCACATCCTGCGGCCGAACAAACAGAGCCGGGGCCTCGCTGCCTCCTCAGGGCCCGTCCCCTAGCAAGGTCATTGGAGAGGATGGGAGACAGGGTCCGTGAGATAAAGGCGGTGCTGGCCAGAGCAAATATAAAGATGCTACTAAGGGGCTTCCACGTCCCCTCTCTCAGAAACACTCGGGTAGGCCCGAGCCACCTGCTTTACAACAGCCCCCAACATCCTCAAATACTCCTGACTTCTTTAAGCACATGGCAAAATGGTAGCGGTCTCTCTTAAGATACAGCTGTTAGTTAAATTTTACTTATTCTAGCCATCTGTCTTTTCTTTGTAAACCAGGCTGAAAGCTTTCAGACAGTGAAGCAATAAAAACAGAGCTGATATTTACAAACCTGCACCATACACCGTCTCTCTTTTATAAGCGAGTGGACCAACTGTTTCTCTAACAACAAAATACAACTGTGCTGCTGGGCTATGCGAACACCCCATCTACGTCCATTCGCAGGGGGGAGTGAAAGGGTGAGGTCCTCGGAGGCTAACCACAATGGAAGCAAAATTAGAGTTTGGAGAGGAGGGCCCCCCCCCTGGATTCGGAGCAAAGAGCACGCAGGCACGTGGGAGGCGGCAAAGGGGAAGGTTCGCATCTGCACACTGTGGCCCAGAGGCCTGCTGCTCCTCTCGAAGCTCCTTCCTTCATTTCCACACTCTGGAATTCTCCAAGACCTCACTTGAGACCCCCCCCCCCCCCCCCCCCCCGCCGGGGAGGCTCGCTGTGGACCTGACCACTCTGCTTCCTGGGAGTCTTGGCAATCAGCCTCCACCTCCCCTGGCTTACGGCATATCGTCCGGCTGCCAGACTCGGAGAACCAGAATAAGAGGTCTTCTTTAGATCACTTGCTAGTGACACATTTTGTCCACAATGAACCAGAGGTTAAAGACCAAGGGGTAACCCTGAAAAGCTCCCCCCCCTCAACAGGACAATAAAGAGGTGAAAGCGGCTACAAGGATGTGTTAGATGCTCTAGCTTCCCATTCTCAGTGGGGCATCAGAGAGCTCAGAAAGACAGGTTTGTATTGGGATTATGGCTCAAAAGTCCCGTAAGGATTTATGGACAATCTCACTGGAAGAAGGATTTCCTGGAGGTGCCACTTCGCCCCACACTAGGGAGGGGGGCACAGTCTCAAGGCCCAGCATTGGGAAGTAGGCATCTTTCTTTTTTTCCTGAGAAGGCCCAAAGACTGACAATTTTGATCCAAATGCCTGACAGGGACCCCAAGCCCAGAACAATTTCACTCTACTGTTGCAATGCTCTCTGAAACGTATGCCCACAGACAGCTTCCACAGACGGTAAGCAATTTAGCCGTGACTGTTCCAGATCCAGAATTAATGTTCCTCAACCCAGCGATGATGCAGTCTCCGTGCCCGGTGGGGCTGCAGTGCGTACGGAAGGACATGGGGCTTATGGAGACGGCGATGAACCTGCAAAAGGGCAATGCTGCTGTTTTTGTATCTTTAAAGCCTATCTCCAGCGTTTCAGATGCCTTTTTTGGTGCTCCTGGGGCCCCGTTCAGGGTTAAGAACCGAGAACGTAAACCAAAGGAAACCCAGAGTTAATCATTAAACAACTGATTGCCGGAGGAACAGAAGGAACAGAAGCAATGTGAGTCCACCTTTCGGATATTAATCTTACTTTTTTGGCCAGAGGCACTTTCTTCTCCCGCAGAATCCCTTGTGTGGTGAATTCGGAGGGAATGCGGACTCCCTCTGCGCTCCCCTCCAAGTGGGACAATGGCCTTGTTCAAGACGGCTAGCAGCTCACCGAATCATCACTGTAAACAAAGCATTCGGGGAGAGGCTGCCTCTTTTGCTTCGAAAGCTTCCTGTGCGGACTCACAAAATCACCTGACTGCTGGCCCAGCTCAAGGAGTGTGTCCGAATCAACACCACGCGACATTCTTTCCTTCTCTTACTTATTAATGTTTAAGGGGACTAGGATGGCAAACCACTCGATCAATCTGAAGGCAAGAGGTATCGTCTTCTCAGATGTTCTGATTAGGCTTCTCTCGTCCCTGAAGGGTTATCAGCTGATGCGAAAATGTGGTCAAAACGTGAAACTGCCCTTTTACAGGCAGGAGGAGGAGGAAGCTGGCTTCCAAAGAAGAGTCTGCCTAAAACCTCTCGGTTCCCAGGGCCTGTGGTGACCTGCCGTCACCTAATATACAGGCAGCAGTATCTTTTATGGATCGCGGCCAACGCTTCCCAATTTACTACCTGAAAATCTCAAATGTCTCACCAGCTTAGGTGACATCTAAAGTGACATGGAAAACACAGCCCTTCTGGGATGGTGAGGTCTCTGTTGCAAGGCTCACCCCGGCAGACAGAGGCTGACCCTGGGGGCTTCCCCGCCCACTCCATGGGAGACGGGTGCCTGGATGGATCAAGGCTGAGGTCACCAGCATGGACAGCTGCACAGCCTGGAAGACTCCCACAGCCTTGGGGAGGCAGGTTCCATCCCAGCAGGGCTCAGAAGAAATGCCTGTCACCTCGACTGGGCAGTATGACCTGCATAGCTCCAGGCCTGACCTCTTTTTGAGTTTCGAGAACGAGCGCAAGGGCGGCTGCATTATGTAATCACCATTAAATAATCTCCTCTCCCCAGAGCGGCTTGCGTTAACACATCTATTTGTTGTAAAGACATAGATTATTTTTTGAAATGCAAACGGGACCAGGACAAGGCTCAATGATCAATTAGAGCTAATCCTCACGTCTCTTAAAGCAGAAATACAACCCGCTGCAAAGGCTTCTCCAGGGGCTTCTTCTAACTTTAAATTTTCTTTTGACTGGGTTGGATGTCGAGAACACTTCGGAAAGACTAAAAATCACACAGTGGTGGCAAAAACCGTGCTGTGGTTACTAAATCCTCTTTGTGAACTAAAAAAACAAAAACAGAAAACAAAAGAACGTGGCTCAGGCTAAGTCTTAAAAACAGATCAGCTGGGGAGCCCAACAAAGGTATGAATGCAGCACTAGATGGAAATAACAAGCCCGTAATGACATGTACGACGTGTGAAACGCACAGCCGGGTCCGGCAGAAGATCGGGTTCTCCCCTGGTTAACAAGGTTCAGGGGGGCCTCCAATGAGCACTGGCTGTAGAAATGAGAAAGGGGAAGGAGGAGGAAGGAGGAGGGAGGAGGAAGGAAGAAGGGCCCTGTGTGCAACTTTTTTTTTTCTTTTAAGCAAGTCTAAGAGACTGGCTCCTAACATCAAAACCGACAATATCTGTCACAATGGAACCTGACTGTGCAGCAACACACTTACAAAACTGCTGCAAAATGCTCCCGGAGGGCAGCGCCCCATTCTGCTCCCCAGAGGCCAAGAGAACTGAGGCCTCGGGTGCCTACCTGCCAGCACCCCACGGAGGCCGGAAATCATGCAGCGAAGCGGCCTCCCAGCCCTTCCGCAGCCCCAGAGGGGGTGAGCCTCCCACACTCTGTGATCCCTCCAAGTGGCCCCGACAGCCCTCTCTGCTCAGGACAGATGCGGCCACAGATGCTTGTGAAAACACTGTCAACCCATTAACTTTTCCATCCTATGTTTGCAGGGGGAAAACCGAGACTCCGGTTTCATGGGCTACACAGAAGGCTACAAAAAAATCAAATACAGCTGATTCCTGGTAGCCTTTCTCTCTCTCTTACACACACACACACACACACACACACACAGAGAGACCTGGTCCAAAAGGATGGCATGACCTCACAGATGTGGCCCCAAGGGCTGCAAGTTCATAAGCTAAAAACAAAGGTTTATTTAAAAACATGCAATGCTATCCTTCTCTGTCCTGAGCATGGCAGGCTGTGATGGCTGCCCCAGTAATAACCAGAATCTAGGACATGCAAATTCGCTGTGAGGAAGAGACTTTAGGCCTGCCCTGTACACAAGATCTTGTTTCTGTCGAGCCTGAGTCAGCGACTGCTTGCAGAATTCATGGCAAAACAGTGTCAAAGATTCTAAAAGTAGGATTTGTGTGCTTCCTTTTGCTTCTCCTTGATTTCTCTGGGGAGGTACCAAGGCTCTTGCACCCCTGGGTCTAAGCGGTAGATCACAAAAGGGCTATGACCACACACCAGTGAAGACAGCCGTGTTGTTAATGGTGCCAGGGAGGGGGAAAGACTAGTCCCTGCTCATCAGAATCCCAGTGCAACTGAAAATAGCACCAGTTTCAACAATTCTGGTTGGACAAAGACTCTTTTTTTGAGTTAAGAAAGCATCAACACAATTTCCTCAGTTAACTGCATTAATAGGATCCATTCATGTCACCGAAAGATGCTTCTTGGCACAGTTCACTTTCCTGACCCAACGACGCCAACAGCAATCCAGAGCGGGCCCAGTAGGGTAATGTGTTGTGACACCAGCCCAGTGAAAACATCCTTAGATGACTGAAAACTGCACAAATCACTACGCGCTGCAGTTCCCTTTTCCGGAGTACTGTTTTCCTGCGAAGTACTTTCAATCCATAATCTAAAGGCAGAATTTAGTTGGAAGAATGTGTTTTTGGATTACACTCAGTGCTTTAGTTGACTTTTAATTCACTTCCTCCTTTATTTCTTTGGACAGAAACTTAGAATGCTGTCCATCAGGCAACAAGCAGCAGTCCGTTCGGTGCTGGGTAGGACACGTGAACAGCGAGTTGGTATTCAGACTCCAATCCCCTGCTGCTTCTATCCACGGGGACCCTGCCCCAGGGCCATTCCTTCCCCAGGGGCAGGACAGTATCCTAAGGAAACTGTGGGCACTACTTGTCAGATTGGTAAGAAAAGACGGGGAGAAAAGATGCAAACTGAGAACAGACAGCAAAGTTTCAAGTTCACAGAAAGATGTCCCCCAAAATGACACAGGCCTACCAGGTATATCCATCTCTTTCGGTGGGAGGGAAGAGCAAAACTTTTCAATGTTTGAGAATTTATTAGCATTTTCAAATAAAGAGAACTACGATTTTAATTTCACATCTTGGCTACGTTTTGACAAAGGAGATGCCACTACGAGTACAGCAACGACTCCTGTCCAGGGACTGATCAGCGTCCCCACTCCCAGGCCCAGCCCTCGATCTCAAGATCCTTATCTGCTCACATCCCAGTGAAACAGCACAACCAGCAAACGAAGCCAGCATGAACCCTGAATCAAAGACCAACACGACAGCTGCGCGGAGACAACGCGTGATGTGGCTGTTCTAGAAAATGACGGAGCATTCTCCCACACAACTTTGCAGCAGAAGATGGCCCTTCTGCACCCCAGTGGGAGACAGATTTGATATTTCTGTGCATGCTTCGTGGTGTGGTTCCCAGTGCTGTAACGTTACAAAGATAAGCCAACGCCTAAATTTTCCTCCTGCGTACTTTTCAGGAACTTAACGTGGTTACCCAGGAGGGGGACAGGACTATACGCTGGCACCTGCCAAGGACAGCCGGATGCTTCAGCACAAGGACAGTATCCGGGTCAGCATGGTATAAGGCATGTATGCGCAAGGAGAGAGGCCACTGCCGGCAAGAAGTAGCATTATGGAGAACGTTCCAACCGGCAGGATAGAAACAAGGCTCGATGCTCCAGTTTTTTAGAAAGTAATCCCAAAAATCCAGTTCAAATCCCTACTGTCAACATGTAGGGAGGAATTCAATTTCTATCATTGTTTCTCCAGGTCTGAGCTAAGCCCATTTGCTCCCGGCTCGGTAATAAAAAAGAAAATAGGTTTCTTCCTGTTTCTTTCTTGGCATGGAAACACAGCTTTGAGAAGAGAAGGTCATGAGTCCCAGGAGCGCTACGGAGGTAGCACAACTCTCCGTACCCTACAAAACTACAGTCAGTGACTGGGGAAAGGGGAACTTACCTAGCCACTAGCATCAAAAACAAAAAGGAAAATTAACTCTGAGGCGCTCCGTTCCAGAAGCACCCCGAATTTTAAAAAAACAAGACCAAACCGTGAAAAATTAAACAGTTAAATTCCTCTTCTAAAAGTCATTTATTTACATATTATATGCCCAGTATATAATGTGTAGATAAATGTATCCTGCGGCGGAAGTGACCAACCTACTGGACTGAACAGCACAGTACAGGACAAATTCTTGAAAGGTGGCATCTCATATTGGTATCCTTTTAATAAAAAAAAAAAATTAAAAATCAAAGAAAACTATCTGGCCAGGGCTGGGATGAGACGAACAGGAACACTTCAGAATCCGAGGCAGAGGGAAGGCTGTCTTGTCTCCTTAGAAGATCGTAGGGGTGTGAAAAGGGAGGGACCGATCATGCACCAAAGTACTTACAAATTACATACCCCACCCCCGCCCCCCTCCATAAAAAGAGAAGAAAAAGCCCATCACTTAACACCAAACAGCAACATCATCAATAAACCCTTTCTCTGCTGCCCATCATGCCTTATTCGAAGAGGAGGCCTGTGAGGAGAGGTGAAAAGAGCAAGGGAGGGAAGATCTGCACTCCAGTCTAGTTTCCAATTTCCATTCCTCTCACACGAAGCCTTCAGTCATCTGATGCCCGGCATCGAGCTCTGAGCAGAAACCGAGTACGTGGTGGCCACGACCGGGGTGCCGTTGTTGGCCGAGTAGCCTTGCCTCAACGTTTCAAAATATGATGCCTGCACCGGTTTGTGATACTGCAGCACTTTTATGGCCTCTTCTATTTTAAACCATTCCCTCTTCCTTCCTGGGGAGGCAGAGAGAGAGAGAGAAATCAGTACAAAAGGGAAGCAACGGAAGGTTTCTGATCTTCTAACTCTGGAGAAAATGCAGATGAAAACACGAAAACAACAGTTAGCGACACTTTAAGACGGGACATGACAAAGCTGGTTTTCCTTCCTCTCTTTTCTTACAAGAACAATGCAAGCCTGCTTCCTACGCCTCAAACCCTGCAGACGTCAACTGCAGGAGAGACCATGTGCAACGCGGACATGTGCAGAGGGATGAGCTGATGGTAATGGTGCGAAACGGGAGCTGCTGCTCGCGGTTTCCTCCGCATTCCTGGGCCTCTGGGCCTCGCTCGGCCTGCATGTACCCGCTGAAGCCCAGCTGGTGCCCCCCGTCTCCTGCAAAACTCAACATGAGCATCAGCTTCCAGAATTATTAGGATGGCTGCCTTGTAATCAGATATTCATTTAAAATTTTTGTTTAAGAGTTAGGTATCAACATATTACAAAATTTTTTTTTTAATGTTTTTTTTTAATGTTTTTTTATTTATTTCTAGGAGAGAGAGTGAGACAGCGTGAACAGGGGAGGGTCAGAGAGAGGGAGTCACAGACTGAAACAGGCTCCAGGCTCCGAGCTGGCAGTCAGCACAGGGCCCGACGCGGGGCTCGAACCCACGGACCGCGAGATCATGACCTAGCGAAAGTCGGACGCTTAACCGACTAAGCCACCCAGGCGCCCCTATTACAAAATATTTTTAAAAAATAACACCATCACTATTAACATTTCAGTCTGTTTTCTCCCCCCCCTCCCCATTTAAGTTTTAAAACCCTTTAGTTTTTCTCTTACAGTAAAAGATGACTGCTTAAAATTGGGAAAATGGAAGAAAGTACAAAGCATATGGAAATTACCCGTAACATTATAAATCAGAAATGACAACTGTGAACACCTTAGTGCCTTTGCTTCTCCTTCATCACACTGGAAAACGGCACTGCGCTGGACAATGTAACGGATCGTGCTGTAAGAGGCTCTGAATCCCGAGATGCTCTGGTAAGAGTGTGTGGCTGGAAACACGGATGCAGGAGCGAAGGGGCCAGGCTCCCATCACATACATCCCTGGCTCAAATGAACACTCAGTCTGGGGCATGTTACCGCACTAGATACTGAGCTGTGCCCCCTTTCCTCATCTGTAGGGACACTGCACCCATCTCACTTGTGAGGATTAACATGTAAGCAATTTGAACAAGACCTGGCACGCAGTACACGCTGTTAAGAGTTTGCTTATGATGAGTGTTGTTATTACTTCCTTTTTTACTTCATGCTGTTTCTCTTAGCGCTCTTCTAAGCTACGAAGAACATGACATTGAATGGCTGCACTACATCGTGACATCCAGCACGGACATGCTGCCATTCATGTAACCACACCCCCATCACTGGACATCAACTGTCTGCAATTTTAGTTATTATAAATCATGGTACAATTAGGAAAAAAAAAACCTTTATCTGTTTCTTTTTTCTTTTAACCTCCCAGGGGAAGATGTCTAGAACTGAGATGGTAAGAATAAAACATCTGGACTCTGAAGGCCGCCTCATGATCTGTAAGGCCAAATTGCTTTCCAGAAAGACCAGCCAGAGCCCCAGTCCCACCTGTGCGCCCTGGGATGCCGTTCTCACCCCACCCGTCAGCACCGCTAACCTTGTCTTTCATCACTGCCAATTCTGCAGGTGAAAGCCAGTACTTCGTTTTTGTTTTCATTTCAAATTCCTTATGTAATGTGGCTCTGATTTGTGTGTGTATGTCTGTACCCTGCTTTCCTCACTCACCAACACCAATTCACAAGCACTGTCCCGTGGTATGTTAGCTTTCACAAGTACATGTTTAACAGCTGTGTGACATTCCATCAGCCGAGTGTACGTACCCTAGCTCACTTATCCTTCACGGGGGTGTCCGTTTAAATCTCAATTTCCACTTGAAAAAGGTTCATCGGAAGGAAGGCTTGTAGGTCTGCCCTCCGTATTTTAGCGTATTTCATGATTTCAGTTCTCCGAAGTACAAGGTGAAAGGCTTGTTGGATATTAATAGAGCAATGGTACCTTGAAAATTCCTATCACAAGTGTGTGACTCCCGCCTGACAGAGTGCTCTGAGGACAGGGCCACGCCACACTCCTCTCGGTCTCCTTTTTAAGCCCTAGCACTGACTGTCAAGGAGTCTATTTTTAGTAACTTTTTAAAAAAATTTATTTACTTAAGCATGCTGCATCCTTACCAGATACAAAGCCGCTAAAAGCTGAAGGGCCATGAGATGCCCGGATCAGCAGTGTGGAGGACATGGTGGCAAAGCACATACACACAACAAAGGGAGAGGTTTCAGCAAGTGAGTTTTATCCGTTAGCCAATTATAACAGAAGGCTTTAAATTAATGTTATACTTTTCTAGAACATACTTTCCTTCAGCGGCAAAAGATTAAACCATGAGCCATTAGATCACCTATGTTTTTAGTTCACAAGATATACATCCAATAGGGATTTGAGAGATCAGAGAAAACGGCTCCTTAGGGGAAAGGCAGGTGCACCCAGAGGGTAACCGGAGTAGAGCTGGAAACTATTCCTGCCGTCCCGCATCTACAAAAGGACTCTGCAGGGAGCGGCTCACCCCCCAGCCAACAGCTGTTCCAACCACGCGAATAACAGCATCGCACGGAACAACCAGGGGCTCGCTCTCAGCGGGCGCTCCGTGGCCAGCCGTGGCCCTAGCACTGCGGAGGAAGGCCGGTACCTGCTGACGGGGGTCCAGTTTGACTTCAGCAACAGTTTTTTCTTATTTTTACATGCTATGTTTCTACCCGCTGACCGTGTGCCCAACATCAGCTTCCTTCTAAATGTTTCAAAGTACTAACTTTCACGAGTTCAAAACGCACATGCTTGTTCCATCAAACACAGCCTTCTATTACTCCTTTTATGAGGCTCACATCTGGTTCTGGGTGATGACCCGTGGGCCTGGGCCCGTTGCGGGGAGCGCTGTGGAGGCTATCTGGGGACAACTTACCAATGTTAACGGAATCTTCCCAGTCTTCCAGCACTTCTGTGACAATGAGCACATAGACATATGTTCTGTGCTTCCTCTCTTGGTTCTGAAGGGCAAAGAGAGAAGGACAGAGGGAGAGCTTCCCCTTAGAGAGCGGAGATTACTTAGGTGAAACACACTCTTAGCCACATGTCCTGAGAGCTCACATACAAGGATTTCACTTTCAATCGTCCTACAATCAATCCTACAGGGCATAGGGCCAGAGGGCCTATTTAGAACAGGCCACACTCGCACTTAAGGTTGTGCTCTTTGGCTGGGCTTGTAAAGCCCAGGCTTTAATCTCTTTTTTCTTTCCCCTTCCCCTCAGTACCACTTCACGGGAATGCTGCGAGAAGGGAGTCTGTGATCTCTCAAGCAAAAGGCACCAAGTAAACTGAACTCGCGAAAACACAAGGAGGAGAAGAGACTGTGGGTGGCGGGGTCCTGGCGGCGCAGGCAAGCTCAGGACGGCGCGCGTCTCCCCCGCTACTACCCTTGCTCGTCTTTATTCCTGATTTCTCACTTGCTTCCACCTCCCTCCAAACCTCTACCCCTGCCTATTTCCTTGTTCCTCCCGCCTCTGCTGTAGCGACTCGACCTTCTTTCTCCTTCTGTCTTCTCTACACGTATCTGCCCTCCTGACACCCTATGACGCAGTGCTTCGCGGCTACTGCTTTTTGTGACCTGAAGTCTCTGGCAATGCTGCGCCAAGCAAGCCCATCGGCACCATCTCCCCCACAGTGCTCACTTCCTGCCTATCCCTTTTGGTGATTCTCACAGTATTTCAAACGTTTTCATTATTATTATTATTATATTTCCTATGGTGATCTGTGATCAATAATTTTTCATGTTACTACTGGAATTGCTTTGGGGCACCAAAAATGACACTCCTAGAAGCCAGTGAATTTAATTGACAAATGTGTTTGCTCCGACTGCTCCACTGACCGGCCTTCCGGTCTCTCCCTGTCATTCTCCCTCTCTTTGGGTCTTCGTTTTCCTGAGACACAACAAAATTAAGATTAGGCCAATCAGTTACCCTACAGTGGCCTCGAAATGTTCAAGGGAGAGAAAGAATTGCATGTCTCTTACTCTCACTTTAAATCAAAAGCTAGCAGCGATCACGCTCACTGAGGAGGGCATGTTGAAAGCCAACAAAAGGCTGAAAGCTAAGCCGCTTGAACCAAACAGTTAGCCAAGTCGTGGACGCAAGGAAAAGCTCTTGAAGGAAATTAAAAGCGTTACTCCAGTGAACAGACATGACAAGAAAGCCACACAGCCTTATTGCTGATATAAAGAAAGTGTGACTGGTCTGGCCAGAAGATCAAGCCAGCCACAGCATTCCCTTAAGCCAAAGCCCAGTCCAGGCCCTAACTCTCAATTCTATGAAGGCTGAGCGATGCGGAAGCTGCAGAAGAAAGTCTTGGTTGATGAAGTTTAAGGAAAGAAGCCGTCTCCATCCCACAACAGTGCAAGGAGAAGCAGCAAGTGCTGATGTAGAAGCTGCAGCACGTTATCCAGAAGATTCCAGCTAAAATAAGTCATGAAGACAACTACACTAAACAACAGATTTTCAACCTTCTATTGGAGAAAGATGCCATCTAGTTCTTTATAGAGAGGTCAATGCCTGACTTTGAAGCTTTAAAGGACACACTGACTCTGGTTACAGGCAGCTGGTGATTCAAAGTTGAAGATGGTGCCCAATGACCACACCAAAAATCCTAGGGCCCTTCAAAGTTCTGCTAAATCTACTCTGCCTGTGTTGTATAAATGGAACAAAGACTGAATGACAGTGTATCTGTTTCCAACACGGTTTCCTGAATATCTTAAGCCCACTGTTGAGACCTCCTGCTCAGAAAAAAAGCGGTTCCTTCCAAAATATTACTGCATTTATTGCCAGTGCACCTGGTCACCCAAGACCTCTGAGGGAAAAGGACACCGAGAGTAATGTTTTCACGCCTGCTAACACAACATCCATCCCGCAGCTTATGGGTCAAAGAGTGATTTCAACTTTCAAGTCTTACTATTTAAGAAATATATTTCATAAGGCCAGAGCTGCCATAGATAGTGATTCCTCTTATGGATCTGGGCAAAGTAAACTGGAAACCTTCGGAAAGAATTCACCATTCTAGACGCCACTAAGGACAGTGGCAATTCATGGAAAAAGATCAAAATATCAGCATGAACAGGTGTTTGGAAGAAGGTGAAGATATGGTGGACACGGCAAGAGAACTAGAACCCGAAAGGAGCCTGAAGATGGGACTTCTTGCTGCAAGCTCATGGTCAAACTTTTCTTTTAAGTTTGTTGATTTGCTTATTTATAATACCTTCTTTTATTTATTTAAAATTTTTATTATTTATTTTTCTATCTATTTATTTATTTTTGAGAGAGAGAGAGACAGAGACAGAGTGAGAGCAGGAGAGGGGCAGAGAGGGGAAGACACAGAATCCGAAGCAGGCTCCAGGCTCTGAGCTGTCAGCAGAGAGCCTGATGTGGGGCTCAAACTCACAAATTGTGAGATTACAACCTAAGTCGAACTCAGATGCTTAACTGACTGAGCCACTCAGGTGCCCCATTTATTTATTTTGAGAAAGAGAGCACAAGTGGGTACAGGGCAGAGAGAGAGAGAATCCCAAGCAGGCTCCACACCACCAGTGCAGAGCCCGATGTGGGGTTCAAACTCATGAACTGTGAGATTGTGACCTGAGCCGAAGTCAGACACTTAACTGACTGAGCCACCCAGGTGCCCAGCTCATATCAAACTTGAACAGATGAGGGGTTGCTTCTCATGGATGAGCAAAGAAAGTGATTTCCTGAGGTGCTGGTGAAGATGCTATGCAGACTGTTGAAATGATAACAGAAGATTCAGAATATTCCATACAAGTAGTTGCTAAGGCAGTGGCAGGGTCTGGGAGGACTGACTCCAATTCTGAAAGAGGTTCTCCTCTGGGTAAAACACTAACCAAGAGCACTGCATGCTACAGAGATATTGTTCACAAAAGGAAGAGCCAACCGATGAAGCAAGCTTATTTTGAGGCACTGCCACAGCTGTCCCAACTCTCAGCAGCCATGACCCTGGATCAGTCAGCAGCCATCAACATCGAGGCAAGACCCCCTACTAGCAGAAAGATTATAGCTTGATGAAAGCTCAAGGTGGTCAGCATTTTTTAGCAATAAAAGATTTTTTTAAAGTTTATTTGAGAAAGAGCACATGTGTGTGTGTGAGTGGGAGAGAGGTAGAGAGAGAGAATCCAAAGCAGGCTCTGAGCTGTCAGTACAAAGCCCGATGCGGGGCTTGAACTCACAAACCGTGAGATCATGACCTGAGCCGAAACTAAGAGCCAGACGTTTAACCCACTGAGCTACCCAGGTGCCCCAGCAATAAAGTATTTTAAATTAACATAGATACATTCATATAGACATTGTAAGTGTATATATACACTTCATAGACTACAGTGCTGTGTGAATATAACCTTCCTATGCACTGACAAAAACCAAAGAAACATCTGACCTGCCTTCTCGCAGTACTTGCTTTGCTGCAGTGGTGTGGAATGGAACGTGCAGGGCCTCTGAGGTGTGCCTGCACTTACAAATAATTCCATTTGTCTGGAGGTTGAGATCCTAATTCCCAACAGGAGGTGATCAGGTGAGGAGGGCTGACCCTCATGGATGGGGCTGGGGCCCTGATAAGAGAGACCCCAGTGAGTAACGTTCCCTCTTTCGCCATGTGAGAACACGGACAGAAACAGCTACAGGTATTTGCTGCTCTTCAAAAGTCCTAGGCACGCCACTTCGCTTTTACGGAAGACCTACATCAGCACCTGTCTTTGCTCACTGAAAGAAATCCGAAGAGGACTTTTTTTGGGGGAAAAAAAAAAAAAAGGTGAAAAGCAAAACCACTAGCACTCACGCTACAGAGGGCCGCTGAAGCAGCAGCGCACGTCTGGAACGTGGAGAGCGGCACCCCAAACTCCTTCCCTGGGAGCTACGCTCGGCACTTCCTCATCAAGCCACCGAGGCTTTGCACTGAGGCTATGAACATCCGTGCTTTACCTGGACTCATTTTGTGCACCCGTTAACAAGATGTGTCCTGAGGTATGAGAAAAGCCTGAGAGAGGTTATGTTTTGGTTCTGGTAATGCTTAAAAAAAAAAAAAAAAAAAAAAAAAAAAAAAAAGTTTGCATGTAAATTAATTGCTTATTCACTTCCTATCGTTTCGACTTACAAATGGTTTCATACGAATACCCTGCTTGCAGAGAGCCGGAGAACCTGTAACTATGAACCAGGAAGTGGTTCTCACCAGACACTGAAGCTGCTGGTGCCTTGATCTTGGGACTTCCTAGCCTCCAGAACTGTGGGGAATCAATTTTTATTGTTTGTAAGCCACTCAGTTTTGTTAGAGTAGCCCAACGGAGTAGGTCAAAGATATGTATGTATGTATACATATGTATATACGCATGTAGATACATGTATATGCATGTGTGTGTATATAATACATGGTTACTAACGTGATAGCAACTGCATAAAGATTTTAACAGACTTACCTCAAAAATTCCAACTAATCTTCCCAATGTCCCTTTTACTCCAGCCTGAAAAGTGAAAAAGAAAAAGTAACGCATTAGTACCATTCACATTGCTGGTCTCATTCTGAATCGAAAACCAAGAGGACATGCCTTAGGTGATCTCCAGGTCTATGGGGGTCACCAGTATTTCCCGTGTGTCACCGCTAAGAGCATGGTGTGCTCTGGGGAGGGAGGATTTCTCGAATCTCCTCCCCGTCTCTCCTGTGTCAGGCTGGCCAGATGTAGCAGATAATCAAGGCCATGAAGGCACACAGAAGATATTTTGAGAAATTAATTAGTTGATTCATTCATTCACTTAACAAATACGCTGAGTGCCTAATTTGAGCCAGATAGCCGTGTACGTGTCAGAGGTACAGTGATGACTAGGCTAGAACACAAGACCCATGACAGCAAGGTCCTTATCGTACCCGTTCCTGGCTGTTTTGATACCGTGTGCCCCATACAGAGCTCAGCACCTTGTACAAACTCTGTAAAGCGCAAACCAACAAATACACAAACGTGGTGATTTTGCTAGTGACAGGTTTTGACAGAGATGTGCAGGACAATGTGATGAACAGAAAAGGGACAGGGAGGGGGCAACTTCACACAGCAGTTGGTTAGGCCTTTGTGCATACACTCTGTATCTTCCATCGGCCCTCTGGTGTTTTTTTTTTTTTTTTTTAAAGATTTATGTCTTTCTGATGCATTATAGTTAAATATTTTGGTCTATTCCAATTACTTAATTTTCTTTTCAACTGTATCTAAACTAGAGTTGTCCCATCCCCAGTCATTTGATACTATTCATTTCTACCTGTCTTTACATATGCTTCCATTATGTATGCCTTTGTTTTCATGATTTTTTTTAGTTCTTTTAAAACAGAAGTTATTCCTTCATTTAATTTTGAATACCCTGAACATACTTAGGTTCCTTGTCAGGCCATGCTATAAAATTCACTTCACCTCAAGTAAATTTAGATTCCAAGTGGTAAAGGAAGGGCTCACTTGTGAGGCTGCCTTCACCAAACTCTCCAAAGCCTGTTCTTAAAGTGACAGTTTAAGGGCTCCTGCTGCGAGGTGACACAGGGAATATGGCGGCCAGAGCCACGCACTCAGGGAGTGGTTTGGCTCCACCTTTTATCGTGCACTGTGTCTGTGTCCTCTCCCTACGTGGGCCCACATCTTTCTAAAAGTCTCAGCTCCCGGTATCCTTTCCGGGATCCTTTCCGCTGGAAACCTGGGCTCCTCCTACTACAAGGGGTGTGACCAGCAAGCAAGGCCACTACAGCTTTCCAATGACAGTCAGCAGTTCTGTTTCTGATCTATGGACGTGCTATCCAACCTGCTTTAGAGCCAGGCTTAGCTTTTGCTTTTTATGTGTTTTATCTGTCCCTGCCCGGGGCAGGAGTGGGGAGAGATAGTAAGGGCCTCCTCCAAGGCCTGGGGAGTGCTGTAACTTGTTCTCCATCACCACTGCCATGTTATGTGTACAATAAACTAAAAATTAGGTGCTCATTAAGTCTGTACAGAATGAACCAAATTTTAAAATATGTACTCTAAAAGCTCTTTATATGTTTAATAATAATAAAAACAATAGAAGCCAATTTAAAGGCCCAGAGCCCTAGGTAGGCTATACTTTGAAATTAATTTTTGCTAATTATGTGCTAAAGAATCTTTTCCATTCTCTTGCTAACAGGCCTGTTTCAGTTCCTATCCATTCTTTCCCCTTTGTGGCTTTTGGGTCTACTCAAATAGAAACGTCTACCTTTTCTTATTTAAACTGATTCTCTACATTAAAAAAAAAAAAAAATATATATATATATATATATATATATATGTTTTTAAAAGTAATCTCCACACCCAATGTAGGGCTCAAACTCACAACCCCAAGATGAAGATCGAGAGTTTGCATGCTCCATCGACCAAGTCAGCCAAGTGCTACTGAACTGTCTACTTAAAAAAAATTTTTTTAATGTTTTTATTTATTTCTGAGAGAGAGAAAAGCATGGGCAGGGGAGGGTCAGAGAGAGAGAGAAATACAGAACCTGAAGTAAGCTCCAGACTCTGAGCTAGCTGTCAGCACAGAGCCCAACGTGGGGCTCGAACCCACGAACCGTGAGATCATGACCTGAGCTGAAGTCGGACACTCAACTGACTGAGCCACCAGGCGCCCCAGACTGTCTACAGTTTTAGGGATAACTGTATTCCACGGCCAGCTGGGGCTAGTGAGACTGTACAGCATGAATGAACCAAGGCAGCTGCCTGAACAAGCGGGACAAGGGGACAGGCCAGTGTGGGCTAGAAAGCCAATTCTGGACCCTGACCCCAGGACAACCGAAGGCTCAGATCAATTCGGCTGTGCTCCTGCCACAGGTCCCCACTGACAGGGACTAAGGGCAGGGCTGTCTGTCAGGCTGGGGGCGGGGAGGGAGGGAGGTGAGGAGATCCACAAGGTTCGCAGAGGCCATCATGCACCTTTCTCTTCCACAAAGTAGAGAAAGCGTTCTCTTTAGCAATTCTAACTGTTCAATTTTTTTGTTTTTTAAGTAGGCGTTATGCTTGCCACTGTGGGGCTTGGACCCTGAGAGCAGGACCTGAGCTGAGAGCAAGAGCCGGATGTTTAACTGAACCACCCAAGCGCACCTAATTTTTCTTAAAGAAACCAAAAGTTTAGAAAATTATCTTCAATTTTTAAGGGCATGACTAATTTAATATTATGGCAACTCAAAATAATTTAAAACTTTTGTGTAATAATAGTATTTTTTGCATTCAACACCAGCATATATCTATGATTTACTGTGCTGTAGGCAGTTGGAAAAGGCATAAAAGCAGTTTTCTTTATAAAGCAGATGCATTCTTTTTTTTAATGTTTATTTTGAGAGACACAGAGAGCATGTGTGTATGCATGCACGAGCAGGAGGGAGCAGAGAGAGAGAGAGAGAGAGAGAGAGAGAGAGAGAGAGAGAGAGAGAGAATCCCAAGCAGGCCCCACAGTGTCAGCAGAGCCTGATGTGAAGCTCGACCTCGCGAACCATGAGATCATGACGTGAGCCGGGATTAAGAGTTGGATGCTTGGGGCGCCTGGATGGCTCAGTCGGTTAAACGTCTGACTTCGGTTCAGGTCATGATCTCACGGTCTGTGGGTTCAAGCCCCGCGCTGGGCTCTGTGCTAACAGCTCAGAGCCTGGAGCCTGTTTCACATCTGTGTCTCCCTCTCTCTCTGCCCCTCCCCCACTCACTCTCTCTCAAAATAAAGACATTAAAAAAAAAAAAGAGTTGGATGCTTAACCAACTGAGCTACCCAGGTGCCCCCAAACAGATGCATTTTATAAAGGCTAGTGTACATTAAATAAGGCTGCCATCTCTACAATGAAATTTCAATGACACTTCTCTTCATTTCTAATTAACTGTCAAGTTGTAGAAATTAACAATAGCTTTGTTTCAGTGTTTCCAGTTTTATTTTTAATAACTGGCAGTTTTGTTAAAATTTTTTTTTAACATTTATTCATTTTTGAGATACAGGGAGTGAGGGAGGGCCAGAGAGAGGGAGACAGACTCTGAAGCAGGCTCCAGCCTCCAAGCTGTCAGCACAGAGCCCGACGCGGGGCTGGAACTCATGGACTGCGAGATCATGACCTGAGCTGAAGTCAGATGCTTAACCAACTGAGCCCCTCAGGTGCCCCTACTTTGGAGAATTTTTTTTTTTAATGTTTTATTTACTTTTGAGAGAGAGAGAGAGCATGAGTGAGGGAGGGGCAGAAAGAGAGAGGGAGACACAGAATCTTGAAGCAGGCTCCAGGAGCCTGATGTGGGGCTCAAACTTGGGAACAAGATCATGACCTAGGCTGAAGTCAGACGCTTAACTGACTGAGCCACCTAGGTGCCCCTAGAGAATTCTATCTAAAGTGATCCTGCCAATGATTCTACGGGAAAAGCAAAGAAATATTCTTATGTTTACCAGCTTCTAAATTGGGACTTAACAGTTTCCTTAAGAGGAGGCACCTCTCTAGTAAGCAAGAGGATTTCAGTTCTTCAAAGTCACAGTGCTGAGCAAGAGAAAGATTCCCCAGAGGCAAAGGTCCTCCAAGACAGAGTTCACTGTAACTATTTTACGTTTTCACGATCCTCCACAGTCCAACTGACTCTGAGCCAGCACCCTCTCAACTGATGCCACAAGCAACAGGAGAGAGTTATTTTTATTTCTCACATGATTCCTGCCCGAGGATTGGGGTAGGTGTCAGGGTCACATGAGACAGATAGTTGGCTCAGACATTTGGGGACAGATCTGCTTCAGGGCATATGTAGGTCTGGTCTAGCCAGGGTGCTGGCATGGACCCGTTCTTCTCAAAAAGCATATAAAAGCAGTTACAATTTCAATCTATAGGTCAAAAGCCCCTAATCTGGAGGCAGGGTCTTTAAGAGCCTATTTTAGCTAGTAGTAAGAATTCCAAATAAAGTACCCATTGCCCTTCACTACTCAACCAACCATATGCAGGCAAGTGCTTCCTTCAACTTCAAAGTATAAAACATCAATTCTAGCACTTTAGGACTAGATAGCAAAAAGAATTTGAACAACGGTCTTTTTTTTTTTCAATTAAAAAAAAATGTTTATTGGAGTGCTTGGGCAGCTCCGTTGGTTGAGTGTCCGACTACTGGTTTCGGCCCAGGTCGTGATCTCATGGTTCTGAGTTCGAGCTCCACCCTGGGCTCTGTCTGCACTGATGGCACAGAGTCTGCTTGGGATTCTCTCTTCCCCTCTCTCTGCCTTTCTCCCTCTTTCTCTCTCAAAATAAATTAAAAAAATTAAAGCGCTCTTAAAAATGTTAATTTATGAGAGAGAGAGAGAGAGAGAGAGAGAGAAAGGAGACAGAGAATCCAAAGCGGGCTCTGTGCTGACAGCCCGATGTGGGTCTTGAATCCTTGAACTGTGAGACTGTGACCTGAGCCGAAGTTGGACACTTAGCTGGCTGATCCACCCAGGCGCCCCAACTGCCTACTTTTTAAAAAGGAAAAAAACACCCCCAAAACTCATGATAAAAAAAGAAAGAAAAAGAACCCCCCCCCAAATGTCTTTTTTTTCCCCGTGGGGTGCTTTACTGGGATTGGAAGGCCCAGCCAGAGAGACTCCAGGGATCCCACCTTTCCCCACAGTGAGCTCTCTGAGTGTGTACACGGCACTCAAGCCGAGGCACTAACACACGTGGGCCTTTGAGAATGGCCCTCAAACGGCCTGGCTCTGTTGTTTAGTTTGGGTGGGTACAAAGGAGATGGTCACCTTCTGAAAGCCAGTTTTCACTACGAGGCGGACGTTCTGGCAGACACTGATGGAGGTCTAGCCCACAGACCTTCCTCCCACTGTGCTGCCAGGAAGAGCCAGATTCCGTTCAGATGAGCGCTCTGGTTCTGCTCCCCTCTGCAGCGACGGGTTCAGGTGTGCCGTGACCCAGTTCTGGGTCTATGGCTTCTGAGAGGATGTCTCTTGGGGGCTTATGGGAAAGATTTCCCACCATGATAAAAAGAGCTGCACAAAAAGAAACGCTACACCTTGCTTGTGAAGTGGGGACCTGAAACTTGGAGCTGCTACAGTCAGTCATCTTGTGATCGTAAGGGGAAGGGCAAGAGAATGAATGAGGAGCTGAACCAAAGTCCTGAGGCGGCTGAGCTCCTGAAGCAAGGAGGGAATGTCCAACCTGTGAACTTCTCATGTGGGAAAAATTAGCAGGACGGCTGAAGCCCCGTTCTGAGTCAGGTATTGTGGTCCTGTCTCAGCACGCTTCCTGCTACTTCCTTGGATGTAAAAGGTAGCTCTCAGAGGAAGACTGAGCATCCTAAGACAAAGATCCTGAACATTCAAGGGAACTGTAGTGTAAAAGCGTGCTCTATTAAAGCAATAAATCCAGACCCAAAAGGAGCTCAGGGGAGCAACTCTAATGCAAGTGTCTGTATGAGGAAAACCATGAACAAAAATATATGACCTTAATGCACATACCTTCTGGTACCTGCCAAGTGTAAATTACAGAAGGGAAAAAAATCACAGTGAAGACAGATGAAAGTAGATGGGAAGCCACTGTTGTAAGTCCAGTGATCTCCCATCTGGAATATTTTGTTTTTGAGAGAGAGAGAGGAGGGGCAGAGAGAGAAGGAGACACAAAGAGAGAGAGAATCTGAAGCAGGCTCCATGCCCTGTGAAGAGCCCAACGCAGGGCTTGATCTCACAGCCGTGAAGTTATGATCTGAGCTGAAATCAAGAGTTGGTTGCTTAACCAACCAAGCCACCCAGGCACCCGTTCTTTAAATGAAATTATTTCAATCAAAAAAGTAAATAATAATGGTAATGTATCATTTTGTATATTTTTTTAAAGAGATAAATAAAACTATTGGTACAACTGAGGCCCTTGTTTACTCCCCAGCCCTCAGAGGTAGCTATTTACCTGAATTTAGTGTTTATCATTCCCTTGCATGTCTTTATACATGCACTGCTTAGGTATATATCCACTATTCATGGTAAATAGTTTTTTCTGTATGCTTCTCTACTCACACTGGACGCGAAGCCTGCTTGAGATTTCTCTCTCTCTCTGTATGTGCACCCCCTCTCTCACTCTCAAAAAAAAAAAAAAAAAAAGATATTTTCTGCAATCTTTCCCCCTCAATATCATGATTCTGAGTCTTAGATATATTGAAACATATAGTTCTAGTTAATTCACTTTAATTGTTGAACAGTATTCTACTTTAGGAACTTACCACAATTACTCCTGTACTTGTACTTGTTGGTAGATACTTAGTCCTGCTATTATAAAAAAACACTTTAAAAAACCAAAACCAAACCCAAAACCTTTCCTGTAGATATCCTTGCTACCTACCATGTGTGGGAATTCCAAATGAAGACTGATTAAGACCACATTTCTGAATCACAGGACAGGTACCCCCAATTTTCCCACATATTATCAAGTTCCTCCATGCAGTGTATCAATGGCAGAAATGACTTCAATTCTCCACCTCTTCCTGTATCCACAGCCTTTGAAACAGAATTTTACAGCTCTTCCCATCAGAAGACAGGATCTAATAACCTACTCCTATACGACGCTGGCCTTATGACTTGCTTTGGCCAACAGAATGCAAAAGGATGGAGGACCAGTACCAAGCCTGGGCCTCGAGAGGTCTTATAGTTTCTACTTTTTCTCTTGGCACTCTGCCACTGGCATGAGAGCCGGTCTCCTAAAGAATGAAACCGTCTCAGCTGACGGTGTTACAAAGCAGCCTAGAGCCAGCAAACCTCCACCTGTGAGAGAGGTTTAGCCGGCTAAAATCAGCAGAGCTGCCTACTCGACCCAGAGCTGGCCGTAGACATCGGAGTAGATGCTAGAAGCAGACCCGTGGGTCCGTGTGTAATAATCAATACTTAACTAATTTAAGCCACTGAGTTCTGGCATCGTTTCTTATATAGCTGGCATATTCTCCAAGTACACAGGCAATGTACAAGTTCCCATCACTCTTGTTCCTCTTTAATATCTGTTGTTGTTGTTTTAATGTCTATTTTTGAGAGAGACAGAGTGTGAGCAGGGGAGGGACAGAGAGAGAGGGAGACACAGAAATCTGAAGCAGGCTCCAGGCTCTGAGCTGTGAGCACAGAGCCCGATGCAGGGCTTGAACCCACAGACTGTGAGATCATGACCCTGAGCTGAAGTCAGATGCTTAACTGACTAAGGCACCCAAGCGCCCCTAATATTTGTTTTTTGTTGTCAGTCTTTTTAATTTATGTCAACATGATGAATATGAAATTATATTGCATAATTTTTCTGTGTACTTTTTCCTGCTTAATGGACACTTAAATTTCTTCTGGGAATTCATGCTATTTATCCATTTTTCTTATCTGATTATTGACTGTTGCAATGATCTTTAGAAATTATATACTTTTAAAGTTTTTTATTTGACAGACAGAGAGAGCATGAGTAGAGGAGAGGGGCAGTGAGAAAGACAGAGAGAGAGACAGACAGACAGACAGACACAGAGAGAGACAGAGGAAGAGAGAATCCTAAGCAGATCCCACACACAGCACAGAGCCCAATGTAGGCTCAATCCCACGACCCTAGGATCATGACCCAAGCTGAAATTAAGAGTTGGATGCTCAACTGACTGAGCCACCCAGGCACCCCAGAAATGATTTCTTCTTAATACTTGTTCTCTGTGGTAAATATATGCTCCCAATCTGACACTTGTCTTTTAGCTTCATTTTTAAAAATTCTATTAAGTTTTTAAATTTCAATTTCAGTACAGTTAACATACAGTGTTATATCTTCAAGTGTTATATTGCAAGTGTTATATTGTTTCAAGTGTACAATATAGTGATTCAACAATTCTATATGTTACTCAGTGCTAATCACACTAAGTGTACTCCTTAATGCCCATCACCTATCCCCCCACCTCCCCTCTGAAAATTACCTATTCTCTATGTCATGAGTCTGTTTCTTGCTGTCTCTCTCTCTCTCTACCCTTTTTATTAACTCTACATATGAATGAAATCATGTTGTTTTTGTCTTTCTCTATTTCTGTCTTTGTTTCCGATGTCCTTTGCTAAACATGTTTTATTAGGTACTGCTGATTTTATCTTTTCCTTCTGTCTGTTTAGTATTCTTTTAGTCTCCTACATTTTTTCTAATCATTGGAAGTTTTTTTTTTTTTTTTAAAGTTTAGTTATTTTGAGAGAGAGAAACAGAGAGCAGGGAAGGGCAAAGAGAGAAGGAGAGAGAGAGCATCCCAAGCAGGCTCTGCCCTGTCAGCCCAGGGCCCAACGTGGGGCTTGAACCGACAAACAATGAGATTCTGACCTGACCTGAAACCAAGAGTTGGACTCCCAACCAACCGAGTTACCCAGGTGCCCCTAGTCTGAAGAGTTTTCTAATATCCACCAAAAATTTTTTTTTTAATGTTTTATTTATTTCTAGGAGAGAAAGAGAGAGACAGCGTGAGCAGGGGAGGGTCAGAGAGAGAGGGAGTCACAGACTGAAACAGGCTCCAGGCTCTGAGCTGGCAGTCAGCACAGAGCCCGACGCGGGGCCTGAACCCACGAACCGCGAGATCATGACCCGAGCGAAAGTCGGACGCTCAACCGACTAAGCCACCCAGGCGCCCCTAATATCCACCAAAATTAATAGGGGAACTTACTCTCCAATAGCCAGTAATCTGGATACTCCAGAATTGACCTATAGAGATCACTGTTTTACTAATCTAGTTGTTAATCTATGTACTAATATCACATGGTCTTAACTAATACAGCTTTATCCCAATACGTGGAAAGGTAGTCTCCTTTTCTCCTCTGTTCTTTTTTAAAAAATATTTTTCTTTAAGTGGTACAAATATAGTGATGTTCTTTTATTTTTTTTTATTTATTTTTAAAATTTTACATCCAAATTAGTTAGCATATAGTGCAACAATGATTTCAGGAGTAGATTCCTTAATGTCCCTTACCGATTTAGCCCCCCACCCCCACCCTAACCCCTCCAAGCAACTCTCTGTTAATATTTAAGAGTCTCTTATGTTTCATCTCCCTCCCTGTTTTTATATTATTTTTGCTTCTCTTCTCTTATGTTCATCTGTTTTGTATCTTAAAGTCCTCATATGAGAGACGTCATATGATATTTGTCATAGCATATGATAATTTCGCTTAGCATGATACCCTCTAGTTCCATTCATGTAGTTGCAAATGGCAAGATTTCACTCCTTGTGCTTGCTGAGTAATACTCCATTTATCTGTATACCACATCTTTATCCATTCATCCATCGATGGACATTTGGGCTTTTTCCATACTTCTGGCTATTATCTATAGTGCTGCTATAAACACTGGGGCGCATGTGCCCCTTTGAAACAGCACACTTCTTCCATTCTTTTTCAAAAACTTCAAAGCCATTTTCATACTTTTATTCTTCCATATAAATTTCAAAAGTCAGTTTTTCAGAGGCACCTGGGTGGCTCAGTCAGTTGGGCATCCGACTCCGGCTCAGGTCATGATCTCACAGTTTGTGGGTTTGAGCCCCATGTCGGGCTCTGTGCTGACAGCTCGGAGCCTGGAGCCTGCTTCGGCTTCATGTGACTCCCTCTCTCTCTGCCCCTCCCCTACTCATGTGCTCACTCTCTCTCTAAAAATAAATAAACATTAAAAAAATTTTTTTTAAAATCAGTTTTTCAGATCTCTGAAAAATCGTTTTGGGATATTTCAATATTGAATTTTTAGATTAATTTGAGAAATACATCTTTACAATATATAGTCTTCTCATCCAAGAATAGACTGTATGTCTCCCTTTACTTAAGTCTTTTTTCATTCCTTCAACAGGGTTTTATTATTTTTATTGCAAAGGTCCTGTACTCTATTAGTCTACAGCAAGGCATTTTCGTTTTGGTTTAGTTTTATTGCTATGAATGCTATATTAAAAGTTACACATTTTTCTTTTTGAATTAAAAAATTATTATAATGTTTATTTATTTATTTATGAGAGAGAGAGAGAGAGAGAGAGAGAGCAGGGGAGGGACAGAGAAAGAGAGGGAGACACAGAATCTGAAGCAGGCTCCAGGCTCTGAGCTGGCTGTCAGCACAGAGCCCGACGCGGGGCTTGAACCCACAATCCATGAGATAGTGACCTCAGCCAAAGCTGGAGACTTAACCAATTGAGCCAACCAAGCGCCCCTAAAAGTTACATACTTTCTAATCAATTACTGTTTTTAAAGAAACATTACTGTTTCTGCATATTATCTTACTTACAAACTTTCTAAATGCTCTTACTAGATCTACTAGTTTCTGTTGTGTTCCTTTGGTTTTTTTAAGTTAACAATGATATCATCTGCAAATAATGACAATTTTTTGCTTCTTTTCCCCCCTAAGTTTATTTATTTGAGAGAGAGCGTGCACGTGCAAGCAGGGAACGGGGAAGAGAGAGGGAGAGACTGGATCCCAAGTAGGCTCTGTGCCATCCATGCAGAGCCCAATGTGGGGCTAGATCCCAGTGTGAGATCATAACCTGAGCTGAACTCCAGAGTCAGACGCTTAACCGACCGAGCCACTCAGGCACCCCTGCTTCTTCCTTTTGAATATGTATAATCTGTATTTATTTTTGTCTTACTTCAGTGGCTAGGATCTCCGTTCAATATTAAATGGTAGCCTTATAGCAAACAACTGCCTTTCCCCCCGCGTTGGGACATTCAGAACATTTCAAAATACAATGCTTATGATAGGTTTTATTAGACATTCTATCAGGTTAAGGAACTTCCTTTTATTTTTAGTTTGCTAATAACTTTCAACATGAATGGATCCTAAATTTTATTTTAAAGATTTTTAAACAAATTTTAAGTACAATCTACTCCTTAATGTGGGGCTCGAACTCACGACCCGAGATCAGAGTTGCCTGCTTGGCTGACTGAGTCAGCTAGGTGTCCCTGGATACATTTTAATAAATAATTTTTCCTCATTTACTGAGATGATAATTTAATTTTAATCTCTTAATGAAGTAAATTAGGTAAATGTATATTCTGAGACTTGTACTCTTGGGGTAATTTAGTGTGTGGTATTTTGGAGAGCTTTAGATTCCACTTGCTCTTATTTTGCTTGCGATTTTTATCCAAGTTCATAAGTGAGAATTTATTGTTCCTTTCTACTTTTTTTTTTTCCTGGTGCAAAAAGGTGGTTTTATTAAAGTCCAGGCACTGGACCCGTGGACAGAAAGAGCTGCCTCCTTTCTGCTTTTAATTAATAAGATCAGGGGTCAGCAAACCATAAGCCGTGGGCCAAATGTGTTCTGCTATCGATTTTTATAAATAAACTTGCTCTGGAATATAGCCATGATCACTCATGTAAGTACTGTGTACGGGCACGTTCATGTTATGACAGCAGAACTGAGTATTTGGTGACAGACACAATATGGCTTCTAAAGTTTAAACTATTTATTATCTAGCCTTTTTCAGAAAAGTTTGCTGATCACTGATCAAGATTACACTAGGTTTATGAGGTACAGTTATTCCTTTCTGAAATAGTTCTTTAAGATAAAAAAACATACTTTTGGAAATTTTGGCAAAATTCAATTAGTCTATTTTTTTGTGGGTGGGGTGGCCAACAATTTGGGTAAGAATTAATAACCTATATAGATTTTCTAACTTTTAAGTACATTGGGGTAACTTTTTCTAGAAAATTTTTATCAAAGTTTTCAAATTTTTGTGTTTATGGCTCTACACAGCATTCTCTTAAAAGACTCTAGTATAGTCTGGTTATTTCTTATTTTATTTGTTGCCTTTTGTCATTTCATTTACAAGTCCTGCAAAAGGTCTGTCTATTTTATTAGAAAAATAAAATGACCCACTTTGGGTTCTGTTGATCATTTCATTTTCCTCTATTAATTTCTGCCCTTTTTTCGTTATTTCCATCCTTTTATATTCAGTGTGTCCTGTTTTTGTCTGTTTGTTTCTTTAGCTTCTTAAATCCATTGCTTAGTTTACTTAATGTCTATTTTGCTTTCTAATAATAGCCTCTGTGGCTCAAAGAACTGAATGAGCTGTACCCAATAAGTCATGATATGAAGTGGTTTCAATTGCTCAGCTCTATTTGCTTACTAAGGTTTTTTTTTTTTTTAATGTTTTATTTGTTTTTGAGAGCAAGAGAGACAGAGCACAAGCAGTGGAGGGGCAGAGAGAGGAGGAGACACAGAATGTGAAGCAGGCTCCAGGCTCCGAGCTGTCAGCACAGAGCCCAACGCGGGGCTCGAACTCACTGACTATGGTATCATGACCTGAGCTGAAGTTGGACGCCCAACCGACTGAGCCACCCAGGTGCCCTTGCTTACTAAGTTTTCTTGTGATTTGTGCTTTAACTCAAGAATTATTTAGAACATTTTTTCTGTTGATTTCTAAGCTTATCGCACGTGTCAGAGTATATATACAGATGACCCCTGACTTATAATGGTTGGACTTAGGATTTTTTGATGATGATAGTGCAAAAGCGATATGCACTCTGTGGAAACTGTACTTTGAGTTTTGATCTTTTCATGGTCTAGCCGTATGTGGTATGATAGTCTTTTGTCATGCTGAACAGAAGCAGTGAGCTTCCGTTCCATGAGGGTGAACAACCAATCACACTACTCTGTACCCAAATAACCATTCTGTTTTTCATTTACAATACAGTATTCAATAAATTACACGAGACATTCAACATTGTGTTATTAAATAGGCTTTGTAGGGGGTGCCAGGATGGCTCAGTTAGTTAAGCATATGATTTCAGCTCAGGTCATGATCTCATGATCCAAGAGTTTGAGCCCCGCATTAGGCTCTGTGCTGACGGCTCAGAGCCGGGAGCTGCTTCACATTCTATGTCTCCCTCTCTCTCTGCCCTTCCCTGGCTCATGCTCTCTTTCTCTCTCAAAAATAAAATAAAAACATTCAAATAAGATAAAATAGGCTTTGTAAGAGATGATTTTGCCCAATAGTACGCTATACCGTAAGTGTTCTACACGTTTAAGGTAGGCTAGGCTAAGCTACACGATGTCTGAGAGGTTAAGAGTATTAAATGCATTTTCTATTTATGAGGGGGTTTATCAGGATATAACCCCATTACAGGCCGAGGAAGATCTGTAGTCTATATTATTGCTGTTCTGGAATTTTTAATACTTTGTGTAAGGCTTACTATGCTGGGTTTTTATATTCTTACATGTATGCTTGAAAAAATTACATATTCTTTGTTGAAAGCAAGTTTCTCTCTGAATAGAACGGTTTGAAAAACCTTGCTAATGATATCACTCAATCTATTTTTCCTACTGTCTGTAGCTTTTTCTATCAGTTTCTAGATGAGATGTTTTAAAGTTTTCAACATGGCTATAGATTTATCACCTTTTGCCCGTAACTCTGTCAATTTTGATCTTTATAGATGAAGTTTGGTAGGTGCACGGAAGTTCATGACTGCTATGTGTCTTGGCATACTGTCTCTTTTATCATTTAATAAAATGTCCCTCTTGCCCCTCTAAATGTTTTTCACCTACATTCTATTTTATTTAATACTGTAATTATTATCCAAGTTTTCTTTTGGTTAGTATTTGCCTGATATACCCTTTCCCATCCCTTCCTTCTTAGTCATTTAGTATTACTGCATTTGAAAACATATGACAAGTTTTCTTTTCTTTTTTAGGCTTTCTCTTTAATACAGCTTTGTACCTATTAATCAGTAAGTCTAAAGTAAAACCAAGTTACACTTATTGTGATATTTAACCTGGAAACATAGTTTTTTTCTGAGCCACATGAGGTCCCTTGAAGGTGAATCAGAATCAGAGCCCTTAAATTTATTTCTTGTGTGGCAAGTTCAGTGCTAGGCAGTTGGCATTTATAAGTTCACTGAATTAAGAGGAAGCTGGTTAAGTGGCACCTCACCCAGGTCAGTCAGACCCACCCAGGGCCAGTGCCTGTTGGTGGCTTAAAGATTATGGGGTCTCCAGAGGCAAGAACTGCATTTAGTATTGGCTGAAGCCAGCGTGAATTGTATTGGAGTCCATGGAAAGTACACTGTGAATATACTTCCTAATGAGTAAAAATCCTTTCCTGGAATGTGGAGCTGGATAGGAAAGCAAGCACAACTGGTTTGGAAGAGTCATCTGGACTCCATTCATTTAAAAGAAGGCTACTGGCTCCTCTCCCAGCAATTCAGCTTCTATTCACGGTTCCAACACAAACCAACTCGAACACAGTACTATATTCTCCAACAGGGCAGATTCTAATCTCTACACTAAGCCAATGAATTAACTATTCATCAATAGGTAGCATGCAATTATATGTGATAATGTAAACAGATAAATTGAGTCAAGAGATTTCCTTTATTCTAGTTTTTAAAAATAATGGTGAAAACATAATTTGGGAGTTATTTACAGTAAAAGAGAGCTAACCTTTAGGTTATCTTAATAAGTTAAAAAGTTTTTTAATGTTTTATTTCTGAGAGAGAGAGAGAGAGAGAGAGAGAACACAAGCGGGGGAAGGACAGAGAGAGAGGAAGACACAGAATCCAAAGCAGGATCCAGGCTCTGAGCTGGCTGTCAGCACAGAGCCCAACACGGGGCTCGAACCCACGAACCATGAGATCATGACCTGAGCCGAAGACGGACGCTTAACCAACTGAGAGACCTAATTCTGAAAAGAAAAACATTTTTAACTAAAAAACAATGTAGTAGTAGACTAAGCATATTATCACTTCCTCCTGAGGCCTCATTAAAATCAAAGTAATACTAGAAGGCGGCTATCAAAAGACAGGAGATTTTAAAGAAAATTCCAGGGCATCTGGGTGGCCTGCTTTGAGTTCTGTGCCTCCCACTCTCTGACCTGCCCCCGCTCATGCTCTGTTTCTATTTCAAACAAAACAAAACACAACAAAACAAAAACACATTAAAGAGAATTCCAGGGGCGCCTTGGGTAGCTCAGTGGGTTAAGTGTTCGACTCTTGATTTCGGGTCAGGTCATGTTCTCACTGTTCATGAATCTGGGCCCCACATCAGGCTCTGCACTGATGGCATGGAGCCTGCTTGGGATTCTCTATCACTCTCCCTCTCTCTCTGCCCCTCCCCTGCTCATTCTCTCTCTCTCTCAAAAATAAACATTTTTTTAAAATTCCAAGATGCAAAGTGATGAGTGCTGAAAGATGAAGAAAAGCAAAAAAAGTAGCTCAGCTTCTAGACTCTGGAGAGGTTCCAGGATAGCATATGGCAGGAACACAGGGTAGAAGTGAGTAGGGGTCCTGAAAGTTGAATGTCTACACACCAAACAGCCATCCCCACACACAGAGAAGGGCCTGGAGCCAGGCATCTATCACTTAGGCAACTCTAATCCAAGCAGAAAAACAGAGAAACAGGAAGAAGTGCTGTAGCATATAGATCTATAAACATCCCCCAAATAAAGTCCACCTATTGCAGCATTCTTTTCGCTGGCTCCTGGTAAGACAGCCCCACTTCCCTCCAGGTGACTCTTCACATGCGCCCACTTATACACATCTCCCATTCAGTGCAGTCCTAACTGGGACAGAACAACCCCGGATCACCTGACATCCATCAAAAGGAAGGAAAAATCAAAATGAGCAAATGAAAATGAGCTCTAGTCAAAATAAAAAAAAGAAAAAAGAAAAAAGAAAAAAAGAAAAAAAAATTCAAGGAACAGAAGAAAACTTAGAGAAAATTAGTTATTCTCTTTAAAGAAATCTGAGAGGCTGTGGTGTCCTAAAAAAGAACAAAATGTATGCAAAAGGAACTGAGAATAAAAATGTCATTTTAGAACTTAAAAATGTGACTGCTGATATAAAACATTCACTAGGGGCGCCTGCATGGCTCAATCGGTTAAGTGCAGACTCTGGCTCAGGTCATGATCTCACAACTCATGAGTGTCGAACCCCATATCGGCCTCTGTGTTGACAGCCTGGAGACTCCTGCTTCGCATTCTGTGTCTCCATCTCTCTCTGCCCCTCCCTTGCTCATGCTCTGTTTCCCCCTCTCTCAAAAATGAATAAACATTAAAAAACATTTTTAAATAAAAAAAATATAAAACATTCTCTTGAAGGGCAAAATCCTCAGTGAGACAATGAAATATAAGGCAAGCAGTATTACCTATTGTGTGCTTTTCCTTAGGGAATTACTTAAGGAATGTTTCTTTTCTTTCTAAGTCTTCCAATTCTATTTTATTTTTAAGCCCATGGACCACACAGAAATATTATTTTGATACAATTTTGGAACTCAGGGGAAAAGGATATCTTAAAAAAAAGATTCTTTCTTAGGTGTACCTAAGTGGCTCAGGTGGTCGGTTGAGTGTCCGACTCAATTTCAGCTCAGGTCATGATCTCACAGTTCATGAGTTTGAACCCTGTGTCAGGCTCTGCACTGACAGCGCGGAGCCTGCTTAGGATTCTCTCCCTTCCTCAATCTCTCTGCCCTTCCTCACTTGTGCTCTCAAAATAAATAAAATAAATAGGAAAGGAAGGAAGGAAGGGAGGGAGGGAGGGAGGGAGGGAGGGAGGAAGGAAGGAAGGTAGGTTGGTTGGTTCTTAGATGGACAGGTCTATGCCCATATATTTGACTATCAGTCTTAATTTCCTTCCATAACAGCTAAAGCACACGGAACTTTCAATCTCAGCAGACGACTGGGCAGGTAAGAATGGAGCAAATGGAAAATCACCCAGGACAGATGAAGTCTATGAAGAAAGTAAAGGAATCTTCTACCCCAGCCCCTTGACACTCCCTGCAATTGCCACACACACACACACACACACACACAGTCTTACTAAACTGCATGCACAAAGCAGGGAATGAATTATCAGTGGAGCTTGAATTCCACAGTGTATGGGAACAGGGGCCCTGCCAGACCAATCAGTGTGTGAGGAGTGAGGCTGGCAGGCTGGTAGAGTGTGAATGACTGCTGAGGCAGATGAGCTGGAGAAAAGCAAAGAGAGACATAAAAGAGAGACTGTTCCTAAAGGACCTGGGTGGCTCTGTCAGTTAAGTGTCCAACTTCAGCTCAGGTCCCGATCTCACAGTTCGTGAGTTCAAGCCCCGCGTCGGGCTCTGTGCTGATAGCTCACAGCCTGGAGTCTGCTTCACATTCTGTGTCTCCCTCTCTCTCTGCGCCTTCCCCACTTGCGTTCTGTCTCTTTATCTCTCAAAAAATAAACACTAAATATAAATAAATAAATAAATAAATAAGTAAATAAATATACTTGGGAGATTAAACAAAACACTTGTAAATAACACATAGGTCAAAGAAGAAATCTCAAGAGAAATTTAAAAATAAACTAAATGAACAAAAAACCACAACACCAAAATTTGTGGGATGCAGTTAGAGTAGTACTTAAAGAGAAATGTAAAGCACTGAATGCAAATATTAGAGGAGAAGAAAGATCCAAAATCAATAATCTAAACTTCCACCTTAGGAAACTAGAAAGAGCAAATTCAATCCAAAAAAGTAGAAGTAAAGAAATAAAGTTGGAACAGAAATCAATCAATTTCAAAATGGAAAATCAAGAGAGAAAAATCAATAAAACTAAAAGCTGGTTCTTTTAAAAGATCAATAAAATCAGTAAGTCTCCAAGGCTAATTAAGAGGAAAAAAACACAAATTACTAACATCAGACATGAAAGAGAGGTCATCACTACAGATCCTTCAAATATCAAAAGGATAATAAGGGAATATTATGAATCAGTGAATACTATGTCCACTAATTCAATAAACTAGATGAAATGGACCAATTCCTTTAAAAAAAACAAGCTGCCAAAACTCCCACAAGAATGTACAATTTAGGGGTACTTGGCTGGCTCAGTAGTAGAGCATACAACTCTTGATCTCAGGGTTGTTATTTTGAGCCCCACAATGGGTGCAGAGATCACTATAAAATAATAATTTAAAAAATAAAAATAGACAATCTAAATAGGACTACATCTATTAAAGAAATTGAATCAATAGTTGATAATCTTCCAAAACAGAAAGCAGCAGGCCCAAATGGGTTAACTGGTGAATTCTACCAAACATATGATTTCTGAAGACAGAAATCATACCAATTTTCTACATTTTTTCCTTTTTTTACATTTATTTATTATTGAGAGAGAGAGAGAGAGAGAGAGAGAGAGAAAGCACGAATGGGGTAGGGGCAGAGAGAGAGGGAGACACAGAATCTGAAGCAGGCTCCAGGCTCTGAGCAAGCTGTCAGCACAGAGCCTGATGTGGGGCCTGAACCCACGAACCACAAGATCATGACCTGAGCAGAAGTCAGTCGCTCAACCTACTGAGCCACTCGGGCATCTCTACATTTCTTCTCTAATATAGAAGCAGAAGCAACATTTCCTAACTTATTCTATAAGGCCAGCATTAACCTAATACTGAAACCAGACAGACATTACAAAGAAACTAATCTGTCTCATGAATAGAGATACAAAAACCCTCAACAGAATATTAGCAAATGGAATCCAGTACTATGTAAAGGAAGAATTATGATGAAGAGGGATTTTCCCAGGTATGTAAAACTGGCTCATCATTTAAAGATCAACTAATGTAATCTACAACATCAATAGGCTAAAAAGGGGGGAAAAAAGAAAGCCCATAGGATCCAATCAATAGATGCATGAAAAGCACTTGACCAGATCAAACATCCATTATTCACCACAAAAACGCTCAGTAAACTAGGAATACAGAGGAACTTCCTCAATTTGATAAAGAATATCTACAAAAACCTACAGCTAACATCATACTTAACGATGAGAAACTCAACCCACTAAGGTCAAGTACAAGGCAAGTCCCCTCTCATCACTCCTTTTAAACATCATTACTGGAAGTTCTAGCTAATGCAGTAAGACAAAAAAACAAAATAAAAGGCATACAGACTGAAGGAAGAAATAAAACTCTTAGTTTGCAGAGGCCATGACTGTAGAAATTCTGAAAGAACTGGAAAAAAAATACATGTGGAACAGCTAGGTTGCAGGGTACAAGGTTAATATACAAAAGTGAATTGTTTCCCTATATACCAGTAATGAAAATGTAGAATTTGAAATTTAATACACAGTGCCATTTATCTTAGCACTGCCCAAAATGAAATACTTCTACATAAACCTAACAAAACATGTACAAGATCCATAGGAAGAAAACTATAAAACTCTACAAAAGAACTCAAAGAACTAAATAAATGGAGAGATATTCCATGTTTATGAATAGAAAGACTCAATACTGTCAAGATGTCAGTTCTTCCCAACTTGATTCAATACAATCCTAATCAAAATCCCAGCAAGTTTCTGTGGATAGCAACAAGCTGATTCTGAAGTTCATACAGAGAGGCAAAAGATTCAGAATAGCCAACCTCTAGATCGAAGGCAAGTAATGAAGGGCTGTCACTACCTAACTTTAAAACTTATGATAGAGCTACAGTGAACAAGGTGGTGTGGTTTTGACGAAAGAAGAGACAAATATATTAAGGGAACAGAATGGAGAGCACAGAAATATGACCGACTAATCTTTGACAAGAAGCAAAGGCAAAAAAATGGAAAGAACGAAAGAATAGTGGTTTCAACAAAGTGGTGCTGTTGTCACAAGTGAGCATCTACGTGTAAAACAACTCTAGACACAGACCTTTCATCCTTCACAAATATTAAGTCAAAATGCATCAGACCTAAACATAAAATGCAAAACTATAAGACAGAGCAGAAAAACTAGATGCCTTGGGTATGATGATGACTTTTTTTAATGTTTATTTTTGAGAGAGAGAGAGAGAGAGAAAATCCAAAGCAGGCTCCAGGCTCTGAGCTGTCAGTACAGAGCCTGATGCAGCGCTTGAACCCACCAACTGTGAGATCATGAGCCTAGTTAGGATGTTTAACCAACTGAGCCACCCAGGCGCCCCTATGATTTTTTGAATAGAATACCAAGGGCATAATCCATAAAGTAAAGAACTGATAAGCAGAACTTCATTAAAATTAAAAACAACTACTCTGTGAATGACAATGTTAAGAGAATGAGAAGCCAAGCCAAAACATTTATAAACACATATTTGATAAAATGCTGTTATCCAAATAACAAAGAACTCTCAAAATTCAACAATAAGAAAATGAACACCCTGATTTAAAAATGGGTAAGGGGAGCCTGGGTGTCTCAGTTCACTAAGCATCCAACTCTTGATTTCAGCTCAGGTCATCATGGTTCATGAGTTCAAACCCTGCATACTAGGGATGCTCTCTCTCCCTGCCCCTCACCTACTCACATTCTCTCTCTGAAAAATAAATAAACCTTAAATAAGTAAATGGGGCACCTGGGTGGCTTAGTCAGTTAAGTATCCGACTTTGGCTCAGGTCATAATCTCATGGTTCCTGAGTTTGAGCCCATAGTTCCACAGTCAGGCTCTGTGCTGACAGCTCAGAGCCTGGAGCCTGCTTCGGTTTCTGTTGTCTCCCTCTCTCTCTCTGTGCCCCTCCCCCACTCTTGCTCTATCTCTCAAAAATGAATAAATGTTATAAAAAAAATTTTATGGGCAGCTGGGTGGCTCAGTTGGTTAAGCATCCAATTTTGGCTCAGGTCGTGATCTCATGGTTCCTGAGTTCGAGTCCTGCATCAGGCTTGCTGATGTCAATGCAGAGCACACTTAGGATCCTCTGTCTCCCTTTCTCTGCCCTTAACCCACTCGCACACTCTCTCTTTCAAAAATAAATAAACATTAAAAAATATTTTAATAAATAAATATTTTAAAAATGGGTAAAAGACCTCAACAAGCACCTCACCAAAGAAGATATTCAGATGGCCAATCAGCAAAGATGCTCAACCTCGTATGGTATTAGGGAATTTCAAATTAAAACAACAATGAGCGGGGTGCGCCTGGATGGCTCAGTTGGTTAAGCGTCCGACTTCGGCTCAGGTCATGAACTCATGGTTCGTGGGTTCGAGCCCCATGTCGGGCTCTGTGCTGACAGCTAGCTCAGAGCCTGGAGCCTGCTTCATATTCTGTGTCTCCCTCTTTCTTTGACCCTCCCCTGCTTATGCTGTCTCTGTCTCTCTCTCAAAAATAAATCATTAAAAAAAAAAAAAATGAGCGGGGCCTGGGTGGCTCAAAACTGGTTAAGCCTCAGACTCTTGATCTCAGCTCAGGTCTTGATCTCATGGTCCTGAGTTCAAGCTCTCTGTTGGGCTCCATGCTGGGCGTGGAACCTACTTAAAAACAACGACGACAGATGACAAGTTACTTACTATACACCCATTAGAATGGCCCAAATCCAGAACACTGACAACATCAACATCAAATGCCGAGGTGAACGTGGAACTCTCATTCTTCGTTGATGGGGATGGAAAATGATGTAGCCACTTTGGTAGATATTTTGGAGGTTTCTTACAAAGCTAAACATACTCTACCATACAATTTATCAATCAAGCTCCTTGGTATTTACTTACCCTAAGGATCATAAAACTAATGTCTCCACAGAAAACCTGCACACCGACGTGTAAGGCAGCCGTATCCATAATTACCCAACCGGCAGCAAGCAAGGTGCCTTTCAAAAGGTGAATGGAGAAGCTGCAGTATATCCAGACCGTGGATTATTCAGGGCTAAAAAGCAATGAGCTAGCGGGCCTTGGAAAGACATGGGGGAGACACAAAAGCAGATCACTCAGTCAAAAGGCCAATCTGATAAAGCCACATCCTGTATGGTTCCAACCATACAACATTCTGGAAAAGCAAAACCATGGAGACAATAAAAAGCTCAGTGGTTGCCAGAGGTCAGAGGAGGAGGAAGGATGAAGAGGCAGGGCGCAGGACTTTTAGCACAGTGAAACCACTCTGTGTGATACTGTACTACCAGACACACGTCATTACAGATTCGCTGAACCCCGCAGAATATACAATACCAAGAGTAAACCCTGATATAATCTATGGATTTGGGGGGATAACGATGTGTCAGTGTAGGACCATCAACTGTAACAAACATACCACTCAGGTATAGGATGTTGACGGTGGGGGGTGTTACGTATGTGTGGAGACAGGGGTATATAGGAACTCTGTACTTTCTGCTCAATCTTGCTAGGAACATAAACTGCTCTGAAAACAGAATCTATTAAAAAAAGAAAGTAACCACCGCAGTAAAGAAATAGCATATACAGCTTCCATGTCACTAGAAAAATGAAGGAGTGGACTAATCAATTTGGCAAAATATAGACTAGTCCTAAGAAAAGCAAAAAGGAATAATACGGTACCAAAGGTGACAGGAATACATTTGCGTTTAAGTTATAATCAGGGGCGCCTGGCTGGCTCAGTCAGGAGGGCATGTGACTCTTGATATCAGGGTTATGAGTTTGAGCCCCACGTTGGGTGCAGAGATTACTTAAAAATAAAATCTTTTTAAAAAGTTATCATAATTAATGTTACTAAAAGCTAGATTTCATTATTCCAAGGTCAAAGAATTTGAAACTCCATGAAAAACAAAGTACTGTCACAAAAGACATAACTAAAACAAAATGACATAAAAAGGCAGGAAAATAAAGGGCTAAGTAATACTAGTGAAATAGCCACCCCTCATCACCCATTAAAAACCAGAAGAGACTAAATTTCAGAGCAAAAATAAATATGGGACAGAAAAGGTAATTTTATGCTGATATGATATGATCCATTATGGAAATAAAACAATCATCATTCTTTATGCTGAATTACATAAACAAAGAAAAACAGAAAGCAAAATATAAGGAGAAACAAAAATCACAATTACAAAGAAAGATAACATCTCGAAATTTGATAGCTTAAACCTATGAACAATAAAAAGTCTGTCTGTATGTATGAACAAAAATTATAGAACCTCTGTTTTAAAATGAAATGTTTATAAAACCTGACATATGCTTGGCAAAAAGATTTTCTTTAAAAAAATTTTTTTTAATGTTTACTTATTTTTGAGAGAGAGAGAGACAACAGAATCCGAAGCAGGCCCCACAGGCTCTGAGCTGTCAGCACAGAGTCCAACGCGGGGCTAGAACCCACAAACTGGGATATTATGACGTGAGCCGAAGTTGGACATTTAACCCACTAAACCACCCAGGCGCCCCAAAAAGATTTTCTTAATAAATCCCTCTAGAGAATTTTATAGGCCACTTTCCACCATTTTTGTTATAATTACTCAATCATCTGAGATTGCACTTTTGATTTTCCCTTGGACTCTAGAGTTATTTAAAGGTGTTTATTGTTTCTCAAATTAAATTTGGAAATCAGCAGAATAAGAAACAATTTTTATCTCTCAAAGTGGCTAAGATAATAAAGAAAAATACCTTGCAAATATGTAGGAGAAACTGGCATGTTCATGGAGATGGGCTGTAAACAGGTACTCTTCCTAGAGAGCAACTGGACAATTCAACACAAAACTTAAGCATATTACCAACAATTCTGCCTCAAGAAATTGATACTAAAGAAATAACTGAATACAAAAAAATAAAATAAAAAACCCAGAGGTATTTGCTATTCTTCTCAATGCTGTCTAGAATAATGAAAGATTAGGATCAAACTAAATGTTCAACCAAAAGATATTCTAACTATATCATTAAAACAAAATTTTTTTTGAGAGGGAGGGAGAGAATCTTAAGCAGGCTCCATGCCCAGTACGGAGCTCTACCTGGGGCTTGATCCCATGGTCCTGAGATCATCACCTGAGCTGAAATCAAGAGTTTGACGCTCAACTGGCTGAGCCACCCAGGCACCCCAAATGATGGGATATTTATACATATACTCACAACAGGTCTTTCAAAAGAACTGCTCCTATATATGCCTGTTACCACAGAAGAGTGTGTGTCCACAGTATAATAAACTAATGAAATGGCTAAACACACACACTTACCGATTTGTAAGCATGTATGAAATTACTAAAATGTTAACAAAGGTTATCATTAGGTGACGGCAATATAAATGACTTGTTGTTGCGTACTGGTTATTTCTTAAGATTTCCGTGACAGGTATAGATTACATGATAAAGCAAGTCCAATAAAGTACTAATGGTAGAATCTAGGTGATGGGCATGTGGGTGTTTATAATAAAATTTTTAATAATAAATTTCTTTTAATAAGGCAGTGTGTTTGAAAATTTGTGTAATACTGGGAAAAAATGTCAAACCCAAAAGTTTTCAGGAAAAAAATAATCACTTTAGAATCCAAAAGTAAGGTACTCCCCTATCTATTTCAATCTTTCTGAGACTTAACAAAATATGCTACAGAAGACACTGCAAGGTGGTAGTGGCAGCATTTTAAAATAATTACAGGGACGCCTGGGTGGCTTAGTCGGTTAAGCGTCCGACTTTCACTTAGGTCATGATCTCGCGGTTCGTGGGTTCGAGCCCCGCGTCAGGCTCTGTGCTGATTGCCAGCCCAGAGCCTGGAGCCTGTTTCAGAATCTGTGACTCCCTCTCTCTCTGACCCTCCCCTGCTCACGCTGTCTCTCTTTCTCTCTCTCTCTCCCCTAGAAATAAATAAAACATAAAATAAAATAAAATAATTACATGAATTTTTTTTTTAATGTTTTTTATTTATTTCTAGGAGAGAGAGAGAGAGAGAGAGACAGCGTGAGCAGGGGAGGGTCAGAGAGAGAGGGAGTCACAGACTGAAACAGGCTCCAGGCTCTGAGCTGGCAGTCAGCACAGAGCCCGACGCGGGGCTCGAACCCACGAACCGTGAGATCATGACCTGAGCGAAAGTCGGACGCTTAACCGACTAAGCCACCGAGGCGCCCCATGAATTTTTTAAAAAAGCAAAAAATTAAATGAACCCAATGCCAAAAATGTAACTCTAGTTTTTTTTCCCCTAACTATGTATTGAAAGGAACCTATAATGCTCATACAGTTCATAAACCTTACTAGGATCCTCCTGATTAGAGTAATAGAGTGGAGGAGGAGACCAGGAGGTGAGAGCCCGGGGCTTCTAGAAACACTCTTGGGTGGTAAGTTATGTTCCGCTGTGTGATTCAGTGCAAATTACTCTTTACTAGTAATAGTTAGTATTTGAGTTCTTACTAAATGTCTCCTCATTAAAGCAAGTATTATCAGGTTCCTAAGCTCGAGACATGAAAACCAGTGCTTAGATACGGTAAGTAATTTGCCAACACCACATTTTAAAGCAGCGGCACTAGGATCTGAACACAGGTGACTGGTTCCAAAGCCCATGCACAAACCAAATGTATTAAAGCCCTCCTTATCTCTGCTGCTGAGAGAATAAATCAGGACACCTTCTGGAGGGCAGGCAAGCTTATGTAAATGGAACCTTAAATTATTTTTTGCATTTGCAATTACTGAAGGGGTATTATATAAATCTGCCTTCTAGACTACCTGAGAAGCTGAAAAATCAGTTTGAAGGCCCAGCTCTATTTTCTTTTTAAAAAATTTTTTAATGTTTTATTTATTTTTGAGAGAGAGACAGAGACAGCATGAGTAGGGGAGGGGTCAGAGAGAGAGGGAGACACAGAATCTGAAACAGGCTCCAGGCTCCGAGCTGTCAGCACAGAGCCCGACGCGGGGCTAGAACCCAAGAACCGTGAGATCATGACCTGAGCTGAAGTCAGACACTTAACCGACTGAGCCACCCAGGCACCCATGAACGCCCAGCTTTAAAAAGGAGGTTTTCTTAACAGTAACCTAACTTTTATTTTAAAGGCAGAACTGGCAATTTCAGTTTGAATGACAAAAAAATTCAGTAATGTTAAATATCACCATAAAGGTGATCTTGCCCTTTCTGAACATTTAATATTGCTTATTTTTAAAAATTTACTTATTTTGAGAAAGAGAGCAAGAGTCCAAGTGGGGGGGGGGGAGGGAGGGAGAGAGAGAGAGAGAGAGAGAGAGAGAGAGAGAAAGAGAGAGAATATGAATCTCAAGCAGGCTCCATGCTGTCAGTGCACAACCTGACTCGGGGCTCAAACTCACAAACCGTGAGGTCATGACCTGAGCCAAAACCAAGAGTCGGACACTTAATTGGCTGAGCCACCCAGGCGCCCCGAATACTGCATATTTTTAGCTGGTCCAACAGAGATGAACAGCTGATTTGAAAGCAGCAAGCAAATACACTTATATTTCTCACCCTTGATTGGATGCTAAATGCCATCATGCAGTTTTTATTTTAGCTATTCTATTTCTAATAGGTATGTAGTGGTTATCTCATTGTTGGATGGCATTAAAAGTAATTTAAAAAAAACTAGACCTTAAGAAATTACTCATTTAGATGACATAAGATTTAGTATTTTTTATAAATATATATTCAAAAGGAAAAAACGAAGGCTAGAACGGTGTAGCTGTTTAGCTCTGTTTGACCAAAAGTGCAGATTTAAACCTGATAACCCCCTGATGTCCTTGTCGACAATGTGATTCTGTGACTCCATAAAAATAATTTCTACTTAGCATCATAGTCCCTATAGAGACAGGCACACTCCCCCGGGATTCTCAAGTCTGGAGATCTTCTCAGTGATGTCCTCATTCGGTTTTGCACCCAGAACTTTGCTGCTCACACAGCCATAAATAGTTGATCGCCTTTCCTTCCAGCGCTCATAAATCTCAGCAAAAGCATGTCACAGAGGAGCTCTTGGTTGAAAACGATACTCTCCCCTTCTTGAGCTGCCTCACTCTCCACAGTCAAGAGCTCTTTTGTGTGTGTTTATGGCGTACTGTGAAACCCAAACCCCATCTGTTCTGGGGCCTGACATGGAACCCTACTAGGTCTCTCAACTGACAGAGAGGCTGTTCAGACGGCCTCCCAGCCGGCCCACCCACGCCCTCAAGTCACTCCTCAACCCGAAAGGGACTAAAGAGGAACAGAAATCAAGCCGCATGAACATTTTAGAGGCATTCAAGGGATCTTCCAATAACTGCCACCGCATCTGAAGGACAGGACGATTCAGTGTGGCAAGATCTAGATGAGTAAGAATGGCGGCAGGTGGATGGATGGAAAAACGGCAGATATAAATGCATGGATCTGCTACTTACAGTACAGATTATATCTTTTTTGAAACTGTTATTTCCCATTCTTAATAACATGATATTTCATCACCAATAACAGGCAATTACCATACATATAACCCATATGGAAAAGCCAGCAGGATGGTTCCTCTCCTCCAGATTCAGTATCTAGAGACTGTGTCAAGACCATGGTGATTATGCGGAAGAAACAGCAAGTACAAAGGCCCTGAGGGGAGGTGCGCCTGGGTGGCTCAGTCGGTTAAGCTTCCGACTTCAGCTCAGGTCATGATCTCACAGTTCGTGGATTCAAGCCCCGCATTGGGCTCTGTGCTGACAGCTCAGAGCCTGGGGCCTGCTTCAGATTCTGTGTGTGTCTCTCTCTCTGCTCCTCCCCTGCTCATGCTCTGTCTCTCTGTCTCAAAACTAAATAAACATTAAAAAAAAAAATTCAAAGGCCCTGGGGGGAAAAGGGCCTGGCTGTAGAGGAGCAGGTAGGGGGCTACTAGTATGGGTGGAGCACAGGGAGCAAGAGAGAAGTGAGAGATGAGGTCACAGAGGAAGCCAGATCATAGGCCATTCTAAGGGCTTCAGCTTAGGAAGTGACGTGATATGTTGCAATCTGGTTTCATTTAACAGGATCATTTGACCAGGAGTGTTGAAAGGAGACTGAAGGAAGTAAAAACTGAAGGAGGTAACAGTGACGTGGACCAAGGTGGTGGTGACAGAGGTGGTAAGAAGTGGTTGGATTCTGAGTACGCATGTATTCTGGAGGTAGGGTCAACAGGATTGGCTGATAAACGGAATACTGGGTGCAAGAAATGAAAGAAATCAAGGAAAACTCTTAGTTTTTTGGCTTAAGCAACTGAAAGGAGGGAGTTAAGATTTACTGAGATGGGGAAGACTGCTGAAGGAGCAAGTTTGGGAGAAGGTACTGGAATCACAGTTTTAACTTCCTATATATTAAGTTCCAGTGGCCAACTGGACAACCGAACAGAAATACTAAGTAGCCAGGTTAAGGAGAGCTGTGGTTTAGGATGAATAGGTCATCCATCTACCTACCTACCCACTGACCCAACTACTCGCGTACCATATTCAAAACCTTGAGACTGGGTCAGATCACCAAGGAGTAGATGGAGGGGTGCCTGGGTGGCTCAGTTGGTTAAGCGTCCGACTTCGGCTCAGGTCATGATCTCACGGTTCGTGGGTTCGAGCCCCGTGTTGGGCTCTGTGCTGACAGCCAGCTCAGAGCCTGGAGCCTGCTTCAGATTCTGTGTCTCCCTCTCTCTCTGACCCTCCTCTGCTCATGCTGTCTCGCTCTCAGAAATAAATAAAACAAACAAACAAAAAAGGAGTAGATGAAAAGACAGACAAGGAAAGAAAAGACACAGGACTACTCCAGGACATTCAAACTTAAGGGAGGAATCAGCAAAGACACTGCCGCAGGAGAAAAATCAGCAAGTATGGAGTCCTGGAGGCCTGGTAGAAAAAGATCCTCAGGACTTTTTCCCCCAACATATTCTCCTTTGCTCTTCTAGCTCAGGCCCCAGTCATCACGGACAAGATGTCACTGCTGTGCCTCGTCTGAATTCATGTCTCACAGAAACTAGCAGGTAACGTGATTAGTCTTGTTTCAGGTTTTGTTAGGCAGCAATAATAACACGGTTTCTAAAGTCATACTTGTTCGCATAACCAACAAGAGAGCTCACATAAATATATCTGACAACAATAACCTTTAGTTCTCAGGCTGATGAGTACATCTGATGTTTTTCATGGATCACTTCTAGTCTGACTCCTCTCAAGATTAATCTGGTCGTCTGCAAATGGCAAACTGTCTAAATGTTCTCCATGTGAATCATCCCTTTCTCAAACACCTTATCTTCACCAATCATTTTAATTCAAATCTAAACAAATCCAAAAAACAGTAAGATCGGATGGCAAAGCTAAAACTAAGCCTGCATCAAACACTAAAACTAACAGCTAACTCAAGTTCTGCAGGTCCTGTCGCCAGAGATGGCTTCGCTTTCACTTTCTCGCACCCAAGGACAAGACACTACAGGACAGAATTTCTGCAAGTCTAATTTTAACCTTTCTGAGCTTAAATATATCCCTTTAGAATTCCATGGGGGATTGTGGCTATACTGGTAAGCACTTTAAATACCGACTTTTACAACTGCTTCACATTTCTGTCCAGACTCTGGGAAAAGTGATGGGGTTGTAAAAACAAAACAAAACAAAACAAAACAACAACAAAGTTTAGAGGAAGCACAATTTCCCATCGGCTTCCTTCTGGTCACACCTCCCCCACCCCCAACCACAGGTAATCAGTTTAGTGGTTTTCTTTCTGGACTCCATTCTAGGTATTTACATACCTACATACATACATACAGATATAAATATACACATATTTATACACACATACAAATGCTTTAGGACATTTTATTTAAGTTTATTTATTTATTTAGAGAGACAATGTGTGCGTGTGAGCAAGAGAGGGGCAGAGAAAGAGAATCCCAAGCAGGCTCTGTGCTATCGGTGCTCCAATGGGGAGCTCAAGCCCATGAACCGTGAGATCATAACCTGAGCTGAAATCAAGAGTTGGACACTTAACCAACTGAGCCAACCAGGCGCCCCCAGGACATTTTATTATACATAAATCAACCATACTCGCTATTTCAGTTCACTAAAATGTCTCTGAGACCGCTCCACATTAGGGTATGTAGATTTCCTTTATTAAACTGCTGGACGATAATACAAAATATGAATATGCCACAACTGAGGTAATCATTCTCCTACTGATGGGCACTTAGATTGCTTTGAGTTTTTCCTACTATACTTTAAAGCTGGTAATAAATCTCTTGTACATGCTTTCTTTGTGCCCATGACTAAGCATTTCTCTACAGATACTTAAAAGCGAAAATGCTGGGCTCAAATATGAACCAAAAGGCACCAAAAGTTAGTCATAAGATTTGGTCAAGGTCTCCAAGCCTGTGGTAAGAGAGGAGGGAGAAGAGGTGGGAAAACAGAAATGACAGCAAAAAAAAAAAAAGTTAGAAAAATCCCTGACTCCTCTTTTTTTTTCATACTGCTTAAGAACCCCCAGTTCACTTCATGGCCAATATGCGAGGATACCATTGAGAAGCTTAGTCAACTTAGAAGGCTGACAAGCAAAAACACAGAAGTTAAAATACACCAGAATGTTATTAGTGGGGAGCAGAAAACTTTTAAATCTGTTCCCTTTACTTTTTTGTTTTTCAAAATGTCCACCCTGAATAAGAATACACAGGAAAACATACTTGAAACTTACATTACAATGGGATGAGGGGCAGAGCACGTACGTGCTAGCCTGGAAAGTCATGAGAGCTTCCATAAAATGAAGTGACTGCACTGAAAACTCAAAGAAGTTTGCCCAAGTAGCAAGGGGCAAGGCAAGCTTTCTCCCGGAAGGGAGTCACATGCCTTATGTCAGATGTGTGGCATGCCCTGAAATGGAAAGTGACTGGTGTACAGTGTCCCAAACAGTAGAGACATTTTTCTTAAATTTTTTATACTTTATTTTTGAGACAGAGAGAGACAGAGCGTGAGCAGGGGAGGGTCAGAGAGAGAGGGAGACACAGAATCTGAAGCAGGCTCCAAGCTCTGAGCTAGCTGTCAGCACAGAGCCCGACACGGGGCTCGAACCCACAAACTGTGAGATCATGACCTGAATTGAAGCCGGACACTCAACCGACTAAGCCACCCAGGCGCCCCCAGTAGAGACATTTTTAAGGCATTTAATATGTGCTGCCTTTCATCATCATGGATAGAATTCAGTTTTTAAGTCTTGGCTAATTCGATAGGAGCAAGATACCAGCTTATTTTAACTAGCATTTATCTGATGACTAGAGAGATGAAATATATATGTATTTTTTCACTTATCACTTCCTCTCCACTTCAAAGTGGGAAAACCCGGGGCGCCTGGGTGGTTCAGTCGGTTAAGTGTCCGACTTTGGGTCAGGTCATGATCTCACGGTTCGTGGGTTTGAGCCCCACGTCGGGCTCTGTGCTGACAGCTAGCTCAGAGCCTGGAGGCTGTTTTGGATTCTGTTTCTCCCTCTCTCTCTGAAATAAATAAATCATTAAAAAAAAAATTTTTTTTTTAAAAGTGGGAAAACCCAGGAAAGAACAACTTTTCTTCAATCACTATCATTCCCTCTTCATTCCATGAGTCTGCAGGTCACTGAGCAGTACTACATATTCATCAAGGTATCCACGTCTTATAACCTTCTAGACTATGAACTCCTCTGCCAGGCTGTGAAGGTTCTCCACCATCCTGTTGTACTCATGACCTGTTCTTTCCATCTACATCATCTGGCACATTCAGGACACTAGCCCCTAGCCTAACCGAGGCCACAGCAGGAGGCTGACAACTGTTTCCAATTAAGCATGAGTAACTAAGCAACCAGGATCTGGAGGACAAAAGGAACTCTCAGACCATTCAAATGAGAGTTTTTCTACAAGTGCGACTGTTCCCAAGGGCACTGTGGAAATGTATGAGTGTAGCTGCCATGATGAGTGGAGGGCACAACTGGCAATTAGTAGGAAGGGACCAGAAGTGCTGGATATTCTGTTGGGACTCACCCAACAATGCTATATCCTGTATAACTTTTCAAACTTCTGCCTAACACTTATGTGGGTGGAAAACCTGCTTTTAACTATCTGAGCCTAGAATCCAACTGACAAGGTTGAGAACTGCTCCAATCTAAACAATCATCTGTAAATATAGGAGCACAGGTAGAGAATGGTTAGCTATACCAGCCTACAAGCATACGCCATACATCATGCCTATAGCCTCATCAACGCACACAATCAATCAAGGACACCTACAGACCGAAAATCTATACAGAAGCAATACAACCCCTCCCCCACCCAGTTCTTAGGTCATACTTCCCAACTTATTTTACCGTATCTATGCCTGAAGTGGTCCCCAAATGGGGTAAAGAAGGGTGTATTAGGTATACTGTCCCTAATGTAAATCAAACTATACCAGGTTTACAAAGAAAAGTGATTCCTCCCTGCTGGTGCCAATACTTCCTCTCTAATACTATCTTGTTATTGATGACCAATTCAAACCAACCCAGATATAATCCCTAAACAATCCAAATTAGCACTAGAGGCTAATTCTACCCCGAAGAGTACCCCTCCCTAAAATCAACAGGTTCACATTAAATAGCTTAGAATATTATGAGCTTAAATTGTTGGGTTCATAACACCTTTCCTGAAAGGATCAATGACACAAAAACATTCATATCATTTATAATATAATAATGCAAATAATGTTATTAGAAACCAATAACAATATTATTACAATACTGTTATTGAAAACCAGTATCTTGAGAGTAAAAGAGATACAAATATAAGAAAAAAAAACCCTTGTAATGTTAACTTTTAAGTGGAAATACTAAGATGAAATCATGATTTTTCTTTTTTTGTCATTCTTATTTTGGCAGAGTGCAAGTGGGGGAGGAGCAGAGAAGGGGGAACAGAGGATCTGAAGCGGGCTCTGCACTGACAGCAGCGAGCCTGATGTAGGGCTCAAATTCACAAACTGTGACATCATTATCTGAGCCAAAGTCAGATGCTCAACAGAGCCACCCATGTGCCCCATGACTTTTCCTTCTTAATGTGCTTTCTATTACTGACTATTAGAAGGGCCTAGGAGCAATGACATCCCAGCATCAGTAAGCACACCAAGCACCAACCTTGGTTTCTAAATAACATTCTCTACTAAAAGGAAACTCTCTGGAGAAACAGCAGACAACAGGTCTGGGACAGGAAGATTCAAGGTGAACTTGGAGTAACTTTACTGCATTACAGAGCAAGGAAGTACTCAAAGAATGAAAAGTTTATGTCAAAAATACATATGGGGACACCTGGGTGGTTCAGTCAGTTGAGCATTGGACTTTGGCTGAGGTCAGGATCTCACAGTTTGTGAGTTCAAGCCCCACATCAGGCTCTGTGCTGACAGCTCACAGCCTGGAACTTGCTTAGGATTCTGTGCCTCCCTCTCTCTCTGCCCCTTCCCTGCCCACACGCTATCTCTCTTTCTCTGACAAAAAATAAACAAACATTAAAAAAATTTTTTTAAGTACATAGGAGGCTATCTGAAAGGGCACACCCTGGCCAAATTTAAGACAAAGAGAATAAAGCCTATAACTGACTGTAATACAGTGAAAAAAAAATTAAGATCCATGAGCCCTGAGGGGTATTTAAAATAAGTAAAAAAAAGGGGTACATGGGTGGCCCAGTTAGTTATAAACCTGACTCTTGATTTCAGCTCAGGTCATGATCTCGTGGTTCATGAGACTGAGCCCCTTGTTGGGCTCTGTGCTGACAGCGAGGAGCCTGCTTGGGATTCTCTCCTTCTCTTCGCTGCCCCTTCCTCTCAAAAAGAAACAAACTTTAAAATAAGGAAAAAAAAGGGAAGACAAAAAGCATGAAAGGGGAACAAGTAAAAGAGCTTTCTCTTACAGAAGAATTGAGCTAATTAAAAAAAGTTGTAGAAAATCACTATATTTCAGTCTCTATTGAAAGGATCTTGGGGTGCCTGGGTGGCTCAGTTGGTTAAGCGTCCAACTATGGCTCAGGTCATGATCTCACTGTTTGTGGGTTTGAGCCCTGAGGCAGGCTCTGTGCTGACAGCTCAAAGCCTGGAGCCTGCTTTGGATTCTGTGTCTCCCTCCCTCTGACCCTCCCCTGCTCATGCTCCGTCTCTCAGAAATAAATAAAACAAGACAGAAAGACAGAAAGACAGAAAGACAGAAAGAAAGAAGGGAGGGAGGGAGGGAGGGAGGGAGGGAGGGAGGGAGGAAGGAAGGAAGGAAGGAAGGAAGGAAGGAAGG